>NC_056045.1:692812-1385625 GCF_004379255.2 Salvia splendens | reverse complement strand
CCAACTCCGGCCATCACATTTATGCCTAAGATCATTCACAAATAGGTTTTGAACATTTTGTTGAAAAACGCCTGAAATAGTAAAAGAAATTTTATTAGGGTTTTTAGAAACTTGGCTCACCATTAAATATGGTTTGAATAAGGCTGCATCCACGGCCGAGAGGGGCTTCATCTGTGGCCTGTTTATCAGAGAGAATAGTGTGTGTTGGAACTTGGAAGATATACATTATACTATATGGTAAAGATGGAAGAAGAAGGAGAAATGTAAGGGGGTGGATCCCTGCTGTTCCAAAAACACAGCACAATGTGCTGTGCACAAAACGCACAATCATAGGAATGAAACGCAGCCCATTTCCTTTTTCTTTTCTTTAATGTTTTCATTATTACTAATGTTAGTACAATTTTAAATACTAAAAAACATTGTAAAATCGAACTATAAAAATATTAATTATGTAATCACTTCAGAAATAAAATGATTAACACAAATATTCAAAACATTAAAGAAAAGAAAAAGGAAATGGGTGTTAAAATTCTTAATATCTTGTCCCACATAACAATCCTAGCTCACCTATAAAAGTATGTATAACCCTCCCCTTATGAGGCCTTTTAAGGGGTGAGTGGCTCATTTCTAATATGGTATCAGAGCGGGCCCAAGTCGATGATGGATTTTATCTCTTTATCTCTTCTCTTGCCTACCCACGTGATGGAGGGGTGAGTGGCCCATTTCTAATAATGGGCTGCGTTTTATACCTATGATTGTGCGTTTTGTGCACAGCACAATATGCTGTGTTTTTGGAACCGCAGGGGATCCATCCCCGAAATGTAAACCTTGGGAAGAGAGTGGAGGTTGTCTCTACGGTTCAGCTCCATCGCAGTACACAGCTTCGCCGCTGTAATGCACCAAAATGTCGACGGCGCTCGGTTTGAGAAGAAGGAGGAGGAGGAAGGAAGACAGGAAATAGGAAGGTTTAATTTAGGTTTTTTGGGTTGCATATCTTTTTAAAGATATAGATTTTTCATGTAATACGTGTAATTGGTACAAGATAATTTTTTTTTCTAATTAATTAATTAGCTGTCAATTAAGCATTGTATTAATTGGGAAAGAAATGTTTATTCTCGTGCCGAAAAGTAAATGTTTCATTTCATATTTATTGGGACAAAGGGAGTACAACCTTAATCCACTAATAATCGTACAATTTTGTTATTTTCATCCGTCTACTAATAGATATTTATTTAATTATTTTTACTACTTTTGTAATGCACTCCGAATTCCAATAATTTCATCTCACTTACATTTTATTATAAAACTAAGTATATAAAGTAAACTCACTTTCCACTATCTTTTTTTCATTCACTTTCTATTATTAAGAGAGAAAAAGTTTCTAAATTTGGAAAATTATTTTCCGAAAATGTATATTCTTGTGAGACAAACTAAAAATGAAAGAGTGAATAGTTTTTATGAGACGGAGGGAGTATTTCCTAAAATTTATATTTTTTAAAATTCATATCAAATTAAATTGAGCCTAATATTCGTATATATTGATGTTTGCATTAAATAAATAAATCGTCTTTACAAAGTTTCAACGTTTCAAATTCGTGTAAATTTAATTTCCTATGGGAAAGATATATTCACATCCCATTTCAGTATTTAAATTCAAGACGTCAAATCCTCAATCCATCTTTTACGAAAATTCCTTTCTTGAGCCAAATGATATTAATCGTTTAGTTGTTGCGATCTTACCGCTTTTACTCTTTCCAAAATGTAGTACTATAAAAAAGAGTCACCACTAAAGTCTTAGTATCATATTTGATTAAATAAACTTAGTCCCATGACTAATAACTGCAATTGAATAAAAAACAGTTTCATCGTCTTTGTAGTCAATAAAAGGTCAGTTAACTATTGAGAGTTGTTAATATCGAATTAAATTCGGATAACGGATTAGTCAATTAAATACACGTGGGCACAATTAAATCTACTAAATCAATCCATCGACTAGTAAACAAATATTGTTTGTTATGGAGTACATATTTTCCTAAACCATAAAAATAAATATTCTAAAAAGACTGCACACGTGAACTTATTTTCAACTCTTTACATATATATGGGGACTATTATATTAATTTTTCAGAATTTCCTCATTGCAAATGGTAATACTACTATATATCATGTAGGCCACATTTGAAATGTTACTTTCAAACAAAACGTACGACGCCATTCATAATATATTTCGTTACGTGTAAGTTTCATTTACTTTTTTGTCATGATGAATTATGTTTGACTAATTAGATCGATATTCTGATACTATCAATCAACATTTTCGACACGTAGCTCTTTTTGTAGTCTTAAGTATTGAATTTTAAGTTTTTTTCGGCATGAAAACTAGATTTTATGAATTAACTTATTAACATTCTCATTTATAATTTTCATGCACAATTTCTCATCTCATGCAATATATTAGAGGGAAAGACTTCTATAAGAGTTTAACCTAGAATATTTTACTTCAAATAATAGTAGTAATATTCATGATAACAACAACAAAACAATAACAATAATACTATTAGCATATTTTTAAATTTCATAGTTTTATTCTGTATATAATTAATGCCACTAGAAAACTATATAGATCTATGCATATTTACATGTGTGTTGATTTTAATGTAATGATTTAATATGTAAATTAAAGGGAGAATTGTTAACAATAACCTTAATGCATGATGGTTACTGTTTCATTTTTCATTTAGTGACTTGTGTTGAGCATCCATATATCACACTACCACTCTTCCTCAATAAGAATCTTACAAAACAAAATTAACGTAACTATATATGCTTCAACACTATATATAATCAATTAGATTTCTTCATCATCGTATAATATAATCTACTTGTCTCTAAAAAAGTATTGCCATCGATAATGATACGTCAATTATTCATAGTACCAAATAGTAACAGTTCTAAGTAAGTAGACTGGGATAGTCGGCATGATCGACTAACCTCACCGTCAGTCCATAAATACCGTAAAAAAACTCTATAAATCAACAGCTCCGCCTCCGACAACTAATTTCTTCAATCCTAAAGTTCCGATCGCGCAAATTCCATTTCGTGCATTATCACTATTACTAAAACATCGCATTCTATTTTTATTATCTCTGTAACAATTTTTACAATAAATTTAAACTATGCAAAATTCAATTTAATTAAACAGTAAAATTATGGCTGCCTCTTGCTTTTATCTTCCACCGCATTAGACTTCTTACAATGAGCGATCGCCGCCTGAATCGCCGCCTGCAGCTCCTCCATCGTGCTATCGCTCTTCCCCGCCGTCGGAGTGGTGGCGCCGCTCACCACCTGCAGCATCCCGCTGTTCCCCGGGGAGGTCCTCATCGACGCCGGCGCCGAGAATTCGCCCCTCCGCCCCCTCATCACGCTCCCCCTCTTTCTAACCCTAATATTCCCCGAATACGAATACGGCTGCTGCCGGATAATCTCGCCGGAGCTCCGCCGCCGCCGCCGCAGCGGCGACAGAAACGCCGTCACGAATCGCACGTACCTCTTGATCAGCTCGAATCTCGATTTCCGCTTCTCCGTCGATTGCTGTTTATTGCGATTATCGCTGCTGATGTGGACGTCGTCGCCGTCGTCTTTTCTCTCCTTTTTTCGAATTCCGAGGAGAGAGAAGGATTTCGATTTTCCTCTCTCCTTTCCTTCCACCACGTGGCGGCTCTCGCCTCCGCTGTTATTGTTGTTGTTATTGTTTAATAGCTCTTTAATCGGAAGAGTGAAGCTGTCGACGGAGTTGGTGGAGGAGCGCGGCGAGACGGGGAGGTGGTGGAGGAGGTGGAGGGGGAGGAGGTGGCCGTGGAAAAAAATATCGTCAGCCGGAGATAGGTCGATCGCGGCGGCAAATGGCGGAGGAGAGGGTTTCGCGGCGGCCGGCTGGTGGAGGGAGATGGTGAAGGAGAATTCATGCGGAGGAGACGGCGGGGTTTGGTTGAGGGGTACGTGGTGCTTTTTGGGTTGTACGTTTGGTTGTGCTTCATTAGGATGTTGTGCTTTCATGATGGATTTTCTTGTTGATTTTAAGAGCAACAAAATTTCAAGGCTACCTAATTAATTTGAGAAGGATAAGGATAATTTGGAAGAAAATGGAGGATGGTTGTGCTTTGCATGAAAAGTGTACCAATTATATAATATGGGATTTGGCATATTTTGGCAAGGGGGCATGTGGTGGATGTATAATGGAACCAATGATAGTGGGGTCACATTTTGGAAGCTAAAACCTTTTAATTATATAGTTAGAGTAGTCTATTACATATCCATATTTCCATATGAACATATAGTATCATAAGTGGTAAGATATTTTTTTCGAAGTTGTATATTAGTGTTCTAGTTATTTTGTGTATGTGTGTTAGTGTCCTCTTATTGAAATGATGTCAAATTTCTTCTTTAGCTTCTGTCTTCAGTGCAAATTTTCATATTGATCATACAGCATCACTAACTATTTATTATGATTTTTCCAAAACACGTGTGAAAAATGAAAGGGGTCATCTTAAATGGGACGGTGGGAGTATCTATCTTTTTTTCACCTGTCATTTAATTGCACAGCACAAAATATCGTTTTGGATAAAGAGTGTTATGGAATTCCTAGCAATAGAATCTAGATATTTTATTAATTTTGAGGAAAGAGACCAGTCACATTGTTAAGGACCTAAATCCCTAACGATCCGATAAAACGGACAATAGCGAGATAAAGATAATCCGGCGCCCGTGAGGGTCGGCGGAGATAAAGATCTGGGCGGCTGTGCGCGGGTTCCAACCCGTCGGGCAACGGCTACAGATCAGATATACGTTCCGGCTGTGCGCGGAGACCTTCCGTCGGGCAGCAGGTAGCGTAAGGAATTAGGGATTCAAAGAATCACACGTGGACTTGGCCAAAATAATATTGTATTTCATTGAATGAATATTATGGAAGACTCCACACATATTTATAATATGTGTGGATACAAAAAAGATATGCTAAATCCCTATAATATCTAAACAAAATAATAGAAGATGATATGCTAAATCCCTATGATATCTAAACAAAATAATTATAATAGAAGAGAGTTAGGATCGTATCAACTCCCCTACGGTTGAAATCCACCTTGTCCTCAAGGTAGGAACCATAAAACCACGAAGAGAGTTGAAAGTAGAAGCTCTGGCGAGGTATCTCCTCCTGGATCAAACGCCCACCGAATAGTTGTGCGTCTCCCTTCATCATTTCCACCCAAAATCACCAATAGAGAACCGTGTTGGGTATAAGATATGGTGGACACCCCCGCCATATTGTTGTCGTGACAATTCAACGCAAAAATGAAAAGTTTTGCCACACCTCCATGAATGCTCAAACACGGCGTGTCATTTACCGGAGGAATCAACCTTGCATCGGCGGCGAGCGACGGTAATCGAGGATTCATACTTGTAACATTACTGACATTCAAATCCACATAGACGCAAACAAGTGCTTGCGAACCGGAGTGAGCATCACCTATCTTACCCAATTCTTCTGCTTTTAATTTAAGCTCATCCTCAAACAACCTTCGCATCTCTTCCATTTCCTCTTGACTGTCCTGTTTTTTCATATCCAATCCAGCCTCGATGCCATCAACAAGGCTCTGATTCTCCATGCTCTCTCTCTTGTTCGGCTTCTCACTCAACACACTGAAATCTTTTTCTTTCTGCTCTAAACTAGATCGAAGGGCTTCGGTTTTATTTCCTTTCTCCAGCAAAGTCGCTACATCATCTTTCATCTCCAATTCCTTATGTGTTGGAACACTAATATCATCAATCTTCTCGTCATATGCCCCGACAAGCACTTGCAGCGGCGTATTGTTGGTCTTGATGATCTCTTCCAGGGACTCGTCATTTGGTACAACAAGATTAGCACTCCCATTGTGAGCAACGTTGTCGGGAACATCCTCAGCTAGATTATCGTCATCAATATTCTCCTCAAACAATGCATTCACGCAGGCGAGAAGGGCGGCTTGCTCCAATCTACAACTACGTAACTTCTCGTTGAAATCACTTACGGCAGCTAGTTGGGCCGGGCAAGGCGAACGAACCTTGAGACTGGGGGCAACAACAGGCAACGTCGTTGTGCGGTGACCCAACGATCGGTCGCGCGGTGGTGGCTGGTACATAGGCTGTGTGTACAACTCTTCCGGTGAATCCCAACAGGTAGGCGAGTGCGTAGGTTGGTCAGAAGTTTGACTGGTCACAAGCGTGGGCTGACTGTATAGGTCCCGCGGTGGTTGTTCAGTGGAGTAGCGGGGCCGGTGGGAGGGGGGCTGGACTCGCAGCGCTCTCACCTCCTCCTGAGGGTGAGGTCGATCCCAGCACGTCTCCGAGCGTCGGGGCCGGTCAAAAGGCAGGTAGCCGCGGTCCTGCTGTTGCGCCGGTGGACAGCGGCGATTGGTTCGATGTCTGGGCGGATTCCAGCAACTAGGTGGACGCGGCGGTGGCTGATCATAATCCGAGTATCCCTGCGATGCCCGGTGAGGCGGTGGTTCCCAACAAGAGGGCTGCCGCGTCGGTGGAGGGTCATAGGGATCGAAATCCTGGAGTTGGTATCTCGGTCGTGGGCGACGATCAGGTGGATCCAAGTGGTGTGAGACGTAGGGTGATTCTGGATCAGGCCACGACGGTGAACGGAGTACTTCCACCCGGCTGCTCGGAGGGTCCCAACAGGTTACACTGCGAGGTTAGGCCAGCTGGTAGGGACGGAATGACTGTGTGGCCTGAGAGACGTCGTATTGACGACGATGATAGCCGACGTAGTCGTATGACATGTCGACGGACTGAAGCGTGGCTGTGGTGGATGATGAGCGTCTGACTTTGACGCGGCACGCGGGAATCTTTCCCGTCGGGCGTTGCAGAAGTAGAGTTGTCCGGCGGCTAGAGCTCGGCGGACAGGTGGGACTCGGCAACCAAAGCAGTTGCTGTGCGCGGAATGTTTTCCGTCGGGCAGCGGTGTAGCTTCGGTTCGAGATGGTGGGAGGATGAGATCACGATGAAAGCACCAGTTGTTAAGGACCTAAATCCCTAACGATCCGATAAAACGGACAATAGCGAGATAAAGATAATCCGGCGCCCGTGAGGGTCGGCGGAGATAAAGATCTGGGCGGCTGTGCACGGGTTCCAACCCGTCGGGCAACGGCTACAGATCAGATATACGTTCCGGCTGTGCGCGGAGACCTTCCGTCGGGCAGCAGGTAGCGTAAGGAATTAGGGATTCAAAGAATCACATGTGGACTTGGCCAAAATAATATTGTATTTCATTGAATGAATATTATGGAAGACTCCACACATATTATAAATATGTGTGGATACAAAAAAGATATGCTAAATCCCTATAATATCTAAACAAAATAATAAAAGAAGATATGCTAAATCCCTATGATATCTAAACAAAATAATTATAATAGAAGAGAGTTAGGATCGTATCACACATAGTACTTAATTAATTGATTGAAGCTATCATAACCAGGACCCGATCCATGAAACGGAAGATCGAAGATAGTAAAGGTTGCCACCGACATCAGAAGACAGAAGACAAGCTAGGGGATTGTCGTTGACAACTTTGGTGGACGAAGAATGAAAGTAGACCCTAATCCCAAAAGATTGGAGTGGAGCTGTCACACGGTACGGTGACGGCAACTCCAATGACAAATTTAGTAAGGTTTTTGGGATCATGGGTTGGTGGTGGAGTCATCAACCCTCAACCCCACTTGAATCCGTCATTGACTATAATAGTGTGTTGTTTCAGTCTTGTATTCAATTCGCCTATGATATGTCAATACAATAAAGCCAAACAAGTGTGTGTTTGCTGGTAGAGCTATTAATATCCGAGGCCAAAGATATTGAGTTTGAGTAGTAACACGGCTTTTAAACAAAAATAAAAATTTCTGTTTATTATCCATAAAAAAAACAATTAACAAGGTTTATAAGTTTGAGGAGATGGCGGTGAATTAACAATTATTTGGATATGATTACAACTTGTACTCAATTAAATGAAACAATTATGTCATCTAAATCTTCCAAGATAATGCAAAAGGAAGTTTCTTACTTGCTATCTTATGAGGATCCATCCCCCTTATACATTCCCTACTTCAAAATAATTGTTTCCTCTATTTACGAGGAAAGTGCAACAATAACACATGTCTCTTCTCTTATTATTATTATCTAATCGTTCTAAATAAAAAATTGTAGATAGGAATCTATCTGGAACATTGATCTTGTACGATCCGCAAATTGTTACAAATGAGTGCATTATTATAAGGGTATTATAAATGGTCGTGTATATAAAAATGTCAATTCGGGTAATCCACATATATCTGTTTTTTAATGTGCTACGGTGTTCGCTCTATTCAAAACCATTACAGAAGGAAAGCATACGTCGAGTACAAGAAAAAAACAGAAGCAAATGGGCCCTCGTCTAGCAGAGAGTGGTAGTCTCGTATTAGCTTAAAGTCGAAGGAGAAGTTTCCAAACATAAATTACAAAACATGCGGCAAAGCAATCAACTTGATTATTGTGAAAATATTTTAAAACAAGAAAAATGGTAGGCATTAAATAATTAATATGAAACTGAAGCAAAAAGGTTGTAGTATGTATTATGATCCATGAAGAAATCTTGGATGATGAAGATATTTGGTGGTGGCTGAATTTCAAGTCTATGTTCAGAGATTCGAATGGATATTGCACTAACTAATAATGTTTACCATTAATGCAAATGATTCCTTGTCCGAAAAGGTCCACTTTGTCCCCACTATAACATGCATGAATAGCTTTTAACTGATCCATTGTCGACCCATGAAAGTCGAAAAAAACTCTATTAAATTCAGTCATTGGAGGTGCCACCAACTCCAAGGCACGACAACTCTGGCCTAATCCTTCGGGATTGTGGTTCACTTTTGTTCTCTGTCCACAGTTCCTCAATAGCACCTTTTTTTATTTTTTTAAATAAATTCCTATATGAAGGAAGAAATTACAAATAAACCCTTTTACTATAGAAAGGATGAAATTACAATTGATGTCAAGAGAGCTCAAACTCGGCATCTCATACAATAATGTCTAAGCTCCTTGCCACTAGGACAAAGGCTCTGGACTTAGGGGTATACTTAGTTGTCTTGCATGAGACTCGGGATATTCCTCACTATTCAATACATGGCATGGAACTTTTTGCAAAACTGCGAAAGAGGATAGCTTACCGTCTTCCACAAAATGGGGAGGACACATCCGTACCGCCTCTACCTTGCGATGTTGGCGACGACCTTCTTCACTATGTACGATCCACAAGTTATATTTCCAGGATCCAATGATATCTACGAAAACTGTGCAAGGGGATGACCTACATTACCAACGGCCACCATATCATGACTTCTACCTCCAGAAGCCAGCAATGCCCTTCTTCACTTATATACGACCCCACAGGCCAGTTTTCTGGATCCGCCATTGGATCCTTGAGACCATCTTGTTGTAGGAAAATTGTTTGCATAGTTAACGTCGACATCTCAATCATGGATGCATTATTTATTTTGGGTGGGCAGACTCACTCAAACCACTCAAAAAACCATTTGGTATCAATCAAAATGAGATAAGAGCAAAGTTTCTTGTCTTATTTCACGTTGCTTGCTGACTTTGTCTTCCTTAACTCTGTTTCCCTTCTGTCCAAAGGTAATTCACAAGCATTTTCTAGTGGCTATTGCAAAAAGCATAAGACATGACTGATATCTTTCATGTGCAATTGCTTCTCTTATAATCATTTTTCAAGAATCTCGGGCTTCCGTGCCCGGCCCTCTAAAGAGCCAGGCACAAAAGATGAAACACTATTTGCAACAGAGAAACGCAGTGTATCTGAGCACGGCAGGTGACGGGAGACGAGCTAAAGATCGATTTATCTAAGTGGTTCGGCAACCACGAGTTGGCATGAGAGAAGGACCATTTGATCTTTCAATCCATGAAAGGGAGTATGTTTTAGTGCATAATTATTCTTCCTTTGTCACTATCAAGTCAAAAAGGTGCAAAGAGATATGCCTTTACAGTTTTATGCAACAAACGAGCCAATCTCGACAACGACATCACGCACATTTGAAAGTACACAAAAACTCGTGTCAGACTTTCTGATAGGCCAAAATCTAGATCCAGATCTTGACCAGTCAGCCGTTCTGACACGACGACTTCCCTTTAGAGTATATACATCAAAGAGGATTACCAGTAGTTGTGAATGTTTGGCTTCCTTAATCATAGAAGAAGGAATATAAAACAATGTTACATCAAGAAATAATGTTGCCTAAGACAAAGTAAAACCCTATTTAAACATTCTATGTGACAAATATTACAATGGTAATAGCTTTTCACTTGTTAGGTATGTGAGGGGAAAGAGTGTATTTCAGTAAATAATGAACTCGATCAACAAATAAGTTATCTCTGGTATATTCTACGACGATTGTACACAAGAAGACTTACTCGTTTTAGGGTTTGTAGATCTTCTTCATCTTCAAGTCCAAACCCTAAAAAAACACTGTCTTCGTCTTAGCTATTCACAATAGGGGTCCCAACTAGTAGATTATAGCAACACATGGTAGTTTGTTCTTGTCATGTAACGAGCTTTGCAGTTATCATCGGTTTGAACACTCGTACTTTGAGGGACGAATGAGATCGACTAGTCACTTCCACTACTGTATCTAGAAGCTGGTAAAAAGGGGAAACACGAAAGAAATGAATGTGTTGCAAGAACACGTTAAGAGTTTCAATGTAGTTGAGCAACGAAGTGAAGGTTTACCTCCGGAAGCTCTTTTCCCTTCCATGGCGTCTTTCTTCTCTTGGCAGCTTGAGCAGAGGAAAGGGCCATCCCAAGGCCGTACCTTTTTCAAATCGGCTGTTCCAGAGTGTATTGAAATACCCTCTCCGGGTTTTATCTCCGCTTGACAAACCGCGCATATGAACAGCTTGAACATGTTGCACACCGGGTACTTCGAGTCCAACCTTTGTACCACACAACAAACGAATCAAATTAAGAACACTGATCATCGTTTGAAAGGTAAAGATCCGCCAAACAGTACCCATTTACGGATCCAAGTACATATTCGGTGGTCTATTTGTAATTTTGTTTGTGTTTGGATCCGTGTATAGGTACATCAGACTGTTTGACACAAGACCCTCGTTTAGAAATACTCCCTCCGTCCCGGGCTACTCGCCCCTTTCCTTTTCGGCACGGAGATTAAGGAATGAGTGTATAGGAAAGTCAAAAATTACGGCTGTAGGTGAAAATTTTTACTAAAAATGGAAAGAGTGCAAGTAACTTGGGACGCCCAAAAAGGAAATAAGTGCGAGTAGTGCGGGACGGAGGGAGTATAATTTTATACAAAATCATTCATACCTTTCCGATAGGTAGGCCGATCCTTCCTCGAACATTTCCTCCACCATCTCTGGTTCAATGTGTTCTTCCTTGCTGGGAAGAGAGGTCGACTCTGATGACTTTTTCCGAAACATAGACTTTATGCCTCTTTTCCCTTGCTTCTTAGGGGGTACTTTTGGCGGCTCGTTCTTCTCAGGAGGCTGTATGTCTACAACAATACACGTTGTATCATCTCGAAGCCCTTTCACCTGCACAGCTTCCTGCAAGTACGATAACGAGAAAGTCAGATAACCATATTAACGTGAGATATGAAATTCGTAAGAAAAAACACAATATAAAATTACTTTGACGATCTGTGAGGCTGCAGCATCCGGTGGCATTCCTCTACAACACTCAAAAGCTGTTTCCGCAGATAACGCATCCCAAACACCGTCGCTCGAGATAATAAGCCTCCCACCAGTTGATGATAGCTGCATTTCGCAAATGAAATGATTTAGCGAAAGAGATAGTTCTCATCAAAAACATCGAAATAAGTATTACTCCCTCCATCGTGTTTATAATCCACTCGATTATTTTACTAGCCATTGGCTCATAACAAGGTTGTGAAGCAACAGTATAAATTTAAAATCGGAGAAAAAGATAGGTATGTGATGAAGCAAACAAACCTTGACTTGCTTCACATGAGGTACGGGAACTATGTATTCTCCGACATCCAAGTCACCAATGGATCGTGAAAGACACAAGCCACCGGGCCAACACCTCAATGGACCAATCTACATAGCACCAAAGCATCAGTAACATTTAAAATTTATATCTCGGCCAATTGGAAAGGGAAGCCTAAGTGTGCATACCTCTGTGCCAGCTCCGGTATTAAGGCGTCCAACTTCACCGCCACTTGCAGTTATTCGTTCCCTCCTGTTCCATTGACAATCAGAGAACTGGATTTATAGTAAAAAAAAAACCACGGAAATTGCAAATTGGCGTGCTTACTCTTCTTCACTGCAGTCAAGTCTATGATCTGCTGAGAGATAATATATCGACCCTTCAGCTGATTCAAGCACACCACGAGAATCGCCAACTGAAGCAACGGTTAAGACCCATCCCTCAATTATTACAAAGGTTACCGTTGTTCCTGAAGTTTGGGCTGAGAAAAAAAATGCGAGAATTAGCACCCAGCTGCAGAGAGAGGGTGTGTATTACAGCATTTTGCCATATGCAAACAGTAATATTTAAAGCGAACGAGGTTATTTGAAGTCCCATCGACCTAAGTCGGCATAATGCAAACAGTAATATTTAAAGCGACCGAGGTTATTTGAAGTCCCATCGACCTATGTCATTTATTAGGTAGTCGACAATAAAAAGAAATCTTGATTTGGCATTATATACACTTCTGAAGCAGGATTATAAGAGAAAATTGGCAAAATATGAGAGGAAATTGTCTTGAAAAAGTACTTTCTTTATCTGGATAAGCAATAAATGAAACGTCGTTTGAACAAAGGTTTAAAGCTGGATGTTTTACTATTTTCCATTAATATATGGATACAAACAGTTAATGATATAACAGTTGTCTAAAAGCTTTCATTACTGAATTCGAAAAATTCCAAAACTGTTTCAATTTGACATGCTAATGGATCCTGCTCGACTTCTAAACTGTCCGATACGAATAAATTTTCCGTACAATAAATTCTTCACCTAAACCCTACTCTTTCGGATTATGTGCTAGAAAAACACTCGTACCTCTTTCCTGGAAATCTTTGTCGGTTTTCACAAACCCTGCAACTAAAGCTCGGGGCAAAGCTGCTACCCACTCTTCACTGTTAAGATCTTGTGGAATAGCATTCACGACATTATTCAAGAGATTCTCCTTCGAATAGATTGCAGCTGCAGATCCATTGTGACCATCGAATAACTGCAAACAAGAATTTGGGAAAATTAATAATATCGATGAGAAACAAGAGGGGAAAAAAGAAGCAACACGAGCACCATAAAGCAAGTGTAACAAACTGAGAGCTAAAGCATGATATGCACATTCAAATCTCCGACAAAATTCTACCTTTCACGAGAAAAGGCACACGTGAAAAGAATCAAAAGATCATGAATTTATGATACGAAGCAAACTGCTGGATACTCAGCAATTTCTTTGTCGATATCATTGAACTCTGACTTCTAGTCTTATACTTGCTGTTTCAATCTTAAAGGAGCTCTATCTTTCGCCTATATCATCCATTTTCGAGTATCAAAAACCATACAACACGAAGAATCAGCGAATATCATAAAGAACACAACAAACAAAGAATCCAATACTACACTACAAGAACCAACAACTACATTGATGCAACAAATAGAAGCAAAAGGTGTGACATTATACCGCATAAACAGAATACGTGGTGACTCCATCGCCCAAGACTCGTTGACATTCAGTCTTGATAAAGGTCAAGTCTTCGCCCTTCTTTCTCTGACTGGCCTGGCCGTGCGTGAGCTCAGGCCTCTCAACCTTCTCATTGGCAAGCTCCCGTTTCAACAACACGGATAAAGGGACCGTCTGATGGTTGCCACTCTTAGTCAACATTGCTCTGCTCTCCCTTCCTAACACTAATAGATTCCCCTTTTCCTTCCTACCTTTTTTCTTCAGCAAATCCCAAAATTGAAATCCCTTTTTACAGAACAACAAAACCCCTCTTTTTTTCTCTTAGACAGTGCCAATTCCACCGGATTCAATCAACACAAATCCAAATAAATCCTGTACACACAAAATCTCAATAAAAAAAATCACAATTGCAATGATCAAAGCAAAAGGGGGATAAATCGAATTCGTTTTCTCGGCGCAATCGAAGAGAAAGACGAACGATACAAACAAGATCCTCTCTCATTTCCGGAATACCCAACACGAAACAGCATAAGAATCATCCACAGCTGGAGATTAGATTTTTATGAAAAGACGGCACAATGCGGATTTAAAAAGAGCAAAACGGATGAATGGGTGATTGGTCTGCCACATTTATTGATTGTTAACATATAAAACACAAATAAAAAAATTAGAAACAAAAACGCCCAGAAAAATAAAATGAAGGCGCGAATGATCGAAGGAAATACCGTTGTTGGGTTGCAGTCATCGAGAAACGCAGATCCCGGCGTTGTTGGGTGCAGAAAAATCGATTCTTGCGCTTTCAACTGTATCTCAGAGAGAGAGCTAATGGTGGGGGTGTAAATTGAAGATGCTGTTCGGCATATTGATGGTACTAATTTTAGAGGGGACAGTCATGAATCCAATGTTTCATTTATTCATTTGGATGTTACTATTAATGTGATGATGGAAAATTGGAAATTACTAAATAATTTCATTTTGAGCGTAGAATCTAAAAATAAAATACTATAAATAAAGTAAATTTATCTTTTCGTTCTCTCACCAGTTTATTGTATCTCTAATCTTACATTTAGTTCCTCAGTATTGATGTTCCACAACATTTCGTGACAGGGATGTCTGGTCTGCAACGACTGACCGACGGACTTAAGTGTCTACCATTTTCTCTATTTATTTATTTTCTAGTATGGAATTTGTCGAAGTTGCTTAAACAATAGGAAGAGTATAAAAAGACGGATGAATAAAGCAATTTGGGTACAGAAAGATGTATACGAGAAGATGAAGATAACGTAAAAAGATAAATTTTACGTTAATTTTATTTATGAGTGTCTATATTAATATTCTTTTCTACGCCTGCTCGAGTATTTGAAAACCGCATCCATGCAAACTTCTATGTCTATTAACTCAACTTAAATTTTTGTCAAATTTGGTCAAATGGGACGAGTGCGAAATGCCATATTCTTAGTGATATTATAAATAAATAATCGTTAATTAAATTTTACTAATCGAAACATGAGTAAAAAAATAGAAAACGTGTGGTTTTTTTTTGTTGTTGTTTGCATTTTGGAAAGTTTTAAGTATTTTATTTTGAAATATTATATTAGTGCCATGTGCATGATTTGACGAGTGACAATTGTCACAAATGAAAATGCTTTTGTTTGGCAAATTGGAAAGCTGGAATCTGAGCTGTGAAAATAATTTATTTATTTATTCATTCTTTTTCTTTATGTTTTCCGCTTCCACTATGATCTTTGTTGGCGCGTCTCGTTCAAACTATTTCAGCACTTTCTCAATTTATTATTTGTGAGAACACGTTTTTATCTGCATCACTTCTTGTATTGTGGTACTACTATTTAAATACTTACAAGGACATAATTACGAGTGATAAATAGAAATTGGGATTTAATTGTTATGTGTTCAAAAAAGGGGAAAGGTTTAGGGACAAATGGACAGAAAATCACAAAGTTTGATCAAACTTTTTAAAAAAGGAAAAGAACTAGGGACAAATGGACGGAAATCACAATATTTGATCAAATCTTAATTCGTTTGACAACACAATTAACATTTACTCAGTTGCATCATCAACTTGAGACATGTATTTAAACACATGCGACCTGAATATTCCGTCTTAAGAATTGCATTCAATAGTAAACATTGTGCTTTTTCGAGCAATTTTAAAAATTGCAAGACGGACTATCAAATTTCATAAAAAAATCAACAATTAATTCAAAGACTAACTAGTACCTAACAACTATTGAGATAGTTAAATATCTAGCTTTTTTCTCTTTTTTTAGGAAAATTAAATAAATTCTCTTTTATGTGACATTCAACGAGTTTCATTTTTTGGGTCTACCATTACATCTATTTTTACATAAACTTAACTGCGTAGGAAGGTTTATCATTCAATTTCAAAAGAGTAAATTGCTTCAAAAGTCGTCAACTTTGCAAATAGTTTGGTATTTCCCGTAAACTTTAAAAGTTGCATGAAAAGTCATAAACTTTACATTTGGGTGCCGATTTCCCATGTCGGGTATTCCGGCCATCCGGGAATTGTGAGGTGGAGGAATCGCCACCCTACCTATGGAGGAAACACGATGGGATTGTAGATTGACGAATCGCGACCAGTTACATGTCGCAATGGAGAAGAAAGAGTTGAAATCTCGACGGGAATTGAGATTTCTGTCACAGAGATAAGAGACATAAACCCTAAATTGATATATATTTTAATTTAATTGAAACTAAAAAACGACGTCGTTTTATTGTTCTGCCGGAGATTTTGCCATGTCACGCCTCCGGTGAGCCACGTAGGATTAGTTTTTGCCGGAAATGTACCGGGTCGGGTCGTACGGGAAATTTGCAACAATTGGTAAAGTTCATGACTTTTCATGCAACTTTTAAAGTTTACGGGAAATACCAAACTATTTGCAAAGTTGACGACTTTTGAAGCAATTTACCCATTTCAAAATCTAAAGTGATAAATGTCCTAGAAATATTGGGTGTGTGGGTCATTAAAAATCATCTGTTTTGAGTTTTATAGAGTCGTGTAATTGTTAATGTTTTGGCGAATTTGTCATAAAAACAGAGGTGACTAGATTAATAATGTTTATAAGTTATGATTGTACAAGAATACACGAAAATGAATTTAAAAAGTAGATTTCTATAAAGTTTTGCAATTAACCATTATGCTTGGAAATATTATCAAAATAGAAATTGTGTCTCAATCACGTATGAAGTTAAAAAATTCCCATATTTAGAATGAGTCAAAACCAACAACTAGTACATGAATTCAAATAAACAATAAATATAAAGAAAATGATTTGACCATTATATCTTGTTTTCCAAAACATTAAAAATATTGCATTTTATATTTATATAGTAGTACGAAGTTATTGCATTCAAACTAAAATCAACTGTATTTCATAAAAATGAAACTTTTACCTTTCGTGAGATTGAAACTCTATTCTCACAATAAAAATTGTTTTCTTAATTATAAATATATAGTATTAAGCTTACTCATTTAGAAAATCCAGATAAACTCAAACTAAAGAAGAATAGATGAGACATGGTGATGAAGTCAAATTGAAATATATGTATGAAGGTGTGGACCCATTAATTATGTAGATGGATATGGAGACTTGAGAATTGGCCAATCAGAATTTTGATTAATTTGCATGAAAATCTTCACTAAACGTGTTTGTTTTGCTTCCATGTATTAGTATTACCAAACTCATTCATAGTTGACTATAAGAATATTACTCCCTCCGACCCATAGTAGATGTCATACTTTCCTTTCTAGTTTGTCCCACAAAAGATGTTACATTTTCTCTTTTGAAAAAAACTCATTCTCACATCAATTATAAAATTATATTTTCCTCTCATCACTTAACACACAAAATAACATTTCCTAAAATCTCGTGTCATCTTCTAAGTATGACATCTACTAAGGGACGAATGGAGTACTAGGTTTCATTATTTCAGGAATGTTATCTATACAATATCGGTTTGAACTGTAATTTAAAAACATTTCATACATATAGTATTAGTAAAAAAATCATTTTATATAAAAACCAGATTATTTTAAATTTATGTGGCGAAATACTTACTACTGAAATTTATCAAAGAAAAAAAAATGGGTGACAGCAGGGTTTGACGTTGACTTCAAGTGGGCAGACGACTGAAATTGCCTCCCGAAATCTGCGGCGGCTTTTACACTCCTACCCCATCTAAGACGTCCAGTCCCGTCTACAGCGCGTGATATTACCGCAAATATATATATTTTTTTCTTTCTTTTCCACTATGGGTCCGTTCGGTATATGGAATTGGAATTGAATATTCAATTCAATTCCAAATCCTATGTTTGGTAAAATGAAAAATTAATATGAAATTGAATTGACATGTTTGGTTAATATACACACAGTGCACACTACACATATTTCACACACTACACACACTGTACACACACTTTACACATATCACACACTGCACACACTACATACATTTCAAACACTTCACACATTTCACATATTTCACACACTGCACACACTTCACACACTACATACATTTCACATATTTCAAATATTTCACACACTACACACACTTCAAATATTTCACACACTACACACACTACACACATTTCATACACTACATACACTACACACATTTCATACACTACACACATTTCACACATTTCACACACTTCAAATATTTCACACACTACACACATTTCACACACTTCACACTATGCACACAAAATACACACATTGCACATAAAATAAACACACTACATACACTATACACAAAATATACACATTGTACACACATTACACACACTTACAAATTTTACACGAAATACACACACTTCACACAAACTAAAATTTCAAATTTAGTTCAAATTTTCCGTTTTTCGATTTGATTCAATTTAAACTTTTGAAAAAATTTTAGTTTTTCGATACTGTTCGTTTTGGATCAAATGTGTAGTGTGTGTAGTGTGCAGCGTGTGTAGCGTAGTGAAGTGTGTGAAATGTGTGTAGTGTGTAGCGTAGTAAAGTGTGTGAAATGTGTGTAGTGTGTGAACTGTGTGTAGTGTGTGAACTGTGTATAGTGTGTGAAATGTGTGTAGTGTGTGAAGTGTGTGAACTGTGTGTAGTGTGTGAAATGTGTGTAGTGTTTGAAGTGGGTGTAGTGTGTGAAATGTGTGTAGTGTGTGTAGTGTGTGAAATATGTGTAGTGTGTGAAATGTGTGTAGTGTGTGAAATATGTGAAGTGTGTGTAATGTGTGAAGTGTGTGTAGTGTGTGAAGTGGATATATAGTGAAATTTTATGACTATTTGGATTTTGGAATTACAATTTTCTACTTTTGGTATTGAATTCAAATTGTGGAATTGGAAGATTTGGAATTACAATTCAATTCCAAATCCAAATATTTTTGTAATACCGAACATCGGATTTGGAATTGAAAGCTCTAATTCCAATTCCAAGCCCTCAATTCCATGGTACTGAAAGCACCCTATTAAAATTTGGGCTGTGTGCTACCAAAAGTGGCTGAAATTTCACCTTCATATTTTGTCTGAGCAATATTCGTAATTATTTGTTTAATATTAAGTTGTATTGTATTTTGAATTGTCTCGCACTACTTATATGATATAATTAATTATATATAATAATCGACATAAAATGGGTGCGAATTACTTATATAACTTGATTTTTGGTTATAAACTAATGGCACCATTAGATTTTAAATCAAATGATTGAGAATTATTTATAGTTCTGATTTTAAACGAATTATGATTTTGATCACAATTTTCTTTATATATTGTAATACTTGAATTTGGAGAATGTGAAGAATAGAATCTGATATTTAGACTTTGGACTTCTTTGCTTATATACGATTAACAAGAGATATCCTTATGATACATAAATCTATTCCATTATTTACCCTCAAGAAAACATTGATACAAAGTTAAATTACAAAGCTACATAACCTTTATTGCTATACATCTTGCGTCAAATGTTAGTACTGCCACTTACAGTCCAAGAAATTCCAGGTGGTGGAAACGGTGTCGAAAAACAGCAGACGAAGCTTCTTCGTCTTCTTGCCCGAAAAGTAATCTTGAAGTGATAAAAATGCTCTTTCGCGGCCATAAAGTGCCTTCTTGTTATGAAGCCGAACCATCATAATCTAGAGCGAAGGATCGATGCGGTTTATAGGATTGAAAGGAGAAGCCCTCCGCCCAAACGCGCTTCTCATGGAGGGCGAAAATCTCATGTCCCAATCATCAACATTCTTTGGAACCCAAACGTCGAAGAGGAACTCACCTCACCTAAGACGCCATGCCATGGGCCTTATTTTTAATTCCTGCACCTGAAATTGATTCGAAACAAAAATAAGCACGAAAAAGTACTAAAATCTGGCAAACACATCATATTTCATCTCAGTAACCAACCTGAATGAGCTCAATAACTATTTCCCGAGCCAACGATGCAGCCTTATCTGGAAAAAATCTGCTAACGAAGAGAATATCAGTTTTTTTCCTTACAAGTTGCAACTCGAAACGAACAAGAGATGCACACACACACACGTCCTTCACATACGAGAGTAAAAGATAAAGAGGTATTAAAGGCTCAACGACAACTTCCATAGCTATTATGCAAGCAATTCAAACAGATCAAACTTACTGAACGTAATGTCAAACAATCAACCCGACTTCCATCAGCCATATAAATAAACCCGAACCGAGCAAAGGAGCTAAATGGTGCTCTGTTTCTTCGCACGGGTGTTAAACTAGTTATGCCTAATGAACAGCATTTCAAGCCGGAGCAAAGTAGTTTATTCCGCAATCATCTTAATCAACAATCACCGATATCAAACTCCATGGAATCAACTGAAATATATTAACCAAATTCAAGCAATCCATGAGATCCCCAACCTTGAGCACATTATCCAAACTCCAAAACTGGTAAAAAACTAATCCAGAATAATCAAAATTCACAAACCGGTAAAAAACTTCCAAGCATAGAAGCTAAAACACTAATTAAGCCTAAAACTAGATACAATTATTACTCCAATCAAGCATCAAACAAACGAATTCAGCAAATATGATCAAAATATCCAAAATTGCTGAGTATCTGAAAATGATGTGAACAAAAACTTACAAATTGAGGAATTCAATCAGCCAACAGATAAGTATAGAAGCTAAAACACCAATCCAGCCTAAAAATAGACAAAATTGCAACTACAATCAAGCATCAAACAAACGAATTCAGCTACCACGGTTAAAAAATCCAAAATTGCGAGGAGCGAAACAGAGACTTACGAATTGAGGAATTGAGCTTGGCAAACAATGGAATTCCACCCGAGAGAAGAGTAGAGATCGATATAATTCTGCAAATGCTTCTCCTGACTTGACATCCATGCAAATACCACAACTATTCCTTTCACTTCCCCCTTCTCCTTTCTTCCCCAATAATGATTTCCGCCTAATCCCCACATCCTGGGAACTAGCGAGGATGAGAATTTCATCGAATATTTGGAAATTGATGTGTTGAAGATAATTTGATGGGGTTGAGTGAGGTTTACTAAATGACATCTTTTGAGCTAGGAATTTTATTTTAAAATAAAAATATACGTATATATATTGGGTATTTTTTTTAATTTAATTTTCTTCAAAAAATTAAAAGCAACTGTGTGTCTCTTTCCGCCGCACCGCCAGTCTCGCCGCCGCGCCTCCGACTGCCGTAGCCGCCAGCAAAGCCACATCAGGTAGGTCGCACAGCCACAGCTTATGCTCTGTCAGAATTATACGAGTAGATTGGAAAAAATATGAATGCTAGTGCCCGAAAACTGTTTGATGAAATGCTTGAATGAATTGCGATGAATGCATCCTTGCAAGGATTGGAGTTTTGAGCTAATTTTGATTGATTCTTATTCCATTTAAAAGGTGATTGGAGAAATACTAGTATATAGGAGTATATAAATAGTTATGCTGTTGATTGACTCTAATGTCAGTAGAGATGAAACAATGCTTTTAAATATGAGTAGAATGTTCTTGGTTACATACATATATGTAGATACATGTGTTAAATTTATGCTTTTTATTTAATTTTGATGTTGATCTTCATTGTCAATGATCATTCTTGGATAATTGTTGGATGTTGATACATGACAGATCATGATAAGGAGCCAAAACATGAGCTGCAGAACTCACTATGGGGCCATTGGTGTGAAGGAAGATGCGAGCCAAGAAGAAATCCGTAAAACTTATCGATCTGCCATCCTCGCTCTCCATCCGGATAAGCTGCTGGATTCATCCGAGCAATCAAATCCCCTCAGGAGTGAGTTTCTTGAGGTGCAGAGGGCGTGGAAAGTGCTCGGTGATCCGGGATCAAGGGCCCTGTACGACTGTGATTTGAGGACGTTGAGACAGGAAGCTGTCGCTGCAGAAGACGTAAACGTAGGAGATATGATGGTTGTCGAAGAAGAAGAGGACGGAGGGGGTTTCGACATGTCCTATCAATGCAGGTGTGGTGATTTCTTCTGTATAAGTTCTTGTGAATTGGATGAAATGGGATATCAGTTTTCGAGAAAACGAGGTGAGGTTTCGTTGCATTCGTCTTTGTCTTTGCAAGCGTCGATTGTTCTCCCGTGTGGATCGTGCTCTCTGAAACTACGGCTAGTCATTGATTGAGGCCAGTGTTGATTGAATTGATAATTTCATTGAGTTGAATGGTGGATTTTGCTTTGGATTTCCATTCATTAAAGCATGGCTTTGAGTTGGAAACGTGCTCTACTTGATGTGATGTATTTGTAAACAAAGGAGCTTGATGCTGAGCATTGAGTTGAAACATATAGGTATGTGGATTCAAAGAGGGGTTTGATTTTGGCACGAGATTCTTTCTTTCTTGTCGTGATTATGTTAGGGTTGTAAATGAGTTGAGTCGAATCGTGAGCCAAAGTCAGGTGTCTCGACAGTGGCGGATCCAGGTAGGTGGAATCTGCCGACTCCACCGCTGACATATAAGGGTTGCAAAACTTTGTTAAATTCGGTCTTTGGAGCTGTTGTCGATTTTATGGTGTAACAAGACAACTCTTCGCCAACTCTTGGGTTGTGGTTCACTTTCATTATTCGTGAGCTAAACTTTACTAACTTGGAAATGTCTATTAAAATTTTGGATATGTCTATTAAAATTTTGTGGAAAACAAAGATTTAAATAATTATAGAGTACACAATCTAAACAAATTGGGTTATCATACCACGTGTTTCATGTGCGTTTGCTGATGTTACAATTATGACGATAATAGACCATAATCAAGACTTCAATAAATACCACATAAAAATTGCAAAGTTTTTGGATAAAATTCATGAGAATAGAGAGATTGATTAGAGTGAAAAGTGCAACGTTCATTCTGCAAAATTTCTCTCTCCAAATGATATGAATTATCATAGTCAACTTATAATCAAGGCCTCATTTTTTAAGGGAAACTAGTATTATTTCTGGCCGAAAACAAACACGCTGCTAAGAGCATCCACAATAGCGCCTAGCGCACCGCCTAGCCGAGCGCCGGCGCTAGGCGGTGCGCTAGGCGATCTATTGCAGCCGCCTAGTGGATTTCGCGAAAAAAAACCGCCTAGCGCTCGGCGGTTCCGCGGCGCTAGGCGGTGCGCTAGGCGCTATTGCAGCGTCCGGATCGCCTAGCGCGAATTTTTAATTTTTTTTTTCGAAACACTATATATACGCGACTTGCCCGTCATTTTCATTCGCACCACTTGTATTAACGAGTACTCTCTCTATCTAAATTTCTGTACAAGATCAATAACGGTAAATGGATCTCAACAACGAGCCTACTTTAGGGAATAGCGGATCTCAAACTCCCCCGATCCCCGTGGGAGGTGGATGGAGTCAGATGCACCCGAGTCAGATGCACCCATACTACAACATGTACCCGTGGCAGCAGATGATGCCCGGGATACCAGCCGGGGGGAGTCCGCCGGGGGCGTTTCCGGCGATGTCGGGGTGGGCACCCGGGATGCAGATGATGCCCGAGGGGGTACCGGCGACGCAGGGGACGCCGGGGGACGTCTATCGCCCCAGTTTTAATTTTTCGACTGGTTCGTCGCACACAGCGACGCCAACGGAGGCTGCGCCTCCGGCCCAGTTTGACACTTTCTCCTTCAATGACTTGGGGATAGATCTTTCCGGTGTTCCGGATGCTCCCGTTCAAACGGGGGGCGCAGGGCGGGGTCGGGGCGCCCCAAAGAAGAAAGGCAAGGGGAAAAGGGTCGGCGAGTCCTCGCAGCCGGGTGAGGACGACAACGCGGTACGGAGGAGGTGGACAGACGCGGAGAACGTCGCGCTGTCCAAGGCGTGGGTGAGTGTTTGCGACGATCCTCTCGTTTCGAACAACCAGAGGATCGTCAACTTGTGGGGCAAGATAGCAGCAGCCTATCAGAGGTTTTGCCCGGAGGGGAGGCCACGCAATGGGGAGGATTGCCGGAAGGGGTGGGACCGAATCAGGGTTGCGGTCTCCCGATTTTCGGGTTTGTACACCAACGCCCTCCGCATGATGAGCAGTGGCCAAACGGAGGACGACTACAGGAGGATAGCGGAGAAAGTCTTCCCCCTGAAGGGGGTGTACAAGGAATTCACCTACTGGAACTGCTATCTTGTGCTGAACGACTCCGAGAAGTTCCGAGTAGGTGTCGACTCTGGCTGGCCGAAGAAGCAACGGTTGAACTATTCCGGTGATTTCAGCGGCAGTAGCGGTGGTTCCCACGACCTCCCTGAGACGGCCCAGGAGGTCCCGACCCCTCGTTCGTTTGCTCGCCGTACTCGCCCGGTTGGCACAGGCTGGCTCAACGGGAGGCGATGGGGATCGCCGGGGGTTCACAGGAGGTCCAGTCGGCATCCCCCCTTGGCCAATCCACAGCGGATCTCAAATTCTTCGCGCGTCAACAAACGCGCGCTCAGATGGTCAAGACGATGGCCGAATGGCGGGCGCCGGTGGACCCCGTGGAGAAGAGTTTGCTTCAAACATTGCTCCTGAGCATGCAGGAGGATTTGGAGGCGGCACGGAGGGAAGCCGCCGGGAGTAGAGGCGGCGGAGGCGATGGTGGCGACAACGACGTTGGAGACGACGACGGCGACGACAACGAGGAGTGAATTATTGTACTTTTTTATAAATTATTGTAATTTTTTTTAATTATTGTACTTTTTTTAAATTATTGTACTTTTTAAAATTTTAATAGTATTATTAATGTTTCCCGTATGTGTCTCGTAAATTAAATTTCGTATATTGTGTGATTGTTTATTATTTCATTTTGTATATATTTGTTAATAGTGATGTGGATATTATGTGGCTAGGCTATGGCTGAGCTATTGATGGACTATTTGCATGTTTTGATGATGTGGCAGGAGGATTTTTAGTGATGATGATGTGGCAGTGACTAGGCTATGACTGGGCTATTGCTGGGTTATTCCTAATGTGGATGTCTAACAATTAGTAATATGCATATAACAAAATATGTAAAATTAAACACACACATCTCGAAATTTAGTTCTTCAAGCTTCAATCTAGGACCTTCTCAAACTTAATGCCGCCTTCAAATTGTGAATATAAACCAAATTTCACGGAGAGAGAGCTAAAAAGAGTTGATTTTGTGGATTGTGATTACATTTTTGGGAAAAAAAGGTTCCTTTTTGTACCCTTTTTTATGCCTATGATAATGTTTCTCCATTTCTAGGATTTTTAGTTTGGACCCATGTTTGTTTTTTCTGGAAATGTTAATGTTGGGTTTACCAGATTGAAGCTGTGCTGTTTGTTTGCTGGGGTTTATGAATTTGGTGGTTGAAATGCCCTTTTCATTCATAATGTGGGAAATAATTATCTTCTGATGAAATTGATGGAAGCATGTTTATCTTCTTTTGGGAAATTTTAATTTGTTAGCTGCCTAATTGTCTATTTCATTTGCATTTATCCACTATTGATAGATGAGTCACAGAAAAAGGCCTTGGATTGAAGTAGATGTATTGTCCACATTGAATTTGATGTTCAAGTTTGATTGATTGTAATTAGGATTTATGATTGAAATGGTTGAGGGCTTCTTCTTGTATGTGTATTTTTGCGTTGATTTCGGTTTCGTTAAGATGAATTGTGCTCGTTGATTGTTGCATTTGGCTGCTCTTATTTGACTGATAGTAGTGTGGAAGTAAGGCTATTGCGTTCTAGCTATGTCCATCACACATTGCTTGAATGTGTGTGTGTTGATTTATGCAAAATTAAATGTCAAGAACTAAATTTTAGTAGTCTTTTAGCTTGTGAAATTAGACACTCTACTGGAGCTGTAAGATGGGCTTCTTCTTGTATGTGTTTCTTTTTCGTGTTGATTTCGGTTTCTTTCGGATGGTTCGTGTTCGTTGATTAGTGCATTTGGCTGCGCTTATTTGACTGATTAGTAGTGTTGAAGTAAGGCTAACTGCTTTCTAGTTTTGGCATTACACATTTCTTGAATGTGTGTGTGGTGATTTATGCGAAATTAGTATGTCAAGAACTGAATTTTAGTCTTTTTAGTTTGTGAAATCGGGCATATGTTGCACTCTACAGGAGTTTTAAGATGAGCTACGGACAACAAAAGCATCGGTGGAGCGTGTACGATGGTGTCAAGGCTATCTCCGTTGCTCCCGAAGCTCTCATGGCTGAGATAAACTCCACCATTGCTGCTCTCGAGTATGCTCGTGCAACGGTCTTCTCACCGTCTCCTGACCCTGCTCCAAAGGCCAGAAACACTAACAGAAAGCCAGCTCCGAGCTTTGATGCTCAGATAGCCGATGAGGCTTACAAAGCCGGATTGGCATCCATGTCAGCAGGGAGGGTCGACGAGGCTATCATCTCGTTAAACCTCGCCCTCTCCAAATGCCCGCCCGAGAAGACTTCAGCCCTCGCCAAGATCCAGTCTCTGATCTCCGTGGCATTCCAGCAGCTACACGTGTCTTCTAATTGATTCGATTTTAAAGAAACTTCACCCCTTTGATGTGTTTGTTTGTCAGTAATGCATACTTTTATGTATTTTACCTTCCACTTTCTTCGTGATTCTTGTTCTCTTGCAACGTTTGTCCAGTTAACCTAATAACGAGGGAAAAGCACGTGGATGAGACGAACTCCCTGTATCTATAAATATACATTGTGTTCCTTTGTCTCACAGATATCGAGTGGAGATCAACGGAGAGCAGTGGATGTTTGATGGTAGCTCGGCTCTTGATGTGGATGCTCGGGTCATGTAGAAACGGTATTTTCCCTCTTCCCCTGCAGTCGCTTTCGTAAAAAATATTCTATTTACTCGGATTAAGTGTCGGATAAACCTTATATTAGGCTCTATCCTACGAAGTGTTTAAACTAATTTGTTTAGAATTTGAAGGAAAAATTAGGTAAACTTTTCTGTCTATTTTTTTAACTTAGCCTTCACCCCAAAGACTCAACTGTGAATTTTAAGTGGAATAAGGTGAGGGGCCACTCTCATTGAAAAGACTCTTAATCAGATATGAAAATTACAAAATACATACATATATGTATTTGTGTGTGTTTACATATGTATATAATTCTTCATCAAGAAACCATCAACACATCCATTTGTGTGTGTATACATATTTCTTTCTCACCACGACGATGTTTTATCGGTATCCTTGCATTAGGTGCAAATCCCTCTCTTCCGCTTTGCGAGAGAGGCTTTCCAAGTGCCCTCTTTTCGCGGGGAAGCTCTCGGGTCTGAGCTCCGAAACAGAGGATGCTGCCTGTGATTTTGATGAAGAAGATGAAGTAATGCTATGTCTCCTTTTTAGACTCTGATTGTTTCTCTTTTGAATGGCTAATGAGCTCGATATTTTCGGCGAAAACTCGTTGCAGGTTTTCGTTTCAGCGGTCATGAGCAGATACATGGAGTCCAAATGCAAGCGCAAGTCCGTGTTCGGGTCGGATGCCTCGAGATGGGCTCTCTCTCCGCAGCACTTCTTGCTCGCTCGAAAAGGGAGTTGGGAATCGCGCAGCTCCGGTGGAAATGGAGAGGAGGAGGAGTTTTCCAGTGCAGCTGCTCGGCTCACTAGGTGTTCGAGCGCTACGAGCTACGACACGTTTTTCTCGGTCAAGACACGTTTGTCGCGGTCATCGAGCTTGAAAAAGATCGATTCTTGTAAAGATTTTAGCAGGCGATGCATAATTATTCAAGAGCTTATGCAGTATGAAGGGTGGCCGTTTGGGCTTTGCAAGAAGGCATTTTTGCTGCCTCCGCTGCCGAAGTCGCCGTCCGATTCGTGGTCGTGGAGGAAGAACGCCGGGATTGCCACGAGTGTCGGGTCGGGTTGGTGAATAGCCGATACCCGAACCCGTTTAAGCAGCCCCACAATAATACATGGATGATATATTGATACCTACTTTGCTTGAGTATGATTTGAGTTTTGTGATTAATTTTGTTTTAGTATAGTGTTTACTAAATATATCAATTGGGAGTTGAGTTGGATAATTGAGTTTTTGGGCAAGGGATATCATTTCTTTCCTTTTTTGTTTGATAATTTCGGAATAAAGTAAGAGAACTTATCCTACAATAGTTGTAAAATTGTGGACCAAATCACAAAACATCAATTAACAATTCCATAAAAAGCTACTCCATGAACTACCCTCACAACGAACCCATTTTTGGTCAGACCTGTGGCACGCCCATGGCACGTGTGCATTGTGGCGGAGCGAGGTGGGCCGCGGACCGGGGCATGACCCCACCTGCGCTGATTCAGAGCACTCCAAGCCACTCGAAACCAATCACTCATGTCACGCATGATTTTTCAATATTTTGATAGTTTGTTCTAATTTCATAAATATCGCGATTTTAAAAAATACATACTCCCTATGTTCCACCACAAGTGATCAACTTTCCATTTTGAGTTGTCCCACTAAAAGTGATCAATTTCTTTTTTTAACTAAAAACAAAACATCAACCATCCTTACTTTATTCCCTCTCTCTTACTTTATTCTCTCTTTCTTACTTTATTATCTCTTTATCTCTTTCTTACTTTTTTCTCTCTCATACTTTACTCTCTCTACTTTAACTCAATACATATTATTTTCTTAATTCTCATATCCAAAAGAAATCTATCACTTGTAATGGGATGGAGGGAGTACGAAATTAGAGATCAATAAAATAAACAATGAATTGTAAAAGTAAGTAGTGAAACAATAAATAGCATAAGTCTAAACTAATTGATCGACCAATGTACATGATCTAATAAATTGATGTGACACGTGAATAGTATAGATCTGACTCATTTATGACACGAGTGTTTTAAGCACCCTCAACACATTAAAAAAAGCCATAAGTATCATCCTCCTCCTCTCTCTCTCTCTCTCTCTCTCATGGATGCAGCTAAGAACGAGCACGAGCTCGTGTTCGAGTATTACTACCATGGTGGTGCATATGTTGTACACCCCCTCCACTCCACTCTATCCCAATTACCTACGCACGCTCGTACACGGTAGGTCCCAAGCCTGTCAGAAGGCTGGCCAAGCTTGAACGAGCTCGGATGCTTAAGGGTGCAGGTTACTGTGGCTGAGAAGGATCTTTTGAAGGATACAAGATACTTTACTTTCAAACATTGGGCCACAGCCGGTGGTTGGGTGTGGTCAAGATACACGAAACAAAAGGGTAGGATAGTTGCTTTCATCTTTATGGGTTGGAAGGTGAAAAGGCCAAACAAAGAATGAGAAAAAATGGTTGAATTCTTCATAATAGACTTACCTTTATTTGTTATCAACACCACAAAATTAGTGAAACTGACCCTTTGATAGAGATGTTAATACTTTTTAGTGATGAGCTTTAGATTAAATATTGCAGAAAAAAGTACCATAAGTTGATATGAATACAAATGAGGGAAGGAGTAACAAAGTAAATCTAGACAACATTTCAGAGGGAATCGATCTCTTACATGAAATAAACAGACACGTACACGTACAGTTACTGAAGAAACGACTGTTTCGTATCCAAAATCTAGAAAACAACAGTGTCCAGCATAGTCCCCAAAGTTTGGACTATGTTGGAAGACATCAAGTTTGAGACATGCTCCTCGAGATGCTTCTTGGCGTCTTGCTTTCCCACATTGGCGATTGCTAGCTTCTCAGGCGACAGCTCATCCTCCTCTTGGACCGCTTTATTGTACTTGATGGCTAGGTTTAGCATCTCCTGTTTTTGTAGACAATGATAAATGAATTACATTAGAACAAGAAAGAGGAAATTCATGGTATTTAGATGTACTTGAATAGTACCTGGACTGTCTGCTCATTCATTTTGGAGTGGGTGTCGAACCGCTGGAGGGTCAATCCATCTGTCCATTTCTTTTTGTGGAGATTGAGGAGCATCTTCTCCTCAAGTTCGTTCTTCCGGTAGTTTATGGCAATGGAGTAATAGTGCCTGTTCAACCCATGAATCAATGCCTGGAGTGGATCAAATCAATATTAGAAACTGATTGTAAGACAATTTTGATGTAGGTCAGTCACTGAGCTTCAAATTATAATCAATACCTGGATAGATGGTTTATTGAGATGCCCCACGTTGGAAGTGGTTTGTCGCGGTTCTTGACCCAACATCATGGTTTGAGGGTTAATGAGTCGGAAGGCATCAATTACCACCTTACCTTTAACACTTTGAATTGGATCTACCACCACAGCTACTGCCCTCTGATTTAAAGCTTCAAAACTCTGCATCAATAATTACATCAGTTCTTCAGCTTGAAAACATACACTTGTTAACAACCCATGATACACAATAAGTAAAATAGTGAATGTTTTTTTCCAACAGAACCATCTCTACCATATACTAATGCAGACTAAAGTTAAATGTACAGATCCCCCTTTCAACTTTCCAGAAATACAATGCAAGGTGCATCGAGGGTTAGAGACTGAGTGAGCTAAAGCATATTAAGCCTACCCATATTTCATGGAATAGTGCATAACTCAAAAGGAAAGAACAAAGATCATAAGCACACCAATAAGCATCTCCTAAGTCCTAAGCATATTTAAAATTAATCAACAATATCTTTATAGCAACAGAAGAGTATAATACGGAAAAGTAATGACCTGCTGAGTGTTAATGTCAACACCCGAGAGCCAACATCCAAAGCCAGGATGTGAATGGTACCAACCAACCACCATCTCAGGTCTGTAACACACAACAAAGTACATGCCTCAATACTGAGGTAATATAATCACATTCATATACTTCACATAAATATTTTGTGAGAAGCATACTTCAATATCAACCAAACCAACACAATACCTTATAATACAGTACAAAAATTGATGCTTAATGCATTCTAATGAACTACGAATAATATTCCGAATACCAATAATCAGAATAACATACTCCTACAGATATCAGTCACGTTTTTCTTAGGGACAAATTCGTGAAAATACCTTCTTTATACTACAAAATGACTATAGAAGATTCGAATGGAATTGATTTGCTATGATATCTAAATCCTATTAGAACACCAACCAATCAGAACATTATCTTCCGGTTTCCATAGCACAAAATTGAGATAGCTTACTGCAGAAACATAGTAAATTTAAGCATACAATACGAATTTAAGCTAAAGAAAGAGAAAAACAAAGCTGCAGATCACACTAGAGCTAAAAGCCTAATCACAATTACAACAATTTCCTAACATTGATTCTAGATCACGAATAATTCTGGTACCTTCCGGTCTGCTTCAACATATCAAGCATATTAGTCTGGAAAACGTGATCGACGGCCTCGACACTGACCCCAGTTCCACTCTGCGGCATCGCGAAGACATCCACCACACGCACCGTGTACTCGTCCACAAACTCCCCCAGCATTAGCCCCATCACCTCCATCGGTACCCCGGCTCTACCTGCAGCCATCAGCGACAGACATCATAAGCCCTAATTACATCAGCCAGGGAAGAGAAACAGAGAAGAATTGGATCAATCTACGATCCTGAGAGGAACCCTAGATTTACCGTGTTTGAGCATTTTGAGAAGGGCGAGAGACGAAATGTAGACTTGCTCGGAGGAGTCAAGCGTTGGGGAGTCCGGCGGCGGGTGGCCGAGGGCTCCGCCGGCGCCGGCGAACATCCGGTGAAGTCTCTCCATGCCTGCCATTTTCAATTCGGAAGAAAAATGCCGATTTTCTGTTTGCAAATATTATTGGTTGAAGCAGAGAGTTTTGAAGTAAAAGTATTTCTTTGGAAACAAGACAACAGATTTGCAATTATGCCCTTACATTTATCTAATTCTGATTTCTGGCCATGTATAAATATAATTGCAGCAAGATCTGCCCCTCCGTTGCCAACTGCGCTACGCCCCTGCGGGCGCCATGTATAAATATGATATCTAGGGGTGTCGAAACGGGTAACGGGTAATATCTATCCCGACCTGATACCCACCGAGTATCAGGTACCCGTTACCCGGCGACAGCTGGGAATGGGGCGGGATCGGGTAGTGTGTTTTAAAAGTTTGCGGGTATAGGTATACCTGATACCCGCGCGAGTATACCCGTTAAACCCGATAATACTCAGTACTTTCATGGTTAGGATTTTTTTTATTTTTGTTTTAATTAATTAGTTTCAAATATATACCGCCGAATGAACTTTATTCCTTATTGTATCTTCTCTCTTACTTGTCTTCCAATTAATTCCATCCCTTCTAAGTTCTACCCGCCGCCCGCATATGCCACCGCTATCGGACTACAGCTCCCACCCGCAGGAGTTTAGGTTTCTTTTATTTTTCTCATTTTAATCATATTATCTGTAAGTAAGAGATTAGAAATCAACGTATTTGTGCATAGTTAAATGGTTGGAAATTATGCAAATACAACAAAGTAAAAAACACAAATATATGAAATCATAGTGTAGCAATAATCTCAAATTTCATTCTTGAATTACAAATATGTAAAATTACAGCTAATGGGTTTGGGTACTTGCAACTGCGGGTATAGGATAATACCCATATAACCATACGGGCCGGGATTGGGTAGTACTCCCTCCGTCCCACAAGAATATGCACTCTTTCATTTTTAGTCCGTCCCACAAGAATATGCACTTTCCAATTTTGGAAACTCTTTTCACTCTAATGAGGTGAGACTCATTCTCCACTAACAATACTTTAATTATTTTTTCTCTCTACCTCTCTCTTACTTTTCCAATTTTGCATTAAAACTCATGTTGAACCCAAAGTACATATTTTTTGGAAACGGAGAGAGAATAATATTGATATCTACCCATTTCGATACCCCTAAATTGATATCTACTGATTTGTTTAGCCCAATAGCCTATTATCCATATTTTAAGCCACGTATAATCTATTTATTATAGTAGTAGTATTTAATTATACACTCTTCTGTGTGCAAATTGTGAAGTTAAAGTGTTACTCAAATAATTATGTTATGTCAAGTTTACAAATGAACTGTGGTATGTTTTGTCATATTTGTACAAGTTATATTGCTTTCCTGTCAAACTAAGTCCTTAAAATTTATGTTTATGTTTAACTATTTTGCATTGTATTATTGTCATATTGAATCGATCATGATCCAACAATATCAAATCAATAATTCCGCCGTCTTCAAAGAATATGCATTTTGGGTTTGGCATAAGTTTTAATGCAAAATTGGTAAAGTAAGAGAGAGATATAGAAAAAGTAATTAAAATATTATTAATGGAGAATAGATCACATCTCAATAGAAAGAAAATAGTTTCCAAAACTAGAAGTGCATTTTTTATGGGACGGACTAAAAAGAAAAAATGCATATTCTTGTGTGACGGATGGAGTAATTTTTACCTTGCTAATGAACTATGCGGACTAAACATTTTATATAAATTATTAGTACTTCATCAAGGCTTAGAGCATCCTTAACGCAAGCGGGGCCGGACAGTGGTGGAAACAGAAAATCGATATAGTAGGGACTATCTATTCTAACTTTTGGATGAAATAATAAATTTCCTATATTTTATTATTTTGGTAGGGGCTTTTGCACATTATTTTATACAAAATACTAACAAAATTATAATGTAATACAACTAAAATAATAAAAAAAATTAGTTTGGGAAGTGCTTAAGCCCCTCCCTAGTAACACGTGTGTCAGCCAATGGGGTCGGACCGCACCTAGGACCCGACCCGCCTGCCTGCGCGTTGGAGGAGGGAGGGGGCTAGCGGCCTGAGCCGGGCCTGGTTGCGGTTCGGCCCGGTGTTGCACGCTCCCATGACAGGCCGCATTTGCGGTCCGGGCCAATGTTTGAGGGGGTTCAGGCCGGACCCGGGCCGCAACTCAATTTTTTTTAAATTTTTCCTTATAAATACCATATCATTTTCATCTTCATTTCTCTCCCTCTCAACTAAATTTTTAGGTTTGTAATTTTTCATTTTCGAATGAACAATGAATTTTTCGTGTTTTAATTGTTTAATTTTTCTATTTATGAGTAAAATAGCTTGTAGTTGTGAATAGTATAACTTTATAGTTGAGGCCTGGAGGGGCCCTGTAGGGTTATAGGAGTTGTGGCCTGACACAGAAAATTAGGGAATGATGATGTGGAGGGGGCTTGGGCCTGGATCCAGGCCAGGGTTGCGAAAAAAAATATTAGGGTAAACTAAAATTTATTTTAGACTTACTTTTAGTAATATTTTAAAATCCAATAAACTAAAATTTATTTTTGACTTACTTTTAGTAATATTTTAAAATCCAACATTTTCTTTTATCTGAATAATTTTCATTTAAGTATATACTTCTATCATCCATGTATTTACGCAAATTATTTTCATTGAAGTTAAGCCCAATAGCTCGATAGTAACCATACATTAAGTCCACTAGTCTATTTTTTACCTGTATATTTATCTATATACTTCTAAAACTGATTATAGCCCAATTGTTTTATAGTCGGTTAAAATTTATTTGTCATTTGTCAGACCATTAAAATAAAATAAAATAAATAGAGAGATGGTAATTGTGAGAACACGACATAGAGAAAGAAAAAAAGGAAAGAACATAATACTTCACTGTCTTCCTTTCAGACTTTGTATTATTTGTTGCACTCTAAATCAAAAACTTTGGTATCACTGCGTAGAATGATAGAATATTCATGTAAGTTTGAAAAGTAAACTAATCTCAAGATAAAACCTTTTGAATACGTGAACAAATTTTATATGTTAAACTCCACTAACTCAATACATAAGTATAATTTAATCAACTACCAAACATCATATATTGTCGAAAAAGTATGCTCGAGATCTAAAAAAATCCTAAAATTATACCAACTTGACAGCATGCACTTTAACTTTTATCATAAAAATTATACTATAAATCAATTCCAAATAGTACTTGGCTCATAAGTGAGGCCACAACAAAAAATTACTCACGTGCATCATGCATGCATGCTTTTTTACATGAATACAGCCAAAATAAAACTAACCTTACAAGATCGTATCTACTTCATGAATTGCAACTCTTATTATGTATACTCTATGCCTGTAGAGAATCCGCCCCCCTCCCCTCTCTCAGATCTTCAATCGACCTCCTCCGATTCTCCCCCAAACCGGCGGCGTTCAGCAGCCGTTCACCCCTCTCCCGCCGCGGAGTCGCCGGTCTCCGCTTACATGCGGTTTCTCCAGTCCTCCGCCCCTGCCGCATCAGCTTCCTACCTCTGGCCTACTCCGCCGCCGGAATCGCCGGTCTCTGCTTACATGCGATTTCTCACTGCCTCACCGCAGTGGAACGCCGCCGCTGCCGTTTGGGTGCATTCCTTCTCCGAAGTCTCCCTACGGCGCGCTGTTCTCGCCGACCGGTCAATTGGGGCTGCCGCAGCTGCCATTGTCGCCTACTCCGCCCCTTTCGAGCCCTAGGTGGAAGGGGATTCTCTAAATGTAAGATAAAAGGTAAGGGATTTTGGGATTCTACAGCTTCTTATTGCTTAGGTTTTGATGGTAGCAATACTGTATATTTACATGGTTTTGGGGTATGATTATAGTAAGGAATTGTTGTATTTACATTTGTTATTTACATGAACAGTGAAGAAGGCAAAGGAAGTTAAGGTGTCTTTGTCTTTCCCTGTTATTAGAATCTATAGGACTCAATGGAAATTCAGTTCCAAAATTTCCCCTTTCCATTTCATCTGTTTATGGACTTGTTTTTCATGATTATATACATATTGGAACATAACTGAACTCTTGGCTTCATTTTGAATATAGTTTCAAACTGTACTATAACATGGAAAGTTATGGACTTGTTTATTTAGGATTTGTAAAATTATTGCTTAAGATGTTGCAGTGAATCTGTAAACTTTAGGAAATTGATCGTTTGGGCAGTTCACGTGTTGCAAGTAATGCAAAGAGTTTGTTACCCTTTTGTAGTTATGCTTGTCGGTGAGATACTCAAGTGCTTAGATCCAGACTATCTGTCTCCTGGGATTTCATTCCAAAGAAGCCTACGGCTTTATGAACTCTGGCGTACATTATGAAACATCATTTCACGTTGAGAATATGTGTACACGTTCTAACTATAAGTTGACCAAACATATGCATAGAATTTAGCAGAGCTTCCATATTCTAGGTAAAATGGTATAAAGGTTCCACTTTTTTTGTGAGATTGAGAGATGAGAAAATTTAATTAGTGACTCCCTTTGCTGTCATACTTATTGATGAACTTCTCGTTGTCAAGTAAATTTGTTTTGAAAATAAAAAACATGAATATCATCATGATCCTTGGGTTGTACTAATGCTGAAGGATTTAAGGATACATCCCTATAGTAGCAAATTTAGTGGTGATGCGCATCTGCTTGGATTTTGCAATTTATGACCAAATCCTTGTGCTTCAATGTGTAAATGTGTTAGTTTCTATCTACTACTATTAGATTTTGGTATATTGGCTGATGCTTTAACAGCCAAGTCATATCTCGAGCTACCTATACAGCTATACTGTCATTTGAAACAGGAAAAGACTATTGTAGGAATTGTACTCTACATTCATGCAAGATACATGTTGAAAATACGGCCTTGTATATGTGCTAGAGTTTCTTCGTTAAGGATGAACATACGAAAAGAAGATGTATTGAGAGAGCGTGTATGCATATGCATTTTGGTCGAAAGAAAGTTACAAACTTGAGTTATTGTATGCTTGTAATATATAGAAATGAAGTGATGCGTTTCAGGTCTTGATATGTCATGCTTTTTAATAGAATGTGTTGCATCATAGCAAGTTTCTGTTCTTGGCTAGTAATAGTGTCAAATTTTGTACACGTGCCACATTTGTTGTCGGGAAGAAGTTCAGATTTGCAATTGTTGAATATGGTCGTCGTCGGCGTTCGAAGGCATAAGCGCGGTGCGACAACTATCACTACCAATGGATAACGGATGAAGAACATAAGCGCTGTGTGACAGCTATCACTAGGATGGCAGCTGCAACACCTCATGGGACGATAGTGGGGTCACTCTGATCCAGCCCTTCAAGTTCACTTACATGCATCAGCCTCATCTATTGTCAGCGACGACCGCGTTACTTTTACCTATAACAATCTTGTTTCCTTAATCTAAAATATAAATTTGAGGGAGTTATTCAACCTAGAGTTAGTCTACTTGTTTGAAAAACTCAAAACACTAGAAAAGTAATCTGAGAGCATGTAATTCATGTCCACATTTTCTAGGGTGAGTCTAGGTTTCTATTTAATGATAGGTGAGTCTAGGGTTCTAATTCAAGAATCTTCTCCCTAGAAAAGTAATGTCACATGGAAAGGCTGAGTGATAAATGTGGAGATGGTGAGACCATGACTCGATTTTCAAGTTGAATCTGAGAGTTGCAAAATGAAGAACCGCATAGGGGAATAAAAAGGTTGTATTATTATTGTCTTATTTTTACATTTGCTCATAGCCCTAATATTTATAGGGATAAATGAGACCCTTCAAGAACCCAAATAAATGAGATTGCAACTACATACTTTGGAACTTAACTCTAATAAATGAACAACGGCTCTTTTATGTTTTTGTCTTTCCAACACTCCCCCTCAAGTTAAGTAACGGGGTTTCCGATACTTAACTTGCTCAATACTTCCTTGAATGATTTGAAACTCACTGCCTTGGTTAAAATGTCTGCCAACTGATGTTCTGACTTCACATATGGAAACTCGACAATCCGGGCTTCAATTTTCTCCTTGATGAAGTGTCTGTCAACTTCCACGTGCTTAGTTCTATCATGCTGAACTGGATTCTCAGAGATGCTAATCGCAACTTTGTTATCGCAGAACAGTCTACATGGTTTTGGTACATACAGATCAAGCTCTGTCATGAGCTTTCTTAGCCACAATATCTCAGTAAGACCACTTTTGATTCCACGGAACTCAGCTTCCGCGCTTGAAAGTGCAACTACCTTTTGCTTCTTACTCCTCCAAGTAACAAGATTTCCTCCAACTAGCGTAAAGTACCCTGCCGTGGACTTTCGGTCATTTGGGTTCCCTGCCCAATCTGCATCAGTGAAGCCACTGATCTCCAAGTGTCCATGTTTCTCAAACAACACCCCATGTTCCGCAGTACCCTTCAAATATCGTACAATTCGTAGAGTTGCTTCCCAATGATCTTCTTGTGGTGAGTGCATGAACTGACTTACAACTCCCACAGCATATGCTATGTCGGGCCTAGTATGAGAGAGGTAAATGAGCTTACCTACAAGCCTTTGATATCTCCCCCTGTCTGTGAGCGTTGCTCCTTCCACTATCTGTAATCCATGATTTTGTATCATTGGGGTGTCTGTTGGCCAACAGTCTACCATTCCCACTTCTGCTAACAGATCGAGGATGTACTTTCTCTGATTGATGAAGATTCCATTTTCTGATCTCAGAACTTCGATTCCTAGAAAATACTTGAGGTGACCCAGATCCTTCATCTCAAATTCTTTGAACAAGTTCTTCCTCAATTCACCGATCTCTTCTTCATCGTCTCCGGTGATGATCATGTCGTCCACATAGACGATAAGACACGTGATTTTCCCATTCTTCTTTTTGATGAACAACGTGTGATCTGAGTTGCTCTGCTGGTAATCATACTTCTTCATTACTTCAGTGAATCGACTGAACCAGGCCCTTAGGGATTGCTTAAGTCCGTACAATGTCTTCTGGAGTTTGCATACTTCTCCAGGCTGAAATTCATTTTCAAATCCCGGAGGGGGAATCATAAAGATTGGTTTAGGTAGTTCCCCATGCAGAAAGGCATTCGTCACGTCGAACTGGTGGAGTGGCCAATCTCTGTTGGCTGCGATCGAGAATAGTACTCTGACTGTGTTGATCTTTGCTACTGGCGAAAAAGTCTCAGCATAATCAACTCCGTATGTCTGAGTATATCCCTTTGCTACAAGTCGTGCCTTATATCTTTCGACTGAACCATCTGGTCTTCGTTTGATAGTAAACACCCACCTACACCCCACTACTTTGACTCATTTTGGTAGCTCTCCCTTCACCCAGGTATTATTCTTCATTAACGCTTTCATTTCAGTGAACATGGCTTCCCTCCAATGTTTATGCTTCATTGCCTCTTCTGCGGTCTGTGGGATTTCCTCTTCCTCATAGAGTGCCGCTTCAAAAGCTCGAGCCATTTTAGTCAGATTTCCCTGTACAAAGTTTGCCACTCCATATCTGCTCTTTGCACCAATCTTCTCGGGAGAGTACCTCTTCGGGGGAATGCCTCGAGTGCTTCTAGGCGGAAGAATGTATCTCCCAGTGTCACCATCCACAGTGTTATCCTCATCTTCTGCATTGTTAGTAATAACTGTAGTAATCTCCTCAGTCTCAGATTCAGGATTTACCTCGGATATTCTTGGAGGAGGATCGGGAAGCAATGGACGAGGAGTCTCTTGTGGAGGAGCGTGCTCAGCGGTAGTGACAACTGTCTCTGTTTGACCTTCAATCGAAGGACTTGGAGGTAGCACAAACCACTTTAGACAGTCCCCATGATTAATTTCAGGATTTTGCTCCCCCTGACTGCTATGGTGGTGTGGGTAGAAGAACTCAGTTTCCAGGAAATTGCAGTTTATGGTAGTGACAATTTTTTTAGTGGACGGATCAAAGCATTTGTACCCTTTCTGGTTTACCCCATACCCAACAAAGACGCATTTGGTTGCACAAGGGGAGAATTTGGTTCTCTCGTGTTTAGGAATGTGGACATAAACTGTACATCCAAAAACTTTTGGTGTCATGCTAAGGGATTCGGGTATTTTGGCTTGGGTGGAGAGAATATCGAGGGGAGTTTTTTTGTTTAGGATTTTTGTTGGCAATCTGTTGATAAGGTAGACGGAGGTTGCTGTAGCTTCAGGCCAAAGGAAGGTAGGAACTTTAGATTCAATCATAAGGGCACGAGTAACTTCTAGGAGGGTACGGTTTTTTCTCTCAGCCACCCCGTTTTGTTCTGGTGTATAAGCACATGAGGTTTGGTGAATAAGACCTTTCTTTCTAAAGAATTCAGACATAGTGTTGTTAACAAATTCCCTACCATTATGGGACCGAAGGATTTTTATAGTGGTTTGGAACTGAGTTTGAATCATATTGAAGAAAAGGATAAATTTATTGGTCACCTCAGATTTGTGTTTTAAAAAATAAACACACGTCATCCAAGTGCAATCATCAATAAAGGCAACAAAATATTTGTAACCATTCCCCCCAATAACAGGTGCAGGACCCCAAACATCAGCATGCACTAGATCAAACATAAATTTCATACGAGTATCTGAGGGTTTGAAAGATTGTCTGTGGCTCTTGGCCAAAACACATGTCTCACAAGAAAAATTTTTAGAAAGAGTAAAATTAGGAAACAAAAGCTTAAAATAACCAGGGAAAGGATGTCCTAGTCTTCTGTGCCACAGCCAAGCCTCCTCTTTCGTGGATCCCTGAGCCAACATTGCACTACCATGTTGAGCTACCCCATCCACGTAGTAGAGTCCTTGGTTCTCAGTGCCACGCCCAACGATCTTCCTCGTCCGAATATCCTGTAAAATGCAAAAACTCGGATGCATTAGGAGTGTACAATTCAACTCTCTTGTCACATGACTTACGGACATCAATCTCTAGGATAATCTTGGAACAAATAAGCAGTTTGACAATCGAAGATTTGGTGAAATCTCAATAGTTCCAGTCCCGGCCACTGTAATTAGTTCCCCATTTGCAGTCCGAATAAAAGTTTTAGTAATTTCCCCAAAATCAATAAAATCAGCTCTCTCCGGAGTCATAGTATCTGTAGCACCACAATAAAAAATCCAACCCTTTCTATTTATTCTATCACCATTTTGCACATTAAATGCAGCGGAAAAATTTATCAGAGGTGCAAAACGATTTCTGATCCTAATTGTATCATTTTATGGGGCTGATTTAATATTACCAATTTTCGTGGGTGACTTATCATATTTCAACAAGTCAGGTGGCTTATTTCTAAACTGGGGTGTCTGACGTAATTTAGTCAAGTATGGAGGACTGGAATGAAAAAATAGAAAATTAGTAGGATTTGGTGGGTGACCAAATCCTTTACCTCCAGTAAACCCGTCGCCTCCCCAATTCAGATTCGTCGCCTCTCCAGTTCTTTCAACAAAATTTCCGACCCGGATTCCACCGCCTCCGCCGCCGACATTGTTACCGCCGCCACCTCCAGCATTGATTCCGAGAGGATGGGTGTTATCTCGTTTGTTCCCGTCGCTAATTGCTCCATCTCGCTGAGCAATTTGGGCGTTTTGCCTCTTTTCCGTTTCCGTGATGTGGGCGGCGGCGAACTTCGCCTGAGCCCGTGCTCTCTGCCTCTCGTCCCACCATTCCGGGTATCCCACCCGTAGAAAACAACTTTCCCTTGTGTGTTTGTTTTTTCCACAGTGGGAGCACCAAAGCTTGCTCTTGTCCTGTTTTGCTCCGGTCTGGTGGCTGGCTCCTCCGGCAGGTGGCGGTCGTGGCCCATTCCGGTTGGTCGGTCGGTCTCTTTGCGCTCCAAATCCGTAACCTATCTCCCCCGATGATGCATCGGCGCTTCCCGCGCTAGAGAGGTCTCCGGTGAGCGAAGTGGACGCCGGTGGCATGACCTTCCGTCGAGCCGCCTCCCTCTTCACAATCCCGTAGGCCTCTTCGACTGAGGGGTACGGCTCCAGCCTGAGTATGTCACGTCGAATCCCGTCGAATTCCTCATTCAATCCGGTAAGAAATTTGATTAGTCTTTTCTCGCTTGAGAATTGTCGGAACTGCCTAACCCCTTTATCACAGCACGTTATTGGCGAATTTTGGGTTCTGTCGATATTCACCCACAAACCGTGGATCCGACGGTAATATGTTTCGAGATCCATATCTCCATGTCTAATTGAGATTACCTTGTCTTCCAGGTCATATATGAGGTACGGGTCAGCCTTGCTCTCGTAGGTGACCTATAAGTTGTCCCATAATGCCTTGGATGTCTGATGATGGGCAAAATCAGCGAGAATATCAGTTTCGATATTGTCGACTATCCATGAGAAAACCACGAGATCAGTCTCCTCCCACTCGCGGTATCCCTTGCTGTCTGGTTCGGGTGGTTCGTCGATGATATGGGAGTATCCCCTTCTACTCCCTATCGCGACTTTCATTAGTCGTGACCACAACGGGTAGTTCTTCCCGTTCAGTTTGAACGCCACGGTAACATTTCTGGTCGTTCTTAATCTGGACTCAGTTGTAGGTTTCTCCTCCTCTGATTCTGACATATTTGTGTAAAAGGGTAAGGATTGGTACTGTGTTTGATTTGGTTTCTTGGTCGAGAATTGGTTAGGCTATGATGAAAGATTTCTGAGCCAGAATCTCTCCTGCTTTGATACCATGAAGAACCGGCATAGGGGAATAAAAAGGTTGTATTATTATTGTCTTATTTTTACATTTGCTCATAGCCCTAATATTTATAGGCATAAATGAGACCCTTCAGGAACCCCAATAAATGAGATTGCAACTACATACTTTGAAACTTAACTCTAATAAATGAACAACGTCTCTTTTATGTTTTTGTCTTTCCAACACAAAATGTGAAAATTTAGGATCTCATGTTTTATTTGACATCACAAGACGAACATTATTTTGCAGCAAAAGAAGCCTCTTGCATAATATGGGAATAGTGAGGCAGTGAGTGATGGCGCTCTTCCATTGACGAAGGAAACGAGGAATTAATTACAGAGAGAGAGAGAGAAATGAAGGTATTTGTGAGGAACAGAGATGGGGAAAGATGGGAGGGGTAGGATGGTAATTTCGAATTGGGAAATGACCGTTCAATTTCGCCGATGTTGACTTTATATATTCGGGATCTGGCTTCCTATTGGCTACTCGCTTCTTATCCCGTACTTTTTGCTTTATTTTACATTAACCCCGTTTTGCACAAAATTGTTAAAGCTTTTGTTTTTTTGTCTTCTTCCTCTGCCAAAAGAGGGCTAAAATCTTGCCGATAGATTCAGGCGTCAATCATTCGGATATTTTGTTTTTATTTCATTTAATTTATATTTGTACCAAAGAATCAAAAATTAATTTGTTTTTCCTTTTTCAATTGCTTGATTTTTTTAGATTTGATGGAATTAAAAAAGAAAATCTGGGTGCATCATCAAAAACAAAAAAAATTGAAGAATGGAAAAGGCGAATCAGAAAATTGTTTGGTTGGGTATAGAAAAGAAGGAGAGAGAGAGAGATCAGGGATTAGATATGATTTAAAAAAAAGTAGGACCACAGCAATCATAGCAGCAAAATTAATTCTTCTTCCCCATTATTCAATTTCCCCACATTATGATTCACAACACAACTGGAATCAGGAATCAGGAATCAGCAGCGGTGAATCCACATATATATGAAGGGAGTAAATAGTAAGTAGTATCATTGGTTACACATAAAAAACTAACCAAATAAAGAAGATATGCCAGTATGCCTTCATAAGAATAGAGGAGTGGCCAGCTCTTTCTTTGCCTTGGCCTCTCTCCATTGAACCTGGCTAGAATGGTAATTATATCTTCAATGAATTGAATCCCTAAAAACAACCAAAACCAGTAGATGCTAGTGCAAAGGGAGACCAGAAACGAGTTAGCTTACCTTCATGAGTCGTGCAACCGTGATGCGATGCACTGTACAAGGAAATGACTGAACACTCCATAGTCCTAACAAGATCAGCATTTCATACATACTCTTCAATGATTCCATCCTAAGAAACTATCACTAACCATCAATCAACAATGTGATTCGAAATAGAGCTGCGAAAGGAAAGCACATTTCTCCACTGGGAGAACTACTAGCAGAAACGACCTGCTCGTAGCAGCAAATTTGAATACGTAAGGAGTTGATAGTTATGTCTCCATCTGCTGCTCAACAGAGGCAGAGAGAAAACATGGAAAGTAGCCACTTCCTAGTTTTCATGGCAGAAATTGATTAACCAGTATATATAAATCAATTCAATCGAACAGGAGCAAGGCTAACAAAGGGATGGCGCAATATCCCATTAGGAACATTGGAGCTCCCATTTGGACTTGGGATCGGCTAAGAAATGAATGATCAACATGATACAAGTCATATTAATCAAAACATCTGAACCATGAACCATGGACATTGGTTCAGACAATATTTCAAGAGTTCCTTGGTCATTCATTAACAACTAAAGAAAAAACCAGATTTGGTCATCATGCCAAAAATCTCGGTAATAAAAATGGCAGAAATGCCTTCCATGTATCAGAATTCTATTCAGGCACATGCATAGAGACCACCTAAAGTTTTTGAACCTACATATCACTGTGGATAGTACACTGGTGGGTATTGAAATGGTACATCATATCCACCATAACCTATGGCCCTGTTATAATAACCAGGCTGCAGCAGGTCTTTTTCTGTCAGCCTTCTCCTCCAACCTCTTGATCCGCATCAACATTTCATCTTTTGGGTACTGTGATTCCAATCCATGCTCCTCGACGCACTTAATAACTGACTTCAATGCACTAATTTCTTTCATTGCTGCATCATTCTACAGAGGAACATGATGAAGTAAGTATTCCCCATATACTACAGCCCAAATCTATTACAGTCAGCAATAACAATCTCTAGCAAATAAGATATTTAATGAGCTAATATCCCTTCTAACAACATTGACTAACTAGTGGAATTTGTTTAACTAAAGCACTTCAGCAATGATTATTGTAGAATCATAAACATCGGAAGTCGATAAGCTAACGAATGTGACAGGGAGTTTGAGTTTCATAGAAATTAACAAACTAGTGAAAATTATTGACTAATTCATTATTTTAGGTCTGATCTTTAATAGAATCGGAAGTAAAAAAGCTAATGAAGCTATTTGACATATATTCTTAATAAGTTCAAGAAACATGCAGAATGGCTTCAAATTCAAAAGCTGGATAAAACCTCTGACTGAAAAAAGCTACTACTAAGTATCACCAGGTTGACTTTGATTTTTCTCTTAACTAATGTGCATTTATTGTGCACCACAAGCCGTCTAATGTTTCCAATGATATAGCACATATATGACAAATCTCCTTTCAGATTACCATAAATACTAAAGCTTTATGATTGCAACCCAATCAACTTTGAAACGCAACAACAATAAGAGGGGCACCCTCTCAATACCAGGTAAATGAAGAAAAAATTAACAGTATTTTTTATTTTTAATTCAATTTAATTTACCTATAAATACACCACATTTCACTCATTATTTTTACATCATTCCAATTCTTCCCTCATACTTTCTCTCACTAAAATTTTTGGATTCCATTTGTATTTAAAATGAACGATTTGTGGAACGACGCGTAGAATTCTCTGATTCAAGAGGTGCAGCACGAGACTATTGGGGCTATTGGAAGTGTCCGCCTAATCGAATTTTTTTTCTAATTACGTATAGTTCGATAATTTTAATTATAATTGAATCAAAATAATCGAAAAAATTGAGGCTATTAGAAGTGTCCGCATATAGTGGCGGAAACCTTTTTTTTTGGCGGGACAAAAAAACTGGGGCTGTGGAAAAAAAGGGACGGGCATATTGGGGACGTCTGTCTTGTAGTGGATACTGTTAAAAGTCAAAGGCTTCGATGATGACATGCAGTGCACCCTTGGGGGAGGAGAAATCATTAACTTGTTCACAAACAAATATGAAAGACACGATTCAATGGCAATAACATCGAGACCTAAACGAGACCCGAAAAAATGCCAGGATTTAAAATAGAGGAACAAAAGGGAGAAAAAAACGAGCAGATACTCTCATCCTCATTGTTGAGCTGCAGTTTCTTCAGGTTTAGGAGCTTCATCGGCTCCTTCGTCCTGCATCAAACTCCAGTTTATCACTATGCACACCATGGATGCAATAGATGTAAATAATGTGCTACGTCTTTCACCTTATTTAACACTTCTATTGAACACAGATTACAATAGGATTGCTGATTGAAGAATTTAGAGGAAACAATACCTGCATATCAGAGGTCCACAAGGTGAGGTTGTCTCGGAGAAGTTGCATGATCAAAGTGCTATCTTTGTAGGACTCCTCGCCAAGAGTATCCAACTCAGCAATGGCCTCATCGAAGGCCTGGATAATCATAAAACTCAACATGATTATGAGTATACTTATGTATCTATGTATGTATAGTATTATGACAGAAGGTAACTGTTTGTACCTGTTTGGCAAGGTTGCAGGCACGGTCAGGAGAGTTCAAGATCTCGTAGTAGAAAACAGAGAAGTTCAGGGCCAGTCCCAATCGAATGGGATGTGTAGGTGCAAGTTCGGTGTTTGCTATGTCCTGCGAAGACGAAAAGCATATCATAAGAAAGAAACTTTGGAGAGAGTTTCAAGTCCATCTTCAAAGTTACACCTATATATGCGTTGAAAATCTGTATTGCATAAATGTTGGCATTAAAACGGTTTATTAATCTGAAGATACTCCTACTAAATAATATTCTGCAGTCAACATGATTCATGCATTTTTTGGATATTGGAAGTAGTTAACATTTTTATGCAAAAAGATAATCATACTTAGATGATATAATATGATATGCATGAGTAATTTCATCAAAATAACCAAAATTATGAAGGAATGAGACTCGACTGACTAATATCATAGTAAATTGAAGGAATTATTATTCTCATAGTGATAGGAATTGTGATCTAAATGAAATGATGATTGCGAAGAAAAAAAATTATCAAACAAAGGAACAGAATCAAGATATAAATTATTGTTCCATTTACGCTCTATTCCATCATGGCCAGTATGGCATAAGAGGTGACATTATTTTTTATGAGAAGATTCGTAACAAGAAGAAATGACCAAACATACATAGCAATTCAATGCATTTTATATAAAAATTAATACCAATTAGCTAATCAAAATTGTAGAAACAATTAGCCATTGAAAGTCCAGGCCTCCTTCATTTATTATGTCATCTTTCTGATTTACTATTGCTTTAGAGACTAAACCACAATTAACATAAAAGAAAAATAAAGTAAACAACATCGGATGCAGCAATCAGTAAAGTCACACACAGTAGCAAATCTAAATCCGATCTACGCAATAAAATACTAGTAATTGACAACAATCACTGTATACAAATCGGAAATGCGAAGAGCAATAAAACAAGGAAACAGAGATCCACACCTGAGCCGCCTTGTAAGCGTTGAGAGTGCTCTCAGCCGCCTCCTTCCTCTCCGCAGCCGTCTTAAACTCCGCCAGATACCGATGGTAATCGCCCTTCATCTTCAGGTAGAAAACCTTCGAATCGCCGGATCCGGCGGAGGGAACGAGGCGATCGTCGAGCAGCTTGAGGATTCCCTCGCAGATCTTGGTGAGCTCGGCCTCGATCTTAGATCTGTACTCCTTGATGGTGGCGACGTGGTCCTCGTTCCCCCTGGACTCCTCCTTCTGCTCGATGGAGGAGATGATCCGCCACGACGCCCGCCGCGCGCCGATGACGTTCTTATAGGCTACGGAGAGGAGGTTGCGCTCCTCGACGGAGAGCTCCTCCTTGTCCTCGAGCGACGCGGAGACCTTCTCCATGTACTCCACCATTTCCTCGTAGCGCTCGGCCTGCTCGGCCAGTTTCGCCATGTAGACGTTCTCCTCTCGCGGCGCCATGGATGGATTCGGTTCTCGATCTGGATCGCGTGTGGTTAGAGAGAGAAAGTTGTGAATTGGAGAGAGATTTTCGAGAGGAAATGAAGGAAAAGAGGGGGAAGTGGTTTTGAAATGTGAGGCAGTGAGGGGATTTAGGATTTTTTTTGTGAGCTGGATTTTGTTGCTGGCGACGCAGTGTTTCCAAACACGTGGAGACGTGGAGTGGGGCCACTCTCACACACTCTCTGAGGCCATCCACACTAGAAATAGCCCAGCAATAGCCTAGCCATAGCCTAGCCACAAACTCCTTCTACCACACCATTAGCACTAAAAATCCTCCTGTCATATCATCAAAACAAGCAAATAGCTCAGTCATAGCTCAGCCATAGCCTAGCAACATCACTAATAACAATTATATAAAAATGAAATAATTAACAATCACACAATATACGGAATTTAATTTACGAGACATATACGGGAAATATTAATAATACTATTAAAAATTTAAAAAGTACAATAATTTTAAAAAATTACAATAATTAAAAAAAAGTACAATAATTCACTCCTCGTCTCCGTCGTCGTCTCCTCCGTCGCTGTCGCCACCATCGCCGCCGCCTCCGCCGCCACCGTCGACGCCGCCTCTACTCCCGCCGGTCCCCCTCCGTGCCGCCTCCAACTCGTCCTGCATGCTCATGAGCAATGTTTGAAGCAGACTCTTCTCCACGGGGTCCACCGCCGCCCGCCATTCGGCCATCGTCTTGACCATCTGAGGGCGCGTTTGTTGACGCGCGAAGAATTTGAGATCCGCTGTGGATTGGCCAAGGGGGGATGCCGACTGGACCTCCTGGGAACCCCCGGCGACCCCCCTCGCCTCCCGTTGAGCCAGCTTGTGCCCAACCGGGCGAGTTCGGCGAGCGAACGAACGAGGGGTCGGGACCTCCTGGGCCGTCTCGGGGAGGTCGTGGGACCACGGATGCTGCCGCTGTAATCACCGGTATAGTTCAGTCGTTGCTTCTTCGGCCAGCCAGCGTCGACACCTACTCGGAACTTCTCGGAGTAGTTCAGCACAAGATAACAGTTCCAGTAGGTGAACTCCTTATACAACCCGGGCTGGGGGAAGGCTTTCTCCGCTATCCCCCTGCAGTCTTCCTCCGTTTGGCCACTGCTCTGCATGCGGAGGGCGTTGGCGTACAAGCCCGAAAATCAGGAGACCGCAGCCCTAATTCAGTCCCAACCCTTCCGGCAATCCTCCCCGTTGCTTGGCCTCCCCTCCGGGCAAAATGTATGGTAGGCTGCTGCTATCTTGCCCCACAAGTTGACGATCCTCTGGTTGTTCGAAGCGAGAGGATCATCGCAAACACTGACCCACGCCTTGCACAGCGCGACGTTCTCAGCGTCCGTCTACCTCCTCCGGACCTGGCTATCCTCACCCGGCTGCGACGACTCGCCCTTCTTCTTGCCCTTCTTCTTTGGGGCGCCCCGCACTGCTCCCCCCGCGGGAACGGGAGTTTTCGGAACACCGAGCATATCAAACCCCAACTCCTCCAAGGAGAAAGTCTCAAATTGCGTGAACTGCGTCTCCGTTGAGGTCGAAGTGTGCGAAGAAGCAGTCAAAAAATCAAAACTGGGGAGATATACGTTTTCATCCCCCGGTGTCCCCTGCGTCCCCGGTAACCCCCCTGTTGGGGGTTGCACCGCAGGTACCCACCCTGTCGTCCCCTGCCTCGGGGGCTGCATCGTCGTCCCCCCCAGGCATCATCTGCATCCCGGGTGCCCACCCCGGCATCATATGCACACCGGGCTGCATCCCTGGTACCTCTTGCCACGCCGGCATACCCCCCCAGCTGCCATCCCGGGTATCATCCCTTGCCAAGGGTACATGTTGTAGTACCATGGCATCGGACCCCATCCACCTCCCACGGGTACCGGGGGAGTTTGAGACTCGGTCGTCACTGGAGTACCTTCGTTGGTGTTCTCCATCTCTCGGTGTTGATCTTGTACAGAAATTAAGATAGAGAGAGTACTCGTTAAAACAAGTGGTGCGAATGAAAATGACGTGCAAACTGCGTATATATAGTGTTTCGAAAAAAAAATCGGCTAGGTGGTGCGCTAGGCGATCCGGACGCTGCAATAGCGCCGAGCGGATCGCCCAGCTCATCGCCTAGCGCCACGAAATCGCCGAGCGCTCGGCGGTTTTTAATTCTGAAAACCGCTAGGCAGTTGCAATGGACCGCCTAGCGTACCGCCTAGCGCCGGCGCTCGGCTAGGCGGTGCACTAGGCGCCATTGCGGATGGCCTCACTCACAACTACAGTAAATTTTAGATGGAACATCTTTTAAGGTCTACGAACTTTGCCGAAATATCATTTTAGGTTCGTAAATTTTAAAAATGTCATTTTAGTTCCATCAACTATAAGTTAATATCATTTGAGGTATTTTGAACTTTTTCGGACGAAAAATGCCCTTAAGGCCTTCAAATTAATTCTTTCGCCACTCATCTTGCATCAAAACACCTAGAGTCCAACAAATTTTTTTACTACTGTTTAATTCAATTACCATCCAAATTGAATTTAAATATAATTAAAATTTTTCGTAAAAAAATAGTACATTTTTCAATTATTAGATGACCAATTATATAGGGATAGTGAATTGGGACTTAGATACTTTATTTTATTTTTTAATCTAAACTGCATTTTAAGAACTTATTATAAGTGATTTGTGAATTATATTTAGTTTATTTGTTTTGAAATTGGATAACTATTAATTTGAATTGTCATGCGGAGTATTATTTATATGAATTTCAGAATGAGATCAATTACCATCCAAATTAAATTTAAATATAAAAATTTGCCGTTAAAAATTGTTGGACTATAGGTCTCTGGCGCAAGATGAGTGGCGAAAGAATTGTCCAAATTGCCATTTGAAGGCCTAAGGGCATTTTCGTCCAGAAAAAGTTCAAAATACCTCAAATGATATTAACTTGTAGTTGACAGACCTAAAATGATATTTTCAAAGTTCACGAACTTAAAATAATACTTTGGCTAAATTTGTGAACCTAAAAAGATATTCCCTCTAAATTTTATGTACTTAAATTGGTGTTCGGATACTTGAGATTGAATTGATATGAGATTGATCGATGTTGAACTGACCGAGATTAAATTTGTTCGTGAGTGTTGTGTCAAGATTAAATATTCGAAGGAATCTACGAATCACAACAACGACAAATTTTATCGTATGCAAAGTGGCGTTCGTTACTTGAGACTGAATTTACATGAGATTAATCGATATGGAATTGGCTGAGATTAATTTTGTTCGGGCGTGTCGTTATTAAATATTCGAAGGAATCTACACAATCTGACAACCTATACATATAATTCAGTCTTGTCTAGTTTATCAAATCGAACATTTTCAAAATAAACTTCACTCGATATTTGAATTCTAAATACGTCGGTAATTGAATTTGTGTTGCTTTAATTATGAGTCTTGGGCTAGTTGTAACAAAATTAATCTTGATACGTTTTAATTTCGAATGATCTTAGGTCAATTTAGTTTTGAATAATTAAACGTAATTTTTTAACCCATTGTCATCCAAATTAAGGAATATTGATGATTTAAAAATGTTAGATTGATTCAATTATTATTGAGTTGACTTCAATTAAAAATTCAAATTTGGAGATACTAGAGGCTGCTTATAACTATAGATACTAGTATATGTTTAATTTATATACTGTATTTAACAAATTACTTTTAGGAATAATATATTTAGGGGTGTTCGGTTGGCAAGATTAAATCTCATGATTAAATATGTATCATGTTTGGTTCATAAGATTGAACCCTTCAACTTAATCCTAGATGGGTAGTCTCATGATAATTAGTCATAGCCTCCCCCTTCAACTAAAATAATCCCACAACTTAATCCTAGATGGATAGTCTCATGATATTAGTCATGGCAACCGAACGTCACCTTAACGGACTACTTATTTCTCTGATAAAATTTGAAGGGTGTTTGGCTCCTTGAGCTATAAAATTGTAAAATTTGCATCATAATACTAATATGCATTATAATCCTTAGCAAAATTAGTAGTGCCAATGCATTATGGAAGAGACCATATTGAATGAAGTATTGCAAAATAGTAACGTACACCACGAAGCATCATTTCATTCCAAAATTCATTACATTGTACAATCCACAAACTTTAAGACAAAAGCATGCAAAAAATTAAACACATAGGGAACGATACAAGCTAAGTTAAACCCCTATTCATTTCACTCTTTTACATAGAACAAAGATAATATTTCCATCCCTATTGTTTCCTTACTCGATCCTTTATTACCTCTCTTCTTAAACGTCTTCTTCTCATGTCTCTGACAAAGAATATGTCTTCAACAACCTCTTCTATTTTGTCGAAGTACTTCTCTCGGAAACTACAATAAAATAAAGTAGCCACACAATGCTTCCGAATCCCACAACATATCTCATTCTCATGTTCAGCATATCCCGGTGGTGGCACATTAGTATAACTGCAGCTTATGTTGAGAGGGAAACCACATAGCCCCGAATTTCCTTCAAATGAATCAGCTGAGAATGTTTGCATTTGCCACCCGCTCCAACAAACTTATTGTAGGAGAGATTCAATTTTGAAAGGAATGTGAGCCATCCAAGCTCCTCTGGGATCGGCCCTGCTAGTTGGTTTACAGAGAGATCGAGTGATTCGAGATTACTCAACCTACCAAATGATTTTGGGATGCTTCCGTTGATGGCATTGTGGGAGAAGTTGAGAAGATGAAGTGAGCTAAGATCACCAACTGCATTTGGTATCTTTCCGTAGAAACTATTGGAAGACAAATCAATGGCGCTGAAGTCTAACCATATCTTGCGAAGCTCCCTCATTTGCCCTTTCATGATTAATGTCACGTCAGAGTTCTCAAACTCGAAACCAGTGCCGCCTCTCGAATTTCCATCACTCGGTAGCAGCATCGTAGCCTTCCAACTAGAGAAGTTGATTGATTCCAAACTTCCAGTAAAATGATTCGATGATATATCTAGAATTTGGAGATTCGGCCAACTGATCACGGGACATCTTACTTCCCCATGGAATTTATTGGAGCGCAAACAAGAACACCCAAGTTCGACGATAGCATGCATGGGAAAGTGTCGTTCATCTTGTTGTTCCCGATATTCATGTACCCCAACCACGTGCAAAGTTCGAGGGACTTTGTGATCTTCCCTTCTAAAGCATTATAGCTAAGATCCAAATAACGTAGATCAAGCCATGTGAGATTGGGAAGGCTTTGAAAGTCTTCGAGTTGAAAAGTGCCATTAAATTGGTTGTAACTAAGAATAAGTTCCAACAATGACGGGAGAGCAAAAAGAGACTGGGGAATGTTACCAGAGAATGAATTTCCCAACAGATTTAGATGAACGAGATTGGAAAGGCCTTCAAACGATGCAGAAGGAAGTGAGCCTGCCAAGGAGTTATACGACAAGTCGACACGAATAAGCTTTGTTAGGCTAGCAAAGGTGGATGGAATTGAACCCTTCAATTTGCACAGACCAAGAGTTAAGGTGGTGAGACTCGGAAAATTGGTGAACAAGTCATCAAGTGCTACCGCTGAAAGATTGTTCCGATCTAGTCGAAGAATAGAAAGGGAGTGAAGTTGCAAAAAGGGTGAGTTTTGGTAAATGTGATGATATAATATGACCCCAATTTTTCCTTTCATGCAAGGAAGTCACATTGACATCATCAAGATAGAGCTCTCTAAGGCCTGTTAAATTTTGGACAAGCATCTTCAGATTCGGGAGCTCGAGGCTAAGAGTAGTGTTAGGCTCATTGGAGATATCGAGACTAGCCAATCTCGTCAAGGTCGAAACTTCAGAAGGAACCTGTCCACCAAAACCAGCACATGACAAATTCAAATGTGTCAAACAAGTCAGATTGCCAATACCTTTTGGAATGACAAAATGGTTGAATTTATTGTAGGCAAGGTTAAGCTTCCGCAGATATTTAAATCCCCAATTCCACCGGAAATGGCCTCATCGTCGAGCTGCAAACTAACGACGTAGCCAGAAGCATCACATTCCACACCGTACCACTTGCAACAATCATGATCACTCTCATTCCATCGCACCAGTTTTGTTGAAAGAGAAGAATTGAAGATCAACTCATCTTTGAGTTGAAGCAACAAGATTTCTTGATGATCAATGCATTTGTTATTATAAGAATGAGTGGTGAAAATGAAGGACGTAATTATTGTTAAATTCTCTAAATTCTGTCCCACATCGACTTGGTGATGATCCTATCTCTTCTATATAAGTGTGGATAACCCTCCCCCTTATGAGACCTTTTAAGGGGTGAGTGACCCATTTCTAATATGGTATCAGAGCGGGCCCAAGTCGATGATGGTTTTCTCTTTATCTCTTATCTACCTCACGAGTGGAAGACCGATGTCCTTTCCGGCCCACACGTGAGGGGGCGTGTTAAATTCTCTAAATTCTGTCTCACATCGACTTGGTGATGATCCTATCTCTTCTATATAAGTGTGGATAACCCTCTTTCCGGCCCACACGTGAGGGGGCGTGTTAAATTCTCTAAATTCTGTCTCACATCGACTTGATGATGATCCTATCTCTTCTATATAAGTGTGGATAACCCTCCCCCTCACGCCTTTTAAGGGGTGAGTGGCTCATTTCTAATAATTAGTATACAAATGAACAACTTTTTTTGGAAGCATTGTGAAAGAAGATACTGATTATTCTTTTTTTCCCCCTATAATTGATGATAGGTGAATGTGGGTTTAAATAGAGCACTAGGATATCTTTTTAAGACCACCACTTGAATAAATAAAGACATCCATTTGTAAATTCCACAATTATAGAAGTGATATGTGGGTTACAAAATAATGAGTTGACTTGACTTGACTTGAGGTCCTTAATTAGTCCTAATCCGGGAATTTCCACAAACACTAATATATGCATTAAAATTACCATTATACATTGTGATTTAGCAAATATCTTGAACTACTTGTAAATTTAGTGCACTCTTGCTTTATGGAATTGGAAAGACTTAGCAATTGACTTGAGACCTTCTAGGTAAATTTTGTAGCATCGCATACCATAGAGTTGAATTGTATAAGATCAAAATCATCTAAGATAGTATTATTATTTTGCCCCACAAAACAATATCTGAAAAGAACTAAGTTAAATTATATTTTAATTAGATATGGAAATGACTTGAGATATTTCAAATTTTAATTATATATTTATAATTTTTTTTGTCGGGGCTTATTTAATAAAGATGCTAGGTTTCAATTTCCATCATTGTCAATAAAAAAAAATAGTTCATTCATCCCTGGAACATTGCTTTTAGGAACTAATATTAAAAACTTGTGTTAAATGAATAAAGTGAAGATAAAATAAAATAAAAAGAATAAAGTAAGAGAGATAATAGAGAGAATAAAACAGGAAAATGAATAAAGTAAGACTGTAAGCGTAAAAAAAATAAAATAACTAAATTTAATTAGGATATCCCGGAAAAAGAATACTGTTTAACTTAGTTTGCATGGAAGGTTTAACCGTAAAAACAATTTAATTGGTCCAATGCTTATTATAGAATGTGAGTCGTCACAATTTCAGGATAAATATGAACCTTTTTTAAGTAACTTACTCCTTATTTAACAATTTACTCTCTTTTGTTTTACATCTCTTTGACATATGTACAACCTTAATATTTCATCTTTCGAAATCATAAAACATTGTAACTTTATTACGAAGCCAACATAAACACAAGTATTATTTTTTATACAAGCCATGTTAATATATGCTATTTTTATTTAGGAAAACCAATTACAAACAACACTGAGCAATATATTCAATCCAGTGACTATTCAGTGTAGTAGTAACTCTTTTCTTTTATAATCATAGTAAAGCAAACCGAATTCATTTGCTTTACAACAAACAAACAAATTGATTAAAATGAATTCAATTGTCTACCTAAATAATTAATCCTAAGTATTAAAATCAAACCAAAGTTGAACATTTGGATGTAGAAGGATCATATATCGCAGGAAGCACATATTTCCTGCCGTTAACACCATGCGCATTATAGCTAGCACCACTACTCTTCTCCACCAGCAAATCTCCGGCGTAGCCAGGGTACGCTCCCTTTGCATACACCCCGGGGCACGCCGTCGCCGCCTCAAGCGGCGCATCCGCCGTACCTTGGTAGAATCCGTTTCCGAAAGGATTCGTCGCGGTTCCGGCCAAAAGCGCGGACAAATTGATCACCATTCCGTCGATTCCGACGTCGTTGTTCGGAGCAATCAACGGCGGGCTCTGCGGACCATAGATCGGCTGGTGGAACGGCCACGCGCAGTAGCCGGCGCACTGAGCCTCCGAGTTCCCCACCCAAATGTAGGCGAATTTCTGATTTTTCCCCTTCACGGCGCTCGATTTGGATCCGTGGCTGCAGCAGCGGTTCTGGCAGAAACCGTCGATGGCGACGTCTGACGCCGTTAGTACGACGTTAATCGCGTTGATCTGGTCGCCTTTGGACGCCAGATCTACGAGTGTATTTCGGTGAGAGATTTTCCGATTGAGTAGGAATCGTCGAGGATCTGCTTGTTGAGATGGAGAGAGAGGGATTGTTTTTTGGAGGAGGCGAGGTGGTAGTACTAGTCTGTTTTTTTCCACCACGCGGCGACGGAGGGGCTAGATTGCGGCGGAGAGGAAGGAGAGAGAGATGTGACGAAATCGGCGACGATTGCGCGTTGAGAAGGGGTGAATTTTCCGTACCAAATTAGGTTGGCGTGGAGGAGAGCGCCATTGTGGTATTTCAGGAGCTGAGTTTGTTGCGCGTCTTCAGCTAGAGAATTGGGGGTTGCTCTTGAAGCAATGCAGACATTCAAGAGAAATGAAACTGCTAACAAATTGAGAATGGAGGAGGAAGAAGAAGCCATTGAATTTGTGTTTCAGTGCTTGTATTTAGAGAGTGATTGAGGTGAGAGTGAGGAATGAAGAAGGCGGGTGAGGGTATTTATAGAGAGGGGATTTGAAATTGGTAGAGATAGAAATTGACTAAAACGCTGTGTTTTTAGTAGGAAGATTGGGGGTCAAAGTGGATAGCAATCCAACTTATAATTAAATGAATAAACTTGTAACCAATGTTTTAAAAACCGGACCGGCAAGCGAACCGGCGATGTTACTGGTTCACTGTTCAACCGGTCCAACCGGTCGAACCACCGGTCTAACCGTTTTACTGTTGCAAATATATATAAAAATATATTAAATTTAGTAAATGATTTACAATTAATAATATATCACAAAACATTAAACCTTATAGATAATTAGTGATGTATAAATATAAATAATATTAAAATTTAGTATATATATATATATATATATATATATATATAAAAGGTAGTGATCAAGGTATAACTAATCTTAAGTGTATAACTAGAGAACAAATCTCAGCCACACATCTTAATGAAATAAATATTAATTATTTTAATAATGTAAAATAGGCCAAGGGTATTTTTGGAAATTAAATTATCAAATTTAAATGAATTACGCAGATTCCTTTCATTCTCATTATGAAAACGGCATTCTCCCCCGGCGACTCGCTGTTCTTCACCGATGAAGGCGGCGACGATGTAGGCTCCGCCGCCGAACTCATCATCCGCCTCCACCCTACCAACACCACGCTCAAACCTTCAACCCGTGCAGCGGGCGCAAGGCTCCCCGGCGCATTCGCCACGTTACAGCGGCAGTTAGCAATTGCAATTCATCCATATTTCGTCAATTATTTGATCGCATCTGCAAGATCTGATCTCAATAAGAAAGAACTATGGTGGATTCATGCGATTTATGCTATTCAAATTAAGATTACTATGAAATTGATCATTTGCACTGTTCATAGAATCGAACATTTTGATCGATTCTAGTTTGTGATAGCACCTCGTTAATGGCGATTCTAGTTTGTGATACATGGCTATAATTTCATTGGATGATTATTGTAAATTGTAAGTATGAACTATTTTGGTATTGTTTGATCTACGCAGCTGAAAATTGTATGTTGTGATTGGAATACAAGTAGGAATTTGTGTGCGTGTGAATTGTATGATTTGCAAGATTCGCAGTTTGTTAAGCACTTGTGAATTGCATATTTGCAAGATTATGAAGATGAAACTAAAAAAAATTGCACAAATTAAGAGGAATCGGGCAAAAAGTAGCTTAATTATTCAGCAAAGGCAAATGGATTTCGATACCTTCCAATTCATAACCCTGAAATACATCACTCTTAGTATGATTTTACTTCACTCTTGTTTACAAAACGCATCACTCCTAGCATGATTTTACTTCACTCTTGTTTACAAAACACATCACTCTTATTCTGATTTTACTTCACTCTTGTTCACAAAACACATCACTCTTATTCTGATTTTACTTCACTCTTGTTCACAAAACACTTCACTCTTGTTCAGAAAACACTTCACTCTTGTTCACAAAACACATCACTCTTATTCTGATTTTACTTCACTCTTGTTCACAAAACACTTCACTCTTATTCTGATTTTACTTCACTCTTGTTCACAAAACACATCACTCTTATTCTGATTTTACTTCACTCTTGTTCACAAAACACATCACTCTTATTCTGATTTTACTTCACTCTTGTTCACAAAACACTTCACTCTTGTTCACAAAACACTTCACTCTTGTTCACAAAACACATCACTCTTATTCTGATTTTACTTCACTCTTGTTCACAAAACACATCACTCTTATTCTGATTTTACTTCACTCTTGTTCACAAAACACTTCACTCTTGTTCAGAAAGCACTTCACTCTTGTTTACAAAACACATCACTCTTATTCTGATTTTACTTCACTCTTGTTTACAAAACACATCACTCTTATTCCGATTTTACTTCACTCTTGTTTACAAAACAAATCACTCTTTTACTTCACTCTTGTTTACAAAACACATCACTCTTATTGTTAATTTACTTCACTCTTGTTTACAAAACACGTCACTCTTATTGTGATTTTACTTCACTCTTGTTTACAAAACACATCACTCTTATTCTGATTTTACTTCACTCTTGTTTACAAAACACATCACTCTTATTCTGATTTTACTTCACTCTTGTTTACAAATTACATCACTCTTATTCTTATTTTACTTCACTCTTGTTTACAAAACATAAAGAACAACACATAAATATGAAGTGATCTAATTCCAAACTCAAGCACCATCAAGATTCAAGAAATCAAATTCTCATAATAGTAGTGATCAAAAATATATGCCAGTGCAGCAAACATAAAATTGAAGCAAATTAAGTGCATTATTTAGCAACAATTATCCAAAACTGAAACTCTAATCAACAAAAATCAATGATTTATGTGAGCATGGAAGTAGAATATGACAGCAGCAGCAGTGGCAATGGCTGTGACCATCCACCTCCTTCCACCGCCGATCTCCCTAATCACCATCTCCTTCTCATCAAAGCACATCTGCATTTCCTACTCTGCCAAATCTTCCGATTCTACTTTCTCCACAATCCTTTCCAAACCTGGATTCGCTCATCTCTAGCATCCAATTCCACCATCAGCGACGCCTTTTTCCTCCAATTCAGCGTCCGATTCCTGCAGAACGTGACGACGGCGACGCCAACATCGACGAGAAGGTTGAATCGCGCGAATTTTGCAGAAGAGAGAAGAAAAGGTTGAATCGCACAATGAGGTTGAATCTCCTGCCGCCGCTGCGACAACGGCAGGTACAAGGCGGTGATGAGGATGGAGAAGAGAAGAAGAGGAGATGAATTCTAATTTGCCGACGTATCCTATTTTTGGATATGCAATGACCATTATACCCCTGCCTTGTTATTGTAGAGTAAATTTGTGATTGAGGGAACTAATTTCTCCTTAAATTCAAAAATTATTCTAGCCCTTGATTTTTTTGATCTTGTGGCTATTATTTGTTCTCTAGTTATATGGTTAAGAGGTGTTTGCCATAGATCATGACCCTATATATATATATATATATATATATATATAATATTAGTTAGTCTAGATAAAAAAATTTAATATTTCATGTATTAAAATAGATAATGTTTATATTAATTTAAGAAAATTTATTTTATAAAATAATATATATTTAAATACGAATTATGTACTTATTAATTAGTTTAGATAAGATTATTCATTAATGTCAATAGCTAGGGTATATAAATTAAGTATGTAATATAAAAAATTTATTTATAGTAAATAATGAATCTTATATGGTACTACTAATAATATAGGTGGTAAGTAGAGCATCATTAAAATATAAAGGATGATAATTATATACTCCCTCCGTCCCGGGCTACTCGCACATTTGCTTTTCGGCACGGAGATTAAGGAATGAGTGTATAGCAAAGTCAACAATTGCGGCTGTAGGTGATAATTTTTACTAAAAATGGAAAGAGTGCAAATAACTTGGGACGCCCAGAAAGGAAAATAGTGCAAGTAACACGAGACAGAGGGAGTATATTATAATTAATAATTATATTAAAGAATAATAAAATTAAAATGAATTATTAGTTTTTGTAGATAAAATTAATGGTTAATGTATAAAAATATTTAATGTTCAAATTGTTCAATGAGCACATGTGGTGGAGTGGTAGAGGTCTTCTTAACTAGAAGAGAGGTCATGAGTTCAACCTCTACCAACAACAAATTTTAAAAAAATTTGAAAAAAAAAGAAAACCGGTTTCCGGTTCACGGTCCAGCCGGTCCGACCGGCCAGTTCCACCGGTTCACTACGGTTCAATGTAGTGGTGGTTTAAAGGGGTGAACCGGACCGGACTACCTACCGGTTCGCGGTCCGACCGGTCTAACCGGCCGGTCCGGTCCGGTTTTTAAAACATTGCTTGTAACTGACATTTTAATTATAAACATATTATCATTACAGCTAGATAGTAGATAGCATACATTCTCTTCCACATTTTATAGGGTAAAACCTGTTGATTAAATATGGAGTAGTAAATTCTAGCGCAATTTGTCATAAATACTTGGAAGTGTATTCATATTCTGGGATGTAATAGTAGAACGTTAAATAAACTCAAATTTCAATTTTATGCTTTATCTTTTAAAGTTGCGGCACATATAGAATTAGTACTAGTAGTATTATTTTTGTCAAATACTGTCACACTAGCATTTTGGGGGAATTTATTAAATTCGCAACTTATAAGAGTGCAATATAATTATTTCATTATTATTTAAATTGTGTGAACGTAACACGCTTTCATAATTTGTAACTATAGCATATAATGAGAATTTGGTACAGTAATTTCCCTATCTAATGCTAATTGTATCAACGCGTTATTATTGCTGTTATATTATAATAATAATAATAATTGTGCCATAACGATAAAAGATTTCATTTCTTTATTTTCACTCTTATAAAAAGTCAGTACCATGTCATATCTACAATATATGAGAATTGATCTCCTAGGCGCCCTATATGAGAGCATCTGCAATAGCGGCCGAACGACCGGCACGAGGCGCCCTATATGAGAGCATCCGCAATAGCGGACGTCCGCTATTGCATCAAATGAGGCGGACGCGGACGTCCCTGATGGACGAGAGATCGTCCGTCGGTTTCAGCGGACGTCTGCTATTGCAGCGTGACGATGGACGTCCAGGTGGACTTCTCACTTTTCTGATTTTTTTTAACTCTATATATACGGTGCGTTGCACTTCGTTTCATTCGCAACACTTGTATTGACGAGTTTCTATCTCTCTACTTTCATTTCTTTTGAAGATAAATGGAGCACGACAGTGATTCTCCTGCCACAAGCGAGTCACAAACGCAGACGTTCCCGTTGGAGGTGGGGGAAACGCCGGCGGAACTGCAGGGATGCCAGGATGATGCCTCAAATTTCGGCGATAATGGGCGGGTACTATAATATGTACCATTGGGCGGGTAGGATGGTGCCCCAAATGTAGGGGGTCATGAGTGGAGGAATGGAGCCCCAAATGCCGGGGATGATGTCGGGTATGGTGATGCCCGGGATGGTGCATGGGGGTAGCAGAGTGGGGGTCTCCCAATCACATGGGGACAACATGTATCGCCTCTACATGGATTTATTGTCTAGTGACAGTACTCAACTAGAGACTCAGTTCATCGGCAATGAAACTTTATCTTTGGAGGAGTTGGGGTTATCTCAGGTCAGGGAGTCTCCCACTGAGATACCACCGGCGGCAGAGGGACGGGGCAAGGGTAAGGGTAAGGGCAGGGGCACTAGTCAGTCCTCGCGTGTCCTCATCGACGAGGGTGGGGCGGGGGATGAAGGAGAGGATGAGGAGTAGGCCGGCGAGGGAAAGAGGACCGTCTGGAGCGAGGCAGAGTGTGTCGCGCCGGTAAAGGCATGAACGAGTATAGTCGAGGATCCCTACATCGGGGCTAACTAGACTATCGACAGGATGTGGAGGCGCATTAGCTAGAACTACATCAAATTCAGCCCGCCAGGTGGGAAGCCTCACTGTGGAGAGCAATGCCGGAAACAGTTGGTGTGGCTGAGGAGACAGCTCACCCGATTTACCGGCATCTACGAAAACAACGTCCGTACGACAACCAGCGGCATGTCCGTGGAGGACGTGAAGAGTTTGTACATGCACCAATTCATCGACAAGAAGAAGAAGTTCGGCGTCTTCAAATATTGGGATATCTATCTTGTGCTGCAGGATTCCGCCAAGTTTCGTGCAGGTGTTGAAGCTGGCTGGCCAAAGCGGACGGAGCTCAACTCCTCCGGCAAGTACAGCAGCAGTGCCGGTTCCAATGGTTCGGCAAGCGGACCGGCGCCATTGGAGATGCTCTTAAAGTTAGGTGTTGAATTTTTTTAGTTTCGTTTAAAATTTGTATTTTAAATGATAACCTATTAAAATAATTAAGGGTATAATTAGAGAGTTAATAATTACAATTAACAATTTAATTAGGTTAAAATTGGGATTAAAAACATTGACCTTTAAAGTTAGCAGAGGACCGATTGTGATCCGAGTTGAAATGTTCGGAATGCAAAAATTCAAAAGATAAAGTCTATGACCAAATCGTAAACTAATTAGGCAAAATAAAAAACAATGAGACAATTATAGTAAGTAGACCAATTTTCATTTTCTATATAAAGCAACCCGCAATAAATTTGCTTAGTACTATTACAACAAAATAAATATAAGAAAGAATAAATGAATTTTCTATTAGTACATTGTTCATGTATATCAAAAATTAAAATTCCCTAAAATTAAACCAAAGTCGAGCACTTGGATGTAGAAGGATCATATATAGCGGGAAGCACGTATTTCCTGCCGTTGGCACCATGCGCATTATAGCTAGCACCACTAGTCTTCTCCACCAGCAAATCTCCGGCGTAGCCAGGATAAGCTCCCTTCGCATAGACCCCGGGGCAAGCCGTCGCTGCTTCCAATGGCGCATCCGCCGTGCCTTGATAAAATCCGTTTCCGAAAGGATTCGTCGCGGTTCCGGCCAAAAGCGCGGACAAATTGATCACCATTCCGTCGATTCCAACGTCGTTGTTCGGAGCAATCAACGGCGGGCTCTGCGGACCGTAGATCGGCTGGTGGAACGGCCACGCGCAGTAGCCGGCGCACTGAGTCTCCGAGTTCCCCACCCAAATGTAGGCGAATTTCTGATTTTTCCCCTTCACGGCGCTCGATTTGGATCCGTGGCTGCCGCAGCGGTTCTGGCAGAAACCGTCGACGGCGACGTCAGATGCCGTTAGCACAATGTTGATCGCGTTGGTTTTCTCGCCCTTGGACGCCAGATCTATGAGGTGGTTTTCGGTGAGAGATTTTCCGATCGAGTAGGAATCGTCGAGGATCTGCTTGTTGAGGTGGAGAGAGAGGGATTGCTTTTTGGAGGAGGCAAGGTGGTAGTACTTTTCTGTTGTTTGCCACCACGCGGCTACGGATGGCTGCGATTGCGAGGGAGAGGTAGGGGAGAGAGAAGTGATGAAATCGGCGACGATTGCGCGTTGAGAAGAGGTGAATTTGCCGTACCAAATTAGGTTGACGGAGATTTTGCCATGGAGGAGAGCGCCTTTGTGATATTTCAGCAGCTGAGTTTGTGTGTCTTCGACTAGAGAATTGGGGGTTGCTCGTGAAGCGAAGGTGAGATTTAACAGAGAGAAAATTGCTAGGAGCTTGAGAATGGTGGAAGCCATTGGAGAGTGAAGTGTGATATTTTGAGAGGGAGAGAGAGAGAGAGAGAGGAGATGTTTGGATGAGGAATTGGGGAGGTGTGGATGAGTATTTATACAGAGGGGAAACGCGGTTTAATTAGTGGGTGAAGTGGAAGTGGGGTGGAAGTGGGTAGGCGTTACATTTTGATGATCTGGATAAAAATAACAAAATTAAACATTTTACAGCTTTCATCCATCTACACTATTACAGCTAGCGTAACGCTTCTCGATGCGTTGGCCAATTGAATTTACATAATTGCCCATCTCCTTTAACACTGTTTCATTTCAAAAAGTTGTTTTTAATTATTTTATTTTTGTGAAATAATTGTACTCCTTCAATCCCAACTAAGTTGAGTTGAAACTTTTAAGCACAAAGATTAGGAAATAGTGTTGAATGAATTAAATGAAAATAAAGTAGAATGTTTGAAAGGAAAAAAATACTAGGAGAAATGAGATAGAGTAAAGTAGGTGGTGAAATAAGTTCAGAAATGACTAAATGTTTTGCTTTTTGTCAAAAATAAGGAAATTATTCAACTTTGTTGAGACGTCCCAAAAATAAAATACGACTCATCATAGTTGGGACTGAGAGAATACTTTATTATAAATAGTACTATTGGCCTACTCCTTTTAAACATGATTTTAATTGGAATTATGTAATTTATTTTAATTTTTAGGTATTTTATCCACAAATTACGTTATTGTTAGACCTTCTATATAAAAAATTTGGCTTATAAACATTTTTACAGAGATTCAAGTATATAAGGTAACAATTCTATAAAAGTTTACGAGAGAATGATTTTCTCATCACGACGCACCAACGACGACACTACACAAGAGAGAAACGACGCCTGCGGCAATGGCTACCAATCCATTCGATTCAACGATCTTTCTTCCCCTTCGCCCACTCATCTCTAATTCACATCACATCTGATATTATGTTCCTTTCTCATTCAACCCTTAGAAATATCAAATTTTAGGCAAAATTCATGATTTTAGAGACCAATATCCCTTAGAAATTTACTATTCCCATCACATACTATTAATCTTGACTTGCCTTAGAGCATCTCCAATGGTCTAGGACCTTCCATAGCCCTCACATAGCCTTCCCACTGCCACATCATCCAGCACCAAAATCCTCCTGCCACATCATCTGGACATGCAACTGGACATCCAATAGCTCTCACATAGCCTTCCCACTACCTATCCACATCACTAATAATAATTATATAATTTAATTTACAATCGTAGCAACATACGGAATTTAATTTACGAGACAAATACGGGAAATTCGAATAATACTATTAAAATTTAAAAAGTACATAAATTTTAAAAAAAAGTACAATAATTTAAAAAAGTACAAAAATTAAAAAGTACAATTAAAAAAGTAAAAAAAATCACTCATCGCCGCCGTCCTCGTCTCCGTCGTCGCCCAGCCCATCTTCGTCGTCGTCGCCTCCGTCGCCACCTACGCCGCCGCTATTCCAGCCGGTATCCCTCCTCATCGCCTCCAATTCTTCACGCTGACTCTGGAGCAATACACGAAGATAATCCTTCACCTCGGGGTCCACCGCCGATTGGAAGTCGGCTAAGGTCTTCACCATTTGAGCGCGCGTTTGTTGGCGCGTGAAGAATTTGAGCTCCTCAGTAGACCTGCCGAGGGGGGATGCCGAATGGACCCCCTGGGAACTCGGGGTGCCCCCCTCGCAACCTGTTGCGCCCGCCTTTGGCCAAGCGGGCGAGGTCGGCGACCGAACGAACGAGGGGTCGGGACCTCCTGGGCCGTCTCGGGGAGGTCTGTCGAACCACCGCTGCTGCCGCTATAATCACCGGTATAGTTCAGTTTCTGCTTCTTCGGCCAGCCAGCGTCGACACCTGCCCGGAATTTCTCCGACTCGTTGAGCACAACGTAGCAGTTCCAGTAGGTGAACTCATAGTACTTCTTCTGCGGATCGGGGTAGGCTCTCTCCGCAATCCTCCTGCAGTCTTCCTCTGTTTGGCCACTGGTCTGCATGCGGAGGGCGTTGGCGTACAAACCCGAAAATCGAGAGACGCTAGACCTGATTCGGTCCCAGCACTTCCGGCACTCCTCCCCGGTGCGCGGTCTCCCTTCTGGGCAAAATGCCCTGTAGGCTGCGGCTATCTTGGCCAACAAGTTGACGATCCTCTGGTTATTCGAAACGAGAGGATCGTCGCAGACACTCACCCACGCCTTGGTCAGGGCAACGTTCTCCGCGTCCGTCCACTTCCTCCGGACCCGGATATCCTCCTCCGACTGCGACGACTCGCCGACCTTCTTGGCCTTGCCCTCCTTCTTAGGGGCGCTCCGACCCCACCCGACTCCCTGGCTTTGAATGAGAGTTTCTGGAACCTCGTTAATATCAAAACCCAAGTCCGCTAAGGAGAATTCCTCCGTGTACTGTGCATCCGTTGGGGCGATGTGTGCGAAGAACCGGTGGAAAAATCAAAAGTCGGCCGATAGGCGTTGTCCCCCCGGGCGTCCCCTGCGGCGATGGCATCATCTGCTGCGCCGGTGGCTGCATCCCAGGTGCCGACCCCGGAATCATCTGCATAGGGGGCTGCATCCCGGGTGCCCACGCCGGCACACTTCCCCCGGCGGCCATCGGTGGCATCATCTGCTGCCACGGGTACATGTTGTAGTACCCGGTCATCGGAGGCCAACCACCTCCCACGGGAGTCGAGGGAGTCTGAGACCCTACCCGGGAGTCGGGAGAGTCTGAGACCCTCCCCCGGGAGTCACTGGAGTACCTTCGTAGTTGTTCTCCATTTCTCGTTATACAGAAAGAAAGATAGAGAGAGTACTCGTTAAAACAAGTGGTGCGAATGAAAATGAAGTTCAAAGCGCGTATATATAGTGTTTTCGAAAAATAAAAAAAAATTAAAATATGACGCCGGTCTGACGCCGATCCGGGGCCTACAATGGCGCCGTGCGGATCGGCGTTAGAACCGGCGTCAGCTCACGAATCGGCATGAGCACGCCGAAATTGACGCCGATTTCGCCGACGCCGGTCGCAATGGTTCGGCGTCAGAACCGGCGTCGGCGAAAAATCAGCGTGCCGGTTTTGACGCCTCCATTGCGGATGCTCTTATCTCTACCAAACACTGTTATCATCACAAAAACAACTCAAATTAAAGTTAAAATTTGAAAGAAAGAAAAGCAAAAAGAATAGGTAGATATTCAAAAATACGAAGTGAAAGCAGGGGTAGTTTGGGTAAGTGCCAGGGTGGAGGAATTCGAGTTGGCCGTGAGAGTGAGTCAACAAAGGGTACCCTATGTATTTATTGAATTTGGTCATGAAATTTAGACCTTATTATATAAAAGCGCTCATCTAATAAAGTGCCTCGTGACTCGTATTCACTCTCTTCTTTCCCAGCTTGATCAAGCTTTACTATTACAACTGTCACACCACCTCCTTTTTTGGCTTTTATTGTTTTTGCCACATTTTTTTGTTTAAAGGATAGGTATTTTTTGGAAAATAGTCGAGGCGCGCGCTCGCTGGCCCGTGCTGTCGGAGTGCAACGACGCGAGACGGGGTTATGGGAAGGCGACAAGGCAAATGTGTGCACATGCGCGACACGTTTCTCTTTCGATCAATAAGATGGCGCACATTGTGCTTGTGTGACAGTTCTATAATAAGTTTATTTTAAAATCTAGAAAACTGATTTATAATCAAAATTGAGTTGTAAATAATTAAATAAAAATAACTAAAATTCTAAAAGGAATTGGCTTGGAGCCTTTTTTTAAAAATTAGTAAAAGGAAAAACAATAATTGATGATCATTTATCTGACACTAGTTAATATATTTGAAAAAAAAAAGATTGGTCCCCCACCGGCCAGCAAATCTGGTCCATAGCCAATATTCTTTTCCCAAAATATGGTCAACAAATTTACGTCCAAATTCGAACTGATTTTTTATATATGGATTTAAATTGTGCATGTCATAAATTTTGTTAACATTCCACAATTAAAAATTTAGAAATTCCAGCTAAACTATTCTAGAGGTACATGGGTAGGGAATGCTTCATAATTTGTCAAATTCAATTTTTTAAAGTGAAAATTGTTTTATTTTATGATATAAAAAAGGTGTCACATAAGTGTTATCTATTGTTGAACATTTTTAATCAAATAATGTTGTTTTCTTTATGATAGTTAACATATTTTAACTCGCATGTGGAGGTAGTGTTAACTTTCAAGTATGTTTGTAGATGTTGTATTGGATGAAAATTTCAGCGAAAATTTTTATTGTGAGATACTAATAGCGAATAAATATAAATTTTAAAAAAAATTCAAATAATTTTTAGGGTTTAGGGACATACCATAATTTAGCTACACTTCCTAGAATTACATCTCTCTACATTTATTATTCACGCACGGATGTACCCATACAATGGGGACAATCTATATTACTATTCATTATATTGCTACTTGAGTTCGGCACTCTACATTAGAAATAAAAATTACAACTAAAAATGAAATTTTCTCTAAATTGTAGCTGATTTTACCATTCATTTTCTATTTTCTATCTTTTCTAAATATTTTGCTTTTGCACCTTTGAAATCTTTAAAGATATAATATCGAATTTTTGCTACTACTTCATATCGTGCTATTTAAAGTGACAAAGGTAAATTGAAAGGGTACAAATATATCATCATGTACGGATAATTTTAGCTAAATAAACCTATCAATTCAATCAGCTAAATTATAAATTATTTAAAATACTCACTCGAAAATAACATAATAATAATAATAATAATAATAATAATAATAAGTAATATGGATATGAATATAAATTAGAATAATAAAAAAATTAGATACACGATCGAATAGGTGTGGATAAATCCATACTACTAATTCACTTCAAATTCACTCTAAATCCATACTAATTTACTTCAAATTCACTCTTTCATTAGCTTTCAAACTCAATTTTTTTTACTATGCAGAATAAAAAATTTCAGAGTCTTGATATGAGTCTAAATAAATCCGTACTTTATTTCAGTACCTAAAAATATTTAAAGCATGGAAATGTCGTAGTTTGGAGGATAAATTTATTTGAGAATAAAATCCCGATTTAATTTTCCCTCTTCAATTTTAATAGATAGAATGAAATAATAGATTATTTTGAAAATTACTAACATAGATTAGAATATACACTAGCATTTTTTTATTAAGAATAGTCGAGTAACTACAGGGATCACACGTATTATTAAACTTAACCAACATTATGAAGCTCTAAAATTAATATTTGAGCTTTATTAGATTAATTGAATTTAGATTTATGTTAGTGGAGCTTATTATGGATTAAGTCTGTCTGCTAATACTTTGGAATCGATGTAACATCTCGATTTGATTAAAGCCTGAATTAATTTGTATAATAGTTAATAATAATATCATTTGATAATTAAATACATAGATGCGTCCACATAAAGTGAATATAAGTACATCAGCTGTATTTTAAATTAATTTAATTATTTCAAGAGAACGTTCTGACAGATGCTGTTTATTGTCACTACAATGTTTTTAAAATTATTTTAACAGGATGCTAGATTCTACAATTAGATTAATTTGTTAACAGCGTCAACTGAAGAATCTGTTAAATATTTTTAGAAATCCCATTAAAATAAAATTATAAAACAAAATGAAATTGTGAGGTACAAAGCGATATGATTAAATAATATAGCTTTAATTAATTTTTTCTATAATTGAAAGTAATTTAAATAAATGGATAAAATTTGGGTTTCAAAATAATAAAGTTAATCGTTCATTTTCGGAATACTTCTTCCGTTCTTCGACATTGAATATTTATCACATTGTGGTATTTCCCTTTTTTCATTTACAGCGTTGTGATGTAGTAACATATTACACTACGCTAGCCAGTTTTGCCTTGATTAGGATACTTACTTTCTTGGACATTCTATATAAAATTGAACCTTCGTGAACATGCACTTTGTTTGTTCAACTAAGTTCATAGATTTGATGTTTATACTAGTTAGATGGTGTAAAGATTTCCAACAAGAGAAAGATACTAATTTTCCTATTTCTACAATTTATTATGACATAAAAGTTGAGTTACTCTATGATTTATATATATTGTACTATTAAGAAAATTTAGCCTTGATGTAAAAAGGAAACGGCCCAACCGAACTTAGTCTTAATCTCCAATATCTCTTTGTATGAGTTTGAGATTAATGTTAAAAAAATAGTGATTGAAATATTATTAGTAAAAAATAATTCCACTTTATTAAACATAAATAAATAGAAAATATTTTTGGCAGATGGATTTAGAAATATTTTATGTAGTATCATGAATTCTATGATTTCTATAAAGCCAGATCATGTCGCATATCTGTATACTATGAAGGCATGATTTGGTCATGTGTTCAATCTCGTGTTCATTCAATAGTTGTAAATAAAAAAGTACTTTTAGTAATACTCTCTAGATAGGACTCTCACTTTTTCCAAAACAATTTTAAGAAATAATATGAGTTAAGTGAATCTTATTTCTATCAATTGGTGCAAATTACAGTTTCATAAGTAATGCTCCATTCGTCAGTCATAATGGACAAAAGTTAGTGTACTGAAGAATTCGATATGAGTTCGAGATTCCAACTGAAGAATTCGGTATGAGTTCGAGATTCCAACTGAGATTAACTAGAGGTTAACCCGAAGAGCATCTGCGAAACAATTCAACGTGAAGAAGCGAAGGAGGAGAACAATGATTTTGAAAGATAGTGTTGGAGAAATAATTAGGGGTTTGTTTCTCATGACATCCTAAAGAAACAAAGAGTATTCGTACTTAATTACATAAGACTCTCTTAATATGGACTGAGAAAGAATCTTCAAGGATACCAAAAAGGAGTTTATAAATAATGAAATAAACAAAATAACAAGGCTAAACATAGTGTTTCCATGTGTGGGCTTTGTGCGTCTAAGATGTGTGGGCCTGGCGAAGAAAGGCCCATATCACACTACCATGGGTGCATAGGAACTTCATGCAAAAAAAACAAATTACAAATTGGCATGTGGCGATTATTTAGGATTCAAAATGTTATAGTTAATCGTTCATTTTCGGAATATTTCATCGACAATGAATATTAATTATTCATAACGTTGTCTTACTTTACTAAATATATACTCTAGTCTCTCCCTAGCAAGATTTTCCTTGATTAGAAAACTTAATTGTTTTGGACTACTTCAAAATCAATCTATCACAATCATTATTAGAGCATCTGCAACAATGAGCAGGACGACGTCCGTCCGTGCCAGCGGCACGGAGACGCTGTCCGCCGCTGCACGGCGCTACTCGATGCATCGAGCACGTCCGTGCCAGCGAGCAGGTGACGTGGTCGGCGCTGATTGGGCAACGACATAGCCGTTGCATTTGAATATATATATTTTTTAAAAAATCGGTTTTTAATTAGAAAAACCGATTAAAAATAAAAAAAATATTTTCCCACTTCCCAAAAAAATTATATCCGTTTTCTACCCACTTTCATTTTTTTTCATTTTCCCCCCAAAAAACACATTTTCATCTATAAATACCCCCACTTTCACACCCAAAAATTCACACCACACTACACAATTCTCATCTACATTCTCTTATTTCCATTCTCATCTACATTCTCTCATCTCCATTCTCAATCTTTCTTCCACCCCCCGGGCTCCCACGGTTGGAACCCCCGATTGGTTCGGTTCACAACCATTTCCTAGTCCGGAAATGGAATTTTCGGCCCCTCCTCAAACCCAAAGTTTGGGAGTTCCGAGTGGCTACCGGCCTTACCCGATCGACGACCAAGATGCCCCCGAAGGGCTATACGGGTGGACACCTGAGGCTAGAGCGAGGTCAACAGCCCCCTCCCAAACTCCGGCTCCTCCTACTCACGGTGTCCGCACACTCCGGCGGAGATGGATCAATTGTTCAAGGCGTTCTTGTCAATCTCCGAAGATCCGGAGGTTGCCACGAACCAATCCGGCGATCACTATTGGTGGCGCATTTGTCGCCGGTACAATGAAAACCGGCCGGCGGGAACAATTGAGCCCAACGAGAGTATGGTGCGCAACGCCATCTACCGAGCCAACGAAGAAATCCAAAAGTTCAAGGGGTATTACCTCCAGGAAGAGCGGTCGGCGGGGAGCGGCCGGAGCGAGGTCGACGTCATCAATGCCGCGATGAATACCTACCAATCCATGAAGTACAAGCCGTTCAAGTACCTCAACATTTGGCAGGAGACGCGGTCGCATCCGAAGTATAGGGAGGCGTAACATCCTCCTCTAGCGGCTCCTCCAAACGGTCAAGGTCGGTATCCCTATCCGAAGACGGCTCCGAAGACGTGGTTTGCCAACTCGCCGGAGCTAACTTGGGTAGCCCCGACGCTGGCCCGAACGGTTCCCAACGCCGACCGCAAGGAAGGAAGAAGGCGGCGGCCAACTGCCGTCGTGCCGCAACTCCATCCGGCGATGCTCCAGAACCCGCTCCCGTTCCCGTGCCCTATGCGCCACCTCCATCAACTCGTTGTGGGGGATTTTGGCCCAACTCAATATGGCCGATAGGTCAACTATGACCCCGCGCAACTTCGATCACACGAGGCCATGATATTGGGCCTCCAAAAACAATTGAGGGTAGTGCCGCCGGATGAATAGTCTTCCACGGAGATATTTTTAGTATTTTAATTATGTAATTTTTAATTTTTAGGATTTTAATTATGTAATTTTTAATTTTTAGGATTTTAATTATGTAATTTTTATTTTTTAGGATTTTAATTATGTCTTTTTTATTTTATTTGTAATTTGTAATATTATTTTGGTTTTTTAATGAATTTTAATATTATGAAAATGTTTTTATTTAAATTGAATAATAGAATGGTGGGACTCTTGTGCTCGTCCTTGCGGAAGAGCACAGCTGTGGGTGTTGTGCTCTTGCCTAAGAGCAGGCAGAAAAAGTGGGGCCGGGCCCACAACCGTGCTCGTTGGTAAAAGCACGGTTGTGGGTGCTCTAAGTCCACAAAAAGGAGAAAATGAATTGTGTAAGATGAAGTACACTAAAACTAGAAATATATACCACCAAATCTAATTATGAAGCACCTATGGTATAAACAGCAAAAAACTTGATCAAAAAGTATAAATTCATTGAAGGTTTGCTAACAGCATCATAGCATAATTCTGTTGCCCGGGCCTTAACATAAAGTATGCACGGGCCTTATTATGAGTCTCCTTCTTATCGTGAGTCCCCGAGTCTCTTTCTTATTACTGCACTGTATGTATAAAACTACTGAATCCACTGTATATTTACCAAACTCAAGATACAAAAAACTCACAAACTCCAGAATTGAATCCATGTAAATTTCATTTCTTAGTTCAAGAAATTATACAGCGGATTAAGTAATTTTATAGGTCCGGTGCAGTAATAAAAAGGAGACTCGTGGACTCAAAATAAGAAGGGGACTCATTTGATCTCTATCTCATATGTGTGTGGCTATATTAAAAACTGGATACATGCAAGAACTTATACTTGAAATGCATGAAGAGAGATCTACAGCCCACCTCAAACAATGTTAGATCATTGCCACCAGTTATATTCCACACAATTCCGGTTGCTCTCTCTATACCAATATCTAGTAAAGGAGATTGAATGGCATTTAGTGCAGCATCTCTGGCCCTGTTTTTTCCTGAATTGCACCAAGATATATATCAAGCTAACACTCCAAAATACAACTGGTCTGTCACATGGCAGAAGTCACAATGTGAGAGATAATTATTTATAATTTTAATCTGACAAAGATTCATCTTGCACAGTTCATCTGCTCTGGCTAATTGTGGGACAAGAATATTTGAAAGGATTCAGAAAAACTTCGAAAACAAATGGAGCATATTTTTACCCCTTTATCAACTCATTTGATAAAATTAACAAGTATACCACTCTGACAATATTATAATGAGGGCAACCAAAACAAAAAAAAATGCATACTAAATGTCGGGTTGGCAGCTACTCAAGCTTATATCTCAACTGCCCAATTTCCTCCTCCCAAAAGTGAAGAAAGAAAACAATGAAAAGAAACCCAGTGCAAATCTGCACAGCCTTGGAATTCAAGTATTTCTAATGGGAAGTGGATCTTTTATGAACTCTACTGTTATCTTATTTGTTTACGAAAGCAGAAACGCCTATGATATAGGCGTGTTTCAAATTGAAACGCTTTTTCTATGTAAAAACGCCAACCTGGTTGGCGGGTTTTGACAGAACAATATATCAGCTATCTCCCCCAAATTGCGAAACTCACACACCACACACCTCGCGATTTTATCCAAAGCAGCGCCTCTTCGTCGCGATTTCGCCCTCTTCTCCGTGATTTCGCTCTCCGTCCATTAATCGGTGATATTCTTCCCCATTTTCGTATACTTTTCGGTTAGTATGCTTATCTTTTACACTATTAGAGTAATTGTTGGATAGTTAGTTAGGGTTTGTAATGGGTTGTGAGTTGAGTTGAAATATTGTGTTGAATTATTACTTAGCGTATTAGCTTGTTTGAATAGCATTATTGTGGATTAATAGTTGAGATGTTGGTGTTTATTTAGGGTTTATGGTTGATTAAAATTTGGGCAATTTTAGCACCTAAATCCTAGTGTTGTTCTAGCTTAAAATTTGGGCAATTTGATTTGGTTTATATGGGTTTTAAAGTGGTGTTGCATAATTTGGTTTAGATGCTACATTTTTTGATATTGGGTTCAATAATGACAAATTATTGAAATTGTTTAGCTTGATGTATGTTGTTTAGTTTGAATTGTTAATTATGTGTAGGTGAATTGAGTTATAATTTTGTGTAATGTTGTGGAGGGGAATTTGTGTAATGTTGTGTAGGTGAATTTGTGCATTTTTGTATTGTGCATTATTTGATATTGGTGTTCCATTTTGTGATATTGACTTAAGTAGTATCCAAGTATTGAAATTGTTTCATTTGAATTGTGAATGTTGTGTAGGTGAACTATGGCATCATCTTCAAGTGCTCGCCGAAGACTCTTATGTGGTCCTGAGGACCCCTCCGTATTATATTTTCAGAGACAACACGTCTCTAACAATATATGGGCAGGAGTACCATCAGAAGACGTACGCTGCAGAAGATACGAAGGAATCATATGGGATGTTCCCATACATCCTCGTGTTTTGGCGGTAATAGATGAGATGGGGTTCGGCGGGATATTGAGGTGTGGTCAACCGAAAGACATTGACCACCATCTTATCACCGCATTGATTGAACGGTGGAGGCCAGAGACTCACACGTTTCACTTTCCAGTCGGTGAAGCGACAGTGACATTAGAAGACGTGGAGGTCTTATGGGGCCTCAAAGTTGACGGTGATGCTCTGACGGGTTATATCCCCACTAAGGATGTCAACTATTGGAAGACAGTTTCTCTGGATTTTCTTGGCTTTATTCCAGATGCAGTTGATCTGAAAGAAATGACCTGGAAGCAGACAAGTTTATCAAATCAACTGAGGATTGAGTTGAGTGATGACCACGGCCAGTACATATACGTTCAACGTGCTCGTGTTTATTGTCTGTTGTTACTTGGTGGTCTGTTGATCCCGAACGCCTCCGGTAATAAAATTTCATTCTTCTACCTTCAATTTTTCATGGATGTAGAACGATGTGCTAGCTATAGTTGGGGTGGTGCGACTCTTGCCTGCTTGTACCACAATCTATGCGAAGCTGCACTTGCTAAGAGGACCGATGTCGGGGGAGCTCTTACTTTGTTACAGCTGTGGGCTTGGGAGAGAATCCCAATTATTAGACCGAAGATGCTAAATCCCGTGCCTATAGACGACGTACCATGTGCAATCGCGTAAGTTGTTCACTAATTACTTTTTTTACGAATAATTTTTATTAATTTCCGTGTTATTCGCTCATAATTTAATTTTGTAGATGGACTGGTCCGGCCTCTTATGTAAAAGCACCCGGGCATTGCATTGAAACTTTCAGAGATCAGTTCTCCAGAATGCACACCAACCAAGTAATTTACGTAACCTAAATTGTTGTTTGTTTGCTGTTTTGATTGAACTTGTTTTGACTGAATTTTTTTCGTATGTAGTTTATTTGGAGGCCGTATGTCATGCGAAACCTGCCGGATGTTTGTGTTGCCGGTCGTCCTATATGGACGTCGATCACAACACTTATTTGCTGGAATCTGGTTGAGCCACACTTGCCACAGCGAGTGTTGCGACAATTTGGGATTGTCCAACCGTATATCCCGCTTGTCAACCGGTTCCACGGAACTGATTTTGCGAAACAGGATCGACGTGGCAAATCTGACCGGAATTGGGTTGAGTGGCACGCCAATCATATACATGATTGGGATAATAGGCACAACATGGTGTGGACTGATGTTGAGTACTCAATGGAGCCTATTTCAGTTGATGAGTATATGGATTGGTTTCGCCGGATAACCGTGGTGTACCTAACAAAACCCGGCGTGCATGCTCAGGAGGGCTTCCATGAAACGGCATCCTCTCATAACTACGCGGTAAATTGAAACAACTATTCATTATTTAAATTCATATGATAAAATGTAATTAACTTTGAAAATTGTAGGTGGAGACGCTTCACAAAATACGCCACTTTCTTAGTGAGCAAGACATGACAGGACGGCCGGATTTGTTCACCATTTTGAGGATGGTTGAAGATGGCCTGCAGATATCTGGGGAAGCTGAGACGATGGACTACCGTCCTTCCCAGCGCTCAGAGCTGGACATTGACATGCCCGTGAGGCAAAAAAGGAATCGGCGTGGAAAGAAGAAAGCTGGTGGAGAGTCGTCATCTTCAAGGATGGATACTCAGTTGGTAGATGATTCCGATGATGATTTTATGCCTCCACCTCCACCAAGATCTGCAGTTCGAGGTCGTCATTCTGTCAGCCACACTGGTGGTACAGGTGAAGATATCAGTCTCAGTGATGTCCACCAATCTCCACCTCGGTCTTCTATGCGAGATGACTTTTTGGGGTTGATTTAGAGAATGTCGTTGTGCAAGATACTCCCCCGTCTAGACTCCCTATCTCCAGAATCGGGAAGGGAATCTGTGGCCTGTTTATGCGGAAAAGGCAAGACAATTGAACGTTTCAACAACTATATTTGTTTGTTTATTGAATTGAACATTGTTATGTTTATACTCCTAGTTGTTTATTGAGTTAAACATTGTAACATTTCAACAAGTTTTTTGTTTAGCAATTGAGTCTAACGTTGTTAAGCTTATATTTTTGTTCGTTTGTTGAGTTGAGCATTGTAAATTTGTAATAATCATACGTAGGATCGGGTAGAAACGGTTAGAAAATGGATGTGGGACAATCTGCCTAAAAACGCCAACCTCTTCGGCGTCTTTAGCTTAAAACGCCATCAGGGTAGGCGTGTTTCCTCAAAAACGCCAACATGGTAGGCGTTTTATACTTGGCTCTTTCCTTCAAATTTAAGCCGATGAAAAACACCACTTTTGTATTGACTCGCCCACCACATTGGCATTTTTATGTAAAACGCCACCACCATTGGCGTCTTTAGGAGAAGCCGCCACCTTTATTGGCGTTTTTAATGAAAGACGCCAGTACAATTGGCATTTCAGTACAGCCTCAAATTCATAACAGATAACACATAACATACCCTGCAAATTCATCACATAACAGCCACCATCAAAATACAGTACATTATGTAACATATTGAATACTACATAAGTTCATACAAAATACCACAAGTCCAAATAGTAATCAATACATAAGTCCAAATAGTAATCAATATATAAGTCTAAACAATCAGGAAGTCGGGCAGTTGCGCCTGTCGTGACCAAGTTGACGGCATTGTTTACAACAGCGTCGGGCTCGTGGCTGGTCAGCTTCACGTACATCCATCTGATTTGGAATCCTTGTTGTACGGTATCGACCGCGACTTCGAGGCATTAACTGAGTTCGTGAACACTGTAAAGTCCATTCAGACACGTCCCAATAATCTGAGTGTCTAAGTGGATTGAACACCCCAGAATATTGGTGTACCCAAATACTTGTGTGGTATACGGGATTAACAAGCGACATCATGTTGTCGTTTCTAAACCGCGCAACTGCCGCTGCATGTGAACATGGAAGTCTCCACATCTGCCACTTTTGACATAAACAATCCCACGTGGAAGGCGTTTTACTCAAGCAAAAGACGCCAGCATAGACGGCGTTTATAACTAAAACACGCCAACCTAGTTGGCGAGTTTACATAAGCACCGTATTTTTATAAATTCACAAATTAAACGTAAAACGCCAACGTGTTTGGCGTTTTCACTTAATGAAACGCCATCGCGGTTGGCGGTTTTCCCATTTCTGGAACAATTAACAAAGTGGATACATTTTCGTTATTCTAGTCGTAGACTCCCCCACGGATCCGATTTTCTCTAGGAAAAATATCGACAAACAATCTATTCAAGGCAAAATGTCAACCCACCATTTTCATTAATTTGGAGAAAGAAAAAGAAAAAGAAAAAGAAAAAGGAAAAGCATTTATCTTTGGCTTTATTTTGGAAGGAGTAAACCTTATCACCCCAAGTTTTAGTTAATTGGTTGCTTACTGATTTTCATTTCTTAGACTAATTCCCCATTCGCGCATCATACTCTTTAGTCTTTCCTCACTTTATTTCAGTAAATATAAATAATATAAATATTTTATCAAAGAAAAATAGATATTGTTGAATAAACATAGATTTATTGTGTAGTATTAAGGCAATCATAATCCTTAGCTCAAATCCAGACAGACTTACACAATATTTCACAACTTATAGAGCACAAATTAAGACAAATATTAACTATTCATGGTCTCAACGTTTATTTTTTTAGTTCTCATTTTTAGTAGTTTCCGATTTCATTTTTTTATTTAACTAATTATGATATTTTAAAATTTTAAAAATATTAAAATTTAAAATCCAAATAATAGCCAAAAAATACAAATCACATAAACCCTATTATGTGTCCAAGGGATTCAACACATTGATAGTATTTTTGTCGTTCGGTCTCGGTCATTTTCGATGTGTCTTTGAACAACACTATATATGTAGAGTGTAGAACTCGTTAAACATGGATTATTCGAAACCGGTAAATGTCTCATTGGGAAGTCACTTTAGGCTTTTTAGAAATGAGTAACTGAATAGTACTGATAAGAATGAACATGCCTAAATGAAGAAAGTCACTTATATCACGGCAATTGGTAGAATTATGTATTTCATGAAATATACGCAACAAGATATTGCTCATGTGGTCAAAGTAGTGAATCAATTCATACTATATTCAGACAAACAACATTTAAAACTAGTCTAAATGGTCTACTCGATATTTGAGAGGTACCAAGTACAAGACTGTGATTTGATGATAAATTGTTTTGCTGGTAGAAAATATTCAATACATATGTGAAGTTTCAGAAAATTCATATTTTGTCTACTACATAAGCTAAGTACTAGTAACAGAGTACAAGTAAGAAGAGGTGTGTTGCAGAATATTTTAGAAATTGAGCACTACTCCATAACTATACAGTGAGAGTTTATTCCTCACATAGAATATGGCTTGTTGATTTGAAATAACATACATCCTTTGATCAGTCTTCCCTAGAAACTATCATATCTACAAACCACAAAGGAAAAATATATGGACTTCGCATGGTACGCAGCGTTGCAAGCATAGAAAATGTACCTTTACAAATCATAGAATTTCATATCTATCCTACCAAACATGCGCATAGATAATGAAAAAGTGAAAAGGCGATTTGATTTATAGAATTAGATAATTTAGATGTAAGATTACATATTTTTTTCTCAACGTAGTGATATTTGGAAAAAACATACAAGATGCAAATGGAAAGAGGTATAAGCGTAAGACATTCTCTTCTCTCACAAGCGCTAAGAAACGCAATACATGAGATCTATAGCCGCCATTATCTTCTTTTATTGCCATCCTTAAGCGTTGGTCACGGATTCACTGTCGTCACGTCACATTCAGTAAGGACAACTCAAACTCCTTCTCATTGCTCTTAGTTTCTCACTACCTTTGAATAATTTTTGCACCTCCTGTTCCTCGTAGTACTGCAGTAGTAACATTCATTACAAATCAAGCTGAATTCATATTTACCAGAGTATCAACAACAAAAAACAATGAATACATATATTACCTGTTCTAATTTTCTTTTCCTCTCCAACTCCTCTTGTTGCAGATAACAGAATTGTGTGATCACAAACATTCATTGAATAGCATAATACTAGTATACAATTTGCACTATTCCTATATATATTGTCTTACCAGAGCCTGCTTCAGATATAAATTCTCTTCTTTGAGTTGGTTCAGCTCTGCTTCGAGCTTGACCGTGTACGCCTGCCTCAACCAACCACATGCTTCATCAATTAAACCTACTGCTATAAGGGGCAGTTTATATAACCCAAAAAAATGTGTTCTTATCATGTTTTGTTTATTTACCTGCTTCCTGGCCCTAGATCTGGCAGGAGACTCCCTATTCTTGATCATTCTTCGTTGGCGTCTCTCCACCACCTTCTCCACATGCCTATCTAAGGGCCGCCTCCGTCCTCCACTCATCCCATCCACTCCACCCTCAACTTGCCCCGCCCCCATTCCATCCGACAACGGGCTCACTGGCGACCCCATACCCAATCCCCCTCCGCTTCCATTTCCCACTCTCCCTTCGTAGCCGACTGCTGGAGGAGGGCCTTGTGAGTAGCTTTTCACCCCTCCTCCGTACCCTGCTGCGTCCCCCACACCCGTCTGCAGTGGCTGATAACCTGCAACACCTATCACCGGTCTTGCAACGAAGCTTGGCCTCATTGCAGGATGGCTGTTGTTGTTCTGGTACATTCCGAAGGCCGGCTGCTGAGGAGGAGGCACTGCCGCAGCAGCTGCCAGATTCTGTTCTCTGACAACCCCGGCCCGTATGAAGAAATCTTCGAGCGTCATCTCTCCAAAAGTAGGCTGTTTATGAGCAGTGTTGGGATTGGGAATATGGCCGTTGCCATGGTGGCGACTGCGGTGAATCTCAGACCACACCTCGTCCACGGTCTTCCTACAGAGAGGCTCCGGGATGCTGAGTGAGCCTTGTCTAGACAAGCTCAACTGCTTGGCTATTCCATTCCCAACACAAGTACCATTAGCTTCATGCAGTGGAAAATGCAGGCTACTGTTGGTAGAGGGGACGGTGGCAGTCGGGTGGGCTTGATTTTGATGAGAGAGTAGATCGATGATTGACACGCCAACGACTGAAGGCTCGTCTCATCTCTAGGCTGATCCATTTCTGGTTGAGATATTATTTCAGAATCTGATGTTACCATATTTGAATTATAGCCCACCATTCAAGGACCTTCTCGGATCACTCTCACTACGCCAATCAATAAACAAAAAAATCAATATCTGTGTCCAATTTTTTTTCAATTTTTACAAAATTTTTGAGTTGGTTACATGAGATTTGGTGATACTTAATCAAAATGGACTTGTCATCAAACTGAAATTATACTACTACTACGCTTCTATATATAGAAATATTTTTCATTTTTTATTACTCCCTCCGTCCCAACTAAGTTGAGTAAAAAAAGGAAATGACTCAACTTAGTTGAGACATTCCAATAAGAAATATGACTCAACTTAGTTCGGTCTAATGGAGTATTACTATATCAAACTATGAGCACACACGAAGGCCAAATGCATAACTACGTATTTCCTCTTTTTCTTGAAATGCATAACCATATGCATAACTCCCCACTTTCATTTTTTTTTTCATTTTTTCCCCTAAAAAATACATTTTCATCTATAAATACCTCCACTTTCACACCAAAAAATTCACATCACACTACACAATTCTCATCTACATTCTCTTATTTCCATTCTCACCTACATCCTCTCATCTCAATTCTCAATCTTTCTTCCACTCCTACAACATAACAATGTCCAGCGACGGCGATCACCCCTCGGGCTCCAACGGTTGGAACCCCGATTGGTTCGGTTCACAACCGTTTCCTAGTCCGGAAATGGAATTTTCAGCCCCTCCTCAAACCCAAAGTTCGGGAGTTCCGGGTGGCTACCGGCCTTACCCGATCGACGACCAAGATGCCCCCGAAGGGCTATACGGGTGGACACCCAAGCCTAGAGCAAGGTCGACCGCCCCCTCCCAAACTCCGACTCCTCCTACTCGTGGTATCCGCACATCGTACACTCCGGCGGAGATGGAACAATTGTTCAAGGCGTTCTTGTCAATCTCCGAAGATCCGGAGGTTGGCACGCACCAATCAGGCGATCACTATTGGTGGCGCATCTGTCGCCCGTATAATGAAAACCGGCCGGCGGGAACAATCGAACGCAACGAGAGTATGGTGCGCAACGCCATCTACCGAGCCAACGAAGAAATCCAAAAGTTCCAGGGGTATTACCTCCAGGAAGAGCGGTCGGCGGGGAGCGGCCGGAGCGAGGTCGACGTCATCACTGCCGCGATGAACACCTACCAATCCATGAACTACAAGCCGTTCAAGTACCTCAACATTTGGCAGGAGACGCGGTCGCATCCGCAGTATAGGGATGGCGTAACATCCTCCTCTAGCGGCTCCTCCAAACGGTCAAGAACGGTATCCCTATCCGATGCCGGCTCCGAAGACGTGGTTAGCCAACTCGCCGGAGCTAACTTGGGTAGCCCCAACGCCGGCCTGAGCGCTTCCCAACGCCGACCGCAAGGAAGGAAGAAGGAGGCGGCCAACCGCCGTCGCGCCGCGACTCCATCCGGTGATGCTCCCGAACCCGCTCCCGTTCCCGTGCCCTATGCGCCACCTCCACCCCCCACCAACTCGTTGTAGGGGATTTTGGCCCAACTCAATATGGCCGATAGGTCAACTATGACCCCGCGCAACTTCAATCGCACGAGGCCATAATATTGGGCCTCCAAAAACAATTGGGGGTAGTGCCGCCGGATGAATAGTCTTCCACGGGGATATTTTTAGCTTTAAATATGTAATTTTTATTTTTTAGTATTTTAATTATGTAATTTTTATTTTTTAGGATTTTAATTATGTAATTTTTATTTTTTAGGATTTTAATTATGTCTTTTTTATTTTATTTGTAATTTGTAATATTATTTCGGTTTTTTAATGAATTTTAATATTATGGAAATGTTTTTATTTAAATTGAATAATAGAATGGTGGGACCCTTGTGCTCGTCCTTGCGGAAGAGCACAGCTGTGGGTGTTGTGCTCTTGCCTAAGAGCAGGCAGAAAAAGTGGGGTCGGGCCCACAACCGTGCTCGTTGGAAAGAGCACGATTGTGGGTGCTCTTATTCTCGGGGTCCTCACATCTCCTTAGTATAAAACACAACGCAAATCACAATTCTCAGATCCTTTGATTGAATGGTTGTGATAAGCTACATTATTATAATAAGATGTTACATTATCAACCAAGCTAGTACATTTTAGACTGATAATCTACATTATTAGACTAAAATGCTACTCCCTCCGTCCCATAGTAAATGTCACACTTTTCTTTTTAGTTTGCCCACAAAAGATGTCACATTTTCTCTTTTGAAAAAAGTTTATTCTCACATCAATTATAAAATTATATTTTCTCTCACCACTTAACACACAAAATAACATCTCTTAAAATTTCGCGTCATCTCTCAATTGTGACATCTACTATGGGACATAGGGAGTACATTATTTTATCAAAATAGTATATTACTAGCTAAGTTACATTTTAAACTAATAATCTACATTATTAGATGACACATGACATTAATTTAACATTTAGATCACAAGATTCAATGGACTAACAATTGCTCTGTTTGTACACAGTATTTACCATATAAATATGAATACATGCATGCAAACATATCCGTAAATATTTATGGAGGTGACGACATCTTTCCAAATGTAAACATAGGGTAAATTACTTCCCTATTATTGATAACAAAAAAAAAAAAGAAAGCTGTACATAGAATCATGCAATAAAAGAGACAGCACACGAATGTGGACACACAACATATCACAATTTAGTGATTCACACAAAGTCCTCTTTTTCCCTTTTCATTTCATTTTGCTTTCTCGTAATCTTGATGAGAATTTTAATAGTTTTTCTATAGCTGCAATCCTTTCCCATAAAATGCAAACTCTATATATTGTATAAACTCTAAATTTTTCAACACAACGTCAACACATGGTAAAATTTCAAGATTTTGATGTCAACACAACGTCAACACGGTGTCAATCGTTGACACTGTGTTGATGTTTTCTGTTGATGTTATTTTGTCATCCGATGACATTTTCTAACGGTTCAGGTCATAGTTTATAGTTTATATAATATTTAGAATTTGCATTTGATTACATCTCTATATACTCCTTATATATAGTTACATAATAACCCTTACTCAACACCTCCATCTCTCCCACTCCAATCTTCAAACGATGAAGAAACTAACAACATGTCTTATGTTGACAATCTCTCACCTCCATCTCTCCCACTCCAATCTTCAAACGATGAAGAAACTAACAACATGTCTTATGTTGACAATCTCCCACCTCCTCCTCGCCGCCGCCTCGGGCCCATGGGCCCAAAGCCCCAACACCTCACTAAAGGCAACAAAAACATCACAAAGCTCCACTTCTAAGTCCACAACCACGAACTTGGCCCCAACGTCACCGTGTACCGCGTCGTGGCCGCCTCCATCACCTCCACTTCCCCCACCAGCTTCGGCCAGGTCAACGTCTTCGATGACCGTGTCACGGCCGAGCCAGACATCGAATCCGAGCAAGTCGCCCGAGCGCTGGGCACGTCCGCCTACGCGGACCTCCAAGGGCCATTGCCATGACCGCAAACTTTTATATAACGTCGGGAGAGCACAACGGGAGCACGTTGACCATTGCCGGCCGAAACCCGCTCCTGGCGAGCTCCCGGTGCTCGGAGGCACCGGCGCCTTTCGGCTCGGGCGTGGATATGCCGTTATTGGAATTTATTTCGATGATAAAGCGGCGCGTTATTCTGTTCTCGAGTATACGGTTTATGTTGAAGCTGAGATCTTATGCAACATACATGCAAACGGGCTGGAGCGAAAGGAAATCAGAAATGAAGAAGACCGTTGGAAAAGTAGCCGTTGGTGTCGGTTGGAAGTTAGTTGTGACAGCTGGCGGTTGGTTAGGATTTAGTTATGAGCTTAGATATTTTACTTAGCTCATTTGGTGAGCAAGCTTAGATAGTATAAATAGCTTTCTTTTCAGCTGATTGTATTTTCGAGTTTGATACAACAATCAATAAGAAATCAAGTTTCCGTTTTGTTATCTCTTCTCTCTCAGTTTGTGTAGTTTTAGTTCTTTGAGTGTTTTTGTTATAATGAGTGTTTTTTGAGTTTCTACATGGTATCAGAAGTAAACACCGTGTTTCCGCTCCAATCTCTACTTTAATCTTCATCATTCACGATGAACAATCGTGGCAATCGTGGTAATCGCGGAGGAGATGTAATCGTACCTGCCGATGATCATAGCAGCCCTTACTATCTTCATCCTAGTGATAGTCCTGGTCTTCAGCTTGTTCCTCACGTTCTCATTGGATCCAATTACATCAATTGGAGCAGATCAATCACCACTGCTCTCATTGCGAAGAACAAGCTGCAGTTTGTCGATGGTTCTCTGATTCGACCAAATGATGATGATCTCCTCTATTCCGCTTGGATTCGTTGCAATAGTATGGTGGTATCGTGGTTACGCAACTCTGTTTCTCCTCAAATCTGCTCCAGCGTCATGTATCTGGACAATGCTTATGAGGTTTGGTCTGATCTTCATGAACGTTTTTCTCAAGCTGATTCAGCTAGATCTTATCAATTAAAGCAAAAACTTATGGCTCTTGTGCAAGGAAATTCTGATGTTAGCACATATTTTACAAATCTTCGAATTGTGTGGGATGAATTCAAGCATACACAACCTGCTGCTTGGTGCACTTGTGGTAATTGTAGGTGCAACAGTGCATTGCGTTGGCATACACACCAGGAAGATGAATGCACAATTCAATTCCTTATTGGTTTGAATTCCTCATACTCTCAGATCAGATCCACTATTCTATCTACCGTGCCTTTACCTTCTCTATCCAAAGCGTTTGCTCTTGTTGCTCAAGAAGAGAGACAACGAACTATCGATAGTACTATGATGAACTCTTCCCCAGTTTCATCCAGTGAACAGCCGTTTAGCATCCATGCAGCCTCTTCAAATTTTGGCCGTGGAAGATTGCTATGTTCTCATTGTGGTCGAAATAATCACACTGTTGATAGATGTTTTTCTCTACATGGATTTCCTCAAGGTTATGGCCGAGGAAGAGGAAAACCTCCTTACAGAGACTTCTCTACTCCTAAGGTCAATTATGTTGAAGAATCACCTACTGAGGATGGTGACAAAACTGTCACCAGTTCGCTGCCCTCTTCAACCACTTCTCCATCTACAGATCAACTTCAGCAGCTCATTTCTCTACTGCAATCTCAGTTTGCTGCCATTTCTACATCAACTACTCCACAGCTTTCAAGCTCCTCCGCTACTCAATCCAGTCCTCAGCCTTTCATATCTCCTCAGTCTACTCCTTTTACTGGTACCACTCTTTTCTCCCCCTTTGTTGCTGCTTCTTCATTATCTTCTTCTCTGTGGTTACTTGACACTGGTGCCACACATCATGTTTGTTGTGATATTACCTTTTTCTCTCAATCATCTCCTGTTTATGATGCCTTTGTGAATCTACCAAATGGTGAGAAAGCAAATGTTACTCACATGGGCACAATACACTTAACACCAACAATTACTCTTCAATCTGTTTTGTGTGTTCCTTCATTCTCTTTCAACCTTGTCTCCATCAGTTCTCTCACTTCATCTATGTCTTGTTGTGTTTCTTTTACACATGACTCCATCCTCATTCAGGGAGCTTCTCCGGGGATTGTGATTGGGAAGGGTAGCCGTCTTGGTAACCTCTACTCCCTCGATATATCCACTGCAAATTTAGCACATTCAGATTCTAGCTCTTGTGTAAATTCTGTTGTTGCCTTAGATATTTGGCACAAGAGACTTGGTCATTTGGCTTTCAATAAACTCAAATCTATGAATGATGTTATCTCATTTTCAAAATCTACTCATTCGATTTGTGAAGTCTGCCCTTTAGCCAAACAACATCATCTTCCTTTCCATGAATCTGATTCTGTTGCTGCTCATATTTTTGATCTCATACATTGTGACATCTGGGGGCCTTTTACCCCTTGCACCACACATGGCTATGCCTATTTTTTGACTATTGTTGATGATAAATCTAGGTTTGTGTGGACTTTTCTTATGCAACACAAATCCGATGTCAAAACTATCCTAACTCAGTTTTTCCACACTGTCTCCACTCAGTTCTCTAAGAAGATCAAAACTATAAGATCTGATAATGGACCTGAATTCCATCTACCATCTCTATATACTTCTTTTGGCACTCTAGTTCAACACTCTTGTGTTGAAACCCCTCAGCAAAATGCTAGGGTAGAAAGAAAACACCAGCATTTACTCAATGTGGCTCGAAGTCTCCTTTTTCAGTCACATTTGCCTATCACATTCTGGGGAGACAGTGTGCTTGCTGCCTCATACATTATAAACAGAATCCCTTCTTCTGTCCTCCCAAACAATGCCACTCCTTTCCATATTCTATTCAATAAACCACCCTCTTATTCTCACATGAAAGTCTTTGGTTGCCTATGTTTTGCTTCAACCTTACAGAGAGATAGAAACAAGTTCTCTCCAAGGGCTTCTAGATGTGTCTTTTTGGGATACCCCTCGGGATATAAAGGATATAGAGTTCTTAATCTTGACTCTATGCAAGAACTCATAACAAGAAATGTGGTTTTCCATGAGGATTCTTTTCCTTACTCCCATCTGCATCCTTCCTTTTTCCCATCCTCTTCACCACAGTCTTCAGCCTCACATGATATTTCTGCCGCACCTCCTACAGATCCATCTATTCCAAATCTTTCTGCCTCACCTACAGCTCCATCTACCTTATCTCCTGATACTGATACCTCTCACACTATCCCACAGAATGCTACTACCAGAACTGGTAGAGTCACAAAACCTCCCTCACACTTGACTGATTATGTTTGTAATTCAGTTTCCTCTTCAACTCCATACCCCATATCCTCTTATTTTTCTCTATCCAAACTCTCTCCACAACACCTCAAATACATAATACTCATGACTGCGGTTTTTGAGCCCAAGTCATACACCCAAGCTTCATCTTCTCTGGATTGGCAGCAAGCTATGCAGGAGGAATTGGCTGCTCTGGAGAAGACAAAGACTTGGACTATTATGCCTCTACCTGCAGGGAAATTTCCCATCGATTGCAAATGGGTCTACAAGGTAAAATTTAAAGCTGATGCCTCAGTTGAAAGACTCAAAGCTCGTTTGGTTGCAAAGGGTTTTACACAGCTCGAAGGCATTGATTTTCTTGACACTTTTTCCCCGGTTGCCAAGCTAACTACTGTGAAACTCTTATTAGCCATTGCTGCTATTAAAGGCTGGACTCTCTCACATTTAGACATCAATAATGCCTTTCTCTATGGTGATTTGGAAGAAGAGATTTATATGAACTTACCACCTGGGCTCATTGTTGAGGGGGGGTGCTCTACTGGTCCTAAGCTTGTATGCAAGCTGAATAAATCTCTATATGGCTTAAAACAAGCCTCACGACAGTGGTATCTCAAGCTCTCTGAAGTTCTCGCAAAATTTGGACTCCAACAATCAGCCTCGGATCACTCTTTCTTCTTTAAGAAAGATAAATCAACATTCTTTGGTGTTGTAGTGTATGTTGATGATATGATGGTTGCTACTAACACACCGGATATGATAGAAGAGTTCAAGAATTTCCTTACTCAGTTCTTCAAATTTAAGGACTTAGGAGTTCCAAAATACTTCCTAGGCCTTGAGATAGCAAGAAACAAGGAAGGCATTCAGATTTCTCAAAGGAAGTATGCTATGGATCTAATTAGAGATGCTGGTTTATTAGGCTGTAAGCCATCATCAGTTCCTATGGACCCCACGAATAATCTGAAACAAGACACTGATCATCCTATGCAAGATCCATCAAAGTATAGAAGACAAATAGGGAGGCTCCTTTACTTGTGCATAACAAGGCCCGACATAACATTCGCGGTTCACAAATTGAGTCAATATGTGTCAAAGCCCTGTGAAGAACATTGGGAAGCCACTGAAAAGATACTTAAGTACTTGAAAGGAACGCCGGGGCATGGTTTATTTTATTCAAGTGACAATAATCCCACACTTAGCATCTTTTCAGATGCGGATTGGGCAGCATGCCTTGATACTAGAAGATCTATGACAGGATATTGCCTATTCCTTGGTTCATCGTTGATTTCTTGGAAGGCAAAGAAGCAGCATACGGTTTCAAGGTCATCAGCTGAGGCGGAATACAGGGCCATGGCGCATGCTACTTGCGAGGTAGTATGGGGAAGAGCTCTATTAGAAGATTTTGGTGTTAAAATTGAAAGAGCAGTTCCCCTGTTCTGTGATAATCAAGCGGCAATACACATCAGCTCTAATCCAGTCTTTCACGAGCGTACAAAGCACATCGAGATAGATTGTCACACTGTGAGAGAGAGATATTTGGATGGTATTATCAAGCCTATGCAGATAAAGAATGATCAGCAACTGGCTGACATTTTTACTAAACCTCTAGGTGCTTCAGCCTTTGAAAATATTCTCAGCAAGATGAACTTTCGAAGTCTATATAGTCCATCTTGAGAGGGGGTGTTGAAGCTGAGATCTTATGCAACATACATGCAAACGAGCTGGAGCGAAAGGAAATCAGAAATGAAGAAGACCGTTGGAAAAGTAGCCGTTGGTGTCGGTTGGAAGTTAGTTGTGACAGCTGGCGGTTGGTTAGGATTTAGTTATGAGCTTAGATATTTTACTTAGCTCATTTGGTGAGCAAGCTTAGATAGTATAAATAGCTTTCTTTTCAGCTGATTGTATTTTCGAGTTTGATACAACAATCAATAAGAAATCAAGTTTCCGTTTTGTTATCTCTTCTCTCTCAGTTTGTGTAGTTTTAGTTCTTTGAGTGTTTTTGTTATAATGAGTGTTTTTTGAGTTTCTACAGTTTATGTGATCTCTCGTAAATATATGCTGTGTGTATAATGTTATTATTATTATTATTATTATTATTGTGATCTTGGACCTCTTTGTATGATAAATAAAGGGTTTCGCCATTTCTACGATGTTGTAGGAAAAATCGGAAGTTATAATATAGTTAGGGACTTGTTATTTATCGGTTATTGTGTCCGTTAAAACTCTTAAATCTTGTCCCACATCGATTTAGTGATGATCCTAGTTCCTTTTATATAAGTGTGGATAACTCCCCTTATAAGGTCTTTTAAGGGTTGAGTGACTCATTTCTAATAGTGTCAAAATGAATGTATAAATACATTGAATATAAATCTTATTTCTATAAGTATCACTTAAATGGTGATCAACACTATTTCAGATTTATTTGGCTTTGTTATTTGCTCGTGTATCATCGATTTTGATGTTGGAGCAAATTGATCTCATAATTTTTACTAAAATCTTTAATCAACTTTCTTTATATTTCTTAAAACACGTAAGAGTTAAAGTGGGACAAATAATGGGCGATAGAGCTTAAGTGTACGTAGAAAATGTTAGAATTCACGCCTTGTTTCAGTGCATGAATTCCATGCACACAACGTGTTTGTTCATATGACTGAATGCCTATTAAGTCGTTCGTCTATCTCCTTCGTTTGATTATTCATCTTCATAAGCTTCAGTTTTTGAAGTAAGTGTCAACAGTTTTTGTTTTGGGTTTTCGGTTTCGTGTACGGTGTTGGATAAAATGTCCAAGTAACATCTTATACTCCTGATTAAATGTTGTTTTCAATATTTCGCTAATTTTGGGTTAACCAAATAGTTCGACACTTCATGAGTTTCAAGATTTGGAAACTTATACGGTTGTTTACTGATGGGGTGCGTACTAAACAAGCCCGACAGCAATGACGGCCCATCAGCCCAAAGCCCAAGGAAGAGTATGAGTTCGGCATTACCAAAGAGTTCGGCCTCAGCCTACAGCTCGGTAAAAGCCGACCAATCAAGCTCTGCGAGTTCGGCATTACCAAAGAGTTCGGCCTCAGCCTACAGCTCGGTAAAAGCCAACCAAGCTCTACTCTCAGATCGGCAACCAAAGCAGTTCGGTCTCAGTTTTCGACCGAACAAGGAGTTAGTGGACCCATGCAGGATTTCCACAACTTCCAACACACCCACTACCACGTGGCGTCAACTCAGGCCACGATCTTAGGCCATGACCTACACGACCTCCACGACCTAGAGTGATGATGTAAGCCACGATCTTAGTTCAATGTATAAATAGAACTTAGATCTGGTAGAAAGGGGTTAGAATCTCTCTAGAGAAATAATCATATAGCAAGTCTGTGTTGTAAGCTGTAATTCGCAGATCAAGCAATACAAACCTGCCCCCATTTCTCCCCGTGGACGTAGATTTACCTCAGTAAATCGAACCACGTAAAATTCTCTGTGTCGTAATTTATTTTTACGAGCATTCATCATCATCAGAAATTCGCCGATTCATCACTGGCGCCGTCTGTGGGAAGCAGAGAACCAAATTTGTGATAAAGCGAATTTTTGACCATTTTTTCAACCCAAAAAATGCATACCAGATCGCAGAGCACCCGTATTCCTGCCCGTGAGAACCAGGAGGAAGCCAATCCATCCCATAGGTCTGGAAAACAGCCTAGGGATAAATCCACCACCAGTTCTCATGGCGGAGGAACAAGCCGCTCCAAAAGCCGTCACACCGAGTCTTCCCAGCAGCCCGATTTGAACGAGGCTGTCAAGCTGTTTTTGGCTGAAAAGCAGGAGGAATTCTTAACCTTCCTGCAGAGAAGCCAAAAGCAGCCGGAGGCGAAAACGGCGGATTCTCCCTCTCCCTCCATACGAGACAGTCACTACCGCAGTAGTGTCATGTCTTCCAGAAGAAAGAATCCTCGGTACCGGAATCACAGGAGAACTCCATCTCCTCCATACCGAAGAAATGTCGGGTTCGCCGTGTACGGAGCATTGAGGACTCCGTTCTCGGACGATATTACCCGAACTTCCCTACCACAGAACTACCGAACTCCGTCGATAACCTATGACGGACTCGTGGATCCTCATGATTTCTTGGGACGCTATCAATATAACATGGCGAACCAGGGTCTCAACGAGGTCCACATGTGCAAGCTGTTTCCCGAGCTGCTTATCGGGAACGCAAGAAGGTGGTTCGATAGCCTCCCCCAAGGCAGCATTAGATCCTACCGAGATCTAATGGATGCTTTCCACAGGAGGTTCTTTCAGAAAGCGGAAGCCCGGATTACTTCGGCTCAGCTGCTTTCTATACGTCAAGGTCGCGACGAAAAGATCAGCGACTTCCTGACGAGATTCCATAAGGAATGCCTACAAGTAGATAATCTCAATGATCTACTTGTCATTTCGGCATTCCAAAATGGAATCCTGCCCGGAGCTCTCTACAGAAAGCTCGTGGAGTGCGGTCCGCAAACAGCTCAAGAGATGTGGGACATTGCGGACAAGTTTTCTCGTGCCGATGAGGCAGACCGTCGAAAACGGTCTTTAGACAGCTCATCTAGAGAAGACAAAAAGAAGCCCGGTCATAGCGATCAGAGGCATCCTCGCCGAACACCTTCTCCACTAAAGGAGAGATAGCGGTCATCCGAGGTGATCGAAAAAGAGCAAGTGTGTTCGCAGATTGCGCTTAAAAGTGCCGAGCAATCAGTTCGGCACCATCAAGCATAGCAATCACAGCAGCCGGAATCAGAGGCCGGCGAAATGACCGAAGTCACACCGGAGCCGAACTCGATGGTGTACGGCACTGAAGCCGTGATTCGGTTGAGATCGGCATATCCAGTCCCCGAACTCAATTTCTCCTCAGAAATGAATGGTGACGGACTGAGAGCCGAACTAGATCTTGCCGAAGAAAGAAGAGAATTGGCCTGCCTAAAAGCAGCCAAGTACAAGGAGCAAGTAGCCCGGTATTACAACCAAAGGGTGAAGAAGCTGCAATTTCAAGTGGGAGATCTCGTCTTGAGAAACAACGAAGTAAGCCGAGCAGAAAAGCTGGGCGAACTCGAACCCACATAGGAAGGTCCATATCGGGTGTCAGAAGTCCTCGGCAAAGGGTCTTACAAATTGACTCACGCGGCAGGAGCACAAGTACCCCGAACATGGTACGTTTCCAACCTCAAAAAGTTCCATTTGTAAGAGACAGTCCGGTCAGTCAGTCTTATGTGTTTTCTTTGTTTTTTACTTGTTCTTGTCTCTACGTGCGTTGTGTCTGTCTATGTGAGTGTCGTCTCTTACAAATAAAACTGAGGTATCTCGTTCTTCAAAGGCTGATCCCCTTTTTAGAACATACAAGCCAACGATTGTGTGTCAAAGCTTCTAAAGAGGATACAAGACCACAATTCAGCTTAAACAAGCAGTTCGTCTGAAACGAGCTGCAACAAGCCCACGATTGTGTGTCAAAGCTTCTAAAGAGGATACAAGACCACAATTCTGCTTAAGAATCAAGCACTTCGTCTGAAACGAACTGCAACAAAAGTCCGATTCTCGCGATAAAACTTGCCTGAATTAGGACAAGGGAAAGTCCAATCCACGCGATAAAACTCGCCGAATTAGGACGACCAAGTTCGGTCAAAGCAGTTTACCTCATAAGACCGAGGACGACCATGTCTAGTCAAAGAGGTTTACTGCATAAGACCACTTCGGTTAACTGGGAAAGTCCGATCCACGCGATAAAACTCGCCGAATTAGGACAAGGGAAAGTTCGATCCCGGCGACGAAAATCGCCAAATTAGAACACAAAGACGAGTCCGGTCAAAGATGTTTATTTCATCAGACCAAAGACGAGTCCGGTCAAAGATGTTTATTTCATCAGACCAAAGACGAGTCCGGTCAAAGATGTTTATTTCATCAGACCAAAGACGAGTCCGGTCAAAGATGTTTATTTCATCAGACCAAAGACGAGTCCGGTCAAAGATGTTTATTTCATCAGACCAAAGACGAGTCCGGTCAAAGATGTTTATTTCATCAGACCAAAGACGAGTCCGGTCAAAGATGTTTATTTCATCAGACCAAAGACAAGTCCGGTCAAAGAAGTTTACTTCATAAGACCGAGGACAAGTACGATGAAATTTTTTCGCTAAGCTGTAAATACACAGTGTTAGAAGCGAAAACAAAAACAAAATTTCATTTTCAAATCTTGTTCGGCACACAACTCCGCTACCCTACAAGATGGCGTTACGCTATTACAAAGGACTATTCTACTGTCCAGGGTTGCTAAAGTTGAGCCATCTATTCACAAAATCCTCGTGAAGCTGAGTTCGGGCGTTCCAGGCAGCTGCAGAATAAGCAGGTCGACGAGATGCTCTAATCGACCTGCCACCTCTTCTCTGAGCCCGGGAAGCCCTAGCACCTCGGCGGCGAAGAGTCTCTTCACGAAGCATTTGTTGATCTTGCTCACTCATAATCACAGCTCCTCTACGAACTTCAGCCTGTTCTCGTCTTGACGTTTCCGGCTGTTCCAGAGTTCGTTGCTGACTTGGAGTACGGTTTTGAGCAAGTGAATCAAAGGTTTGATCTGGAGTGCGAGCATCTGTTGGCACGATATGCCGAAGGAATCTTTCTATGGAGGGGCGCCGAGAAAGAACAATGTTGTACCGAGAAGCCCAGCGCCGCAATGATGTCACGACTTGTTGGCAAGCCGAGCTCTCCAGCGCATTGTTCCTCCGGAGTACATTATATTCCTCCCACAGTTCGTCAACTCGACTCTGAACATCTGATATGGTCATTCCCCCGCGCACACGGATGTAATCCTCGTACGCAGTCCTCTCAGCAATGGTCGTATTCAGCTCGGCCTCCAGATCATTCTTATCGGACTCTAAGTCCTTATTATCGGCATCCAGCTTCACTAAACGAGCCAGAAGCTCGTCATTCTTCGTCTGATCGGCTATAGCTCTTTTCTCAGCTTCGTCTAAAGCCGAAGAGTACAGCCGCTTCCAGTGAAGTACCTCCAGCTCCTTGAGAGTTAAGAATACAAAGCAGCTACGTCAGTTCGGCATTTCAGCTTACCGAGCAGGTAGTAAACCACAACAGGAGTAAGAGAGTACGAAAGGCTATACGAAGACACAAGAGCAGAAAGAAGAATTTTTTCATTCATAAGAAAAAAAAATTTTTCTATACAAGGAGGGCTTCAAGGCCATTTTACATAAAGGAAGAAACTAAACTAAGAGAAGGGAGACGAAATCATACTTCGCTAGCTTCGTCTCCACCTTCTCGGTGAGGTTCAGCTTCCTTCTCTGCTTCAGCTTCAGCCTCTGCCTCCTTGCTCTCCCCAGCCTGCTCGGCGCCACCGTAGCCGATCTGCTGCGTCTCCTGATCGGCTTCCTTCTCCGGATGCCCGGCTCGCTCGACTTCGGCCTCCCGCTCCAGCGGCTCGGCCTCACCCTCTCCGTTGTAAGTCGAAGCGGGTGAAACGGGTCCCACGGAGGCAAAGATAGCCTCCAGGTTCTCGTCCCGATCAGCTCGACAACTCCGGACTCGGTCTGCAGAAAGCAGGACCGAAGATGAAGCGAGCTCCTCAAGGAGCGGCAGATTCTGAAGCCGAGCTGCTATCTCTCGGCTGTACAGAGGCAGTACGACGTCGGCCCCCTGCTCGCCCTTATCGGCAATTAGCCTTACCAGACTACCGACAAAAGCCGAGAACTGGCTACTCAAAAAGAGTTTCTCCGTGTAAACACGGAGAGCCTCCCCCTGGGCAACCACGGCGGCAGCATCACTCCGTTTCGTCTGCTCTCGCTGGATGACGAGCTGGTTTTTGGCAAACTGAGCTTCATCCTGGGCCGAAATCCTAGCAGCTCTGGCTTTCTCAAAGTTTGCCTCGGCCTGCTCGGCCCGGTGACAAGCAGCCGCCAATTTCCTCTGCATCTCAGCATAGTCGTTGGACGCTTTGGAGAGTTCGACGGCGACGAGCTTGGAGAGCATATCGTTCCTCTGAAAATGGATAAGGAAAAAAGTCAACAGAGGGCACCAAAAATACAGGACAGAAGCCAAGCCAAAGAATCAAGAAGACAATTCACCTCGGCGAAGGCCGTGGGCCATAAAAATGGCTCACAGATATGCTCCGAAGGAGGCGCCAAGACCACGTCTTTCTCTGGCGCTCTCGGGGGCTTCTGGGTCTTCCCCTTCCTACTTGCCGAAGTCGACTCCGGCTTCTTTGGACCCGAAGAGGTCTTTTGCCTCTTCGGATTCTTCTCGGCATCAGGCGCCGAGCTGGTAGCCTTCTCTCTCTCCGGCTCCTTGGACTCCGAAGATTTTCGGGTAGCCTTGTTCAGCATGTACACTGCCAAAAAGCAAGAAAGCAAGGTTAGTTTTCTTCGTTAAAGCAGTAGAGCATAAAGATAAAGAGAAATCCTCACCCTCGGCCTCTTCGTCCGAAGACGAGATGTCGAACACGACGTCGCCCTTGACGAGCTCAGACTCCGTGTATTGTTTCCTAACTATGGGAATCTTGTTGAGCTCGCCATCGAGCTCGTCCAACGGTTCAGGCCGAGGATGACGGATAACGGACTTCGGCCCTCTCCAGGGAAAACTAGGAGCCGCAGTCCTATTATAAAAAAAGAAGCGATTTTGCCATTTCGGCCATTTGGTTTTACAAAAGGCCCTAAAAGGCTGTAAAGGGACCAAGTAAAACCAAGATCCCTTCCTTTTAAACTGGAAAAAATTAAGGATTGCCCTCAGAGACAGATCCTTATCTAGCCTACGCAGTTCGGCAGCAAAAGCCGATAAGTGCCTCCAAGAGTTCGGAGTCACCTGACCTAAAGGGAGTTGAAAAAAAATCTAGCAACTCTACAAAGGCAAGGGGAAGGGGGAAACGAAGCCCGCATTCTAAGCTGGCTTCGTAGACGGTGGCGTAACCTTCCGGCGGCGAGTCCGCCCTATAAAGGTCGTCAGGAATCGCAACCTTCCCCCCAGGAAAAGAGTATTTTTCGTGAAGGGATATCACAGTATCCTTACTCAAGATACTGTGAAAATACTCTACGGTCTTCTCCCCGGATTCTTTCCGGCTAGAAGACCCCTTACCCCCTTCACCACCGCTACCAGACTCAGACGAAGAAGAAGCAGACATGGTCCTTACTCTTTGCAAAATCTGAGGAAATTTTTGAAAGCAGAAGAAAATCTTTTTCGCAAAGGAGATAGAGTGCAGAAGAAGCAGTCGCAAAAGTGCTTCAATGATGAAGAAGGGAGGTATTTATCAGATTCGGCGAAGATTTCAAAATCGTCGCACCGTTTCGAATCCCACCTTTTCAGGATTCAACGGCCGGATTTTACTGTCGCATTTAATGCAGCCACATGCAAGGCACGTCCCCTGACGTCAGCCTCCCCCGTACCTTTATCCAGAATGCCGAAGTGACTCGCTTCGCCGAAGTGATTCACTTCGTCTTTCGGGGGGGGTAGTGATGGGGTGCGTACTAAACAAGCCCGACAGCAATGACGGCCCATCAGCCCAAAGCCCAAGGAAGAGTATGAGTTCGGCATTACCAAAGAGTTCGGCCTCAGCCTACAGCTCGGTAAAAGCCGACCAATCAAGCTCTGCGAGTTCGGCATTACCAAAGAGTTCGGCCTCAGCCTACAGCTCGGTAAAAGCCAACCAAGCTCTACTCTCAGATCGGCAACCAAAGCAGTTCGGTCTCAGTTTTCGACCGAACAAGGAGTTAGTGGACCCATGCAGGATTTCCACAACTTCCAACACACCCACTACCACGTGGCGTCAACTCAGGCCACGATCTTAGGCCATGACCTACACGACCTCCACGACCTAGAGTGATGATGTAAGCCACGATCTTAGTTCAATGTATAAATAGAACTTAGATCTGGTAGAAAGGGGTTAGAATCTCTCTAGAGAAATAATCATATAGCAAGTCTGTGTTGTAAGCTGTAATTCGCAGATCAAGCAATACAAACATGCCCCCATTTCTCCCCGTGGACGTAGATTTACCTCAGTAAATCGAACCACGTAAAATTCTCTGTGTCGTAATTTATTTTTACGAGCATTCATCATCATCAGAAATTCGCCGATTCATCATTTACTCCGATTTCTTGAGGAAACGACGAAGGGAATTTAAGGCTTATTTGTCAAAATATGTTTCTCGACTGTATGCCTTCCAACTGTTCGACGAAAATCCTCCTTGAATCGCTACATTTTGCTCCAAATCTCGTTTCAATTTTGGGGTAGGTTCTTTTTTATTCATCTTTCCCAGATTTTATTCTTCAATTGTGATTTCGAAACAACAAATTTGAAAAATTCCCTTAAAAATTTTTGCGATTTTTGGCACTGTTTATTGAAAGCTTTGGTTTCGATTTTCTTTCACAATTTTGGCGGCAAACGGTGAGCTCATGTCGTTAATGGGCTGTGATCGAGTTTGAGCATTTGTTACTTGGGCCTCCTTTTGCTCTCATTGGGCCGTTTTGTTAAAGGGCTGCGTTCATAGAAAAAGATTTTGGTCTAGGAAGGTTGCTATTGGGCCGTAGTAGATGTGAGATGGTCATTTGATCATTTTGGACATTAGGCCTGTCCATAAGAATAATTGAGAGAAAATTATTATTAATATTTGGTTAATGTACTAATGAAAGTCCAATGATAAATAAAAACTTAGGACAGTGAGAACATTCTGATTGCATGAATATCCACAAGTGTAAATTAATACTTCTAAACTTATGACACTTAAGTTCAACAATAATAATCAATTACCAATAGTGTTTGAAGGAGGAGAGTATAAAAGTGCATACTAGGTCAAAAAATTACCAAAAGGACAAAAAGGTCACGAAATAATGAAAAAGACCTTTCAGTGATATTACATCAAAGGTCAGAGTTGTATGAGTCACAAATCCTGTGAGGTAAACTATAATTTTGAAACAAATCACAATAGTCACATGAGACTATTTGGTGAAATTAGTTTTACGTAGAAGCTGGATTTTTCATCGTGGACAACGGTTGTTCAAAACGACGTTGTTTTAATCAATTTAGGATGCTATTTTCTTAATTTGAGTATTGACGTCTGAATTTGGAGGGTTTGCAACTTCAGCTCATGACGACTCAAGTACACTATTCAGCAGGACATGTGATAGAGCCTCACCGACACTCGACGAAGAAGCCTCCACGCAGACGAGTAAAGGCAAGGAGAAGGCCCATGTAGAAGGCCCAACGGATGGACGACCAAAGAGGAAAAGATCACGTCCATCAAGATTGGAAGATTTCACCACTTAGTAGAATATGATTTTGTAATCTTTATTTTTTTTTGCTTTTGATTTGATTCCACAAGAATATTACGTTTTATTTAGAGTCAATCTTCTTGGGTTTTCTTCTTGATTCTTTCCCAAGTCGTAAGTCCGAATCAAGTAGGGGGAATTCTATAAATTGTAGAATTCCCATAGATCGAGTCATTGAGAAATAAAGCATATTTTTTCTCATCCTTGTTCCAAACCCTAGCACCTCAACTAGGGCAAACTTGTTCTTTTTCGTTATTCTCTTACTTCAATATCACCCTCCGCCTCACGCAATCAACAGCCACTTCCGTCAACCTCATAGGGTGGATCCCACGCCCTATTAACTGGTGCTTTCATTGATCACTCTTCCCCCGCCTCCGTCCGCACACAATCATGTCGGAGGACACTACCGAGGTCCACGGCGATCAACCCACGCGACCGGACTTCTCGCAACAGGAGATTGGTGAGATGTTGTACAACCTGCAGCAGCGCTCCGCCAAGACCGAAAAGACGGTGATGACGCACAAATTCGACCAGGAGAATTTCGCGCGACAACAAGCGGCCCTCAACAAGCAGTTGGAGAAAACCCTAGCGGATCTCACGACTGCAATCAATCGCCGCATCCCAGTCCAGATCAACGCGACGCCATCACCACCCGTTTCGCGTGGTTGGACCCTCCCGCCATCGATAACGGTGAAACCTGTCGGTTTCGATCCCGAGACACACCCAAAGCTCAAAGGTGATGCTCCTCGCTTCAACGGTGAGAACGCCACGACATGGATCCGAAAGATCCAGAAATTCTACAACCACAGTTTCACCCCACTCGATGATCGGGTATACTTGACGTCGTTTCTTTTCGACGATCCGGCGGCTGATTGGCTGAACTATTGGGAAGACAACGTCGAGCACAAAGATTGGGAAGGGTTCCTCCTCGCGGTGAAACAACGTTTTGACCCTGATCTCTACATTGATTATGTGGGTCGCCTCGCTGATCTTCGTCAGACAACAACGGTCGAGGCTTATCAGACAGCTTTTGAATCCTACCTCCAGAAGGCCCCCCATGTGGGTGACGCGACTCTTACGTCGCTGTTTATTACGGGGCTGAACTCCCCTCTAAAACAGGAACTATTGACACGACGACCAGCCACTCTCCAGGAAGCTTTCGCTGTCACCCAACAGTTGGCAGCTTGCCAAGCGATCACTGCTCCGGCGGCACAAAACACGACGACTCGCCCTTCATGGTCCAACCGCAACAGCCGCAACACTGTCTTGACATCCCAGACCCAGCCGACGGGGCAACCGGCACCTGCGACGGGCGCACCAACCCCGAAACCCTCCCGCGAGGGTCAGCCACCAACTGACTTTCCCATCGTAAAGATATCAGCGGCCGAGCGCGCTGACCGGGCCCGACGAGGCTTATGTTATTACTGCCCGGAGAAGTACACTCGTTCTCATGTCTGCAGCACCAAGTTCTACGCTCTCCTGGGAATAGATGATGAGCACAATGTGACCCAGTCAGAATCGCCCGAGGAGTCCGACGAGGAGGCGGAAAATATGGTCATCACGGGCGATGTGTCTAGCGTCCATGTAATCGGCCCCAAGATTCGACCACGTTCCATTCGTTTAACAGGCATCCTCGGAGAAGCATCGGTCTCGGTTTTGATCGATGGTGGCAGCACTCACAATTTTATAAAGCCTACCGTGGCAGAAAAGCTAAGTCTTCCTTTACACTCTATTAAACCCTTCCGTGTATTTGTGGGGAATGGTGAATCGCTTAAATGTTCTTATGTATGCTTGGGTACCCCCATCGTGTTGCAGGGTCATCGTTTCGTCGTTGATCTATTTATTTTACAAGTGGAGGGACCGGATGTTATTTTAGGGGTCCAATGGCTGCAAGATTTAGGAGATGTCACAAAAAACTACCGTCGTCTAACGATGAAATTTGAAGTGGACAATCAATCAATTGAGTTACAAGGAGATGGGGCCGAGCTGCGCTCAATATCATATCACAATTTATTCTCCCTCATCGGACAGGAGCCGACGGTAGAACTCTTTGAGATCTTTCCACTGGTATCTCCCTCAGTTCTGGCACCCCCTTCACCGACACCGACTGACCCCAAACTGGTCGATATTCTGGACTCCTTTGAGTCTGTTTTTTCGGAGCCAACATCTCTTCCACCGGCAAGGAGATGGGACCACCGTATACATCTCTCTCCTTCCTCAAAACCGGTGAACGTGAGGCCCTACCGCTACCCCTATTTTCAAAAAAACGAAATTGAGCAGCAGGTTTCTGAGATGTTGAAGCAAGGGCTTATTCGGCATAGTACTAGCCCGTTCTCGTCGCCGGTCCTTCTAGTTCGCAAGAAGGATGGTAGCTTCCGATTTTGCGTGGACTACCGGGCCCTAAATGCTGCCACTACTCCGGATCACTTCCCGATCCCCACTGCAGATGAGCTTTTCGATGAGCTACAAGCAGCCCGGGTATTCTCAAAGTTGGACCTCCGTTCGGGCTACCACCAAATCAGAATGCACTCTGATGACGTCCACAAGACGGCCTTTCGTACCCACGACGGCCATTTCGAGTTCCTAGTGATGCCATTCGGTCTCACGAATGCACCGTCCACCTTCTAAGCGGCGATGAACAGTCTTTTTCAGCCATTTCTGCGCCGCTTTGTCATCGTCTTCTTCGATGACATCTTGGTCTATAGTGGGAATGATACGGACCATCGTCATCATCTACAACAAGTTCTGCAAATTTTGAAGGATGCCCAATTCTTTGTCAAGAGATCGAAGTGCGCTTTCGGCGTCCACACAATCGACTACCTCGGGCACATCATCGCTTCGGGAGAGCTAAGAGCGGACCCTGCAAAAATCGCAGCCATGACTGCGTGGCCTCTGCCTACCTCGGTCAAGCAACTTCGCGGTTTTCTTGGTTTAACTGGCTATTACCGACGATTTGTGAAGAACTACTCGGTGATTGCGGCCCCGCTGACTGGGCTCCTCAAAAAGGAGGCTTTTCTATGGTCTGAGGCAGCAACAACAAGTTTTGAAGAACTTAAGGAGGCTATGTGCACGGCACCAGTGCTTCGCCTTCCCAATTTCGGCATCCCTTTTGTTGTGGAGACCGACGCCTCGGACCTCGGTATTGGCGCCGTCCTACTCCAAGAGGGACACCCGTTGGCCTACTTTAGCAAGAAGTTGGGTCCGCGACGTCGTTTGGCTTCGACGTACCACAAAGAATTATATGCCATCGTTGAGGCCGTTCAGAAATGGAGACAATACTTACTTGGGAGGGAGTTCATCATCCGAAGTGATCAACGGAGCTTGAAAGATCTCCTTTCCCAAATTGTTCAAACTCCGGATCAACAATTCTACTTGAGAAAATTAATGGGTTTCAAGTTCGTGATTGAATACAAATCAGGAGCATCCAACAAGGTGACTGACGCCTTATCCCGAGTGGAGGACCCGACCGAGACTGATGGGCAGTTCCTTGCCCTCTTTACCCGACCGGCGCCGGCGATTCTCGACGCCATTTTGGCTGAAAATTTTACACTGCCGGACCTGCTGGAACTTCATCAAAAGGTGGCAGAGGGAAGAGCCCCACCTCAAATATCCGTCAAGAATGGTCTACTCCACTTCAAACGGCGCCTATTGCTTAGCCGAGACTCCGCCGCTCTAGCCGACATCCTTCAGGAATGCCATACTTCTCCGATGGCCGGCCACCCGGGTGAGAAGCGCACATTTGCCCGCGTGGCAAGCTCGTTTTACTGGCCAGGAATGCGGTGCGATATCAACAAGTTTGTCGCGACTTGCTCAACGTGCCAAGCAACTAAGTACGTTAGGGACAAGCCAAATGGTCTTATCCAACCACTCCCAATTCCGAACATGGTTTGGGAGGCGGCCTCCATGGACTTCATCGTGGGCCTCCCTCCTTCGCAAGGTTACACCGCGATCATGGTCGTTGTCGACCGACTATCAAAGTACGCCCATTTTGGGGCACTTAAGCCTGGGTTCGACGCACCGAGAGTGGCCCGCCTCTTTGTGGATACGGTGGTGAAGCTACATGGGTTCCCTAAGAAGTTGCTTTCGGACAGAGACACCATTTTTTTGAGTGACTTCTGGATGGAGTTGGTCTCCCTAAGTGGCACCAAATTGCAGTTCACAACAGCATACCACCCGCAAACTGATGGCCAATCGGAGGTAACTAATCGTGCCCTTGAACAATACTTACGTGCTTATACTTGTGACTGCCCTAACCGTTGGTCTCATATGCTTCCTTGGGCGGAACTCGCGATGAACTGCACGATCAATGTGAGCATTGGCATGACCCCTTACCAGGCCCTCTATGGCCGGGAACCCCCGAACTTGTTCGACACATACGCCAGGCCGGCGAACAATGCGGCCGTCACCGAGCTGCTGGACGAACGTGAGGAGCTCCTCCGCGGTCTGAAACGCAAGCTGCAACACTCTCAAGCCAATATGGCCAGCTTTGCTAACCGCCATCGTCGCGATATCGAATTCAAGCTGGGCGACAAGGTGCTACTAAAGCTGCAACCTCATCGTCAACACTCCGTCGGCAAGCCGCTGTCGGCAAAATTGGGGCGCCGCTACTATGGACCCTTTCAAGTTATCGAGCGCATCGGCAAGGTCGCTTACCGGCTACAACTGCCGACCGAGAGCCGGATCCATGACGTGTTCCACGTCTCCCTCTTGAAGCCCTTTGTTTCTCCATTGGCGGCTGACGCTTTCCGCGGACTACCGGGCTCGTTGAAACGAGGCCGCCCGCTGGACACGCCGCTCCGCGCTACTGCTGAACGCACTGTGTTGGTGCGAGGATTGCCACAGGTACAGTGGTTGGTTCACTGGTCACCAGACCCCGCCGTGATGCCCTCGTGGGAGCCGAGAGAAGTGTTGGCAAGGGATTACCCCCATCTCAATCTTGAGGACAAGATCGTTGCGTTGGAGGGGGGAGTTGATAGAGCCTCACCGACACTCGACGAAGAAGCCTCCACGCAGACGAGTAAAGGCAAGGAGAAGGCCCATGTAGAAGGCCCAACGGATGGACGACCAAAGAGGAAAAGATCACGTCCATCAAGATTGGAAGATTTCACCACTTAGTAGAATATGATTTTGTAATCTTTATTTTTTTTTGCTTTTGATTTGATTCCACAAGAATATTTCGTTTTATTTAGAGTCAATCTTCTTGGGTTTTCTTCTTGATTCTTTCCCAAGTCGTAAGTCCGAATCAAGTAGGGGGAATTCTATAAATTGTAGAATTCCCATAGATCGAGTCATTGAGAAATAAAGCATATTTTTTCTCATCCTTGTTCCAAACCCTAGCACCTCAACTAGGGCAAACTTGTTCTTTTTCGTTATTCTCTTACTTCAATATCACCCTCCGCCTCACGCAATCAACAGCCACTTCCGTCAACCTCATAGGGTGGATCCCACGCCCTATTAACATGGAAGCCGAATCGGGACAAACAACTCCAAAACCGAGATCTGGACTTTCTCTTCAGACAATTGCGACATGTGATTAACAATTCTGGAGTATACGATTTATGTGATCACTTCGTCGTCGGATGAGAACGTGTGAACCGAAGCGTGAGATCGAAGTTATAATAAAGTTAGAGACTTATAGTCTGAATGAGTATTATTGACCACATGAACAAATTTACATAAATTCGCTACTATTTTTGTTATCATTCGTATTCGACAGGTATTTGCGGGATAATTGCATAATTTATATTAAAAGCTTCACTGCTTCAATGATATTTTATGTTGGTAAAAAAAATTTCAAAAGTTGATATTGAAAGGATATGGGCTAGATTAGATTAATATGGATTAAATAATTATAGTTGGGCTACAATTATAATTAGTCCATAAGCCCAACAATCTAATAACCCTAATGACTCTTTGTCTATATATAATGGTTATTTATTCTCCATTGTGGAAGAAGAGAAATAGCGTAACATTAGGTGCAATGAGTGGGAGCTCAAGGCACAAGGTGCAATGAGTGGGAGCTCAGCTATGTTTGTCATTGAGATAAATATGTCTATGAATAACTCACAATCCTGGGTATTGGATACCGCTTGTGGTTCACACATTTGTAATAATGTGCAAGGTTTAATTGACAGCAGGAAAGTGAGGCCTGGGGAAGTAGACCTACGTGTTGGAAATGGAGCAAAAGTTGCTGCCGAACGCGTGGGAACTTATAGATTAGTTCTTCCCCCAGGACATAGACTAGATTTACATAATTGTTATTTCGTTCCAGTTATTTCAAAGAATATTATTTCCATTCCGATGTTAGACATCGAAGGTTTTTCCTTCCATTTTGCAAACAGCAGGTGCTCGTTTTCTAATAATGGATTGTTTTATGGAAATGCCTCTTTAGAGAATGGATTATATATGCTTGAATGCAAACGGGATATTCTCAATGTGCAAAATAAAAGACTTAAGCTATGTAATACAGATAATGCTACTTATCTTTGGCATTGTAGACTTGGTCATATCAATGAGAAAAGGATAGCGAGATTGAGAAAGTTAGACTATCTAAATTCATTTGATTTTGAATCATATGGTGCTTGTGAATTCTGTCTCAAAGGAAAGATGACTAATAAGCCACTTTCCGGGAAAGGGGTGCGTGCTAATGATGTGCTAGAGTTGATCCACACAGATGTGTGCGGACCGTTTCCAACTCAAGCAAAAGGTGGTTATTCGTACTTCATTACTTTCACTGATGATTTGACAAGGTATGGATATGTGTATCTTATGAAACACAAATCTGAGGCCTTTGAGAAATTTATAGAGTTTAAGTGTGAAGTTGAGAAACAACTTGGGAAAAGTATAAAAACTCTTCAATCAGATCGAGGAGGGGAATACTTGAGCCGAGAATTTCTTGATTACTTGAAATCGCATGGAATTCAGTCGGACTGGACACCTCCTGGTACACCACAAATGAATGGAGTATCTGAAAGGAGAAACCGAACATTATTAGATATGGTTCGATCCATGATGAGTTTAGCTAGTCTTCCTTTATTTCTCTGGGGTCATGCTTTATTGACTGCTATTTACATTCTGAATAGAGTTCCATCTAAATCAGTTGAGAAAACACCATATGAGTTATGGTATGGCAAAAAGCCTTGTCTTAACTATATGCGGACCTGGGGTTGTCCAGCTTTTGTTAAGAAACAAATGACTGATAAGTTGGAATCTAAAAGTGAGAAGTGTTACTTTGTGGGATATCCTAAACAAACTAGGGGATACGATTTCTACTGTCCTGAAAATCACAAGGTGATAACATCAAGGAATGTGACGTTCCTTGAAGACAGTTATGTCTGCAAGGAACAAGGTCAAAATACAGTAGATCTTGAAGAAATTCAAGAACCACAAGTTAACAATGAGGATGATGTATTGTCAAATGGTTTGAACAACAACTCAGTGGGAGTTTTTGATGATCTATTGGGAGGGGAAAATACTATTAGAGGAGACCTTAGAGGGACTCTCGAAGAACCTCCTCAAGACAATGAGATGCATCAAATACAAGATGATACAATAGTTGCATCACCTCTACCTCAAGAAGATCATAGTGATATTCCTGGGCCTACTCACAATCAGAATGAACAGCCCGAGCCAGAAGAAAACCAACTCAATAGGCCTAGAAGGATTCGTCGTGCACCTGAGAGACTGAATCTAATGGTTGAGAACCAAGATGATGAAGTTGATTTAGATGATGATGAGCCTAAGACCTATACCGAGGCGGTGTCGGACACCGATCGAGAGAAGTGGCTTGAAGCCTTGATATCTGAAATGGACTCGATGTACTTCAACTTAGTCTGGGAACTAGTTGACTTGCCAGATGGGGTTTAGCCCATAGGTTGCAAATGGATCTTCAAAAAGAAGAGAGATGCAGATGGCAAAGTACAAACCTACAAGGCTAGGTTAGTGGCAAAGGGTTATAGTCAGCGCGAAGGCATTGACTATGATGAAACCTTTTCGCCAGTTGCTAAGATCAAGTCCATTAGGATATTACTTGCAATTGCTGCATACTACAATTTCGACATTTGGCAAATGGATGTCAAAACCGCATTTCTCAATGGAGAATTAGAAGGCGATGTCTATATGACACAGCCAGAAGGTTTTGTATCGAAAGAAAGGCCGAATGCAGTGTGCAAGCTAAAGAAGTCCATCTATGGACTTAAGCAAGCTTCGAGGAGTTGGAATATTTGTTTTGACAGAACAATCAAATCGTTTGGTTTTGTCAGAAGCAAAGAGGACCCATGTGTTTATAGTAAACGCGAGAATGGTAACGTTGTCTTCCTTATCATATATGTTGATGACATCTTGATTATGGGAAGCGATCGTTCCATGATGCAATCCGTGAAAGAATGGTTGTCTAGTTCTTTTATGATGAAGGATCTGGGTGATGCTTCCTACATCCTTGGAATCAAGATCTATCGAGATAGACCGAATAGGATGTTGGGATTATCACAATCCACTTACATAGACAAGTTGCTAAGGCGCTTCTCAATGGAGAATTCTAAGAAAGGTTTTCTTCCTATGGGACATGGCATTGTATTGTCAAAGAAGGATTGTCCTTCTAATGACAAAGAAAGAGACAACATGAAAAGGATCCCGTATGCTTCGGCTATAGGATCTATTATGTATGCCATGATTTCTACTAGGCCAGATGTGGCCTATGCGCTTAGCATGACAGGCAGATTTCAGCAAAATCTCGGTGAGGAACATTGGAAAACCGTTAAGACTATTCTTAAGTACCTTAGAAGGACTAAAGAATATTTCTTAGTTTATGGTGGACAACCAGAGTTATCAGTTACTGGGTACACTGATGCTAGTTTCCAAACAGACCATGACGACTATAAGTCTCAGTCTGGATATGTTTTTGTCCTCAATGGTGGGGCAGTGAGTTGGAATAGTTCCAAACAAGGTACAACTGCCGATTCCACCACCGAAGCCGAGTATATTGCTGCATCTGAAGCTGCCAAAGAAGCTGTTGCTTTGTTAGAGTTCGTTAAAGAACTGGGTGTCATTCCGAGCGCCAATAGTGCAATACCTTTGTATTGTGACAACACTGGTGCTGTTGCGCAAGCAAAAGAACCCAGAGCTACGAACAGGAACAAGCATGTTCCTAGAAGATATCATCTGATCAGAGAAATAATTGAAAGAGGCGACATAAAATTAGAAAGAGTACTCACTGATGATAATTTGGCTGATCCTTTCACCAAACCCTTATATATAGCAAAACACAACAAGCACTTTGAGAGCTTAGGTGTTAAGCATCTTGGAAGATGGCTTTGAATCAGTGGGAGTTACAGTTTTATATGTCTTAGAAACATTTTGTGTTGGGACAATATTACTTGATCACATTATATGAAAATTTTATTTTCTATGAGTTATGTGCACTTATTGGAATAATTGTTTAAAATGTTTGCATTTATTCTAAATATTTGTTCCCTTGAATTATGACTGTCGTTAATGGAGTGAGACATTAATGATATAGTATAATTCTAAAATAGCCCTAACCAATGATCATCAAGAATGGGATATTGATGATATGTTATAGGTTAGCATGGGGTTTGCATCACATTCTTCGAGAATGTAGTTGTTCTCACAACTATGAGATATTAGATACTCGTGATGGACACATGGTATGCTTTGGAGAGTATTGGTATACCCTACTATTAAACTGTTTTGTTAAGTGTCTACAGTTTATTAGTACATGAAGTATGTAATAGTCCTTGGATCTGAGGTCATTACACATTTTGTTTGTTGAGTGGTGTGTTTTGATCTTGTCCAATGCTTTGCCTCCCAAAGGAGGATTGAGACACGGACTTGTGTTGGGTACATCATAAGATAAATGGAAATGGTAGTTGAGCCAAGAATGAGATTCATTCCTCGATTAGAATTTCGAGAGAACACTCAAATTCTCTATATTACTTGACCATTAAGTCATTGGCCAATGCAAAGATATATTCAATTAAAGTAATTGAATATGATCGAATGGGTCATTTAATAAAGATGAGATAAAGTGATTGAGCTATTTGGATGACACATGACAAATCTTAGGCTCAATCGGGTGGTTCGTGAATGAAAGGATATTACTATAAACTTTGTGTAAAGGTTTGTTTACCGAATTCACGTAAACGTCCGTCATATATCGAGCTACGCTGCCAACGCAGTCTAGGAGTTTTGTGCAGACTTCGATTAGATCGTCGTCGATAATGGGGGCCTAAAGGGTCACACTATAAGTGTATTTTGATCCGCTCAAGGGTACAAAGTTGGAACTGCGTATTATATCTAATGCTAGTCCAAGTGGGAGATTGAAAGGATATGGGCTAGATTAGATTAATATGGATTAAATAATTATAGTTGGGCTACAATTATAATTAGTCCATAAGCCCAACAATCTAATAACCCTAATGACTCTTTGTCTATATATAATGGTTATTTATTCTCCATTGTGGAAGAAGAGAAATAGCGTAACATTAGAGAGAAAATACGAAAAGCTTTGTAGAGAATTCCTAACTTTCTCTATAGAGCGATTGTACCGAGGAATTGTTCCTGCATCGGATCAGAATACACGTGGACCTCGATAGTAGTGGATTCAACTTGCATGACACAATCGTAGAAGAAAGCACAACAACAAGTAAGATTTAGTTCCGTTGTGTATTACGTGCTCAACTTGCAATATGATTATGAATCTAGATCTGTTATTCTTGTCTGCAATTTCCGCTGCGCTCATTAAATCAACACAAGAATTACTAACAGATATGACTAATACAAAATGTTATTTCATGGCTTTAATTTTTTGCCTACTTAACATTTGTGTTTATGGCTTAAATTGTCCCAAAACTGGGTAGTTACACAATTCTTACGAAATTTTTTCTCAATTATTCTCGTTGATACAAATTTTACTACTCCACCAAGGAGTATAGTTATTGCAAATTAGATTAAATATGAAAGAATTATAAAAATACGGAATGGGAAAATGAATCGCATCTGTCGGTCAAATCACCAATTACTTTCTTTTGCAAAATAATTTAATATTAAAATAATTTAAATAATTAATACTCCCTTCCGTTCCATAATAAGAGTCACACTTTGTCATTTTGATTCATCCCACAATAAGAATAACACATCATTTTTATCGTAAATGATGAGTTGGTTTCACATTCCACTAACTCACTTCACTCATATTTTATTATAAAATCAATATAAAAAATATGGATATCATATTCTAATAACTTCTCCAACCAACTATCTTTTAAATTTCTTAAAACTCCGTATACTTTATTTGTTGGATTATATTTCTCAACTGTATGCCTTCCAACTGTTCGATGAAAATCCTCATTGAACTGCTATATTTTCTCCAGAAATTACCCCAAATCTCGTTTGATTTTGGGTGTAGATTCTTTTTTATTCATCGGAATTTTAGTTCATCTTTCCCATATTTTAAGCTTAAATTGTGTTTTCAAAACAACAAAGTTGGAAATTTCCGTAAATTTTGTGATTTTTGGCACTGTTTATTGAAAGCTTTGGTTTCGATTTTCTTTCACAGTTTTTCCGGCGACCGGTGACATTGGAGGGTCTCGCGGCGGGCTCAATGCTCATGCCACTAATGGGCTGTGTTCGAGTTGGACTATGCTGATTTAGTTATTTGGGCCTCCTTTTTCCTTTTATTGGGCCATTTTGTTAAAGGGCTGTATTCATTTAAAAGCAATTTGGATGAGGTAGGTTGCTATTGGGCCGTTTTTTTTTTATACTAATATTGGAGTAATAAATGTGATGATCCTTTGATCATTTTGGACTTGAAGCCTATCCATAACAATAATTGATAGAAAATGATTATTAATGGAGTATTTGATTAATGCGATATGAAAGTCCAACGATAAATGGAACTTCGAACGGTGAGAACATTTTAATTGCATGAATTTAATAAATGTAAAATAATACTCCCTTACTTCCACAAGAATATGCACTCTTTCCTGTTTAGTCCGTCCCACAAAAATATGCATTTTTCAATTTTGGAAACTCTTTTCACTCTAATGAGGTGGAGCTTATTCTAAACTAATAATACTTTAATTAATTTTTCTCTCTATATCTCTCTTATTTTCCCAATTTTGCATTAAAAATCGTGCCGAACTCAAAGTGCATATTTTTTGGGACGGAGGGAGTAATCAACATGGTGCACTTAATCATGATTTTTTTAATGGAGTATTTGATTAATGTGATATGAAAGTCCAATAATAAATGGAACTTCGAATGGTGAGAACAATTTAATTGCATAAATTTAATAACTGTAAATAATACTGTTGGGTAAAACACCGTCCCACATCGGATAATAATCAACTAGAGAACTTAATCATAATTGCGAAAATATAAAAATAGACATTAAATGAAAACAATATAACAAAAGGACAAAATTGACTTGAATTAATGAAAAAATTCTTTCAGAATTGAGGATGCATTTAATATTGTTGCAGAGTTAAGAGACTTCTCTTTTGTAAAAGTACAAAAATGTCCATTGGATAAAAAATCCGACGTGCAAGCTTCTCCTTAGGGACAAAAGGTGATTCGCTCACCCCAGGCGCCCCCATAACGAACTTACACTGGTAACCAGCACACAAGGAGCCACCACAGTGGTGAAACTCCCACACTGCGGCTGCCAGCATTCGATCCTGTCTGCTTAGGGACAATCTACCACTCAGGAACCAACTGAGTTAAGCCCGTGCGGGCGACGTGCAAGCTTCTCCTTCTTATAAGAATAGTTTCTAAGAATATACAGCTATGGTCAATGAGCTCAAACATTAAGTCAAAATTAATTTAAGGATATACAGCTATAGTCAATGAGCTCAAACATTGACTTCTTCAAATTATTTTCCAAGTAGTATTTTAGATTTATATATTATAATAAAAAGTCAGATCTATAACGTGGTATCAAGTTATTTTTAATATATATATATATATATATATATATATATATATATATGCATAACGTAATTAGTCAACTAAAATAAAATTTGAGCAAATTTTAATTGGTTGCATAAAGTTTGAAAATAGAATTTTAAACTACGATGTGAGCAAATTTTAATTGGTTGCATAAAGTTTGAAAATAGAATTTTAAACTACGATGTTTCAATTATTACAATTGTTTAAATGATAATGCAGTAATGTGCATTAGTTTTTATGAGGTGACACATACATGTAGCAAACATCGTCTTTTTCATTAATAATACTAAAGTGAATAAATAAGCAAATAAAAAAAATTCCTAATTTCAGTAAAACAACCTCGTTTTAATCATCACCAAACTACGTTTTTTGTTCACCTAGCATGTTATCTACATCAGAAATTTTGGTCGTTAGATCACCACCACTTTCACCCGATATTCAACAGTGCGACAATTGAGTAAAATTAAATTTTCAGATTTAATATTGTATTTCCAATATTTATAAAACTAACCAAAATTTGATCAAAGTTTATAATTTAAATGGTTAAACAAATAATTTTAGTATTTGCTTGCCTCCACTTGCATATATAACTAATGATGTCCTTACCAGATTGCATTAGTGTGCTAACTATCTTAACATGCTACTTGTTAACTATTAAACACATTATATTAAAAATGTCAACATAGTAATTAACATGAGTATATCAACACAAATTTATCCTGACATTTTGCTTAATGTGCTACTTGTTCACTAATCAACACATTATTAAAAATATCAAGACAATAACATGAGTATGTCAACACAAATTTATCTTCACATTTATAAAATGTCAACACAATATTCATATAATTGTGTTCACATTTTTAATATAATGTGTTGATTTAGTTAGCAAATAGCTCTAAATGTTAGTATTTGATCAGGTACCTATTAACTAAACTAATGACGTACCTACATTGTACTCCAACTTCCAACTTGTCACAAGTGGATTCAAATTGGATCTACCGACTACTTCAAAATCAATCTATCACAATAATTATTCCTAACAAAACCCTAAATTCCTAAACACAATCCTTCTATAAATAAACACACACAATCACCCTTATCCAACACCTCTCCCAAGATGAAGAATCTCACAATAGCCCTAATGTTGCTAGCCACCTCCCTCCTCCTCCTCCTCCCGACCGCACGCGCCACCGGCGGCAGCGCGTGGGTCAAAACCATCACCAAAGGCAACAAAAAACTAACAAAATTCCACTTCTACGTCCACGACCCGGGCGCGGGCCCCAACGCCACGCTGTTCAAAGTCGCGAACGCCTCCATCACCGACACCTCCTCCACGGTGTTCGGCCAGGTCATGGTCTTCGACGACCGCGTCACGGCCGACCCGGACATCAACTCGGCCCAGGTCGCCCGGGCGCAGGGCACGGCCGCCTCGGCCGACCTCCAAAACTTAGCCGTCGCCCTAAACATGAACTTCTACATCACCTCGGGGGAGTACAACGGGAGCACGGTCAGCATTGCTGGCCGGAACCCGCTGCTTGCCCCGTCCAGGGAGGTGCCGGTTATCGGGGGCACCGGCGCCTTCCGGTTCGCTAGGGGATATGCCGTTACGAGTACTTATTCGATGGATCTTGCGGCGAGTTATATTGTTCTTGAATACACGATTTATGTGATCACTTATGATCATGAGATTGTGTGGCCGAGCACTTGAATTAAATAAGTACTATGTTATTATATAACATGTTATGTATTGTTTGTGTTTTATGCAAAGTTTTACTTATTGTCTTTTGTGATTGTAATAAACGATTTATATTATAAATAAAAGTTTTTCACTGTTTGGTTGATGGGTTTTTTTTTTATACAAAAAAGACTCAAATCACATGTAAAATGCAAGATACAAACTGGTCAACGATGAAAAAAATACAAGGGAGCAAAGGAAGAAAAACTAAGAAAAAGAGCAAAAAAACCAAGACGCGAGCAAAACAGGATTCGAACCAACATAACCAGTAGAAATGGATGATTCGAACACAAAGCTTTATACAATGATCCTGATCTCTAAAGAATAAGTTTCTTCTCAATATATCAATTTGGCTCTGGCTTTTGAGAATCGCCTAGTTTCACAGCCACCAAATGGAGCAAGAAACAGCATAGAACAACAAAGTCCAAATCTTCGTACCAAACTTATATAAAAATGTGTTCAACCAAGAGAAAAAACATAATACTGGATCATCCATAGACAACCATAAGGAAATATAATAATACTCCCTCCCCCAACTAAGTTGAGTCAAAACTTTTGGGCACGGAGATTAAAAAATTGTGTTAAAAAATAGGATAGAAGAATAAAGCATGAAAGATAAAGAGAGAGTAAAGTAAGTAATTGAGTAAAGTAAGAGTGATTAGATGTTTTGTTTTAGTCAAAAGGGAAAATACCTCAACTTTGTTGGGACATCCGAAAAATGAATACGACTCAACTTAGTTGGAACGAAGGGAGTAACTAATGGACTAAATGCCCTCAATACATAATTAATAAAATTTGTGACTCTAATAAGAATAATAATTGACTTAGAAAGCGTAGTCTCTCATTTCGAACTTGTAAGACTCAACTTAGTTGGAACGGAGGAAGTAACTAATGGACTAAATGCCCTCAATACATAATTAATAAAATTTGCAGCCGTGACTTTAATAAGAATAATACTAATTGACTTAGAAAGCATAGTCTCTAGAATCAAACTACATGTGTATGTATTAAAGTAGTACTACTTTTTTGAACCCATCACTTTGCCACAATTTTATGGGCTAATTAGAAAAGGTCTATTTAATTCTGACTGTAACGGCCCAATATTTATTATTTCCTTTATAGCCAATTTGGGCCATATGCAATGTAATGTAAAGAAAATAAAATTAATTTAAAAAATTTAAATTTTTTTTGAATAACACGTAGATGATTATTTTATTTTAAAAATTTAAATTTTTTTTTGAATAACACGTAGATGATTATTTTATTTTAAAAATTTAAATTTTTTTTTGAATAACACGTAGATGAATATGTATGCTTATGCAGTGGCAGGTTCTGAATTAATTTGTTTGAAAATAGGTACACTCATTTTTCTATTACCTCAAATAATACACTCCCGCCTTCTGAAAAATAAATACTAAAATTTATAAATGATACGAATTTTCGCCATCTGCAAAATAAATACTAAAATTTATAAATTATACGAATTTTAATGTGCGATCGATCAGTGGGAGAGAGAGAGAGATGGGAATGAATAAAAGCGAGAAAAGATAGTAGAAGTAGTGTTAGTTTATAATAGGTTATTTGATGTAATTTAAGATGTCCAAATCCAAATAATAAAATAAAATTTTATAATGATTGGACTGACTATAAAATCGTCCACTTTCATTAGTTTTGGTAGGACATATTTAAATATATAATAAAAACAATTAATAATTATATATTCCTTTCCTTTTGGATACACGATTTAAGAAAATTGTAAGTGGGTTAAGTTAAAAAATGAAAAATGTAGAGAGATGAAGAGAGAATAAAATAAGAGTCACTAAAATAAGTGAGAAGAAATCTTTTGACTTTTACTAAAATACGAAATGACTCCGGCCATTGCTATTGAACGTACCAAAATATCAAAATGATTTCATTCCTATGGAACAAGAGAGTACTAATAATTTTTGAAGTACGATGTGAATGATAGTTTGTAATCCATTATAATAAAATTAAATATACAATTGGTAAAATAAGAGAGAGATAAATGATAGTGTAAGTAGTGTTAGTGGGGGGTGAACTCATTAATAGTGTAATGTAATAATATAAAATATAAATAAAATGATGTATAGGATAATATAGTATCTTTTAACTATTTCAAAATTAGAAAATTTTTATTTTTTAAAGACTGTAGGATAGTGGAGTATATTATAGTGTTATTTTGAGCCCGTGGTTCCCCAATTTATCACTTGTCGTGTAGTATATTAATGAGCTAAGAGCATCCGCATCGGTGCTTGTGGGGAAGGACGGCGTCCGTGCCGTCGGCGCGACACCCCTTGTCCGCCGTTGTGCTCTTGCCGATGGCACGGCGCTACTCGATGCATCGAGCACGTCCGTGCCGCTGAGCAGGGCGACGTGGCATATTTCTATTCGCCGTTGGCATTTTATATATATATATTTTTTTTTAAATCACAAATAATACTAAAAATTAAAAAAAATGAATTCCCAAAAATATAGCCATTCTATTACCGTTTTTTGGAATTTTTTTGAATGTTTTTTTTTAAAAATTAATCCCAAAATCATCTATAAATACATACATTCATCATCAATTTTTCACATCAAATTATCTCTCATTCATATTTTTTCATACAACTCATCTACATCTTCCTCTCTCACTCAAACCCTCTCTAAATTCAAAAATGGATATCAACGATATCATTGAGGAAGCAGAGCGCGAAAAACAAGAATACTATGGGTAATTTTTAAATTATGTAATTTTTAATTTTTAGGACTTTATTTATGATATTTTTAATTTTTAAGATTTTAATTATGTAAGTTTTAATTTTTTAGTAATTAGTAATAGTATTTTTGGTATTTTTAAAGCATTTTAATATTATGAAAATATTTTTATTTAAATTAAATAATAGAATGGTGAATCCCTTGAGCATGTCCTTGCAGAAGAATATGGATGTGAGTATCGTGCTCTTGCTAAAAAGTAGGTAGTAAAAAATGAATAAAAATGAGTATGAACTCACGTCTATGCTCTTTGGCAAGAACATGGATGGGGATGCTCTAAAATGGTTTTAAAAATTCTCTAGAAAAACAGGTGTTAATAATTAAATAAGGATATACTTGTCCAATCATAACGTGTCACTCTCGTGTCCTTGTTTTTAAGCAAGTTGATTTATAAAATTTTCATGTTCTAAAAATAAAATAAATATGGAACACAGAAATGAATTTTTGATAATTTAAATAGGAAACATATCCATTGCAAATTTGCAATCATGTAGAACGTATAAAAATGCTTGGACCTAGGCATGCACAAGGGTCATGAACCGCCGGTTCCGGTTCATGAACCGGCGGTTCAAGGTTCAAGAAATGCTTGAACCTGAACCGGCCCGCCTAGCTCCCGGCGGTTCCGGTTCAGGTTCAAAAAACCGCCGGTTCATGAGGCGGTTCAAAACCACCGGTTTTTTGCCTGAACCGCCGGCTCCGGTTCATGAACCGGCGGTTCAACCGAAATTAAAAAAAAAATTATTTATAAAAATTGATTTTTATATTTAAAAACAATTTTTACAAATAAATGAATACTAGAAATTCATAATTGCCCATATATTTTTGATGGGCTTACGAATTTATGAAACCATTCTTGGTTGTTTCTCTTTTATAGAGACATCCTAGAATGTTTTATGTTTCACTTTCGATGTGGGACAAAATCATTCTTGGTTGTTTCTCTTTTATAGAGACATCCTTGAATGTTTTATGTTTCACTTTCGATGTGGGACAAAATCATTCTTGGTTGTTTCTCTTTTATAGAGACAACCTTGAATGTTTTATGTTTCACTTTCGATGTGAGACAAAATATGTTGAAGTATTTTCTTTTATAACTACATGTTTAGAGCATTCATTCATCTTTTTCCAATGTGGGATACACAACTTTCTTTTGTCTTCTACTTTCTTCATGTTTTGTGTGATGTATATAAACAAAATTATAATTCAAATATATTCTTGATTGATAAAAATAAAGAATTATTGAGAAATATGATTTGTACATAGAAAATATTTATTTGTATAATAATTATTGTTAGGTTTATACAATTTGTATAAGAATTATTCTTTTAATGTGTATAATATTATTTATTAGTTAACATATACATAAATTTATAAACATAAGCAAATCATTAATGATAAAGAACTAATGAATAATAGTTTATGAAATAATATTTGTTGTTAAGTTATAATAATAGAAGATAGAGTATTAATATAGACGAAAAATGATGGACGATCTATTATAAACTTACAAATAATGACTTTTATTCCACATTGAAAGAAAGAGTAACACATCCAAGAATGTGTAACTATAAAAGAGAATAATACAATATACTATCTTCCAAATTAAATCAAATCCAATATACTCTCATCCAAGTATTGACATTTAAAAATCAAATCCAACTTTAAGTATGGAGTATTTTTTTTTGTCTTTTTAGTCTTTATTATGTATAAAATGTGCTTAAACAAATTTCAAACAATAAGGTGAAAAATTACAATTTTATTGATAATAAATTTGAATAAGACTAAAAATTACAACTTATAATGAATATATTTTATTTATAAAAATTAATACACACTACTTAAAGTTAAACCTTTTGATTTTTAAAATATCAATACTTAATATTGGACTTGAGCATTTAAATTGGAGGAGAGTGTATTGGATTATTCTTTTTTATAGTTACACATTCTTGGATGTGTTACTCTTTCTTTCAATGTGGAATAAAAGTCATTATTTATAAGTATATGATAGATCGTCCATCATTTTTCGTCTATATTAATACTCTATCATCTATTATTATAAATTAATAACAAATATTATTACATAAACTATTATTCATTAGTTATTTATCATTAATGGTTTGCTTATGTTTATAAATTTATGTATATGTTAACTAATAAATAATATTATACACATTAAAAGAATAATTCTTATATAAATTGTATAAACCTAACAATAATTATTATACAAATAAATATTTTATATGTACAAATCATATTTCTCAATAATTCTTTATTTTTATCAATCAAGAATATATTTGAATTATAATTTTGTTTATATACATCACACAAAACATGAAGAAAGTAGAAGACAAAAGAAAGTTGTGTATCCCACATTGGAAAAAGATGAATGAATGCTCTAAACATGTAGTTATAAAAGAAAATACTTCAACATATTTTGTCCCACATTGAAAGTGAAACATAAAACATTCAAGGTTGTCTCTATAAAAGAGAAACAACCAAGAATGATTTTGTCCCACATCGAAAGTGAAACATAAAACATTCAAGGATGTCTCTATAAAAGAGAAACAACCAAGAATGATTTTGTCCCACATCGAAAGTGAAACATAAAACATTCTAGGATGTCTCTATAAAAGAGAAACAACCAAGAATGGTTTCATAAATTCGTAAGCCCATCAAATATATATGGGCAATTATGAATTTCTAGTATTCATTTATTTGTTAAAATTGTTTTTAAATATAAAAACAATTTTTATAAATAATATTTTTTTTAAAATTCGGTTGAACCGGCGGTTCAAACCGGCGAACCGCCGGTTCACGGTTCAAGAAGGCCCTGACCCTGAACCGGCCCGTTGGAACCGGCAACCCGCCGGACGGTTCAAACCGCCGGTTCCGGTTCCGGTTCCGGTTCATGAACCGGCGGGCCCGAACCGGCGGTTAACCGCCGGGCCGGTTCGGTTTGTGCACACCTACTTGGACCCATTCGGATATTCATCATTTAAGTATAAATCATATATTACGTGTGGCATAGGGCATTTTATAACGTGCGTATTTTACCCAATATTTTTTCGAAAAATTACATCCACAATTTTTTGTTTGTATTTTCTGAATAATCGCGTGGCCCTTACAGAATATTTGTTTATATCCGTACAAAATAATTAAGTTATTTGAAGAACATAATTTTAATTTTTTTTTTCGAACAAAAACGCCCTTTGTGGGCGGGAGGTTTAGTCAGACCTTCAACCTGTAAATAGACTCAAAATAAAATGTTCTAACAACATGATCTTAGCCCAAAAGTAACTAGGATCTAAACAAGAACATGAAGAAGCCAAATAGAGGTACTACAAGTCGAGATCCTCCGTACTATCGAGTGGAAACACACTTTAAGAGCATAAATGACACAATAACGTTTTAATATAATTGTGATATTTAGGAATTCCTTTAATTTGCAAATTAATGAAGATATATGAATACTAATAGTAGTTATTTGCATTACAGTTGGATGAGTTTCACAATTGTTTTCACCATGCAATTATACTTCATTTTTCGATTTCCTTTTTCCATTGGCAATATTCTCTAATCTGAGAAACAACATTTTTAAATATCACACACATTGGTTAAAGTCTACAAATGTTATGGGATTGGAAAGTTTTGAGTTTGTGATAACTTTCGATATTGTTACTATTTTGTTTAGTGATTTCATATGATTCCTTATATTGAAGGTTATATTTCCATATATTAGCAATTTAATTTCAAATAACAAATGTCGACTTTATCATTTGGGATCGAAAGAAAATTTATCAAAATCTACTCGGTATCTCAAGGCAGCGTCACGCCACAAAATGTCTACCGTTGTACGTTTCTCTCTTTTCTTCTCAACATATAATTGATATCATAATATTTTCTAAAGCTACAAGTCAACCCTGAAAATTTGTCTAATATAATGCTAGCTTTTTATAGAATAGTTTCGTGATAAAAATAATTCTTCTCATTTCTTTTCTTATAATACCTAAATACAAGTATCTTTTTGACAATTCCAGTACAATAATTTATGCAATTGCACATTCATAGGCGGTTGAGCTTGGGCAGTATATTTATGTCTCAATAATGTCGAGTAGGCCAACAAAATTAAAGGAATATTAAAAAATATTATTTCGATTTTCATTCTTATCAACATATCAATTAAGTCATCCGCAATGCTGTCACTTATCCGTCCCTTAAATTACTTTTCACGGGTCACACTGTACTTTTTTACTTCATCTCTTAACTAAGGGACGGAACCTGCAACCCTCCATCTCTTATCCGTCCCTTAATCGTCTCTTAAATTACTATTCATTCAATTTCATTTTTTATTTTTATTTCCAACAAATTCAATTAATAAAAAACACACTTCATTAAATAAAATAAAAATACAACTTAAAATTCTAAAAAAATTAAAAGCCTCATTAATAAAATCCTAAAAATTAAAAATACATAATTTAAATAAAAAAACATATTTTTTATAGTGGATTAATTTGTGGGAATGAGTTGAAATTTATAGAAGTGATTGGAGTCTTTAAAAAAATTGCAATAAACGGTTATAAACGGCTAGTATATTTTTTGGGATTTTTTTAAATTTTTTAATTTTTCCTGATTTAAAAAAAAAACTTTTTTTCGGATAAAAATGACGCCCACGGTGAGTGGGCGTCACGGACGAACCAGAGCTCGCCACGTCGTCAACGCGTATGGCGAGACGTCTCGTGAGCTGTCCCTCCAGGACGGGCGTTTCTCCGGGACGGGATGGAGACGGAAGCCTGCAACGCCGTCCCTTTACCGTTCCGTCACTCCGGGACGAGATAAGTGACGGCTAAGGGACGCGTTGCGGAAGGCATGCAAACACAATAGCAACCGCACGATGAATCGTAGATTCGCTAGTAAAATGTTTCCGTCCTAATCAATAAATTAATAATTCGAGTCACCTCAAATATGAGGAGAGAGTACGAAAGTGTGAAATGTAAATAAACATAACAAAATACAATTCCTAATACTATAAAATAAGATAAAATGAATGAGTGTGTACAAACAGCTAACATACATGTGATGACAGATTCACTAACGTAACGCTAATTCAATGCAAAATTTATTTCTCTTCTTATTTGAAGTACATATATTAAATGAATCTCCCCTACTTTTTGACTTCCCATCAAATAATTATACAAAATTATTATAAAGCTAAAAATCAAATTTTGCTGCCTATAAATAACAACAATTGCCACAAATCCATCACTTCTCATTCTCAAACACAAACCTCTCCCCTTTTCTTAATTTGACGGTCTGTCTTTTAGTTTGAGCTTTTTCAAAATAAAAAAAAACGTTCTTTTTTAATTTAATATTAATCCGCAACCACTACTACCATGGGTGCACGGAAACCGCATGCAATCTGCATCCCGTTTCCGGCCCAGGGCCACATAAACCCGATGCTCAAACTCGCGAAGCTCCTCCACCACGACGGCTTCCACATCACCTTCGTCAACACCGACTACAACCACCGCCGCCTCCTGAAGGCCCGCGGGGCCCGCGCCATGGATGGCCTCCCGGGCTTCCGCTTCGAGACGATCCCCGACGGCCTCCCGCCCTCGGAGACTGCGGACGCGACCCAGGACATACCGTCCCTTTGCGAGTCCACCACCACCACCTGCTTGGAGCCATTCAAGCGGCTCGTAGCGCGGCTCAACGAGGCCGGGGACGCTCCTCCCGTCTCCTGCATCGTCTCCGATGGAGTCATGAGCTTCACCACCGAGGCCGCAGCGGAGCTCGGAATCCCCGAGGTTTTGTTCTGGACTACAAGCGCCGCTGGGTTCTACGCTTACACCCAATTTGAAAAGATCATTCAAATGGGCTATGCACCACTTAAAGGTACATATATATTTTTTATTTTGTTTACTAATTTTACCTATCTTTTATCTTCTAAATCTTCAATTTTTTGTTTGAATTTCAAAAATAGTAAAGGTACTTTTTTCGTCCCACTCGTAGCGTCACATTCTTCTTCAACAGAAAATTTTATGTACTCCTCTTTAGAGTATTAAATGGAAAGAGAGAGAGAAATAAATTAGGTTGTCTTTACGCTATAGAAATGTGTCATAGTGAAAAATTCTAAATTGAAAAATGTATCATTTTAAGTGGAATGTAAATCATGCCAAGTTTTTCCGGCTAACCATAGCCGGCATGGATAAGAATCTGCGGCACTCAGAATTTTCAAATTTTATCGATTTAGGACTCATATTTCGTCGAATTATTAAGTAAACAATGTAGATAAGTATATGAATCACTTAAATGTTTGGTTTGTAATTTATTTATTAGAATTTAAGTTCTCATGAAGTTTAGTACTAGTATTTTTGCAGCGTGCGCCTAATATTTTCAAATAGTTTTGCACTTATCTATTGGATCTCGTGATCCAACAGTTAGATTAATGTCACGTGTCATTTAATAATGTAGATTATTAGTCAAATAATGTAACTTAGCCAATAATGTATAATGTAGCATTTTAGTCTAATAATATAGATCGGCTAATAATGTAGTATCTTGGCTGATAATGTAGGTTATCACAACCTTCTAATCCAAGGATCCAAAAGTTGTGATTTGTTTTATGCTTAACACTAAGGAGGAAGTAATAAGATCCTAATACACCCGTATAAACAACTTGTACACGTGATGATGTTGACATTACCTACACCAAAAATGAATTAAATTTGGGTTCACTAAAGAGGTGGTCCTAATTTTTATTCATTTCATTTTTTTATAAAAGCATTTTGTCATACATAATTAAGATAATAGTCATTTGGATTAAATTTGTACTACTACATTTTTTTTTTCTTTTTCACAAAAATTATAATGCATTTTTCATAAATCAAAATAAATTAATATATCCACGTCGACTCATTTCAAAATTTCAACACACAGAAGCGGACGATTTAACCAACGGATACCTGGACACGGTGGTGGAAGGAATTCCCGCGCTAAAGGGCATACGCTTGAGAGACGTCCCGAGCTTCATCCGCACTATGAACATCGACGAGTTCATCATCGGATTCATCTTTTCCGAGACGAGACGCGCCCAACGCGCCAATGCAATCATACTAAACACATTTGATGCCCTCGAGCAAAATGTTCTCTACGCGCTCTCCGCATTCCTCCCGCCCATATACACGGTCGGACCGCTCCATCTTTTACAAGCCGAGTTAACCGGCTCTCGGTTGGACCGGCTCGGTTCAAACTTATGGAAGGAAGAACCGGAGTGTCTCAACTGGCTTGATTCCCAAGAACCTGGTTCAGTCGTCTATGTAAATTTCGGGAGCATAACCGTGATGACTCCGGGTCAACTCACCGAGTTCGCATGGGGGCTCGCGAACAGCGACGTATCCTTTTTGTGGATCATCCGCCCTGATCTCGTCTCCGGGGACAACGCGGTGCTGGCGCCGGAGTTTCTGGAGGCGGTTAAGGGGCGGGGGCAGATGGCGAGGTGGTGCCCCCAGGAGAAAGTCCTGGGGCACCAGGCTATTGGGGGGTTTCTGACGCACAGTGGATGGAACTCGACTATCGAGAGTATGGCCAACGGAGTCCCAATGATCTGCTGGCCGTTTTTCTCGGAGCAGCAGACCAATTGCTGGTACTGCTGCTCGCGCTGGGGGGTGGGGATGGAGATTGATAGTGATGTGAAGAGGGATGGGGTGGAGAAGCAAGTGAGGAGTTTGATGGTTGGGGAGGAGGGGAAGGAGATGAGGCGGCGGGCGGCGGAGTGGAAGAATCTTGCGGAGGAGGCGGCTAAGGGCTCGTCGCGACGGAATCTGCATAGAATCATTGATGAAGTGATGTTGGGTAAGGTTTAGATTTTATGGTACTAAGGATTAATCGAGGAATTATTGTTGATTCTCTTTAATTAATAAAAAAATGGAGTCAAGTGTTTGAAAAATTGGAAGTCTTGTTTAATTTGAATTTTAAGATCATTATTGTTCTGATAAATTATAATTGGGCTGTGATGTACTATTACTTTCAGCTTTATCTTATTGTTACATAAATGCTATAGTAGTTATGTTTCATTATCTTCTCTCACAAAGATAGTACCGAGATTTTTATTTAATTTTGAATTTTATGATCATTATTGTTCTGATAAATTCACAAATGCTACTCCACAGTCCACTCCATAAAATATTGTCAATATTTGGGCTGGGGTGAGGTGATGTGGGTACAGATTTTGCAGCCCAAATTCTATTTTTTGAAGCCAATATTTGGCCCGTTTAGCATTTTTTATATTTTCTGTTTTTGGCCCGTTTAGCATTCAATATATTTATATTAACACTTTTCATTGTGTAACTGAGAATTATTTTTAGCTATTCGCTATATAATGATGGCCAAAGTTTGAGATCTGGGTTGAAATTGTTGTTTTTTGCTAGGTATTCTACTATGAATGTAGTATTTGTTATACCTATATGTTCACAAATCAAGGGTCGACGCAGAAAAAAATATCGATCGAAGGATATACTTTTTAAATTTTATTACGAAGTCTATTTTAACTGATTTAGATCATTTGTAGGACTTTTATATAAAAAAAGTTTAGTAGCACATGAAATACTGCATAAAATTAATAACGTCAATAGTAATTTTCAGAGTTAGGATTTAAATACATAAAAGATTAAAAAAAAAAGGGTAAAACGTTGTCTAACAAAAATAATGCTCACAAATACGTGGAAATATTATAAATATTATTCTTGGTTGGACACAATTAGAAATATTGCAACACAATTAGAAATATTGAATTTGGAAGGTAATTTGTTAGAAAGGAAACGCATGATTTAATAGTGGGCGACACAATGATTTGATGAAGCTTTATCCATAGAAACTTGGAATTCGAATTCAAACAATAGTTGGTTGATAGAAGCATAATTACACAGATAATCATAATATATAGGCCAAATCCACTCATTGTGCCAAACTAATCAATTACTATACTTAGACATATAAGCATAATACATTTTTTTCCATTTTTTTTTCAAAAATCATATGGAGTACCTCGGAACTCAATAAGTGGATTTTTATGTTACACACATTTTTATCCATTGCATCCTACTTTGACTATAAAAGAGATTCATAAAGTCAATAAATAAGACTTTATTTTTATTTAATTTACGCATCACATTTTTTAACTAAAAAATGTATATCGGTTGAAAGTAAACCTTGTGTCTTCTATATACTAATAATTTTATAATAAACCATGAATAGAAAAAAGTACTGAAATATGATGTCAACTTATAATATACTATAGTATGCAGTAAAAAAATAATGAGAACATAATGGCACACAAAGTAAAATGGTAAAATGAAACATCAAACATGTATTACCAAACATTAGAGTACTACATTAAAAATTAAATTTCATCTGTTTTATCATGTGTGAGTCATTTTTCTTTTTGAAGTATCCCATTATAAGTGAATTATATTTTTTAGGCAAAAATATCATTCTTTTATTTTATTTTCCCACCTACTTTTTTCTTTTCACCCTCTATTTTTCTTTTCTCATACTTTACTCTTTAAAATCAATTTCTTAAATTCCGTATCCAAAAGAAGTAGCTCACTTATGGCAGGACGGAAGAAGTGATAATAATGAATCATACATCGATGAGTATATCGACGATGCTCATAGTCATCGCAGATGAATTTTTCGATAAACGGTTCACTCCCACGGGCGAGAGGACAAGCGTGCCAGTTCATAGATGAACAAGAAAAACTGGAAGATAATCCGTTAGCTGGCAGTGTAAGGTGAGGATAATAATGAATAAACATTCATCCACAATAATATTACCTATTTAATACAGTAGTACTAGTTTTTATTTTATTTTATACGATAATTTAAATATTATTTTCAGAGTACTTATGCCTGGGCCCACTTATAGGCCCATATTGTTTTGGATAAATTTGAATTAATCCTATTCTCTCAGTCTATATACTCCAGGTGTTTAATGGGCTGAAAAGCCCAAATTAGTAATAATGCTTAAGATTAAAAAATTTTATTTATCTAAAATAACATTACGAAACATAAAGACACTAACAATTTTAACATAAATAAGATAATAAATATATATGTTCAACTAAAAAATTATAATCGTTGTAGTGTTCAACTATTGACTTTTAAAATTATTTTAATTACAAATTGAATGATTAATTAATGTATTTTAATTCGTCTTAACTCCACAATTATTTCGTATACCTACTAGATATATACAACAATTTGGCATATATTTTTAATTAAAAAATTAATTTGATATAGATGCCTTAGTAAAAGGTACCTAAGTAGGTTATAAGCATTTAATGTAATTCGTGACGTTTTAAATTAGGGACTGACGCAGTTTAGAATTTTTTGTTTGCTAGCTAGTATTTCCTTTGGTTTGAAGCTGTCATGAAATGTGGCCATGAAAGAGGGATTTAGTGGGTGCAAAAATGTAGTAGTACTTTAGCAGTCCGGACGTATTGTCATGTGACGATCTGCAGTTGTTACTAGATGTCACATCATATGATAATATGTTTGGACAACTAAATTTTTAGTCGATTAAGTGTAACAAAATTGATTGGGTGGTAGAGTGGTGGAAAACGCTTCTTTTTTTATATTTTGGATCTTTGTTATAAGACTACACTATGCTATTGGTGTAATGTGTGATGTCTATTTACTTCTCTTTTTTGCGTTCGTCCATTGTTTTTCCTTTGTGGAGTAATAGTTTAGACTCTATGTTTGCTTGGTATTACCTTTTTGTTATACTAATATGATTTGTACCGTTTCTTCTTGCTAGTTATTTTCATGATTTATATACCAGATTGAAAAAATGTAATTGGTGACACGCAAATCCACTGTTTTATAATGCAATCAATCAATAAAACGACGCCGTGACAGATGGGAAACTCATTCACAAAGTTGGACGAATCTTATAAAGTGGACAGCTCAACTTAAGTAATGATATTCACATAACATATCCTATGTTGTATATTAAACTAATTGACAGTTTACTTTAATAAAAACAAATATAAGACCATCCACAATGCCGCCCAGTCGACCGCCCAGCCGACCGCCGGCGCTGGGCGGTCCGCTCGGCGCTATTGCAGCGTCCGGATCGCCCAGCGCACCGCCTAGCGCGAAATTTAAATTTTTTTTTCCCGAAACACTATATATACGCGCTTTGCTCGTCATTTTCATTCGCACCACTTGTTTTTAATTTAATGTATTTTTTTAAATTATTGTACTTTTTTAAATTTTAATATTATTATTAAACTTTTCCCGTATATGTCTCGTAAATTAAATTTCGTATATTGTGTGATTGTTAATTATTTCATTTTGTATATATTTGTTAATAGTGATGTGGATATTATGTGGCTAGGCTATGGCTGGGCTATTGCTGGGCTATTTGCTTGTTTTGATGATGTGGCAGGGGGATTTTTAGTGCTGATGATGTGGCAGTGGCTAGGCTATTGCTAGGCTATTCCTACTGTGGATGGTCTAAGAATTTCTTTAACTTTTTGTTTGACAAGTTTGACTGATTGGGAATTCCAAGAAAGTCAGCCAATTAGACAAAACATTTCTAGTCAATATTACAAATTGAATCCCAATCAGATTACTTTATTCACAGTATTATTTATAATATAATAATATGAAAATACATTGCCGTATATTGTTCTAAAAATTGATATCGAAAGTTCAAATTTGTTTTCATTATGGAATTTATAAATTACAAATAGTATGAATATATTGTATATAATTTCATCCTATGATTCAATAGTGATTGGGTGTGCTGACTAAAAACATTTGTATAACCTGCAAAAACATCAAAAAACAAAATACTACTACTACTACTACTAACTTGGGTGAAATACCTTGTCTTTTGGGATATTTTCATTTGGTGGATAAACAAATAATTTTAATAAAGCTATTAGTTTATAATTTTAGCTTGTGTTGGGTATAATTATGGAAAACAAAGTCATTTTTTGATATATCTAAATTTATAAATACATATATATACACACATGTATGTGTGGGAGCCTTTCTTATATTGGCACCTTTTGACGACCTATCAATTCTCACTTTGCTTTTAAGAAAAGGAGTAGTAATAGTATATTTTTATAATTTTAATAATTATCATACATGTATATAGTATATAACTAATATATTCTCAAGAAATAGATTAGCAAGCGAACTAATTAATTAATTACAGCAAGTAGTCAAATACACTAAAAAAATGAAAATAATATCGTAATTATACTCTCAATTTAAAAAATGGGTCACTTTAAGAAATAAAGTTAAATAAAATATTTATTTAAAACACAGGGAATAATTAACGACCTTGTCAATAACTGTTTTTGTGACATTGTTTTTGGCTGTTAGGGCAGTTATCTAAGTGTACAATCTTATGATTGTAACGTGAGTTCATGTGCCTCTACTTATATCTTAATTATCTGTCCTACAAAAGTTGTTAAATTTCTTTATTCTCCAACCACATTTTTTTATTCAATTTTAATACCTGTAAAAATCGATATTAATAATTGGTGGTGTTAGTCCCCTTTTAACAAATACAATGTGTATTTTAATCAGCATCTAACTTAGTTGGATTGCTCTAAATAAACACAATTGGATATTGACAAAGACAACCATAATCTTGACTTATTACTTAAATAAATCGTCGGAAAACCAGACAATTAGGATGTGATTGTTATAACTGAGTAGAGTATTTAAGTGGAATATAATGAGTTTAGTCAATAAATGGTGGGCTTATAGCAATGAAAAATCATGAATTTTGTCAAATTCTAGTTTGTATAGCAATTTTTACAATTGATTGTAAAAATAAACAAATTTTCCTATAAAGTTTAATTTGGGTGAAAATGTATCTAATGTGACATCTAGAAAATTGTACGAGGACACGACCGCCTATAAGATATAGTACTGTATATCTTTTTTCTCAGCACACTTAACGAATATATCGAAATATTATCAATTTGAAAAAAATGCGCTCCAAATTAACAATTTATTAAAAATTTAATATCAGAAGATCTCATAATGAGAAATTGAGAAAAATGTTAAAAGTTGTGATTTTACAACTTACTTTTAAAGTTGTGAGACGGATTAAAATTAACCAAAATTCATGATTTTTTTATACCCTTAAACGATTGCATTAATATAATATTCACTCTGTCCCACAAGAGTATGCACTATTTCATTTTTTTAGTCTGTCCCCAGGAGTATGCACTATTTAATTTCGAAAATCATTTTCTCCTTGTTGAGCAGAGGAGACCTATTCTCCACTAACTATATTTTAATTAATTTTTTTTTCTATCTCTCTTACTTTACCAATTGTGCATTAAACTCGTGCCTAATCAAAAGTGCATATTCTTATGGGACGACGGGAGTAACATTTTCTATGATTACGTATTTAGTGTGTTGTTATAATGAGCATGGAAATGAATACGATTAGTATTTTTATCTTATAGATTGAATATGTTTTGTACATCATATTTTTTGAATCCAAATAAGATTGAGCGAATAATATTAGAAATACTATAATCAAATTACCCTAAATTTATAAAGTATAAAATGATTGTACGAATGAAATATTATAATCAAATTACCCTGCACTCAAACATGGAAAATTGAATACAATTTGTAATTTTATCTTATAAATTGAATACTTGGTATAATAAGATGGCGTAGCTAATATTATAAATACTATAATAAAATTACCCTACCCCACATGTATAAAATATGCAATGAAATCAGTTGTACGAAAAAGTTAATTAGATTTATGCACTATAATCAAATTTCGATTTTCCCCGTAATGTAAATTTGGTAACAAAATACACAAACTCTGAACCTTATCAGTTTTCTCAAATTCGGTATTTATGTAGCATTTGACAGACAACATTATAACATACGAAAAAATCAAATAAAATTTAACTATAATATACTCATTATACAATCAATTAGCTAATTATGTTATTATTATTATTATTATTGTATCAGAACAGTCTAAAACAACAAACAAAACACACATTGATCGATATTTTCATTCCATATTATTATATCATGTCGACAAATATCAATCATAATATAATTGAAATTTAACTAGATCAAAATTCTCATTTCCATATCTTCCTTGAAAAAATATACATATATGGCGTAATCTATCAATTTACATACGATGCAACTAGGTAAGTTGACATTATTAACCAATCAAAAAGTCTACAAGTTCTCACGTAGCTTAAAGAATATCTATTTTAAAAGTGTGAACGACTCTAAATACTTCCCCTTAATATTGCATAGATTGAGGCCATTCATCTATAATATATTTTGTCATATATTTCGTTTGAATAAAAGTTGATTTATTTGCTAGTGTTTAAAGGATATCTTTATTGTAGTTTTAGACGTTTTTAGTGGTTATGTATATTAACAAATGTGTGCGACCATCTCCAATTATATATTAAATCTTATTTTTAGAGTAGAAAATTAATTATACTACAAATTCAAAAATATTTTTGCATTTTTATGAAACAATATCAAATATAGAGTTATTGTAAAAATTATATGAGACATATATTTAAAAATGATGTAAATTTTATGTTTAGCTTAATCCTGTTGCATATACTCTCTCTACTCTGTTGCAATTGAGGCCTATTTCTTGGGCACATAGATTTAGCAACTTATAGAAATAACAAAATAGAAGGAAAAATAATATACATAACTGAAATATGAGTAAAATAGGAGAAAACAAAATGAAAGAAATTAAATGTTTTGGTTTTTGCCATAAAATAAAATTGATCAACTAGCATAGACATAAAAAAATATGACTCACTAGTAGGGTAGAAAGAAGAATAGCATTCACTCCGTCCCCAAAGAATATGCATTTTGGGTTCGTCACGGGTTTTAATGTAAAATTGGTAAAGTAAAGAGAAAAAGTAAATAAAGTATTGTTAGTGGAGAATGAGTCTCACCTCATAAGAAAGAAAAGACTTTCCAAAATAAGAAAGTGTGTATTCTTGTGGGACGGACTAAAAAGGAAAGTGCATATTTTGTGGGACGCAGGGAGTAATATTCTTTTTGTGCACAACATAATATATATACTCCTTAGAATATCAATATTTTTTTTAGAAAATCAATAACAGTCTACTTTTTAGTTGTGGTGACTCGAATTTCTGACTTATTAAATGGGTAACTCAGAGTCTCGGACCTCCTAGTAACATCTTAACAACTAAGTTACGCGTCATCGCCGTTGTAGGACCAAAAAGTAAATAAAGTATTGTTAGTGGAGAATGAGTCTCACCTCATAAGAAAGAAAAGACTTTCCAAAATAAGAAAGTGTGTATTCTTGTGGGACGGACTAAAAAGGAAAGAGTGCATATTTTGTGGGACGCAGAGAGTAATATTCTTTTTGTGCACAACATAATATATATACTCCTTAGAATATCAATATTTTTTTTAGAAAATCAATAACAGTCTACTTTTTAGTTGTGGTGACTCGAATTTCTGACTTATTAAATGGGTAACTCGGAGTCTCGGACCTCCTAGTAACATCTTAACAACTAAGTTACGCGTCATCGTCTAGTCATTTACTCTGGGAGCACCGTTGTAGGACCAACTAAGTCGTGCTTCATTGACCAGTAATAATACATAGTTGAATTATAACGGAATATATACGCTGTAGAATACTGGTAGAGAGCGTATAAAAATACGTAGAGATTGAATAAATTTTGAATAGGTGAAAGACAGAGAGGACAGAGTCAAGTGCTCTTTAGTCACGCAGCTGTCATTCGAGTACACAAACCCACAAATCCCAATTCCCTCCTCATATACAGCAAATCAGAGTTTGCAACTGTCGGATACCTTTCCCCCCCCCCCCCCCCCCCCCTCTCTCTCTCCCTCTCCCCCTCCGCCGCAATCAACACCTCCAGCTTCCGCATTGCCGCCGATCTATCGATTGAGATAATGCCTAAGCTCGCGATCGATCGACGATCGGAAATTTGTTGATTTCTCGCTCGATCACCGCCGCCGGCGATGGCTCACCACCAGCATTACCGATCGCCGTTCGGCGACACCACTCTCACTAAGGTTTTCGTCGGAGGACTCGCCTGGGAGACTCCGACCGACGTAATGCGCGGCTATTTCGATCAATTTGGAGATATTCTCGAAGCTGTCATTATCACCGATAAGAACTCCGGCAAATCCAAGGGCTATGGATTTGTGAGATTTCCCCACCGTCTGATCACATTTCTCATTTTCTGTTTTATTTTATTTTTATTCGCTTTTTCATCGTTGGATATTTGAAATTAATTTAACACTTTTTTTTATTTACATTTTCATCATTGGATAATGACATGTTGTTATTATTATTATCATTATCATTATTATTATTATTATTATTGGACTGAAATAATATTCCTCGTCAATTGATATATTTCATTCGGGTTGCAGGTGACGTTTCGTGATCCTGAATCGGCTAGGCGAGCGTGTGCCGATCCGAACCCTATGATCGACGGAAGAAGAGCCAATTGTAATATTGCTTCGTTGGGACGGCCTCGGCCATCTCCTCCTCGAGGTACATTTTCAATTCAAAATCCAAATTCAAAATATATTTGAATTTCGAATAAAATTTGGAATTATATTTGATAATATTTGGTTTTCGGAATGTAGGTAGAAATCAAGTCGCCAACGTGTACCAAGGAAGCGGAATGGCGCAAGGGGGAATGTCGTCGTATCTCCCGTTGCCACCGCCTCCTCCTCCCGTGGCGCCCCATCCGCCCGTCATGTACCCGCCCTACGGGTATAATATACATGATCGCGTATTTTATTTCATCAGTATGCATATTAAAAAATATGCTACTACTATTTATTTATTAAAAAACGATCAAGAGCTAAATTAAAGTGAAATTATTGAATTCAATTGAATGCAGTAGATATTGGCAGATGAACAATAAATAATAATCGATGTATCAAAATTGTCAGTTCACATAGACTTTTAATGCTTTTAAATTCTATTATTGCAAAGCAAATATATGTAGAAAAGTTCATATATTTTCTTTCAACTAATTAGTAATGGGCATTTAGTTAAAAAGATTTTGATTATTAATGTAAGATTAGAACTAATCACTACTGTTTAATTAGTCATGATTTGGAAGAATATTGATGACAGGTGTTAATGGAGTGTAACTCATTATAAAATAAGCATCCATGAAAAGTTTTAATTAGTTAGTGTTACTAAACTAAATCATTGTTAAATTTATTTAATTGGAAAGTAGACTTTTGAGACGTGTCGATCACTTATTCACAACTTTAGACTTTATTATTCAATTAACTCTTATCTATCATGGTAGCCAATACATTAATTAGTTAACATTTTAAAGTGAATAATTTTCAATATTTTCCCCCTATGATAGTAAATTAGTTGATTTAATTTGTTTGAATGCATATTTTATTTTAGGTACACAAGCTATTCACCCGATTATGCTTACCAGCAGCAGGTTAGCCTTTTTTAATGTTCAAATCTCTTTATTATATTTATATAATTTCTCAACTTGTTCGGCATAGTCCATCATGCATGTATATTATGTAAATACAATATTAAATACTTGTATGCCTAATTAAGTGCCAAAATAATATGCAAAAATGGAATTATATACTTTGTCTCATTTTAATTGACATATTTCGTAAAATGACAATATCATTATCCTATTATATTATCTTCTATTCTATTTTCTCTCCACTTAAATCATAAAACAAGACTGCATAAATCCCTTAACTAATAGAAAATGCTCAACTTAGAGTAAGATGGATTACTAGATATCTTATCGAGTACTATCTGTGAACGTAGCTCTCGTTTAATTTATCTTACTCTTATTTGTTTTTTACATTTATTTATTGCTGACATCTTTACTCTTAAAAATCACTGTTTAAAAATCTAATTAAACTCTATTTATTCATGATATCTATAACTTAAAGTAAATGAACAAAATAAAAAATTAGGTCTGATTTTAATTTGATTTGTAAATAATGTCATGAACAATATTTAAGGTATTTGTATCAAACTAAATACTTTCTTCGTCCACGAAAATAGTCTCATTTGTGAACAACACAGATTTAAAGTGCAATTGGTCTAGGGTAAAATAGAAACATGGGTAAAATAAAATAGAGAAAGAGAAAAAGTTTTGTGAAATTTTTCATTACGAGAAATGAGAAGTATTTTGGTGTGACGAACTAAAACAGAAAATTACTATACTTACTTTTTTTATGGACGGAGAGAATATATAAAACTAAACAAATAACGTTAGTCGTGGACTAAACCGAACAATACAAGTAGATGCTACTCACATATACTTAGCATAACTTTTACATGCCCGCACGGGCTTAACTCAGTTGGTTCCTGGGTGGTAGATTGTCCCTAAGCAGACAGGATCGAATGCTGGCAGCCGCAGTGTGGGAGTTTCACCACTGTGGTGGCTCCTTGTGTGCTGGTTACCAGTGTAAGTTCCTCCCACCTAATGGGCCGCTGAGGTACCGTGTTTGAACCCCTCCATAGCGATGTCGGGCCGGGTTATGGGGGCGCCTGGGGTGAGCGAATCACCTTTTGTCCCTAAGCATAACTTTTACATGTATATATATGTGTATGTGTGAGAGCCATTTTTAGATGTGCACACAAGTAAGAGGATATTCTTGTTTAAGCAAAAACATAAGGCATTTTTATATGGACAGACAATGTACAATCCACATATGCAGCAATCACAATACTACAATCAGCTATATGGGGCTTCGTCCTCTGCGTTGGGCTCACCCTATTACTATGGGTACGCACCCAGGGGAGCGTTTTCCGTGCCTCCGGCGCAGCGTATGCCGGGTCCGTCTTATCTCTACTATCCTACGCAGATGGAGGGCACCTCTTTAACCTATCCTCCTACCCCTCACCCTCTCCCTTCACTACAACCAATAAGACACTCGCTTCCTTCTCCTTCGGGTAAGTGTTTTTTCCCAACATTTTTCTACATATTTCATTTACTAGTCTTGCTATTTAATCATATTATATTATACTACTTGCCTCTATGAGAATAATCATAGTAGTGAATGTACAAAATTGATAGTATAATAAGTGAGACAAATTAAAATTATGGTTGATATATGTTAGTAAAAAATAGTATAACAATTTACAATTATAGATAAATACACAAATTGACAAAATGAAAAACAAAACTAATTTTTTTGGATGGAAATAGTATCATAGTTATATATTTCTCTATTTTTAAAAGTATAATTTCCTATTTCGGCATTAATAACAAGCTATTATTGTTACTTTCTGTTTAAATATGGTTATTTTCCTGAATGACGAGTGATTTTAGGTGTAGTTATTTAGTATGATGGAATAAAGTAAAATATAGTTGAATATTTTAAGAAATTAAAAAGGTTAAATTTTTTATTGTGGATATAATAGATGGATATTTTGATAGGAATAAATTCAAAAAAAAATACTTGATAACTTGAATGGGATAAATGAAGTATTACATTTGTTAAATTACATAAATATGCCTAACTATGGATGGAGTACTATATTGTGATATAAAAAATTCTAATTTTATCCAAAAAAATAAGGAATCTAACAAAATTATGAGTGAATCTAAAATAATTCATATGGTCGTGTTTGACCACATTGAAGATAGTCATTTTCCACTTGCAGTCCTCCACGTGGTGACAGGCTTTATCGATGTTGGATTTCTCTGCAGCAATTAGTTTAATATCGTGTCTCAATTAATTACAAAAGTTGGTTTATCCAAAAATATGATTTTCACTTAAACGACACAAATTTTCTGTCCTATTTATAGTATGACTATGCTTAAGGAGTAGGTACATGGTTTCGTTTACATTTTGTGAATTAAATGATCCTTGCCATAGTAAATGAGTATCTAAATTTAATATATTAAGATTATCTAGTTTTAATTTATTATGTACTCATGGGTAATGTTTTAGGAATAAGAGAAAAAAATATAGAAAAAATGCCCATAAATGAAATTACCAACTCCATAATAATGATCTTTCATTTATGTACCAAAGAAATATGCGAAACCTTGAAAATATTCAAAATGTGCATAATTAGGCATTGTTCGATTGATTTTTATTGATATTATTTGATTAGATAGACAGAGTCTTATACTTAATTTTTAAATTATAGTATCACGTAATATTAGTCTTGACTTACGTCTTTGATATTTTCTAAGTATAAAGCTAATATCAGATCAGTTCAACTTCGGAAGTTGTTTAAATATATTTAAAAGTATAAAATAGTTAATAAGTTTACAAAACAACTAATGAATTCAACACATAAAAACAAAATAAAGATGGAATTACTAGGATAATATACCAACCATTCACTCTAATAAATGTAATGAATAAATCTATATTTTATAATTGGATTATAGGTGAGATATATAAATATAAATAGGGAGAAAATAATGTGAGGATATGAGAGGCAAGGGACCCAAGATTGAATGTGTAAGCACGTGATATGAGCTGGTGGTCTGACCCATTAAAATGGGACAATCGGAATTCATGCCACCACCATGTGCACCTCAGATAATTTCATCTCCGTCTCGTATTTTATTTCACTACCATAATCATGTATCGTCGCAAATAAATTAGATTTGGAGCGATCGTGTAGATTTAAATAGTTGCGTGTTAGTGCATTTCGCACTATATTCGTTATAGTTGAACGTCATCTAGTCTATTCTCCTAGCACTAATTGTTTAACGGGAACACATCTTGTCTTGGTATTTTATTTCACTACCATAATCATGGATCATCACAAGAATAAATTAGTTTTATTATACATTATAATCATTGCCTATTTTTGTGATATCTGAACTATATCAAGTCTTTAATGCCATCTTGTCTCGTACTTTATTCTTTATCATAATCATATATCACCTTGAAAATAATTGTATTTAGATAATTGTATGGATTTAAATCATTTTGTGTTGGTGCATTTCATGATATCCGAGCATCATCTCATCTATTGTAGCACTAATAATGGTTTTTGAACGTAATCTCGTCTTACATTTTATTTTTCTACTATAATCATGTATCATTTCGAAACAATTTAGATCTATAATAATTGCATATTAGTCCATTTTAATACCATATTCTTTTTTTTAGCATCGTCTTGTCTCGTCCAGTCTATCACTAATCCGTTAACGGGTTACGAGCATCGGTTTTATTCGTATTTTTCTTTTGAAACAGATTCAGTGGCTCCGAATCAGACATCAACGGAAACTGAAGCGGGACCAGCTACTTCAACAAGTTCAACTGCCTAAGACAGGAACCTTGGATTAAATTCTTTTAAATTAAAAAAAAGGTGTTTATTGTACAATATTGGAAAATTAATCGATATTCCTTTTTTTATCTCTCAATAAAAATATCATTTATGTAACCACTCAATTTTTCCCCCTTTTATCTGTTTTTGGGGTTGATCATTCATATTAACAAACAACTCTTATTAACGAAGACTTTCTTTCTTATTTTTAAATTTTAGATGAATTTAAAGTATATTTTAAGTGTTCCATGTGTTATAGAATAATACTAACTTTTTTTAAATTGGGGATTTTTTTATTTGTTGATTATAATCAAGATGTTTTCCAAGTATTTGCCTACTTCTTGAAAACTGTCTACTAATTAAATTCTCACGGGCTATACACCATTTTGTGCGTAATGTGCGTAATACATTACGCACTACTTGTGAGCGCATATCATGAACACCATTGATATGTTTCCTGATATCAAACTTTTTACTTATATATTTCTTTTTTTTCTAATAGATTTAAACTATTACCAGGCTCATCAATTATGGAGTACAAAAATATAAATTAAAACTTGATTCTATATTTATAGCTAGACCAATAATTAGGAGGCTTCATTGTAGCCAATAATTGGCTAGACCAATCACTTATAGAATTATATGTACTTTGTTCATTTACAAATGGAAAAAGTTATACACTTGGCTTTCTCTTTATTCACTACAAAGTCTCCAAAAAGTCACAATTAAATAGCTTAAAAACAAATATAGTAAGTGCTTCCATTTCTTTTCAATTTTAGGGTTCTTCGATATCCCAAAATTCGAAAAATCGATTTAGCTCTTCACACATTTGGTGAAAGGAAGATGAAAAAAGTGTCTAGTTGTGTAGTGCTATAAATTGTTTTGGTTGACTTGAACTTGAAAATGTGCAAGATTCCACTAAGTACTCCATTATTACAGGTAAATGTGTGATTTGGACAAAGATTATGTGATTATTCAAATCCAAACCTATACATTCCATAGCATATTTATAATTATAATCATATCATTAAAACTATTAATATATGAAAAATAAATACTCCATAAACCACAAACTATTGCATTTGTATAAAAACTGTTATGTGTCTATTTCTTGGCTCCTTAAACCTACTATATATAATATAACTTGCCGGAAACGAAGACCTTTTTTGCATTAAATAAAACAAACATTGTTTTTTGCTCTAATAATACAAAGCGTCGTCGTGTTATGATTTAGGAGGCTAAAAAATGGGGGAATGGCATTTATAATGCTAAAGTAATAGTTTAGGATTCAAATAAATAATATTTTCAATTGACATTTTCGGTGACATAGGTATAATTTAGGATTTAAACTTATATTCATATGAGAGATTGTGTGATAATAAATATTGTTTCGTTAATTTTGCATTTCCGATTATATCATTAACGATACGATAAAATACTTTAGTGCTATTATTTTTATAAATATAATTTAATGCGATAATAGTATATACAATTTGTTAATAATTTTCTTTTTCAGAAGTTATAATCAATACATGGGCCTAAATAAATTATTGGGCTATAAATTAATATGCAGTTTGGGCTTTAAATTTGTAGAGGATCTGTATTTAAATTAATATTCAAGTTTATTGGACTTCACTAATATATATTTGTGGGCCTTAATTATTCATATGGACCAAGTTTTATAATGCCAACTAAAATAGTAGTAGTACTAATAACTTTTTTTATGATAAGTCCGTAAAATAATGATTGTATTCTATTCTTAGTAATTTGGTAGACTTTTCATTTTGAGTTGCACTTTCCATATAAGTTTCGTTTGGTTTTGAGAAAATTAGTGCTCAATCCTATCAAATAAATTGATTTTTTTTAAATAGAATAGTACTCCTATATAGTGTTTATTTGACAAAAAAAAGAGAATAGTACTCCAATATTGGTGATTGCCCTTGTAAATTTGTGGGGTATTTTAAGCTGAGATATATAAGTAGGAATGCTGTATTTGAATTTAATACCCATCGTTTCATTGTTTTTGTATTTTACTTTTGAATATACAAAATGATGAATATCCATTCAAAGAAATACATAATTTTCAAAAAATAAAATATTATCCATTCTATTTTATTTTATGGTGAAGGAAATGTTGTAACTTTTGGATGCAAAAATAATAAACAATGGTTATGAATGTGGAGATAATTGAAAAAGGGGACAATTCACGGGTAATGCACCTGCGCCGCCGTTCACACTATTTTGTGCTCATCAATCATTTTAAACATACCACTGTCGGTGAATTTAATTTTATATTTAATAAACCGGCAATTTCGTATTATTGGAGTATAATTTAATTTTATATTTAATAAACCGGCAATTTCGTATTATTGGAGTATAATTTAATTTTTAGAATTATAGTACATAATTTTAACTATTCGTTATTAGTGGTACTTAAATTTTTGTGTATTGAATATTACGTACTTTGTTAAATTATTAGTTTAAAAACGATTTTAGTAATGCCTATGCAATTATTAACTCACCTTTTTATATACACTGTGACATTTTAATAAACTCAATAAACCGTTTCCACAATTTATTAAAGTTAATACTAGTACATGTGAAGCGACAATATTTAAGTACATTGAACGTGCTTTGCATTGACTTAAGATTCCTATTTCAGAAATTTTGTTAGTATATTAAAAGAGATTAAAAAGAATTGTGAAACGTAACTAAGTGAACAAAATCGAAAATTGGAGCGAATTAGTACTAAAGCACCATTTCTTGTAATCTACAATTTTGTGCTATGATATTGTTGGATTATCACATCATTAACATCTATTGACGATGACTAAAATTTGGAATGTAACAAAATACATGAAAAAAAATAAAGAATATAGATAGAAAAGACACCTTAAACGCAATTTATCTGCAAATAAAATTTGGATGATACGAAGAAACAATCGCTGCAAATTACTCCATCCATCCCTGAAAATTTGTCACTTATTTTCAGTTTTTATCGGTTCCTAAACATTTGACACCTTTCACTTTTACTTCCTTCGTCCCTGAAAATTTGTCACATTTTTCTATTTCCATCTGTCCCATAAAATTTGTCACATTTCACTTTTGATCATTTTTTGTAGTAGACCGCACATTTCACTAACTTATTCTCACTCACATTTTATTATAAAATAAAACTAATACTTTGAAGGTAGGACCCACGTCCTATCAACTTTTTCAACCCACTTTCCATTACATTTCTTAAAACCTGTGCCCAGTCAAACTATGACAAAATTTTGGGGGACGGAGGAAGTACCATTTTTTATTGTAGACCTCACATTCCAATAACTCATTCTCACTCACATTTTATTATAAAATAAAATTAATGTATAAAAGTATGACTCATATGCCACTAACTTTTTTAACTCACAATCTATTACATTTTTTAAAATCCGTCTCGAGTCAAATAGTGATAAATTATGGGAGACTGATGGAGCAAATAAATACGTAAATGAAATTCTATAATAGGATTATAGGAGTATCAATTAACTCAAACAATCTCAAAAATATAAAACGGATTACCAAATAAATTGCAATTTTTTGAATTTTCGGATCGAAATTCGAAACCCCTCTCACGAGTGGCCCCACACATGATTGAAAATCGAAAGTCTGCATGTGAGTCTGTGACTCTTAATCTCAATTATCGCTCTCAAATTATTTGCTTTTATAACGTGCATATGAATTATGTTCAACAAAATGGATGTTACATTTTTCTAAAATGCCTTTATCTCTTAAAAGAAAAAAGGTTTGTATATTCACGTTTATTTATTTATTTAATTTAATTCCACATAAGTAGATATGCGGATACATCAAAGTTCAAACCTTTACCAACCATAAAACACAACCACTTTATCATCTTAAATATCATTTTCTAACTTTCTATATAAATGATTGATGAATTTAATTTTTGTTACATAAATTTGACTATGAGTTCAGTAATACTGCAATTTAAAGTCTCTTTATGATTTGCCCTTTTTTTTATACTATATGTTTTTTTTTGTTTTTTTCCATTTTGCATGTGTAATAAATACTTACATGGTACTATTAGTTACTTATACTTTTAATATTATAATTTATTTTAAATGAGTGATGATTGTGACGTCAGATTAGACCAATTACTTAAAAAAGTGTAGGCAAGTCCTGAACGAATTATTTATAAAGTTGGGTGCATGTTAATATGTCTAGTGATAGCACATGATGATGCAATATATACTAGTGTGTCTTTTTATTCGTAAGTAGATGAAAATAATAAATATTAAATTAATTATTATAACTATTATCTAGTAATAATATATGTTGACATTGATTAAGTGGCAACATTGAATGTGATCCAACCATGTTTTAATTGTACAAATATAAGAAATGAAAATGACATAAGCTAATAATCACTTATGTGATTCACACAAGGCACATGACCAACAATTTTAAGATACTATGCTATTTTACTTTCTAAAATTCTACTCTCTAAAAAGTAATCCCTCAGCCGTCGATAAATGTTACATTTTGCAATCTTGGTCCGATCTGTAATTAATTATCTCATTTCATTTTTACTATGCATAGTAAATATCAAGTCTCGCATTCCATTATTAATTTCACTCACATTTTATTAGTACAAAACTACTTTTTCACATTTTTTAAAACTCAAATTGCAAAAAAGTAAGATATTTATTGACATATGGATAGAGTTATTATAAAACTATTTTTTCATCCACATAACCCAAAAAAAAGTTGAGTTATTATAAATTCCAAATGCATCTTACAAATTTCAATGCAAACTAGAATAATTGTGCCACTAATAATGTGACTCGTGACTCTCTCACCAATATTCATGAGCGATAAATTGTGGATTCAAACGTAGGAACTACGTAATAGTATCCAATCTCTCTGTGGGGGACCAAACCTCATAACATGGGGTGTGTTTGTAAAGATGCATTATTGAATTGAAATATAGAAAAATATCATCATATATTGATAAAGTTATTAGTTTGAGGTAGGGGCTTAATCAATCTCTCACTGAAACTATGAGAATTCCATTAATTTATCCTACCAAAAAATGGAATTTTGAACACCACCCTCTTGTCCATATGCCAAAACACAAAAAAGATGGAGTACTACTTTGTTCATATGCCAAAGTCATTAAAGTTAACTTTATTTTAAAATTTTCAAATATAAGATAATATAGAACAAAAGTATTAAATATTGCCGAGTTGTTGAAATAAAACTTGCTAGTACTATAAATCTATAATCCAATCAAGATTTTTCAAATGAAAAATATAAAAACAAAGAGACAAATATAATACTATGAAATGAGTAGCATTAAAGAAATAAGTGGGGGCTTGCACTATGCCTTGGTAATTAATGACAAATTGACCCATATATAATTGTATCATATTACACACCATCATTGCACCCCAATCCCTATGTGCTGTGAATTTTGTCCACAATATAAGAACTTTGGTATATTTATAGCAACGTACTTAGAGCCTTATATAAAAGTACGCGATAAATATTAATGCTCAAATTCAATTCAATTTATAAATAAATAACTAGTATATTACAGATTAATTAGTTTCTATTTATAATTAGTGATAATTATGATTTAATTAGAACGGGTGCCCCATGCAATTGGATGTATGTTATTCAGTGGAGTAGTATTTATTAGATCCATTGCACTGTATTTATTAGTTTTTATTTATATTCACATAGTACTTTAATAGATTAAATAAATATACTAGTATTATATTTATATAAAAAAAAACTAAATACATTCAGTAGTATTTATTAGATCAATTGCACTGTAGTTTGTGGCAATGTCGACTGGGAGTTGGTGACCTATTTAATGTTAAATGAGTTTCAACACGTTTTATATATGAGTATTTCAGGTTTATAATTTAGTCTCCACAATATATTCAAAATTAATTTTGTTATCATATACTGTACTATATTAAAAATACATTCTTAACATTTATTCACCGGAGCACATCAAAATTCTGATGACATTAGAGGATGGTCGATCCAAAGAATATCCAATAAACTCTTACATTCGATTTTTCTTCAATTTGTTGGTCTCTGCTATCTTTTATGTTTTTTTAGTTACCTTTGATATTTGGCAACATGTCTAGGTTAGTGTCGTGATCTTGTTTATGCTTTCATTTATTTTAATGATTTATCATCGTATTTTATCATTATCTTTCTTGTTTGTTGTGCAACATCATCTTTTGTTCTACCTTTTATTTGGAGGACTTTGTGCTCGCCCTTTGGGAATTCAATCAATTTCTATTAAAAAACTAATATTGTTTATTTAGATAATATGTATATACTGTATTATTTTAGAATAATAACTCACACACAACCACATACGTATTGTAATAATATAATGGAATATCACATTGAAATGGTGACTATAAGTGTTCCACCTATTGCTTGTGATATTATTCATCATTGCCTCACTTTTCAAATTTGTTATTTAACGACCAATCCAAGATCTAATTGAACGAAAACTAGTCAAAACAAATCATAATTTAGCCTATTTATGTGAACCACACTCAACTTTGACTTAACCAATGAAACAGTGACAATAAACAATTCTAAATAGGTTTATATAAATAAAAAAAGAATAGTATCTAAAAAGTTGAATCGTTGACTAAACTCGTATCCAAATTGTCCTATTGAAAACCGCGTTACACTCTAAAGTCCAAACGCAAGTGACTTCAATTTTTTTAATCTTGATTAATTGAATTCACACTAAATCTCAAAGCTACTATAATTTAGTTGTGGCTATAATTAATTCCACCTCTATATTAATAAAACTATGCAAATTGTACAGTTTTCTATTGCCTTACACTACTTTGGGCTACCTAATAATCACATATATTTCGATGTTAGCTATTTTAGAATGTTAGGAAGAATATTGATTGTGACTATTTTGGACATGTTCACATTTATTAAAGTTGGTGAAAATGCCTACCCAACCTAATACGTTAAACGTGACCACTACGTTGGTAATATATAGTTATATTACCCTAAATAATATTGCACTAAAAAGGTTTATATATTTATATAAATACACATATTGATTGTTTGACTCATAAAAAATACTATTTTATATTCTTTGGCCACTTCCAACTTTTAATTAAGTCGAGATAACCATGCCCATTTCACTATATTATTTTGAGGATAAAGCAATACAGTTGGCTGGCCAGAAAGAGTATTTTTATAAATTTTAACAATATTAAATTAATTATCTTATTTAATGTTTAAATCTATTTACATTATTCCACGTTCAATTCAATAAAAGGGTATACATTCACAAGAAAAAAAATGTATTTTTAGCTAATTATATATTTTACTAAATTACTAACAAATGAATCTGTTTTTATTTAAATCAGATGATAACAAGTCATATTATAACTGAACACTATCACTCTTAAATTAATATCTTACTTTTAGAAAAAAGAAATTTAAAATATACAGTCTGAATAGAATAAGATTTGAAGTTTTTAATCATATGTAATTAATTTGCTAGGTAAATGAAGGAAGAAAAGAAAACCTCATTTAGGTAGTTTCCTCGAGATTTGGTCTCTGTTTGCCTATCTGATTAATTTTAACTAACCATTAATCACAATTAATGTTTTTTATAATAAAAAATACTAAGAAGATAAGGGTCAATTTACAAAATCGAATCGATTTTCTTAAATGTTGTATTAAATTCACTATTTTTTACGTGTATTAGTATGAAATTATATTACTATAATCAATATGGCACCAAAACTATAGGGGCCACTATTAATTGACAAGTGCATGCAATTCCTTATCCGGCCAAACAATTAACTTTATTTAATATCTACTATCCAATATGACATAAATATATGACACATAGATGTACATTGTATTTGTACATATTTTATCAATTTAATCTCGATCTAGTATATGCTACATAAAATCTACTACTCTAAATATCTTCAAAAATGCAAGAAATTGTCATTTTTGTAAAGAGATTCAAACAACTTGTATTATTGAGTTATAACTTATAACCCTTGGATTAAGACTTGTATTAATGTGATTGGACTCTACTTATTAATGCTCACAATTTTAGTTACATCATATTCCAACTTAAATTAAAAATAGTTACATCATATTCCAACTAAAAATAAAAATAAAAACAAAACCATTAATTCATCTTTGAGGAGTAATTACCACATTAAATAAATATAAAAAAAATATTTGTACTGCACTTACATTCAATTTCAATTAAAACTAAAAGCCCAACACAAATGAAAATTAAATCAACCAATACAAAACTCAACATTTATTGAACGGTCCATCAAATTGTATGCATATATATAAGTATATAAATCCCATTTCCACTTCGGTGAAGTCTCCTTCATCTCTACATTCTAGCTGGAAATTTTCTTGCTCTCATTTCTGAATGTGATCTGAAGCTCAAGTGTGAATTTTTGGGAGGCAGTGTGAGTGTGTGAAATCAAGGGTTGATGGAAGGGTTTTAAGAAACGACAAACAAGCCTTGGGTTGTGAGAAATCCATGAAAACTTGCCCCATAATTAAGCTGAAATTGAGGGCTCTCTTGTTTCTAGCAAAGTTTGCATCTTTTTAGGTAAACTCTGACGCCCAGAATTTTTGTTGTTGTTTTCTGTTTGTATTTGATCATTTGATGCCATTGATCCAACTGGGTCTTTGTGTTTTGGTTTTGGGAGTGATGTGGACTTCAATTCAGAGTTTTTTGTATTCAGTAGCTCGAATCTTGGTTGTGTTTTTGTAGATATCTGCTTAATTTATCACTTAAAACTGGTTTCTTGATTTGGATTTTGTGTTTCCTATTTTTAGTTTTAGTTCAAGTCACATGTAGACTGTAAAGCTTCCTCTTTTAGATTTGATTTCTGTCTAATCTCCACAAATCACGTTATGTATTTGTATCCATGTGTTTCCCATAAATCACGGTGTGTGACTGTGTTTTTTGATGTTAGAGGATTTAGTATCAGATTTGGGAATAGTCCATTCCAAATTCATTACTTTGTTTACAGTTTCAGTTTGCCCTTTTTGCTTTTTTGCTGTTTTGATTGGTATTGGTATTGACTCTTTAGTTTTATGTGATGGGGTTGTTTAGGTAAGTAAGTCAGATGTCGAGGCCTCTTCACCGGGGCGTTTTGAGTGGCGGGGGGCGATTGTCGGGGAATAGTAATGATTATTGGGATGATTCTCAGAAGAAAGATAAATTGGAGAAGGAAGATTTGAATCGGAATCAGCTAAATGGAGCTGATGTTACACATTTGTCTTTGAAGAGCCCTTTTCGATTTCTTTTCACAAATTCGACTCATGGCTTGGGAGAGCACGGTTTTGTATCGGATCCCTTCAGTCCCCCATTTAGGAGTTGGCAGAAAGTGATTCTCTCCTTTCTCAAGTTCAGCTTAGTAGCCATTGTGATTCTTGCTCTTACTGGTTCGTACTGGTGGTCGCTTTCTATAGCCTCAACGTCGAGAGGGAAAGTGTTCCATGGATATAGGCGGCTTCAGGAGCAGCTGGTCTCTGATATGTATGAAATTGGGGAGCTTTCTCTTAGTTCGTCGAGGTTTAGGGAGTTAGAGTATTGTTCTCAGGAGTCTGAGAACTTTGTTCCGTGCTTCAATGTTTCGGAAAATCTTGCTCTGGGGTTTTCTGGGGGAGAAGAATATGACCGGCATTGTGTGCATGGGTTGAAGCAGAACTGCTTGGTTCTTCCCCCAGTGAACTATAGGATTCCTCTGCGGTGGCCTGCTGGGAAAGACATAATCTGGTTTGCGAATGTTAATATTACGGCACAGGAAGTCCTGTCTTCTGGTAGTTTGACTAAGAGGTGAGTTTCGTAGTCGAATTGAAGTAATTGTTGGTTTTTTCTTCTATCTGATATCTTATCTCTGTTGTGTAATCGCAGGATGATGATGTTGGACGAAGACCAGATTTCCTTTCGTTCGGTGTCTTCTACCTTCGATGTTGAAGATTATTCTCATCAAATTGCAGAAATTATTGGGCTGAGAAACGAGTCCTCGTTTATACAAGCTGGAGTAAGTGAAAATCACCATACACTGTCTTTGAATTATTGCAGTAGATGTGGGAATCCATGATTGTTCGACACTAAAATTATGCTGTGAAAGCATGACAGTGATCGAGCAGTTGGTTGATATTTGTCTATTTAGTCATTTTTTATTAGAATGAGACAGATCATTTGCATTAGAGAGTTGTTACATTCAAAAGCTTGATATAACGTATCATGTTATGTGGCAATCTTTGATGCGTTTCATGCTTAATACTGTCTTCTCAGGGTTCTGAAATACGAATATATGCTTATTTTTTGTTCCATTTTCAGGTGAGAACAATTCTCGACATAGAATGTGGTTATGGTAGTCTTGGGGCACGATTATCTTCGTACCAACTATTGACCATGTGTTTAGCAAACTATGAGGCGTCAGGCAGTCAAGTCCAGCTAACCCTGGAAAGGGGTCTCCCGGCAATGATTGGTTCATTTGCGTCAAAACAGCTCCCGTATCCATCTATATCTTTTGACATGATTCATTGTGCAAGATGTCGAGTTGATTGGGACACAAAAGGTAATCTTGATTCTGCTACGGTTGCTTTTCTTCTTCTTTTGAACATCTACATCTTTTAATGGTTAACGAGAAAATATACCAGAAGTTGCTTGAGTACCATACAGATAAACGATACATTTCAGATTAGACAAGGACAGGGTTTGAGACAATGAAACATAGTTACAGAGGTAAAATGATGCGACAACTTTTTCACTGATTAGATGCAATTGCATAAAAATCGAACTATCAGTTCTGAAACTAGGAAAAGATGATTCTTAGCTCGTTACAATGTTAATCTTCAAGAAATACCCGTTCAATATAGTTCTCATGGTATATGTTATGCCACTAATCGTACCTTTTCGACAAAATCAAAGAACATTGACTGTAATTAGTCTCTGATTGCAAATCAGATGCTTTACCATTCAAAATAATCTTCCTATGATTTAAGTGTTTTTATCTTATGGAATTCAGATGGCGTATATTTACTTGAAGTTGATCGGTTGTTGCGGCCCGGTGGATATTTCGTGTGGACCGATCCCATTATAAACTCTCAGCGCTCCTTACGCAACAAAGCCAACATGAAAAAATGGGATACAGTGCGGCTGGCAGCAGAAAATCTCTGCTGGGATATGCTCCCACAGCAAGACGAAACTGTCGTTTGGAAGAAGACTAGTAAAAAGAATTGTTATTCCAAACGGTAAGAGGGCGATTTTCTTGCTTTGTTATATAATACTAGTAATAAATTGATGGCTGCATTTGCAAGTGATGCATCTTGTTTGCAACTTTTACAGGAAAAGTGGTTCGTTTTCTCTGTGTAGTAAGCGCCACGATGTCGAGACCCCGTATTATAGACCACTCCCGGCATGCATTGGAGGGACTCAAAACCGCCGCTGGCTTCCTATCGAAGAAAGGAGAAAATGGCCCTCACAGGCAGCATTGACCCCAGCTGAACTTGAACGATATGGTAACGTTAACACCACCTAGACTGCTTGGTGCAGGATACACGTCGTGTTACCTTTTATAAGCATCTCCTGATTCAATTTATTTTGCTTTCATGTAGGCTATAGCGCAGAAGAGTTTGCGGAGGATTCTGTAAACTGGAAATCCGCCGTCCAAGATTTCTGGTCTCTGCTTTCACCGCTCATATTCTCGGATCATCCAAAGAGGCCTGGTGACGAAGATCCTTCCCCTCCTTATAACATGCTGAGAAATGTGCTGGACATGAATGCACATTTGGGAAGTTTCAATGCTGCCTTATTAGAGACTAAGAAATCCGTCTGGGTTATGAACGTGGTCCCTGCGAGTGGTTGGAACAGTCTCCCTTTGATCGTTGACCGGGGCTTTACTGGTGTGCTGCATAACTGGTAATTCTTACATTCTGTTTTATGTACTCCTTTTGTCAGCCAATAGACGTCTTACTTTTTGGTGGCTCGGGTTTTAAGAAATATGAGTGAATGAGTTAATGGAATGTGCGTTTTATTTATCATTATAAGTGAGGAGTCTCAAGCTTCTCTTTTTATCGACAGCTTTTTGTTGGAATCGTCTTCAGCTTTCCTCCAATCTTTATTGGATTTAAAGTTTGGCTTTTTTTGGCAGGTGTGAACCATTTCCATCGTATCCAAGGACGTATGATCTAGTTCATGCAGAAGGACTTCTCACTCTTGAATTTTCCGAGCAGCCAAAATGCCAAATGATCGATATGTTTGCTGAGATAGATCGCTTACTTCGTCCAGAGGTATAGTTTGTGCTTTATGAAACAATATAGTATGAACTATTTGCAAGAATGGATAGGATAATCAAGATCCGAGACGGAACTATTTAGATCGTTGAAATCTGTTTCGTTTCGTGTCTAAAAGCTGAAGCCTAGATCAATGGCTCTTTATATGTCCAGATTAGTTGCTCATGTGCTTCAACGTGCTCTCTCGTTGATTAATCTCTCGTTTTGCTGACCAACGTTAAAAAAACACAGGGATGGTTGATTCTGAGGGACACCACTCCTCTTATCGAGTTTGCAAGATCTCTGACGACTCATCTGAAATGGGACGCGCGTGTAGTGGAGATCGAGAGCAACAGCAACGAGAGGCTCCTGATCTGCCAGAAGCCGTTCCTCAAGAGACAAGCGAGGTGATTTCTTGGAAAAAAATACACGCCGGGTATATCTACATATGATAGACGATTGTATTCACATTCATTTCTTTACTGCATCATCCTACATTCTTAAAGAATCGGAGGAAAGAAAGTTGATAGTCGAAGAGAAAGGGTCGATAGCACGATGCAGAAACTGCATGATCGCGTTATTTTTTACAAACGCCGCAAGGTGTCTGTGTGGACCGTGTAACTAGAGATCGAAAACGAAGGGGGTGTGGGGGAGACATAGGACTATATACTCTTTTGATGCCTCTTTTTAGGGACATTTTCATACATATGTATACTCAAAAATCAAAATTGAGATGGATGGATTTATAGAAGTATACAATAAGCAAAAATTGGTTTGCTTGTGTATACATATTCTTTTTAACTTCTCTACTTTTGCATTTAGTGTATGTTAATTTGTTTATTTTCATGTTTTATGATATTTTTCAAGCTAATTTTGAGTACTCCTTCGTCCGCTATTAAATGTCTTATTTTGTCATTTCGAACCGCTATTAAATGTCTTATTTTGTCATTTCGGAATATCGATGGTTACATGTTTCAAATCTTGAAAAATCAAAATAAAAATCAAGCCTTTTCCCTCAAACTGGAATGAACTCGAGGATGGCTTTTTGACCTGTGTTTGCTCTTCTGGCCGGTGCCGACGGCAGCGCTGCTTCTCCGGGACGGCGACGAAGCCCCAGCAGTCGCCCCCTTCCTCACTATCTTCCTACGGCTGCTCCCGAGCGCAGCTTTGGCACTGGAGTCCACGCGTATCTCCCGCGCCTTCTGTGGGTTCGCCGGCTGCCTGTTGAGCAACGCGAGCTTCGGGAGCAGGCTGCAGACCGTCTTCCTCAGCAGCTCGTCGCTCATGTTGCTCTGGACCGGATTCCCGAGCAGATTCACCGCTATGAGGGAGCTGTAATTCGCTCCGAGCTGGCCTAGCCCCTTTGCTGTGGTGATCTTGTTGAAGCTCAAGTCGAGCACGGTCAGCTTCAAGAGCCGGTGCAGACCTTCCACCGTGCTTATCTTGTTCCCGGCGAGATAGAGCTCTTTCACGAGAGTGCAGTTCGACATCCCTGTAATTGATCCAAGAAAACAACAACGCGTTAGCTAAGACAACGACGAGATATGTTACTTGTACGGGATGCAGACAACGCACCTTGACCGCATCTGGAGATCCGGTTGTAGCTGAGGTCAAGCACGCGGAGACGAGTCAAGTCCCTCAGACCCTCGATCGTGCTTATGTTGTTCCTTGATAGGTTAAGAACATGAAGACCCTTTGGGAGTGATCCCGGAGTTATACGAACTGCAATAAACCATTCACAACGACTCGAGTGAGGACGTCTGCACGGTACATACATACAAAAGTAACAATTTATGAGCCATTATGGAACTAATAAGCATTCAACTAATATACCTATAAGATTGCCAGACAAGTTGACAGATCGAAGGCTGGAAAACTGCGAAAACGAGGGAATGGCTGCAAGTCCGAGGCCCGTGATATGAGCCGCGCTCGAGTTAGTAGTCAAGGACCGGATGACAGTGTTGGCGTGTGAGATATCCTCTGGCGTGTCTGCAGCTGGAGGCCGAGACGGCTCTGATGCATCGTGCTCAGGAGAGGATGGGAAGTTAATAATATCGTCTTCGTGTTGAGGTTCGTCCTTGTCCAGTAGGCAAGGAGGCTGCGAGGACGTTTCTTTCACCCACTCGTTGACTCTCCATAGAGGAGACGAGTCGGGAGGGAAAGCAAGCCACTGATTTTGAGGCCACATGCCGTGTAATCCCTCCCATTTCGTGCCATCCGAGCTATGCTTGCCCCTCTCAGTCGACTCTTCTGTCAATGAGCTCGGAGATCTCAAGTTTCTTGGGCCGATGGCGTGCTTAGGCTTGACGGTATCAGATGAGTAGCCACCGCGCTGGTTGACAGGAGCGGCCTCGAGTTCAGATAGGAGCGGTTTTGTTGCATCAGCGGTTATATGCAAGTTTCTATGACTCCATAGGAACAATTTCCACCACAGTTTCCGGCTGCCAGAAGGAAGAATCTGGCTCGAGGAGTGCCTCTTCAGCATCACCTTATCAGCGCTGCAACGCGTCTTGATGGAGACAGGGCTTGCCCCGTCTCCTCCGGGATTACCCGTGGCGTGCATTTCAGCTAGCATCTGCATATCCTCGTAAGACTTGCACTTCTCGAGCTCAAGAGAGACGCTCCTTATTGCCAAACTAGAGCACGAGCGCTTGAGCTCCGGGGAAGCCCAAAACCTGGCTTTCCCAGTCCCGGGATCGCTTAGGTGTCCACTTGCATCCATCTCGAACATTGCTTCTGCGTTACTGTGCTCAGCATCGCCATCGATGTTCAAAGAGCACGGGGAATTCACTCCTCGTAGAGTTTGCCTTTGTTCTCCGTTGGGATGTTCAAAACACACTTGGAAATTGAATTCAGAATCCCTATCCAACCGGGCAGCCCCATCGTGCTCGTCTCCCCCTTCGTAGTCCACCTCAACAGAATCAGCTGCAACGGGGCTCTCGTGATTCATCACATTCACACAGCACCTAGAACTCCCCGGGACACGGAAAGGAACAGGAACATTATAAGATGTTGAACTCAACTCGTTCGTTTCCGAAGATGTCTGGACATGATCGAGATTCACGTGCAAAGTACCGCGCTTCCTCTCTTTACCAGATGGCTCAACGCGCTCGAATTTCCCTCCCTACACCCCAAAATCAAGCCACTTCAACAACCAACAAATGCAACAAACAAACACAAACACACACACAACACAACACAACACACAACAATCAATCACCTTATTCTTCTTCTTTAGCCAAGAAGGGCAAAAGCAATTGAGAGGAGCCATTCAAAGCTCACTCCAAAAGACCTCAAACTGACTCAGACATGGCCTAACACTACCGCATTTCGCCTCCTCTCCACCTCCTTCTACTCGGGCAAAGCTGCGATTGCACACTCAACACAAAGCCCTCCCACACAGCAACAACAACAACAACAACAACAAATCCCCCCAAAAAAACGCACGAATTTCACATCGGATTAGCCATAATCAACTGGCAGCTTCCAAGCCAATAATCCCCAAAATCGAACTAACACACCTTCACAACCTTCTTTTCTTGCCTCCAACCTTTCCACAAACCAACACACCTCAATTATAGAGGAAAAGTCGTCCAGAGTGATCGATCAATCAATCAGTCAAACTCAGCAATGCACATATGGAACCTCAACCAACCTCCTTTCCTGTAAACCCCAGCCACAAAAAAATCACAATCCCATTTCAAGAAAGTCCCAAAAAACCAATCTTTTAACTATTTCTCAACAAAGAACAGAATTTGCAAGTAGCCCACCTCAAATCAGATTAGTTCCAAACGAATAAGCTACCAAAAAAATCAAAAAGATTAAATTTATCAATAAACAAACCTGTAAAAAGATTGTGACAAACAAAGATTTATGCGAATTTACATGACAAAAATGTGGCCTAGTTGAGAAGCTCCAAATATTGAGAGAAGCAAGGCGCAATTGAAGTGTTATGTGCGTGTTTTTGGAGGTGAAAAAGTGTGTGTGATTGAGGAGACTAGAAATAGACGGCAAATTCATGAATAATCGTACGCGCAATCCCCGCGGTGGTGTCGTTTGCATTAAAAAAATTCCTTTAACACTATTATTGCAAAGAATTTCAAGATTAAGAATCCCAGTTGCGGTTCTATGAAACTTAAGAGAATGAAGGTGATGAAATAAATAGGTTTTTTATTCTTAATAATTTGAGAAAATAAAAGGTTTTGATAGTGGGAGAAGTGCAGATTTGATCAAACAAGACAGTGTAAAATTGCAACACTGACTCCACTATAAATATTGTGATTTGAAAGTTCATTAATGTAATGCAATTTCAGTTTTTGTATTCAAAAGATTTTAATTACTACTAATATTTAAGAGCTTATTTAAATAATAGTAATTTGTTTTTACTTTTTTATGTTTAATAAATCAGTATTATATGCATATTTGATGAAATATAATGGGTTTGCACGCACGGGGAGATTCTAGTTATGTTATAACTTATAAGTGAGAGAGATCAAAAAGGTTTTTATGATAAATAAATAAAGGAGTGAAAGGTTTTAAAGAAGACTGAGGGAAGTCGAAAAGTTTTTTAATTGTTATGCTAAAAAATCAGTGAAGGAATTACTATACATAAGCTTTAATGTTTTGGAAAATGTTTGTCAGGGAAAAATTATGAAATTTTCAAAGTTGATGTAGTGAGTATTTGGATTAAAACAAAGCTTAAGGAAAAATAAAAAATTCGTATTTACAAGCAAATAATACTCCCTCCGTCCCCTAATAGGAGTCGCTCTTTGACCGGGCACGAGTTTTAAGAAATGTAGAGAAAAGTTGGTTGAAAAAGTTAGTGGAATGTGAGACCCATATTTTTATATTGGTTTTATAATAAAATGTGAGTGGAGTGAGTTAGTGGAATGTGGGGCCTACTACCATTTATGGTAAAAATGAAGAGTGACTCTTAATGGGGGACGACCCAAAATGGAAATTAACGACTCTTATTCGGGGACGGAGGGAGTACTATAAATTAAAAAATATCAAAAGTTCGTATGTCGCGCTGAGCCGCTGATTCTCACAATTCACTCTATTAATATACAAACTGCAAGTTTTCGTTACATCACTTCAGCATTGAAACAAAGATCTTGAACAATCTTTTACATTGTCATAAATAAAACATTGAAACCAAAATTGCCATCAGGCTGAGTTGAGTTCTTCAAACACATAATTAATCCCATCTCTAACCTATGTCTATACTATTAGCTATAAACCGAGTGAGTCCTCGATGGAAGGTGTTTCAATGGCGCTTCTCGATTTCTGACTAAAATGATCGACTCAACTGCTTACTTTTGGGGTCTTGAGAAGATGTACGCTCTTCACGAATCCTTTGCCAAACTCACCCACAGCTTTTAGTGTGGCGAATAGATCTTTATCCTCGTCAATGTCATCATCTCTTTCGCGCTTCTGCAGGCATTGGGTTGAGTGATTAAGTCGCTTCTATCAAACAAAACTGAGATGATAATGAATTAATAGAATTTCATACTACCGTATTTCCACATGTAAGACCAATGGCGTCGCCTCCAAGAGAATCACACCAAACCTTAAACGTGTCAGGGAACTCACTCTGCATCATGCCACAAAAAACGCATTGTCATAAAGACGTAACCATCAGTCAGAAGAAATGTACGCAATTTTGTTACTCGCCTCAATTTCGGAGATCAGATATTTTTGTGGATCGAAGCCCACCATCAGCTTGTTCTTCAGCTCGCCCAAGTTCTTTTTCATCTCTTCCGGCAGTAGGAAGGGTTGGAAGGCTTTGCCAGCATTCCCTCGTATCACTTGCTTGCCTACACAGAGTGACGTACAATTACAACCAGAACCAGATTGAGATTTTACACTATATGTTATGCCAGGATCCCTCCATCAACAAACCTAGTTTTACTTCGGATGGGAACATAAGACGGTTTGGATGGGGGAGTTTATACCTGTGCAGAAGAACCACGGCATTGTAGTTGTTCAGAGGTGTGCAGAAAAGCCGCTGCCAAGAAAAACAAATGCATATTTATATCTATCTGATGGATCCGCGAACTTCTGATGTTAGTAAATGCTGGTAGAGAATACAGATCACGACACAGAGATTTACGTGGTTCGATTTACTGAAGTAAATCTACGTCCACGGGAAGAAGGGAGGGCAAGATTGTATTGCTTGATCTGGGATTACAGCTTACAACACAGACTTGCTATATGATGTTTTATCTCTAGAGAGCTTAACCCTTTTCTATCTGATCTAAGTTCTATTTATACATTGAACTAAGATCGTGGCTTGCATCACCACTAATGATGGTTGTGGATGTCGTGGAGGTCATGGAGGTCCTGCATGTAGCGTAGGTCATGGCCTACGATCGTGGCCTGAGCTGACACCACGTGGTAGTGGGTGTGTTGGAAGTTGTGGAAATCCTGTATGGGTCCACTAACTCCTTGTTCGGTCGAATGCTGAAACCGAACTGCTTTGGTTGCCGATCTGAGAGTAGAGCTTGCACTAACTCCTTGTTCGGTCGAATGCTGAGACCGAACTGCTTTGGTTGCCGATCTGAGAGCAGAGCTTGATTGGTTGGCTTTTACCGAGCTGTAGGCTGAGGCCGAACTCTTTGGTAATGCCGAACTGAGAGTAGAGCTTGATGCCGACCTGAGAGCAGAGCTTGATTGGTTGGCTTTTACCGAGCTGTAGGCTGAGGCCGAACTCTTTGGTAATACCGAACTGAGAGCTTGCTGCCGACCTGAGAGCGGAGCTTGATTGGTTGGCTTTTACCGAGCTGTAGGCTGAGGCCGAACTCTTTGGTAATGCCGAACTCATACTCTTCCTTGGGCTTTGGGCTGATGGGCCGTCATTGCTGTTGGGCTTGTTTAGTACGCACCCCATCACTACCCCCCCCGAAGGGCGAAGTGAATCACTTCGGCGAAGTGAGTCACTTCGGCATTCTGGATAAAGGCAAGGGGGAGGCTGATGTCAGGGGACGTGCCTTGCATGTGACTGCATTAAATGCGACAGTAAAATCCGGCCGTTGAATCCTGAAAAGGTGGGATTCGAAACGGTGCGACGATTTTGAAATCTTCGCCGAATCTGATAAATACCTCCTTTCTTCATCATTGAAGCACTTTTGCGACTGCTTCTTCTGCACTCTCTCTTTTTTGCGAAAATTCTCTCTCTCCGCTTTCAAGAATTTCTTCAGACTTTCTTCACCTTCAAAAAGTAAGAAAAATGTCTTCTTCTTCTTCTTCTTCGGAGTCGGGTAGCGGTAGGAGAGGCGGTAAGGGGTCTTCTGGCCGGAAAGAGTCCGGGGAGAAGACCGTAGAGTATTTCCATAGTATTTTGAGTAAGGATACTGTGATATCCCTACCTGAAAAATACTTTTTTCCTGGGGGGAAGGCGGTGGTACCTGACGGTGATCATAGGGCTGACTCCCCGCCGGAGGGTTACGCCACCGAGTACGAGGCCTGCTTGGAATGCGGGCTTCGTTTCCCCCTCCCTTCTGCCTTTATAGATTTACTAGATTTTTTTCAGCTTCCTTTAGGCCAGGTGACTCCGAACTCTTGGAGGCACTTGTCGGCCTTCGCTGCCGAACTCCGTAATTTAGGAAGGGATTTGTCTTTGAAGGCGATCCTTAAATTCTTTCAATTTAAGAGGAAGGGGTCTTGGTTTTACTTGATCCCTGTACAGCCCTTTAGGGCCTTTTGTAAAACGAAGTGGCCGAAGTGGCAAAACCGCTTCTTCTACTATGATAGGACCGCGGCTCCTAGTTTTCCCTGGAGAGGGCCGAAGTCCGTTATCCGTCATCCTCGGCCTGAACCGTTGGACGAGCTCGATGGCGAGCTCAACAAGATTCCCATAGTTAGGAAACAATACACGGAGTCTGAGCTCGTCAAGGGCGACGTCGTGTTCGACATCTCGTCTTCGGACGAAGAGGCCGAGGGTGAGGATTTCTCTTTATCTTTATGCTCTACTGCTTTAACGAAGAAAACTAACCTTGCTTTCTTGCTTTTTGGCAGTGTACATGCTGAACAAGGCTATCCGAAAGTCCTCCGAGCTTGTGGAGCCGGAGAGGCAGAGAGCCCCTCGCTCGGCGTCTGAAGCCGAGAAGAATCCGAAGAGGCAAAAAACCTCTTCTTCGGATCCGAAAGTGCCGGAGTCGTGTTCGGCTAAAGGGAAGGGGAAATTTCATGAGTCCCCAAGAGTGCCGGGGAAAGACCTGGTCATCTCCGAGGTGGTTGCAGACATCCCGGAACACGTCCCTGAGCCTTTTCAATGGCCGACGAATTTTGTGGAGGTAAGCTTTCTGACTTGGCTTCTTTTCCACATTTTTTGATGGCCATTCTGTTGAGTTTTTTCCTTGTTCATCTTCAGAGAGCCAAACTCGTCTCCGTGGAGCTCTCCAAAGCATCCCACGACTACGAGGAGATGCAGAAGAAGTTGCATCTTGCTCGTAGTCTGGCCGAACAGGCCGAGGCCAAATTTGCGAGGGCCCGAGCTGCTAGGATCTCGGCTCAGGACGAAGCCCGGTCAGCCAAAAACCAGCTCATCATCCTGCAAGAGCAGACGAAGCACCGGGAGGCTCAGAAGGAGGCGGCCGCCGTGGCTGCCCAGGGGGAGGCTCTCCGTGTTTACACGGAGAAACTCTTTTTGAGCAGCCAGTTCTCGGCCTTTGTCGGTAGTCTGGTAAGGCTAATTACCGATAAGGGCGAGGAGGGGGCCGACGTCGTGCTGCCTCTGTACAGCCGAGAGATAGCAGCTCGGCTTCAGAATCTGCCGCTCCTTGAGGAGCTCGCTTCATCCTCGGTCCTGCTTTCTGCAGACCGAGTCCGGAGTTGTCGAGCTGATCGGGACGAGAACCTGGAGGCTATCTTTGCCTCCGTGGGACCCGTTTCACCCGCTTCGACTTACAACGGAGAGGGTGAGGCCGAGCCGCTGGAGCGGGAGGCCGAAGTCGAGCGGGCCGGGCATCCGGAGAAGGGAGCCGATCAGGAGGCGGAGGCGAGGCCGGCAGGGTGCGAGGCTGAGGCTGAGGTAGCTCAGGAGAAAGAAGCTGAACCAGACCGAGGATCCGGAGACGAAGCTGGCGGAGTATGATTTCGTCTCCCTTCTCTTAGTCTAGTTTCTTCCTTGTAAAATGGCCTTGAAGCCCTCCTAGTGTAAAAAATTTTCCTTGTGAATGAAAAATTCTCTACACTTGTCTTCGTATAGCTTTTCGTACTCGCCTTTATTCCTGTTGTATTTTACTATCTGCTCGGTACAGCTGCCGAACTAATATAGCTGCTTTGTACTCAAGGAGATGGAGATACTTCACTGGAAACGGCTGTACTCTTTGGCTTTAGACGAAGCTGAGAAAAGAGCTATAGCCGATCAGACGAAGAATGACGAGCTTCTGGCTCGTTTAGTGAAGCTGGAGGCCGATAATAAGGACTTAGAGTCCGATAAGAAGGATCTGGAGGCCGAGCTGAATACGACCATTGCTGAGAGGACTGCGTACGAGGATTACATCCGTGTGCGCGGGGGAGTGACCATATCAGATGTTCAGAGTCGAGTTGACGAACTGTGGGAGGAATATCATGTACTCCGGAGGAACAATGCGCTGGAGAGCTCGGCTTGCCAACAAGTTGTGAAATCCTTACGGCGCTGGGCTTCTCGGTACGACATCATTCTTTCCCGGCGTCCCGCAATCGAGAGATTCCTTAGGCATTTCCCGCCAACAGATGCTCGCACTCCAGATCAAGCCTCTGGTTCCCTTGTTCAAAATCCTACTCCAAGTCAACAACGAACTCCGGATCAGCCGGAAACGTCAAGACGAGAACGGGCTCAGGAGCAACCGGAATCGTCAAGACAGGGACGGACTGAAATTCGCCGAGGAGTTGTGACTATGAGCGAGCAAGATCAGCAGATGCTTATTGCAGAGACTCTTCATCGCCGAGGGGTTAGAGCTTCTGGGGCTCGCGGAAGAGGTGTTGGGTCGAGGATAGCATCTCGTCGACCTGCTTATTCTTCATCTGCTCGGAACAACCGAACTCGGCTTCCAGAGGATTTTGTGAATAGGTGGCTCAACTTTAGCAACCCCGGGCAGTAGAATAGTCCTTTGTAATAGCGTAACGCCATTTTGTAGGGTAGCGGAGTTGTATGCCGAACAAGATTTGAAAAAATGAAATTTTGTTTTCGCTTCTAACACTGTGTATTTACAGCTTAGCGAAAAAATTTCATCGTACTTGTCCTAGGTCTTATGAAGTAAACTTCTTTGACCGGACTTGGTCCTTGGTCTTATGAAGTAAACTTCTTTGACCGGACTTGGTTCTTGGTCTGATGAAATAAACATCTTTGACCGGACTCGTCTTTGGTCTGATGAAATAAACATCTTTGACCGGACTCGTCTTTAGTCTGATGAAATAAACATCTTTGACCGGACTCGTCTTTGGTCTGATGAAATAAACATCTTTGACCGGACTCGTCTTTGGTCTGATGAAATAAACATCTTTGACCGGACTCGTCTTTGGTCTGATGAAATAAACATCTTTGACCGGACTCGTCTTTGTGTTCTAATTTGGCGATTTTTGTCGCCGGGATCGAACTTTCCCTTGTCCTAATTCGGCGAGTTTTATCGCGTGGATCGGACTTTCCCAGTTAACCGAAGTGGTCTTATGCAGTAAACCTCTTTGACTAGACATGGTCGTCATCGGTCTTATGAGGTAAACTTCTTTGACCGAACTTGGTCGTCCTAATTCGGCGAGGTTTATCGCGTGGATCGGACTTTCCCTTATTGCAGTTCGTTTCAGACGAAGCGCTTATTTCTTAAGCCGAATTGTGGTCTTGTATCTTCCTGAGAAGCTTGGACTCACAATCGTTGGCTTATTGCAGTTCGTTTCAGACGAAGTGCTTGTTAAGCTGAATTGTGGTCTTGTATCCTCCTTAGAAGCTTGGACTCACAATCGTTGGCTTATTGCAGTTCGTTTCAGACGAACTGCTTGTTTAAGCTGAATTGTGGTCTTGTATCCTCTTTAGAAGCTTTGACTCACAATCGTTGGCTTGTATATGTTCTAAGAAGGGGATCAGCCTTCGAAGAACAAGATACCTCAGTAACATTTGTAAGAGACGACACGCACAGAGACAGACAAAACACACAGACAAAACGCACAGAGACAAACAAAGACCAAGCAAACCAAAGAAAGCACATTGACCGAACAGGACTCAAGACTGACTGACCGGACTGTCTCTTGCAAATGGAACTTTTTGAGGTTGGAAACGTACCATGTTCGGGGTACTTGTGCTCCTGACACGTGGGTCAATTTGTAAGACCCTTTGCCGAGGACTTCTGACACCCGATATGGACCTTCCCATGTGGGTTCGAGTTCGCCCAGCTTTTCTGCTCGGCTTACTTCGTTGTTTCTCAAGACGAGATCTCCCACTTGAAATTGCAGCTTTTTCACCCTTTGGTTATAATACCGGGCTACTTGCTCCTTGTACTTGGCTGCTTTTACGCAGGCCAATTCTCTTCTTTCTTCGGCAAGATCTAGTTCGGCTCTCAGTCCGTCACCATTCATTTCTGAGGAGAAATTGAGTTCGGGGACTGGGTATGCCGATCTAAACCGGAATCACGGCTTCAGTGCCGTACACCATCGAGTTCGGCTCCGGTGTGACTTCGGTCATTTCGCCTGCCTCTGACTCCGGCTGCTGTGATTGCTATGCTTGATGGTGCCGAGCTGATTGCTCGGCACTTTTAAGCGCAATCTGCAAACTCTTGCTCTTTTTTGATCACCTCGGATGACCGCTATCCCTCCTTTAGGGGGGAAGGTGTTCGGCGAGGATGCCTATGATCGCTATGATCGGGCTTCTTTTCGTCTCCTCTAGATGAGCTGTCTAAAGACCGTTTTCGACGGTCTGCCTCATCGGCTCGGGAGAACTGGTCCGCAATGTCCCACATCTCTTGAGCTGTTTGCGGACTGCATTCCACGAGCTTTCTGTAGAGAGCTCCGGGCAGGATTCCATTTTGGAATGCCGAAATGACAAGTAGATCATTGAGATTATCTACTTGTAGGCATTCCTTATGGAATCTCGTCAGGAAGTCGCTGATCTTTTCGTCGCGACCTTGACGTATAGAAAGCAGCTGAGCCGAAGTAATCCGGGCTTCCGCTTTCTGAAAGAACCTCCTGTGGAAAGCATCCATTAGATCTCGGTAGGATCTAATGCTGCCTTGAGGAAGGCTGTCGAACCACCTTCTGGCGTTCCCGATGAGCAGCTCGGGGAACAGCTTGCACATATGGACCTCATTGAGACCCTGGTTCGCCATATTATACTGATAGCGTCCCAGGAAGTCATGAGGATCCACCAACCCGTCATAAGTCATTGACGGAGTTCGGTAGTTCTGTGGCAAGGAAGTTCGGGTGATATCGTCCGAGAACGGAGTCTTCAATGCTCCGTACATGGCGAACCCGACACCTCTTCGGTATGGAGGAGATGGAGTTCTCCTGTGATTCCGGTACCGAGGAGGAACAGGAACATGTCGGGGTTGAGGATTCTTCTTCCTGGAAGACACGGCACTACTGCGGTAGCGACTTTCATGTCTGGATGAGGAAGGAGAATCCACCGTTTTCGTCTTCGGCTCTTGGCTCTTTTGCAGGAAGGCTAAGAACTCATCCTGCTTCTCAGCCAAGAACAGCTTGACAGCCTCATTCAAATCAGGCTGCTGGGAAGACTCGGTGTGTGGACCTTTTGAGCGGCTTGTTCCTTCATCGTGAAAACTGGAAGTAGATGTCTCCCGAGGCTGTTTTCCGGACCTGCGGGCTGGACTAGCTCCCTCATGGTTTTCACGAACGGTATTACGGGTAGTGTGTGATCTGGTATGCATTTTTTTCGGGGTGGAAAAAGGGTCAAAAATTCGCTTTATCACAAATTTGGTTCTCTGCTTCCCACAGACGGCGCCAGTGATGGATCCGCGAACTTCTGATGTTAGTAAATGCTGGTAGAGAATACAGATCACGACACAGAGATTTACGTGGTTCGATTTACTGAAGTAAATCTACGTCCACGGGAAGAAGGGAGGGCAAGATTGTATTGCTTGATCTGGGATTACAGCTTACAACACAGACTTGCTATATGATGTTTTATCTCTAGAGAGCTTAACCCTTTTCTATCTGATCTAAGTTCTATTTATACATTGAACTAAGATCGTGGCTTGCATCACCACTAATGATGGTTGTGGATGTCGTGGAGGTCATGGAGGTCCTGCATGTAGCGTAGGTCATGGCCTACGATCGTGGCCTGAGCTGACACCACGTGGTAGTGGGTGTGTTGGAAGTTGTGGAAATCCTGTATGGGTCCACTAACTCCTTGTTCGGTCGAATGCTGAAACCGAACTGCTTTGGTTGCCGATCTGAGAGTAGAGCTTGCACTAACTCCTTGTTCGGTCGAATGCTGAGACCGAACTGCTTTGGTTGCCGATCTGAGAGCAGAGCTTGATTGGTTGGCTTTTACCGAGCTGTAGGCTGAGGCCGAACTCTTTGGTAATGCCGAACTGAGAGTAGAGCTTGATGCCGACCTGAGAGCAGAGCTTGATTGGTTGGCTTTTACCGAGCTGTAGGCTGAGGCCGAACTCTTTGGTAATGCCGAACTGAGAGCTTGCTGCCGACCTGAGAGCGGAGCTTGATTGGTTGGCTTTTACCGAGCTGTAGGCTGAGGCCAAACTCTTTGGTAATGCCGAACTCATACTCTTCCTTGGGCTTTGGGCTGATGGGCCGTCATTGCTGTTGGGCTTGTTTAGTACGCACCCCATCACTATCCATCACGAAAAAATGGAGAAAATAGTATGGGACGATGCACTAACTTCCCATCCATATGCATCAAGTTGATTCTTCATAACGACGTTGGTCAAAGAATTTGCACTGCTGGTTGCATATGCGGCCAATCTCTTAAGCTCCTGGCACATGGCAATTTCGAAGACAATCAGAGACAAACAAGATTTCAACTTCAAATACTCAATCATATATGGTTTATCTAACCATCGTATTGCCAATAACAAATACATCTGGCCTCGCAACGCATTGAAACGAATAACTCCCTCCAATTTCGACAGATTTCGGCTTCCTGAACTTGAAATCCACTTTATCAGCGCCGACGTCGCGAACAAACCTCGGTGTAACATTTGCTGTGACCTAATTCAAATTTGTTAAAGTAAAAATAATAGAAGCATCACTAAATTCAAAAGAGAATGTTACCGGAAGGCCGTCGGGGATGCTATCAACGGCATCTCTGATGGCTGAAACGACGCCGTCTACAATTGAGGTGTTTTCTGGAGAGTAATCCAGCTGGACCTCCTTCAGCAGCTCTCTAAACTTCAAATTGGTGGCGCTTTCGTTGATTTCTGATGCAGAAGCCATCGCCGATACCAACCAACTCTACAATCCTTAGCGAATCCCGCTTCACCTTAGCATTCTAGGCCGATTTCTGTGTGTTCTGTGAAGTAAAAACAGAACGATGAAGAATATTGGTTTTGAATTGAAGCCGCGGCGTTCGGTTAGTTTTACTTTTAGCCTATTTCCGAGTTATTTTTTTAAAAAATGCTGATTTTAGATTTGTAGAAATAATATATAGGCCTCTTTGTCTAGTTACTCCCTACGCGAGTCCTCTTTTTTCATTACGATCGGTTCGGAGGAAATCGGGTTTATGGGGTAGTTTACTTTTAAAATAACGTAAATGTACCCATTTTGTTATCTCTTCCATATATGGGGAAAACGCCACCCACATTGGCGTGTTTTTATGTGAAGACGCCATCCTCATTGGCGTTTTACAATTTAGATCTGTATGTCGTCGTATTGTATTAAAATACAATATTTGTTAAAACATGCCATGCTGGTTGGCGTGTTTCAATTTAAAGAGATATTCTACACTGACGGGATTCAAGTTAGACACGCCGACCGTTCTGGCGTTTTTCATTAGACACACCAACGGTATTGACGTTTTTAAGTAGACACGCCACAGGTTGGCGTAAACACGCCAACCTAGATGGCGTTTTTATAAAAACGCCAGTCCCATAGGCGAGTCAATACAGACATTCCGTCGTGGCAAAAGAGAAATGATGGGTGTAGATAAAAGTAGGGATGGAAAAAATGGGAGTGCGCATGCGCTGTAAACAGAGAGTCTTCTCCAATATGTGAGGAGAAATAATATTTGCAGAAAAAATGAAGAGAGAGGAATGAGAATTAGCTGTGTAGGAAATGTAGGCGTCTGTCTCTTCACTCGATTCAAGGAGTAGTAACTAACTACGATGTGGCTTCAACAACTTCCTATTTATATCGCAAAAAACTGTCGGTTCGGAACCGTAACCGTAACTGCGAAACACCCTCGCGGTTCGGTTCCAGTTCGGCTATTTCCAAAATCGGAACCGGCGGTTCCAAACCGTAACCGCCGGTTCCGAAACCGTGGGCACCTCTAGTGCAACATAAGGGAGGTCTCATTCTCCACTAACAGTACTCCAATCACTTTTTCTTTTTACCTCTCTTCTACTTTACCAATTTTACATTAAAAACTCGATTCTTCTTTTTATCCACGCTTTTGGGTTCGCTCGCTTTGGTGCATTTTCCATTACAAAATTAATTCTATTTCTATACGTATTTTTTCGATTTTGCTTATATTTGGAAACTCATTTTTCGGATTTTCTAGAAGAATATTGTTGTCCCAATTATTTTTACATAAGCAAAGGTATTTTGTATTTTCAAAAGTTGTTTTATTTTCTATTCTTTTGCGTTTAAGCTGTAGATTTCGAAACTTATTTTTCGGATTTTCTGAAAGAAACATATTGGCAATTGAATGTTAAGCTTTTTCATGGTCAAAATCAAACTCAAATATTCTGTACTTTTATTCTAGATTTAATACTTGGAATAATTAACAAGATGAAATAATCACAGTATCACACGAAACTGGCAGAATGAATTTATACCAGATCAAAATAATAATCTCAGCAACTAGTTGTATCGTGCCATTTGAAGGAAAAAGCATAACAATTTAACAATCTCAATAGAAAAATGAAACAACACCACAACCACAAGCTTTATAATTCCCACATTTCTTCTTCTGCACCATTTCCAAGCTTAGCTCTGTACAGTTTGGTAAAAACAAGCAAGTAATTAATGGTGTGAATTGAAAGATATCACACATTTGGTGAATATTTGTTCAAGCTAACAACCCTTACCTCTTGAATCTCCTCGCCTTTGGATTGCTCACCTGCACCGCATAAACAAGCAGGGATGAGAAACGAGGATTTAAGTACCGAACAACATTTATAAGATTCAATCTTATCTAATAGTATGATAAAAGATCTTTTACTCAAATACATAGGGTCATTGTCTCGAATTAAGTACTAGTTCCTATCTACGAGGACCTGGTTTTTTGTACTTTAGAAATTGCAATGCAAGATGCACTTACCTGTTAAATCAAGATAATTAATTTACGGTAATTTGATGTAAGTAGTGTTGGACGAAAAGATGATTACCTCCCTCTTCTGGAAGATCTGAGGTCCACAAAGTAAGATTATCCCTTAGAAGCTGCATGATGAGAGTGCTATCCTTGTAGGATTCTTCGTTGAGGCTGTCGAGTTCTGCAATAGCTTCGTCAAAGGCTTGTTTCGCAAGGTGGCAGGCCCTGGCAATGGTAACATCCATATCAGTACCAAACACAAATTTTACAGTGAACCTTCCAACCAAAATGGCCAAAGGAAATTTCCTTTGACAGTGTCTAAACCCATACTAACTGTGAAAACATGATCAAATTTTACTAAATACTAGTACTTGTAATACTATTAGTATCGTTTTACTTTTTGTTGCAATTGGACTACATGATTTTCCAGGAATCAATACCATACGACTGTTAAAATGTGAAATTCATTTCAAAAATATTTTACTCCAATTTTTGTAACATAAAATGATGTATACTTAAAAAATCAATGAGAGAGAGAGAGAGAGCAGACACACCTTTCAGGGGAATTCAAGATCTCGTAGTAGAAAACAGAGAAGTTAAGGGCCAACCCAAGCCTAATGGGGTGTGTAGGAGCAAGGTCAGTGGAAGCAGCACTAGTGGCAGCCTGAAATGCAAAATTAAGTCCTCAAATTATAAATCATGTGATGTATCAAAGTATGACGAAAACCTATGAACCCAGAAAACTATTCATTAAAACAAAGCTACTGAAATATACATAAAAGGATTTCACTTCAATTGTAATTTACACCTAGCAGTTACTGAATAGCAAGAAACAAAAAAACAGACACAAGAAAAAGTAAGTTAAAAAACCAACTTCGTACGCCTTGAGTGACTGGTCTGCTGCCTCTTTACGATCATCTGTACTCTTGAATTCAGCCAAATAGCGATAATAATCTCCTTTCCTTAACATATTAGAAAAATGTATTAAGCTAAAAGCAACCTACTAAACAAAATGATAAACAAAGTTCACAAATCTAAGTCATTAGAATATTGAACTGAAAGCAAAGTCAGTGAAAGTGGAGAAGAAAAGATGCAGGGGTGTTCTTACTTAGATGCTAGATTCAATAGTGAGGAGGGAATATCTAAATATGCACTTACATCTTGTAATAAAAGACTGATGATTCTCCTGTTGAGGAAGATGGAAGTAGATGGTCATCAATCACCGCAAGTATGTCCATGCATATCTTAGTGAGCTCATCTTCAACCTGTTGTCTGTAACTCTTTATTCTCTTCACATTCTGCTCATGCCCCTTACTCTCCTCTTTTTGCTCAATGGAAGACAAGATCCGCCAGGATGCCCGCCTTGCACCAATGACATTCTTGTACCCAACTGAAACCAAATTCCTCTCCTCGACGGTCAGCTCCACATCCAATCTCGCAACTTGTTTCATTGCTTCCACCATTTCTGGGAAATGAACATTGCAAACAAACAACGATGGTCAGCACATAAGAAAGAAAAAGTTAAATAATGAAGCCCTGAAACTCTTAGAAGATGAGAATGAAATAAAGCACACCCTAAGCTTTAAAGTCAGCCATTTCTACACAAAATCAGGTACAGCACATCCACATAAAAGCTATTAAGGTGACAAAGATATTCATTATATCCTACTTAAAATGAGTCACCTAAAATTTCTACTCTGTCTAGGTTATCAATAACGCTCTTGGTTGAATAGCATATTCAAAGTTCAGGAATATGTCTAACAAAAATATTTCTATAACTCAAAACTTCCATTGATAACACACTAATCTCAAAATTCCTTTCGATATGCATACATAATTATGAATGTATATGTAGACCCTTTATCGATATTCGATACACCTCAAACAAAATGACTCAGGTAGATCCATGGTACAAACTAATCAACTAATCAATAGCAGTGTCCAGGACTAGTGTGAAACAGCAAGCATTTATTACAAACAAATAAATAGAGCTGCTCTACTCTAATCCAACACTAATTAACAAATATAAAACCAACCAGATACCAGATTCCCCAATCAAAACCATCAAACCAAAAATCAAGCAAAAACCATCAGATTCGGCTTCTCACAACAGAAAATCACACAGATCGAAAATTCACCAAAACAACCACACGCTAAAACCGCAATACACTAGCATAACGATCCATCAAAACAACATCTACTTCTCTGTCTAGGTTATCAATAAGGCTCTTGGTTGAACAGCATATTCACAAGTTCACATTCCTTCGGACAACCTACCATTACACCAAATATGTCTACAACTCAACTTCCATTGGTAACACACTAATCTCAAAATTCCTTTCAAATATAGATACATAGGTATGAATGTATATGTAGATTGTAGACCATTGATTTATACACATCAAACAAAATGAATTAGGTAGATCCACGGTACAAACTAATCAATAAAAGTTTCTCAGCACTAGTGTGAAACAGCAAACAGCAAATATTTATTACAATTAAATAAATAGAGGTGCTCTACTCTAATCCCACGCTAATTCACACAGCTAAAACCAGCCATAAACCAGATTCCCCAACCAAATCCATCAAAAAATCAAAAAGCAAGTGAAAAATCATCAGATTCAGCTTCACACAACATAATATCACTCAGATCGGAAATTCACCAAAACAACCAAACGCTAAACCGCAACATAACAGCAAAACGATCCATCAAATTCAAAAAAAAAAACAATCAAAATCAAAATCAAAATCAAAATCAAAGTAGCGCGAGAAGTTTACCATCGTATCTCTCAGCTTGCTCAGCGAGCCTCGCCAAGTAAACCTGCTGCTCTCTCTCCTTCTCCATCTCTCTCTCTCTCAGGATTCTAAGAGTGGAAAAGCGAAGTGCACGATCTATTATATCTCTCTAGAATCAGACGACTTTTATGGCGTTGTTGGTGGAGGTAACTGTATTGCTCGAGTGAAAAACTGGGCGATTCATCTCAGCCCGTCCGTTTGGGAGATCGAGCACGCTCACAGCCGTGGATTAAATGTGAAACTGCGCCATTGACCCTTTTGACCTTAGTCACACATCGGCGCATGCGATTGGCATCTAAATTATTGCTGCTTTTTCACCAACGACTCATCACAAAAATAGCATATTAATTTCATATATTTTCAAATAAGGAGTATATTTTTATAGAGTGAACTGCATAAAATAACCCTGACCTTTTCAAAAGTTTCACTCCAGACCTCTGACTAAAAAAAATATCGCCACATGCCTCTGACCTAAACCATAATCACAAATGAAATATTTGTAGCCATTTTTCGGACTAAAAGGCCCTTATGCCTTGAAGGGCATTTCAGTCAATTTCAGTCAATTTGCAGGCCTACTCTGCCGTCATGGTCACTTTTGCAGACAATAGGCTGCAAAAGTGACAACTCAAATGTGATGTTCCACATACTGCGGTGTTCATTATAGTTTGAATGAATTTATCTTGTTCACTTCTCCCACTTTATTTCTCTCACTTCATTTCATTCTCTCACATTAGGTCGACATTCAGTTTCTTCGTCATTTTTGGTTGTTTGGCTGGGTCGAGGTTTGTAATTTCCTCTACATTTTAAGGATATGAAATTATGTTATATTCTCTGACCTCAATTCATTCATCCCCCATTTTATTTCGTCTGATGCGTGTTCGGCTTATGTCAGTTCATTTTCAATTTAAGGGTTATGTGTGTTCGGCTTTGGGGTGCAATTTTTTGTGGAAAGTAATTTCATAAATAATGACATTTTGTTTGGGTTTGAATTTCCAATTCAGGTGGCTATTGAATGTCGTCTTCAAGTTCGCAGTCGTTCGGCTCAAGTTGGAATTGGGAATGGCCTCGTCCACCTGTTGTTCTCTGTAGTCACGATGTCGCGGCTGAGCTTGTGACGTCAAGGACGACGGCCAATCCTGGCCGCCGTTACTATCGGTGTCCATTCTGGAAGGACGATGATTGCCGTTTCTTCCGTTGGTTTGATGCGGGTCTATCGCCAAGCCAAGACTCTTACTTTCAACGAATCAAGCTCGAACGAGACAGGTTTGAAGAACAGCTCCGATGCAAGAGTGTTGCTCATGGTGAGCTTGAAGACAAACTCCGGTTGAAAAGTGACGAATGTGAAGATCTGAAGGGAAAATTGAGCTTGAAGACCGAGGAGTGTGCAGGTCTTCATTTAGAAATTTTTAGAACCAAAAAAACGCCCCGAATGCTGAAAATTGTAATATTGTTTTTATGCTTTGTAATTATTTTTCTAATGTGATGGCAACACTTTTTTCTTCCAATATGATGGGAATTTTGGTTCTAAACATTTGAATTTCTAATGTAAGTATATCCCAACAATAAGTTTCACACAGTCGAATGGGGTTCCCGCCTAGGTAGATACTAAACATTTGAATTTTGTAGCTAAACATTTCAAGTTTTAGTTATAGTTTTAGTTAATCACCAATGAAGTACGCATCTTATGATGAAATACCACAATGCGTACAACACTTTAGTTGAAATAACACACCACGTTGAAAACTTTCTCCGAAATACCACCATACGTACATAGTTGACATATGCAGTACAAGGGCCTTCTCCTTTAGCATATCCCCAAAAAAATCGGTCATAATGTTGGATCCATAACATGCATAGCAAATACAAGTGCATTATGTGGATGATCTATAACAACCACCGTAGGTGAAATCTGAGTAATGTTTGACAAAAAAGCCTTGAAGATACCACATGCGTAGCAAATACAAGATATCAGATACCATTGTTTACAAAACACCGACAAAAACCAACACCATTTTCTCTCATTTTAAGGTTCCCAAACTAGACAAGATCGCGTATTCAATCCCGATCCCCTCGACGGCCACAGCGCTGCGGTTGTGTCCTGGTCCGGCGTGTGCTAGGCCTTGGAACAGTCGTATTGGTCTACAACAAATAACAAACAGTTCAAATTGTCTTGATTTTAGGGTTCTAAAAGTGTAAGGTTGCTCTTGAATACTACTTGCAATGTTTATGAAATGAAAAGAGATCTAGACAAATACCTCCAGGTTGGACGCCGCAGGCCTGTCACCGCCGTCCGTCGTGGTTGGCGTATTGGTCTCACTGGGCTGTGAACTCTGGCCAACCTCGGTTCGGGCATCTACGCGGGGATCATTAGTGCATGTTCTTCGGTTAGGCCCATCTTGTCCGCACCGACGACACCTGACTACATAGATTTGTCTCAGAGACTCTGATCCATTCGCATGTTGACGAACCTGGGGTTCTTCACGCCTCAGTTTCTTTGGCCGTCCACGTTGTCGCTTTGTCCTCGGGGGTGTCAGTTCAAATCCAACATCTGAAGACTTCGGCCAATTACCCATCCCATTGATTGGGTAGAGGACATTCTCGTACAGAAGCGTCATAGTGGACCGTAAATAGTAGCGGGATATATAGTCTGCTACATCCTTCCCATTCTTGTTGATTGTTGCGATGGCGTGAGTGCATGGGATCCCAGTCAGCTGCCATAATCTGCAAGAGCAAGTAAAGTCACGCATGTTGACTACATACTGACCTGACGGTCCCGACACTTGGTACGAAGCCTCTCCGTTCCAAGTTGATCTCCAAGAAGAAGCCCTCGTCAAATACTTATCCACTATCTCTTTGATAACGGGCGGCAGTGGGTGATCGTATGTGTTGATCCATTGGCCTCTAATCTGTATCCTCTCCATCTGACTTGTCCGGATCTCCTCCAGCATGGTCACAATGGCCAGCTCCCGAGCAATTGCTATCTTCGAATTAAAGGTTTCACATATATTGTTCAGGATTATATCACAACAAACATGCGGCGAGAAAAAAGCCTTCACCCATTTTTCTTTAGGAGCAACACCGAGTAGGTATTGATGTGCCTGGGGATATATAATCCGCAGTGCATCCATTCGCTCCACATACTCTTCGGGGGTTGTACTCGACGCAAGCTCCCACAGCATCTCCTTAAAATTCTCCCCAATGAATCTCTTCTTGAAGTTGTTGTATATGTGCTGTACACAGAAGCGATGCTCACTCTGTGGGAAATCCTCGAGGATTGCTTTTGCAAGACCCTATCAAATGTGGCTTCCAACAAATTAGTACAAGCCCTAGAAAATCGCTTTATCACACTCAAACTACTACTGCATAGGCCAAATCACAACTATAATACTATTACTTTGAAATCACATTTGAAGTATACACGTTTTAATGAAATCACATTAGTCGTACCTTCTGCTGGTCAGACATGAATACAAATCTTGGGGCATTCTCGTGTATTTGGAGGTCATCTGTTCGTAGCTCTCAGCCTCCGTCACAGCCCACGCAATAGGCCACCAACCGTTATTTGGATCAATTCTCATAGCCGTCATAAGTTGCCCTCTGTACATGCCTCGCAAGAAACAGGCATCCAAGAATATAATTGGACGACAAAAACGCATCCAACCTTTTTTCAGCGGTCCAAGACAACAATAAAATCTCAAGAATCTCGGGCCCACAACTTCAGGATCCCTGAAGTTCTCGTAGTGTATATGCACACTAGAGTCAGCGTGTGTCCGTTCCAATTCTGCTTTGTAGTCAAATAGTCTCCGATACTGTAGTCCTGCCTTGCCAAAAATGCCTTCCAGTGCACTATCTCTTGCGCGGTACTCCTTCATCCTGCCAACTTTGAGTCCGAATTCCTCATCAACACACTGCCGTATAGCCGCCAACGGGATGTGGGGATTTGCCTTGATTTTCTCCATGTATCGCTCGGCTAGCCACTTGGACGTCAGCCATCGCTGATCCAACACTTGAGAGCATGTGTGAGCATGGTCTCTCTGCATATTCACTACCACAAAATCAGTATTGTTGTGGGCTTCGATCTTCCTTGCATAAACATACCACTCACATGACTTTCCCTTACAAATGGCACGAAGCCTTTTGCCATCATTCTTCGCTACGTGTATAGGTCGTCTGGTCATTATCGCGTACTGGCGAATGACCTGATAGAAATAATCTCTATCCTTAAAGAAATCACCGGGCTTCCAATTTGGAACCTCATTTGTCAGCTTGAAGGGGGTGTACTTGATACCTTTTTTACGCAAGCCTTCCAAGTCCTCTAGATCTTGGATATCTTGTAGCTCATCTACTGCATCTGGCTCGTATAGGGGGTTTGTATATGACAAGTTCCCTTTCTCAACAACAGGGGAGAACTTTCGCTTTTTCCTAGACCCTCCGCTGCCTTCACCAGACTGCTGGGCAGAGCCGTGTGCTTCGGTGTGTGGCTCTGCACTTCCTTGTTGTTGCTGACATAACGACTCGTAGTATGAAGTAAACATTTGTTCATCACGACACATGTTGGCCAAAGAGATAAAATGGTCAACCTCATCAGCATCATCATCATCATTAATTCCCTCGTTATGAAGATGACATCCATCAGGAACATAATCGAACAACGGACAATACACATCGGGTACATCTCCTGCCGCGGGTATGGGTTATGCACAAGCCTCATCTGGAGCTTGAGCTGGAGCTGGGTCTGGAACTGGATCTGGAGCTGAAGCTGGAGCTGACTCTTGCAATTGGGTGTCGGTGTCAGCGGCGGCCATGAACAATTCATGGGTAATGTCCTCAATGATTGGCATGAAATCATTGTCTACCCGTATGTCTGGCTGTGGCTGACTACCACGGTCCAAAACTGGTCGGTACACATCTTCATTTGCAAATGATCCTGGCCCTGCCGAATCTGGTTGGTGTACTACAGATTCAGCCTCAGTCGTCGATCCAGCGACATCGACAGTCGGATTGGAAGGGCCAGCAGGTGGAGATCTAACTACATCCTCAGTCTCAGTCGTCGGTTTAGCGACGTCGACAATCGGATTGGAATGGTCAGTAGGTGGAGATCTAACTACATCCTGCAAAGTGCATTATCACAAATGCAGGACTAAATTACAAACGACAATAAAAATCACAAACGAGGTACTAAATCATTATGTAAATCACACATGTCAATACCTCTTGTACGTGTGCATGAGAGTCTCCACCTCCAACTTCTGCTTCTCCGACAGAGCCAACTAGACATATTTTTTCTGCAACAAATTCCATGTCGTGTATTGATACTTCTCCAACCTCAGAAACCGGTGCTTCAGGGGATACGGCTTCAAATGCTTTAGCCAAATTTTGCCTGGCTACCTCGTCGGCCATCTTTCTATGAGCACGATCATCTTCTAAACTTTTCGTCAGATATTCCTCGAACTCAACATCCCTAGCATACCAGCAAATCATTAAAGGCTCATGCCGTTGCCCTTGAAACTGAGACCGTTGCCTCCTCTTCGGTATAGGCTTTTGCCTTTGCACATTCGGTGTGGCTTCCTCAATCTCTTCAATGATGACTCCGGGGGGTTTACAAGCCCTTAAATTAAGAAGCTCTTGCGCCTCATCCTTCATTTTTTTCAGTATGGCTTGAGCCCGGGTTATCTCCACAACGTAGATGTGAACTAACTTTGTCGTTGTAGACGCCACTTTGAGGAAATCCTGCAGATGTGTTTCCTCGACAATGGGCAACAACGGGCCTCCGATTAAAACCCCTGTGCACTCATGACTGTACTTCGGATCACAGTAATAGAACTCACATATAATCTTCCTATCATACTTCAGCTTTAGTACCATGCTCGAGAGGTCTATAAGCTGGAATTTTTCTATGTTACAGAGATCGAAGTACGTCAATTGCCCACCAACATACTTTTTCGCATCATTCATACTGAAGAATGAACCTCCATGATGGAAAGCAATTGAAAATCTTCCAGGTGCATCCCCTATTAAGGCGGACAATAAGCGCACAGAACAAATCACTCAAAAATAAATACACAACGAAAATACATTTGTGGAGCCTGAATAACAAAATCAGTATCCGAATGAGCAAAAATATATTCACACAAAATCGATTTTGTAAGAGTAAATCACAACCAGAGTATTAAAAGTTCACTTACTGTATTCATCCTCTGGGACGAAAAACTCCAGGTCAGGATCTCGGATATCCCAGGTTTCTTCTTCCACATCTATGACCACTGGTGGTGGTCGGCGGTATGGTGGCGGTGGCGGGGGTGTGGGTTTGCTTCGACGGCGTGACGACGATTCACCGCGCTTCCGTTTAGGCGCCATTCATGCAAGATAGTTTTCACAGCGGGGAGAGTGCAGATACAATGAAGATGAAAACAATGTTGAGAATTGTTGGGTTTCACAATGGTTATAATTTTAGGCGGGAGTGGGAAAACTTGCTATTTTGTTAGACTTTTAGGCGGGTAGACGATGGAAGGCCGAAAAAATGGTATGTGAAATTTTTGAAACTTATTTCATAATTCACACAGGGTGTCCTGAATACGTGGCCGCCATCGTGTGGAATGGTCGTTTGAACTGCCACTGTAGCACCATCATTACTGAGACACATCTGACGTGCGGCCCGTCAAATCAGGCAGTGTGGCAGGTGGGATACAGGGCCGCCAATGCAGACCCATGGTGATATGACAATAAAGCCCTTTTAGGGCTAAAGGGCATTTTGGTCCGAAAAAACCTTATTTGTGATTTTGGTTTAGGTCAGAGGCATGTGGCGATATTTTTTTAGTCAGAGGTCTGGAGTGAAACTTTTGAAAAGGTCAGGGTTATTTTATGCAGTTCACTCATTTTTATAAGACAACAATAAAGTCCAATTCCATATTATTATATGTAGTTTAGGTATTTTTTTGGGTTAAACGAAATTTGTGTTAACAAAAAATGAGATGACTAAGTACAATGAGACAAAATAAATATGCGACTTAGCCAAAAAAGGGATGGAGAGATAATTATATGAGTATGTGAATCGTGCTTGTTTTATGTAAATAAATTGATATTGTAAAATGAAAATATAAGACGTAGTGGTGAGGTGGTTACCAAAAGAAATTTTGGAGATCGATTAAAATAATAAAATGAATAATATACTACTTATAAAGCTACAATGGTATTAAAATCTGAATTCCACATAAAAGTTTGTACTTGTTGAGATGATCTGCTTTTTAAATCGTTGGTTGTAATAAACTCAGTCACTTAATAATGATATAATTATTGCTACTTTACATTTTAATTTTGCCGAAAGACATGATTCGATGTGTCTATACTTTAATTCGATTTTATTTGGAATGATAATTAATTAATTATCATTCCAAATAAAGTATGTAGCCAAAACGAACCAAATTTGGTAAGATGATGGTATCTTATTATATAGAGTTTATGCTAAAAAATGAAAAATCAATAAAAAAACATAATCCTTCCATCTTCTCCACTCTCACACCATGTTCACTGCTACCTCCACAACCACTCGCCGTCGTCCACCTCCGCCACGGCCACCATTCTACGTTAAAAGGGAGAATAGGAAAGATTCATCCAGACAAAAACTGGAAAGTCGAAAGATGGAATTCAAAACTCGATAATGCATAAACAATGCAAGCTACACAATTGGAGGTAAAAATATGCTCTTATCAATTCTTTAGGATTATGACACAAAATCAGCACTATGTTACAAGAATATATCATCACTGCAGAAACAACACTTACGCGCCCCTACCTAGATAGTTTGAAAATGAATAGACGGGCGGACCAACATCAGCTAGCACCGAACCTGGATTGTGGCTTGTGCAAGTGTGACTGCATTTGACCACGTCGTTGTTACTGATGACGAGACTTGATTGGTCCAGTAAAGACCTTTTGCAGTAAAGACCTTTTGCAGCCCGAACTCTGATGATGCTATGAGATATCTTCGTCTACTAGAACAGCTGCTACCAAGAAATGTACATAGATAGAAGTTAGCTGTGATTACTGAGCATTATTACTATGACTTGAGCTAGCATCCCCAAACGAGACGGTTGCTAGAGACTTGGACGCCCAAGCCTTGGCGTTCTTTGCTCCTTCCTGCAGATTGCTTTTCTTGCCTGGCTCGTTCAGAGACTTGAACAGCTGCAGGAGTCGACTGATGTGGACAACGGAATGCTCCCACAAGCCACTGAAGCTCGCGTTTATAATGTACCTCCTCCAAGCCAGTTGACCGTAGCTGCGTAGAGTTGGGAAAGTGTAGTAAAGCAACCTCATGATGACAAACATCGTTGCTAAGGCCAAATATGTTTCCTGCTGCAGCAAATTCTCGGGTGATCGGGCCCATGGGAAAGGGCACGTTTCCTGGTGAGTGTTGTGCATTTCGTCAGATCCTGGGCATCCAATCTTTTCCAAATACACTGGATCAGCTGATGACGCCTTCAAGCCTGAAATTTTTTTAGACGGGTTTCAAGGTTTAAATCTTCAAGCAAATGAGATTTATATCGAAACCTTACAGAGAATAAAAAAGATTGCGATTTAACACGTTTTAAAGAAAACAATGTCTACTGCTGCAAAAATCTGATCCAGAAATTTTAGGGCACTAACATTAAACAATACCAGTAGTGCTCTTTGATAACCTTACCTGTAACATCACCGTAGAAAGAAATTAGAGAGTCCATAGTGCGAGAGCCCTGATATCGCATGCGCATGGTAGAGTTTAGAAGTATCAAGGTAGGAAACCCATAAACTCCGTATTTTGACAGGATACTGAAAGTAGACATGATTTTCAATTAGACTTTGATTTTTCCTACAATATCAAGCAGAACACAGGAATGAAGGTATCGATAATCTAACCTTGGCCGGACCGACGATTCTTCAATTGCAAAGTGAGGGATTGAAGGATATATGGAAGACAAAATGGAAAGCTTTGGTCTAAATGTTCCAGAGAAAGGACACCAAGCCGAGTAAAAGAGGACAGACACATAGTCATTTTCGTGTTTGTGGACCATATGCAGCGCCTTCTGCAATGCAACCTCATCCCCCTTCACAGTGGAAATATGTTATTGCAATAAGAACCCTTAATAAACGAGAAATACAAGTGTATGCTAACTCAAACAATTACGTTAAGATCAAAATGATGTTTAGCAGTCTCCCACCCCAATACAAAAACATTTGTATTTCGGATAAAGGGGCTAAAATCGAATTTCAAGATGCATCGAGACTCGAGTACTTGCAGAAATGCACCTTTCACTATTCCTAACATAAAGCTATAACATTAACACCAATAAACCTTCATATCATTGATAGGCACATACTTAATCAATTAAAGATGTAGCCACCTATTTCAATCACAACATCTTATACCGAAATCAAATGCACCATAAAAATGGATCATAGTGAATTCTGCAAATATTGTCAAGCGTCGACAATCACTCAGTTAAATAATCGTTAAAGATGTAGCCACCTATTTCACAGTTCTCAGTGATCAACCAGTGACCTCGACGAAAATAAACACTATATCTCACATCAATTCACAAAAATTTCAATTGCATATAGCCAGAAACCAATTTCACTCAAAACCCCCAAAATTAAACAAATAAACAAAAATTGAACATAATTATACCTCAATCACGCCGCCGGCATGAGGAAATCGGTCCCGATTAAGGTAACAAACGTCGCTCCGGGAGGAAAATATTGACTCTTTGAGGGTTTCTAACGGACACAGGGGCCGCGGCGGAGCCCTAACGGCGTCGGCGCACGTTAGCCTCCCGATGAGAAGAAACACCGTCAGTCCAGCCATCTCGATAACCCGGCGCAGATCCCTCATTTTCGGAATCGATTAATCGAGTGAAACAGGGTCTGGAGAGTTGAGGAGGTTGAAGACGGGAGGCGGTGGTGAAGAAGGAACACGGCGCGTTTTAGCAATCTACACCATTAATATTTTTTGGTTTCAGCTTTTCTCCTTCCAACCTGTCTACTCTCTCTTTCGCTCACCCACCTATTTATTTTTTAGTATTATTTTATTATTATTTGTATTATAAGTTTTATTTATTTTTAAATTTGTTAATATTCAAGAACTACTACTATGATTAGTACTCCTATTGCTTAATTGCGGCATTTGGGTGTTAAGACTAAAGAGAATGAAATGAAATGTATAAATGATGATGTGAGGTATAATAAATTAATAATTGTGGTTAATAATGGTGTGAATTATTGTATGGGACAACTGATTCTGTTGATTTTTTTTTGGGGTAGTTTGACATTTATTCTTGTACTACTCCTACTATATTACTATGTCAATGCAGTTGATTATTATGTTTAATAATTATTTGGGTTTATGATTTGACTTCATAAACTCATTATTCATGTGATTAGATTATAGTAATCCTCATTTAATGTTTTAATTGATACTAGTATTTATGTCTAAAAAAGCATGGAAAAGTGAATCTCCTTTTGAAGCAAAAATCAAATGTCAACTGAGGAATCATATTTATATTCACATTTGATAGCACTATAGCTCTATTTCTTTACTATTCAAGATAGTAAAAAAAGTTTTATTCAGTTTTGGTTGTAACGTGGTACTACTATAATTTTTTTTGAATGCCAGCTACATAAAGAAAATTTAATCATAACTAACAATGACATATTCCCAAATAGAATAATAGAAATAATGCTTCGAATTAATGAAATCTTTTTTTATTTGTTTTGGAAAAAGGACAAAATTGTATTTGTAAAACAAACCACGACTCATAAATTTATTTACCAATCCCAAAAAAAAATACAAGTAACTAACCACTAAATCATTCCAGGAATAAATAGAAAACCATTGTTGATCCTCTATTTTTATTATAAAAAAAAAACACCACAACTCATATCCACACCCAGATTATAAAAGAAAACCCCCAATTCAAATGAAACTAACATTTTCATTTCAACAAAAGTTGAAATAAATTGATTAGAGAACTCCATCTACAATCTACAGAAAAAATTCATGTACAGCCTTATCTAGTTATTCATTCTAAGACTAATCAAAATTCTAAAAATTTTCTATGATTCAAGAATAATCCTGCAACGAATTGGTTACCTGTTGTCATGGATTATTGATGGAGTTGAAAAAGAATTCATCTGAGGAAGGCGGCGCCCGAAGGGGAGAACAGAGCTCTATAGCACATTGAACTGTTCTAGGATTCTCGAACTGCAAGATGGACATATTGTGCCAATTGCAACTGTTTGCATTCCCGCTTGAGTGTGCTCGTTAAAGAGCACGTTTCTGCACCAAACGCAAACTGATGTAGCCTGACTAACACGGAATGCATTTGGCGTTCAAGCGTCCTTTCCTAGCCAAAACGAGGGATCCAATATCTTGTTCCATATTTGTACGATAAGGGAAATTGGCTTCTTCGGGTAACGAGCTGTTTACAAGCTGTTCATTAATGAAACTGTATTCTACGGGTTGGGCTCTACCGGGCCTCATCATACCGTAGTTGTGATCCACACCATATGAGCTTCCTTGTCCCTGCATAGTAAGAATGTCGACAAAAGCATGAACATAGCAAAACAAGAAGAGTTCTTTCAGGATTATCGTCTCCATCCAATGTTGCATGATAAGTATATCTGGAAGGTACCTTATTTGGTGCAAGGTCGAAAGTGCCTGAATTAGCATCATAACAACCTCCAAATACGTTATCATGACCGGTTCTCCAAGGACCATCAGCTGCAGCATACTCACTCGTTGGAAAGCTGCTATTCCGGAAACCAACCATAAAGTTCTGGCTGGAAGTTCTTACCTCGTTTCCTCTGGTCCCGTCCCAGTCCTTTTCAGGGTGAGCTACATTAAAACTACTGCCAGATTCGTTTGTTGTGTCATTGAAGGATTGATTAGAATATCCCAGGTCAGCAGTTATGTCACTATTTAGGATACTTGGTTGTGATGAATCCCTGTATGTTTTAGGGCGAACAGATTCGATGTTAAAGCTATTTGCTTGATAGCTTTCTTGTTCAACCCTATTCGCCTCTGCAAACATATCTGTCTGAAGACTACCGAAGGAAAGGCTTAGCTCATGTTTCCCAGCATTTTCGATTCCATTGAGTTCAGAATGATTAGCAGGGGTAGTGTAGATCTTATTCAACGTAAATGCCTCAATTGATACTTCTGAAATACCAGACTGATTGAGTAATATACCTTCAGATGGATCCTGTATTCGCTCTTCTATGGTATCACTGAACACCGCAATCATATTATCTTCTGCGGATAACTGCTTATCAGTTGTACCTGTAATGGAATTGGAGCTTATAATAGCAGAGCCGCTGCTGAAAAGATCACTAGATTGATCGTTGCCAAAATTTCGAAGACAGTCTAATTCAGGCACTTTTCTCTCCCTTCCACAACCTCCACTGTCATTATTTTCATCATGATAAGTGTTTTTATCATCAGCAACTAAGTGACTATTCGACATGTCCCCCATCCCCGGCACCTCCAAAAGATGAGTGAATACCTCGGCGTCATCTTTTTTTGTCACGTTTTCTTGCTCATTCCAAGACTGAATAACTGAAGCCATTCCATATTGCATCTCCCCGAGCCTGTTCGTACCTTCATTATATGCCTTGGAACTGTCATTTTCACATTCACTGAAACTGAGAGTATAACCGACTTTGCAATTAACAATAGAACATGGAACATTGTCTTCTTGACATGGTTTTTTCTCATCAGCTATGGGCATACGGATGTTAGGACCTTTCTCAATTTTAGACGCCTCTGATCCAGAAGTTATACTCTCAGTGGTACCAATGTCCTTGCATAGCAAGTATTGCGAGTCACTCTTTTCTGTAATACTAACTGCTAAATCTTTCTCCTGCTCTCCTTGATGTTTAGCCCCAAAAAGATTGAATATGGATTCATTCACTGTAAGCTTCTGAGAATTGAAGCTGAACTCCACCGTCTTTCGATTGCTATCATTCACCAAAGGACATTCTTTCACATGATCATTAGAATCTAATAAACAGATGTTAGATGCAATAGTTTTCCCGGGCTTATCGATAGATACAGAATTCTCAATCACACTGCTGTTCCTAACACTATCTGCAGCGCCATTTTGACACAAAGTGGATTCCATCATCTTTCCCCCTTGCATAGCGGAACCATCTAGACTTATTTTAGCAGTAGAGTCATTAAGACATGCATCTTCGTGCAAATTTTTATTCTCGTTGCTAGAGAAGAGAACCTCAGGAACTGAACAATCACTTGTTTCGGTGACTATATTGGTAGCTTTATCCATCCCACCATTCCCAGTAATGTTCCGACTAGCATCTTCTAAATCTCCGAAATGACCATCAACTTTATCAGGAGACGCGCATATTTTTGGCCCATATGTTGTGACAGAGTTACAAACATCTGCAGCATTATGAGAATTTGATGCTCCTTCCATTGCATTATCTTGAGTAGAAAATTCATTTGTAGAAGTTGGATAAACAGACTGAGAAAATTCTCCAGGAATCTTAGCTTGGAATCTCACATGTGCACCAACATGACCATTGTAGCGATGCCGTTCACTAAACGTCTTATGACAGAATTGGCACTCGAATTTCCCATCTTTGATTATCACTCCATCCGTAATGCGGACAATGTTTTTGCTTCTGTTTTTCCGGTGAACTGATGATTGGTGGTTCAAGAATTCTTCTTTGTTATTGAAAGTTATACTGCACTTGTGGCAACATATACTCTCTCCTATTCTATCCTCCGATGCATTCCCCACATTTACTGCAACTTGGATCTCATGGTTACCAGTTACCAAATCCAAATGAGGTGGTGATGCTTGGGAGAAATTCTCCACTTCATAATCATCTTGTGCGGTGAGCTGCGAAATCAGCCACGTTCACCAAGAACGAATTTATAAAGAGAAAAGTTAAGGACAGACAGATAAAAGGAAGAAAAGACAGATAACTTACAGGGACAGTAGTCAATTTATCAGCATCATTAACAACATCATTATATTGGCCATAGCTACATGAATTTGTATCTTGCATGCCATGAAGAGAGAGCAAATACAATGATACTCCCTTGCACGAAACAAAATGCAGTCCACTGGGGCTGAAATGAACATCATATGATAAACATGCTCAATAACCACATGATAAAGCAAAATTGATTTAATTTGTTTTATTTACTCACTGAATTAAAGAAATAAATTGCCAGTTCCAACTAACAGACTAGTAGTGCCAGAGCAAACCTGTCAAACTAAGCATGTGTCAATAAAAGAATCAACATTTAATTTGATCTTCAACACCTCTAATCTAACTCAACAAATGCAAAGACAAGCTTCATATAACTGCATGAGTAAGAATGATACCATCAGTTAACAATGTCCAGATTTAACCGATCAATGCCTCCCCCAAAAAAACATCTTTTACTGCATGATAAGGATGATATAGCATCATTTAACAATGTCCAAATTTGACCAATCAATGCTCCCCCCAAAAAGCCATCTTTTACCGTGGTAAGATGAAATTTATAGGATGCAACATGCCTAGAGTGCCCAAGATGAAATTTCCATTCAAATACCTCACTCTCTGCAATAGCCATGACATGAATTTCATAATACAGGAGATAGAAGTTTCTAGAAGTGAAGTGACATCAATAAATCACATGAATCAGATAGCACTGTTAGTTTTCCCAGATTCCTATTTTATCTTCTTCATGATAAATTCCAAGGCAATTACTACTTTACTATCAAAGCTGATAAAAAAACCCCAATTTTAAATAATTCCAAAAGCTTTTTCTCAATGTATCACAGTAGATGATAATATCACTTTTTCACAGTTAACAGCAAAGCACAACTCAATCAATTTCAATAAGTACAAAAAAGGGAACCTTATGTAGCGACGGCAATACAGCCATACATTGCCATTCTTCTTCTTAATGGAGAGCAAAAGCGTCCAACCAACCGGCAGCTTCGACCCGAACTCATTAGCATCCACAATCCTCCTCTTCTTCCTCCTACTTCCCCACCTTCCATCCAATCCAGTTAAAAACCCTAACAATTCCTCTTCACTTCGCAATCCGTTGGTCCTGCTCCGAATCTCCTCCCAATAAGGATGCACCGAAGCGCCCAACGCCGCCAAATCCACGGCCACTCCGTCGCTATTCAGCTCCTCTCTGTCTTTATCATCCGAATTGTCACGCGGAAAGAATTCATTCAGCGACGGCATTGCCAATTGCAACGTATCCGCATAGCTGGCATCAGTAATACTAACCTCCACAGCCAAATCCGCCGCATTCCCCAAATTCTCAATCCTGCGAGGCCGGTCGCGCTTCCGTTTGATCCCTGTGGGCGGCGGAGATGAGAATTGCTGAACCGGTAGCGAATTTAGGTATTCGATTTTCACCGGGAACAAATCCGCGGGGTTCATGTCCGCGACGAAGAATTGCTTCAGGAGATTGATGATTTGGTGATTCTCGGCGTTTTCCGGATCGGATTTAGGGTTGATTCCGCCGTGGAAGGTGGCGGTGGAGCGGAGGTGGGGTATGTGCGGCAGCGAGTGGCGGCGGCGGGGGCGAGAGGTGGAGGCGGGAGTAGGTCTGCTTCCGCGAGCCGACGGACTCGTTGAAGATGGAGCGGTCGATGATTGGGATGACGACGTCGTCATCGCGGCGGTTGAGGTCGGCGGAGGATGAGGAGCAGCTGGAGAGGGAATTGAGCTCCGATTGGGAGAGTAAGCGGAGATCCACTACTGGAATTGAATCCAATCGAAGTAAGCCGCCGTCTGCGGTGCCTATTGCGGCGGCGGCGGCGGAATCGACGGTGGCGGAAGCCATAGGAAGGTCGGAATGTGGAGGTTAGTTTTGGGGGGTTGAATTGCGGAATGGATCACCTCATGCTTTGTGTACTCCATTTCTTAATACACCACATATTGGCATCCACAGTGGGAATCGTGCAGCCATAGCATAGCTATAGTCTAGCCATAAGACCATCCACTAAGCGTCCCGCGCCGGGCACGCGTCTCGTCCCGGAGGGACGGGTCCTCCGCGGGACGCATTGCAGCGACCATCCCGACCCTAGCCCGCGCCCGTCTCGTCCCGTAGCCCGTCTCGTCGAGACACGGGACGCGCTGTCCCGCTACGCGGATCGGCAGGCGTTCGCCGATTTTGACGCCGAAATTGGGCTCGCCGATCCCAATGGTTTGGCGAGCGAACCGGCTAGCGCCAAAAATCGGTGAACCGGTGCGCTTGCCTCCGCTGTGGATGCTTTTAAAAGTTGACAAGTGAGTTTTATTTTATGGAAAGAAAAGTTATTTCCAAGTTCCAATATAACCTCCCCAACTCAAGTAAAGAAATTTAAACTTACAAATATAAAATTTAAATATGTTCAGTTAATAATTATGTCAATTAATTTTATTATTTTGGATTTTATGTTTTTTTCTAGTACTCTTTCAGTTAATTTTGCTTAATTTTAATAATAAAATTAAGTACTATCTATTATCATTCAATTTTGTTATCTTGGATTTTGTATTCTAGTACTACATTTTTTTACTTTCAATCTTTTATTTTAATTTTGTTGATAACGTATAGGTAAGATGTTTTTCTATAACCAATAAGTCGGAGGTTCGATTAATTTGAATACGAGTATGTGAGGGAGGTCGCCGTTGTAAACTCGAAGATAAAGTAAGAGATCATGATTGTTTGATACATGCATAATATATTTGGAAGCTAAATTCATATTAAATAAATTATTACCCCCTTTAAAACTTTGAATATTAAATATTTTTTTTACTTTTTAGTTATTTTCTTTCATGTTACTTGAAGTTTTTCAACGTTTTCTCTTTCCTTTTTATGATATTTTAATTTTGATTTTAATACTTCTATAAATAGTTTATTTATTTCGTGTAAAAAAATACTAATAGAGTAATGCGGGATAATAATATCATAACAGATAACAGATAATATACTTATAACACTACCACATAGAAAAATAAGGATATTTTAACTAAATTATGAAAAGATAACTTTTAAATTTATATAGCAGAAAATTAAATTATAAAGAGACAACTTTTGAAAAGAAAGAAGTTAGAGCTTAAAATATGTTCAGAATTAATGAAATCGAAAGCTGCGTATGAAGTAAGAAAGTGCAAGAAATAAGTTACTAAACTAACTCCTCTTTCCATAAAATAAGGTCTATTTATCAATTTTTTAATGTTGTAATGAAATGGAGTATACTGAGGTGATCCCTTCCGGTTTAATTATGGGAATAGCTAAGTTTAAAATTACTTTTGGAACCCTTCAAAATTCAAATTATGGTATACTCCTATAATTTTTTTTATCATTAGTACTAGTATACTACTCCTATAAATTTTCTCTTCAATAAATTTTCTCCTATAATTAAATTTTTATCATTATTGTATTTAGGGGTGGCAAATCGTGCATGTTGGGTCGTTATCGGGTAAACATGTTAATGACACGACCCAATAAGAAGAAACACGAACACGACTTGTTAAGAAAATCCCAAACCCGAACACGACCTGCTACCCTAAAACCCGAACACGGCACGAACCCGACGCGAACGACACAAACCACCTCGGGTCAACACGACACGATAACAACACGTACATGCAGGGGCGGACGCAGAAACATACATCGATAGGGGCTGAGATTTCTATTTTTTATTTCAATGTATATTTTTGAACAATATTCATCATTTGTAAGAGCTGTTACACAAATTTACATTAAATATCAATAATTTCACAAAAAATTAATAGAAAAATGTTTAAAAAATAAATTCATTAACAGCTTTAGCCCCTAGTCACCTCCATTTGGGTCCGCCCATGCGTACATGACACGATACTATAGCAACACGATGATAAGAACCTGTTAATAACGGCTCATGATTAACAAAAATTTACAAAACCTTCTATCTGATCATTAAAATTCCACATTAAAACCGATACGTAGACGTTACAACCACCGCTAATAACACTATAAATTTAGTCAAACAATTGGAGCTCAATTACGACGAATTATGGCAATATAATCATAGAACAAAAAACATTGTGAAGCAATATTCCCATGTGATGTAATCATGTACTAATAGAATCCCAATGGAACGGTCATGCTCTTGCTTAATTATGGCCTTCTATATTTCAAAACCTTTTAACTTTCCTCCATCATTTTGAAAATAAAAAACAACTCTTCATTTCCTCATCTTTATTACCTTCATTCTTTTCTAGTTAATAAGATTTAAATTTATATATATAAATTATATGTATAATTTACAATCCAAATTATCATAATGACATTGAAAAGTCTTTTATACAGTAATAATTGGAACTGTGAACAAAATGTATGGCATTTAATTAAACATTACGAATGGTATCTACAAAATTAAATGCAACAGAGTTTAATAAAAAGTAAATGGCATTTTAACTAATGGTACTATTAGTAAAGTTCTCGTATAGATTTTATAGCTATTATATTTTTGATCGATCATAAGAATCTTTTTGATATCTCTCATTTATGTCATATATTCTACACACTATATCTGATGACTGATGAGTACACTTTAGATTGACAAATTTTTAAGTTAAACTCCATTATACACATATCACATTTAACTCTTTGAAATGTGAAATAACGGTTTGAAAATTAAGGAATCAAGAAGTCTTTTAAACAATAGGCAACTCAAATAAGAAATTGGCTTAGGATAAATTAATGATAAATAAAACATTGAAACAAAAATATAACATGATTTTAATGAGTAAATTATTGATTGATTGATAATTAATAAGATTAATTGATGCCGAATTAGCCAATTCATTCTTAATTTATGAAATTAATGATATTAATAGCCATTTTGAGAAATGAGGCTTATAAATGGGTAATAGTTAAGAGTAGTGATTTAGAGACATAATGTCTCTATGACATAATGCCCCTATGTCACTTTGCCATAACTATATTTTATACTGTGACTAATCTACCCTAATATCATATTAAATGGATATATATCTAGTTAAGGAAAATTATATCAAATTAAATACATTTATCTAAATGCATGCTCATTTATTAGAGATAAACGTGAATCATGCATTAAAGTTATAAATGGATTTCAAAAAAATCATGTATATATATACTTATGTCATGTTAATTTAATACTTATTTAAAAAATATTAATTCAGATTATAAATTTATCATTATAGTAGTATTAATTAACACACTATATAACTAAAATGTTATATTTAATTATAAAATAATTTGATAACTTAATATAGTACTACTATTCTTTTATATCTTGTTCTTTTTTTAAAAAAATCTAAATATACAACAATGAAATCATTTATTTTAATATATGAAAAAAATAAAAATTAAAACATTTTTCTTCTTCAAATTTGAATTTTATAATAAAATAATATAGTTATTATGATGAAGAATTTTTGCGTTATCTTATTTTTTGTGTTATTTTCTATAGCTTTTGTTACAGGGGAGACTTTCTTAAGTTGCAAACTCTGATAATTTATCAATGCAATGAATTAAAAATGTCAATACAGTGACATTAAAATGACAACAAATAATTTTGTTCACATTTCATTATACTGTGTTGATATTTTAATATCATTGTGTTGATATTTTCAAGAAAAGTTATTGTTTTTTAATAAAATTTATTATTTTAAAAGGATCAATAATAGGTTTCTATTTAACATGTGATGACTCAAATCCTTTGGTCTATTGGATAGATAGAGAGCTTGTTATTTACTATACTTCATCATAGAATAAAGAGTATTGTTATTGGGAATAAAATTTACATTTATTATGAAAAATTAGTGTTTAATATATAAATTTACTAATATAGTTTGTTGCAAATAAAAGTTATTTATTGCAGAAAAAAGTTATTTATTTTTGCTATTTGACAAGAGATTATAATTGTTAAAAATATAATCATTTTAATTAATAAAATATTATTAATATAATCAATAAAAGCATTATTGTAACAAATACTACCTCCGTCCCACAAGAATATACACTATTTTCTTTTTAATCCGTCCTACAACAATATGCACTTTCTAATTTTGGAAAGTCATTTCTCTCTAATGAGGCGGAACTCATTCCCCACTAACAATACTTTAATTACCTTTTCTCTCTACATCGCTCTTACTTTATCAATTTTACATTAAAACTCGTATCGACCCCAAAGTGCATATTCTTTGGGGATGGATGGAGTAATAGTTATAGTTCTAGCTAAATGAAATTATTGTTCCAATAAATAAAATTTATTATTCTTATGAATAACATTTATTATCCTTGTAAATAAAAGTTAATGTTTTGGGAATAAAAGTTACTGTTATTGCAAATAAAAGTTACTATTTTGGAAATAAAGTTACTGTTCTCATAAATAAATAATTTTGTTCTAATGAATAAAAAGTTAATAGTATTAATTTTGTGAAGAGACAAAGCAAAGGGAATTAATCAAATGCGTATTTTAATCTGAATGTGATAAAATGATATAAATAATTTTTTTTATTGTTATAGAAAATTAGAAATGAGCAAATTGGTAAAGAGATAAGTTGTTGATGTAAAACTATACTTGGAGAAAAAGAAAATGAGAATTTATTGATGGAGAATTATAATGTGAGAAAAAAGAGAGAATTTATTGATAGACTTATAATTAGAGAAGAGGAGAGAATACTTAATAAAAAATGAATTAAAAATCTTTGAAATTTAATAATTGCTAGGCACAAATCTCAAGACACCCACCTTCCTTAATTGAAGTCATACATACGTTTTATACCATTAAGGGTAAAATAGTATACATGTAAAGCATTAATTTAATAATAAACACAATATAATACTCCCTCCGTCCCGTGCTACTCGCACGTTTGCTTTTCGGCTCGTCACAAAGTCCTTACACTATTTATAATTTAAGTTAGAATTAATGCATTTAATTAATATGTTAGTTTAAGTTAAGAGCTCTTTTATTAAGTGATGTCTCATTACACCTAAAATTCTTTTTTAATTACACAAAAAAATCAATCCCAAATTTACGGCCTAAAATGAAAAGTGCGAGTAGCATGGGACGGAGGGAGTACAAAATTACTACTTTAACCTCATTATGTCTTAGACATTATGTCTCCAAAATATTTTTCAATAATTAATTGGTTGACAATTAATGAGATTAATTGGTGTAAAACTGCCAATTACTTCTTAATTTATGAGATTGGCGAATTAACGGACCATTTAATAGTCTGAACTATTCAATAAAATAATTAAAGAAATTCTAAATATTTTGCATCTATATATTGAGTTAAATTATTTAAATTTGTATTGTACATATTAAATTAATAACGTATTATTAGAGACAGATGTTAACTGATTCCACAAATACAATTTTGTTATTTATGTATCAAATTTTAAAGAATACTAATATTTTGTTTGTATATTCAAAACCTAACATAAATTGAATTCCATAATTATAGGGAGATGGATCCATAATTACAGAGTGATTTATATCTAGCATATAGTATAGCGCAATATACATACCTAATATAATTCAAAAAATATATAATATACTCCTTCCGTCCCTCTGCAGTAGAGGCGTTTCATTTTCAACACTCGTTTTAAAAAAATGATAATAAAGAGTGGTCACCCGCAAACCCTAAGCCATCTTTTCTTTTTCATGTAGTTTTATCGCCTCTGAAATACTCCACATATTTTCAGACACGCCTGTTCTCTTGGTCTGAATTTTTTTTTATTTTCATTCCCTTTCATTTCTAACTATTTTTCGTTATTCCAGATTAGTCGTGCAATAATTAAACAAATTACATTTAAAAAATTACATAAATTTGCATAAAAACTAACGCCTTGCAATCCTCCGCGCCCACAACTCTTCAACTAAATCCTTTTGCAGTCGAATATGAGCCTCCGTCTGACGCATGTCGGCATGTGCTTGGAGGAGGGCTTCTTCATCGTGCGGTACCCCACCTCGTACGTTGGCGGTGGTGACGCCGTGGCTTGGACCTGCTTCATTATCGTCGGTGGCCCAATCAGTCAGTTGTACACCTTCATCTTCGACGATCATGTTGTGCATGATAATACAGGCGTACATTATATCAGCAATGCAGTCGACATGCCACAAACGCGTTGGTCCCTTAACTGCAGCCCATCGAGCTTGAAGCACACCAAATGCGCGCTCCACGTCCTTTCGCGCCGACTCCTGCCGCGTCGCAAAGTAGGCCTTCTTCGGATCTGATGCGCACCGGATCGTCTTCACAAAGACGGGCCACCTAGGGTATATCCCATCCGCCAAGTAATAGCCCATATCATGCTGGTTGCCGTTGGCGACAAAACTGATGGCCGGACCGACGCCCTGGCACTGCTCGTTGAAAAGGGGCGACGAGTTGAGGACGTTTAGGTCGTTGTTCGAACCGGCTATCCCAAAATACGCATGCCAAATCCACAACCGGTAATCAGCCACGGCCTCGAGGATCATCGTGGGATTTTTTCCCTTGTAGCCGGTCGTGTAAAACCCCTTCCAGGCAGCGGGACAGTTCTTCCATTCCCAATGCATACAATCTATGCTGCCTAGCATTCCCGGGAACCCGTGCTGATCCCCGTGCATCCGCAGCAGATTCCAGCAATCTTCGGGGGTAGGCTTTCGGAGATACTGATCACCGAATACTTCGATCACGCCCTGGCAGAAATACTTCATACATTCGATGGCAGTCGTCTCACCGATGTGGAGGTATTCGTCCCACATGTCTGCCGCGATGCCGTAGGCCAACTGCCTGATTGCCGCAGTGCACTTTTGAATAGGGGTGTGGCCGGGTCTGCCAGCCGTATCGTGCCTGAAGCGGAAATACAGATATCGCTGCTCCAATGCGTTAACAATACGCATAAATAAGTCCCGCCTCATCCTAAAACGACGCCTGAAATGGTTGGCGTCAAAACGCGGCTCCTCTGCGAAGTAATCTGTGAACAGGCGCTGATGTGCAGCTTCATGATCACGATGCACCACTTGTCGACGTTGGACAACTGGTCGTGGGCGAGGTGCCGCCGGCTGCATATAACTCTGCATCCATCGATCAACCTCACGGCTCGTATAGGCATCTAGCTCTTCGTTCATCATACGCTCGTACTCATCCGCATCCCCACCACTACCACCGGCATTACTCATTTCTTAAATTGATCTTGTACAGAAAGTAAGGTAGAGAGAGAGTACTCGTTAAAACAAGTGGTGCGAATGAAAATGAGGTTCAACGCGCGTATATATAGTGTGTTCGAAAAAAAAAAAAATTAAATCCGACGCCGGTTTGGCGCCGATCCAGGACGCACAATGGCGCCCGTGAGGATCGGCGTCGGAACCGGCGTCAGTGCGGGAATCGGCATGGCGACGCCGATTTTGACGCTGATTTCGCCCACGCCGGTTCCAATGGTTCGGCGTCAAACCGGCGTGGGCGAAAAATCGGCGTGGCGGTGGTGACGCCGGTTATTGTGGATGCTCTAAGCAATCCACTAAGGTGACATGGACACTTTATATTTGTGTATAATGTACGTTTTATTCGCCCCCAAAATACTCCATTCTCGTCATTCATTATGTTAAACTATTATAAAAAAGTATAGTCTTATATTTATTTGTATTACTTCAAAATATATTACGTTTACTTTTTTCTTTTGCTATCTTATGGCTCAAAAATTTTCCCCTTACGGGAATAGTAGTGTTTTTTTAATTTTGATCCAAACAAATAAATATAATAGTAATATAAAGACCTACAAATAACAACTCTCAAAACGCAACACAATATTTGTAACTAAACAACACGAGCATCAAGACCAATCACCAAAAACGAAGACACTAGCCAACTGAAATATAAACAACAAACAAGAAATATACCTACCACTTTCATTAAAATCGGAATCGCATCCGATCAAATTTATTTTTATGGTACGTAGAGAAGAGAGTATATATGAAATATTCCATCTGTCCTAATAAATATGAAACATTTGGTTTCCGATACGAGATTTTATGCAGTGTTGTTTTGTGAGTTATTGAAGATAGAGTAAAGTAAGAGAGGAGAAAAGCTAAAGAGAGTGTTGTTTTCATTTTAGGAAATATTTCATTTTTAGTTGTACAACCCAAAAAGGAAAACGTTTTATTTCTAATGGGACAAAGAGAGTATATTTCCTTTTAAAAGAAAAGATAATTATTAATATTAGGACCTATGCCAACAATAAATTAAAAGTTAGATGCCAAGCGTGTGTTACAATAAATCCAAAAAAGGTGGGCTACTAGTGTACCTCTACACCAACATGGATCGTCTAATATCACGTTTGATTGTCAAAACAACACAATTTATGTTTCTCAATTGTGAAAATACTTTCAAATATATAGTCTAACCAAAATATCACCAATTATCATACCACTATCTAAATTTCATGTGGCCAATTGACACACATATTTGGGAAAATATCACACGTTGTAATCTGTGAAATGTTGGGTCACATCTCTATAGATCACGTTTGGAATCTTCCATCCTCTGGACTCTTGTAATGCCTTTGTCTAGTCTATTTTTTTCGAATTTAATGAATTTATGTTTTCAATTTCCACGGTTTTATGTTAGAAATTCACTAGCATTTCAAATTGCTATACATGATTTGTTTCAACAATTTTGTTAAATTTACTTTAAGATTAACAATTTTAGTAATGTGGCTTTTTAAAAATCTTCTAGAAATAGTAATGTTAGTAAGAGCAATGCATACATAAAACTTGTGAGTAATAATTATATATTTGTGATTATGAGAAAAGAGATTACACCCCTCTCTTTGGAGTATGAGAGAGATGATTTAAATCAATAAATTATGATCATATATTTCACTATATATTTTGTGTAGGATTGAGATTGATCAACTCTCTCTCTTTCCATATATAAACAAATAACGTGTTATTTTCCACCTTATAAAAGAAAGTATAGTCACATGGGTGGTTGATTTTATGTGTGATGCGTAGGTATTGTACCATCCAAATTCATTCTTTGATCAATTTGGACTAAATACCAACTGAATTTCTTGACTAAACCAAAATTAACTCACATCCTAGGAGTTTTAAGCCTATATTATGAGTCACTAAGTTCTATATGATGAGTCACTATGTTTCGGATCCAGCAAGGTTAATTCTACTTTAAATCAAAACATTTAAATATTTATATATAGCTTGTATCAATTTTCTTTTATGAACATCTAATAAATGATGCTATGCTTAAATTTAACTTGTACTAATGTTTTTTTATAAGATTGAGTGAATGAAAATTTTGACTTTATAAAATTTGCGGTTCGCGATTCAATCATAAATCAAAATCTAAAGTATTGATATCTTCCATAATCCGACCTCAAATTTTGAATCAAAAGTTTTGTATTTATACGACACATTAGTATTTCAAACTTTAGTCACAACACCAACAATTTAGCTACAAATTTTGAATAAATAATTTGAAATCAGCAATGGTTTATGTGGTCATTGCACCCACCCATACAACCCCGGTGTTCCTTCCGTCGCATCCCTTTTTCCACGCCGACCAAATAATAACATGACCATCGGCACGGCACACCTCACTGCACCCTCCAAGCAACGCAATCGTATAGCTAGCGGCCACGCAATAATAGCGAATGCGATGCGGATGAAAGTTCTTCATACTTTGGATGGTTTATTAATTAACTTCACTAGTTTGGTTCCAAAATTTAAAATAGTACTATCATTTTAATTTTGCATCAAATAAGAGTTGATTGAGAAACCACCAAATTACTTTTGTGGAAAGATATATATTATCAAGGATTTTTGCGTATATTATCTTTTTTATAGATGGTTTAAACCCGAGGATCAAAAGTATTGAGCCCGACTTGCATCGAATTAAAAATAATTTAAAGTGAGCCCAATTAAAATTGACTCGATTAGCATCCTGCAAGAAAAATATAAAAATCAATAATAATGTGTAATTAACAACTTTTTCATCGGCTTCAATCAAGTAGCCAATCATGCTAATCGAACGTATACCGGTCTCATCTCAATCAAATATTCATTGAAAAATGAAAATATTTAACTAACTTTAGGATAGGTCATTCAAGAAGCTAAATGACAAACATAATCTTCGAGTATGCAACACAGTGGGAAATTCATACAAATCATATCTCTAAGTAATCTTTTTAAGTATCAAGAATGCAGAAGCGCCAATGATCCCTACTGGCAACTAAGACGGATCGGCTTCCTCCAACCATACACGTGCAACGGCGTACCAAATCATCTTCTCGAGTGGAGAGAAGATCACTAGTGACGGCATCCAAAACCATAATTTGGCCATTTCACCGGAGAGAGACACAAACAGACCCAGTGAGACAGGCAAGCGAACTGGGTTGCAAAAGGTACTGCAAAACCAAGCACTCCAACTCCCCATTACGAGATGGCCGATAGAGTCTAGCTACTCCAGCCCCAACCTTCACCAACACAGAATGGTGACTACCAACTCTTCCAAGGCCCACATTACCCTGGGCCAAGACATAGACTCCATTCGGATCATTCATACTAATATAACAAGCCCTAGTCGGAGAGCAAGCAAACACTAGAGATCCAGACAGCAAACGAATACTGACTGGCACATCTCCGTCAGGCAAACTCATACTCCCCCCCATATACAAGAGGGCACCTGTCACTCCATCCCAAACCCGAAAAGCTCTATCACCTATATAATAAATGAAACTATTAATAAAAAACAAAAAAAATTGGTAGTTAAAGCATATTTAATCTAAAAAGTAATATTCTAACCTGAATAAAGACCAACACAGAGAGACTCAGAGCCCGAATAATCCACAAGAGACCCATCGGCATCTATATCACCTTCACAAACAAGAAGGTGATCGGAGTTCTCTTCATTGGGAATTTTCAACCGCCATATATCACCATTGTTATAGGCTACATGCAGATGACTAGGGTTCAAGAAAATAATTCCACTCACTTCCAATTCCATCAAACATACAGAGGCAATACAGACAAAGTCAAAGTAATTAATACACTTATACACATCAACAAACCCATTCCTATAACCAGCTGCAACGTAGTTGTTGCCGCTGGAAAACGCTAGCCTATAAACCCAATTTCCACCACCCACCCTCTATTCAGGATAGTTTATAGTATGAATAGTCATCTGACCCAACATAAACCGCCGGCTGGTTATAGGAATGAGTTTGTTGATGTGTATAAGTGTGTTAATGACTTTGACTTTGTCTGTATTGCCTCTGTATCTTTGATGGAATTGGAAGTGAGTGGAATTATTTTCTTGAACCCTAGTCATCTGCATGTAGCCTATAACAATGGTGATATATGGCGGTTGAAAATTCCCAATGAAGAGAACTCCGATCACCTTCTTGTTTGTGAAGGTGATATAGATGCCGATGGGTCTCTTGTGGATTATTCGGGCTCTGAGTCTCTCTGTGTTGGTCTTTATTCAGGTTAGAATATTACTTTTTAGATTAAATATGCTTTAACTACCAATTTTTTTTGTTTTTTATTAATAGTTTCATTTATTATATAGGTGATAGAGCTTTTCGGGTTTGGGATGGAGTGACGGGTGCCCTCTTGTATATGGGAGGGAGTATGAGTTTGCCTGACGGAGATGTGCCAGTCAGTATTCGTTTGCTGTCTGGATCTCTAGTGTTTGCTTGCTCTCCGACTAGGGCTTGTTATATTAGTATGAATGATCCGAATGGAGTCTATGTCTTTGCCTAGGGTAATGTGGGCCTTGGAAGAGTTGGTAGTCACAATTCTGTGTTGGTGAAGGTTGGGGCTGGAGTAGCTAGACTCTATCGGCCATCTCGTAATGGGGAGTTGGAGTGCTTGGTTTTGCAGTACCTTTTGTAATCGCTTGCCTGTCTCACTGGGTCTGTTTGTGTCTCTCTCCGGTGAAATGGCCAAATTATGGTTTTGGATGCCGTCACTAGTGATCTTCTCTCCACTCGAGAAGATGATTTGGTACGCAGTTGCACGTGTATGGTTGGAGGAAGCCGATCCGTCTTAGTTGCCAGTAGGGATCATTGGCGCTTTTGCATTCTTGATACTTAGAGAGATTACTTAGAGATATAATTTGTATGAATTTATTGTTGCTTCTGCATCTAACTTTTAATTTATTGTTGGCATAGGTCCTAATATTAATAATTATCTTTTCTTTTAAAAGGAAATATACTCTCTTTGTCCCATTAGAAATAAAACGTTTTCCTTTTTGGGTTGTACAACTAAAAATGAAATATTTCCTAAAATGAAAACAACACTCTCTTTAGTTTTTTTTTTAAAAAAATTAACTTCATATATTTATATCATATATATGAAGGAGAAAATTACAAATCAACTCCTATAACAAGGAGGAAAGACAAATTACGCCACCCAGGGTTCGAACTCGAGACCTCCAGGATGGACGCGGTATCCAGCACCCTTTACCGCTAGGCCAAGGGGCTTGGATGGACGCGGTTCTCCTCTCTTACTTTACTCGAGACCTCCAGGATGGACGCGGTTCTTCTCTCTTACTTTACTCTATCTTCAATAACTCACAAAACAACACTGCATAAAATCCCGTGTCGGAAACCAAATGTTTCATATTTATTAGGACAGATGGAATATTTCATATATACTCTCTTCTCTACGTACCATAAAAATAAATTTGATCGGATGCGATTCCGATTTTAATGAAAGTGGTAGGTATATTTCTTGTTTGTTGTTTATATTTCAGTTGGCTAGTGTCTTCGTTTTTGGTGATTGGTCTTGATGCTCGTGTTGTTTAGTTACAAATATTGTGTTGCGTTTTGAGAGTTGTTATTTGTAGGTCTTTATATTACTATTATATTTATTTGTTTGGATCAAAATTAAAAAAATACTACTATTCCCGTAAGTGGAAAAATTTTGAGCCATAAGATAGCAAAAGAAAAAAAGTAAAAGTAATATATTTTGAAGTAATACAAATAAATATAAGACTATACTTTTTTATAATAGTTTAACATAATGAATGACGAGAATGGAGTATTTTTGGGGGCGGATAAAACGTACATTATACGCAAATATAAAGTGTCCATGTCACCTTAGTGGATTGCTTATATAAGTATTACTAACTATAAGAAATCATATACTACATACCTTATATGGACTCCTTATGTGGGCTCTTGCACGTGAAACATATACTCAAATCTTTTGTAGCATTGTATTTGGATTGCTACGTTACATGATTACAATAAAGAAAAAGAAAATGTTAGTACTCCTATATACTCCCTCCGTCCCATTCAAGATGACCACCTTTCCTTTTTTATTTGTCCCAATCAAGATGATCATTTTCTAATTTTAGAAATAACCCTCTCTCTCATCTCTCCTCATTAAAATATTCAACTACTTTTTCCTCTCTACTTTATTCCACATAACCATACTTCCTAAAATCATGTGCCACTCAAGAATGTGGCCATCTTGAATGGGACGGAGGGAGTATCTAATTATATCATTATTCATGGACTCTAGCTAGACAGAGGATTATGGTCTTATTAGAGTTGATTAGGTTGATATTTTAAATAATAGACTAGCCAATAATTGGTACGTGCAATATATAAAATGAATGTTCATGAATATGTTATACTATATAACTATTTCATAATTGTAATTGTAAGGATTTTAATTAAATACAAAAGGACTTCTAAAGTAAATAACGAAGGAAATAACTTATATAAAATGTGGTGTTTAACTACTACAAGCTAGGAAATGATTTTGATATGTATTTGAAAAACAATTTGATCTTATTAAAATAAAAAAACTGCATTTCTTGAAACTATAAATAATCTACATATTATCAAATGTTTTTGCAAAAAAACTACTCCATTAAGAGCATCTCCAGTGGGCGGACTTCCCTCACGCCCTTCCACTAGGACTTCCCAAAAACACATCATGCCACGTCACTAGGACTTCTACTGCACAATCCGCCCTTCCCATCGCCCTTCCCGCGCGGATTTGCCGCAATAAAAAAAATTCACAAATTCACAAATAAGCAATTTACGTTTACGGAAATAAAAGTTCGACACAAATACGAACGGAAAAAATTAACAACTTCATTAAAAAAAAACATACATGATTCGATAAAAAAAATTACATAGTAAACAAAAAAAAAAATTAAAAGCGGACGTCAGCATGACGCCACAATGGCGGATGTCCGCCCGCCCGTCAGCCGGAAATTTGCGGACGTCAAGTGTCCGCCCGGGACGTCCGTGTCCGCCTCCCTCACTCCCAATGGCGGACGTCCGCCGCGCCCTTCGCGGAAGTCCGACGGGACGTCCGCTGTTGGAGATGCTCAAATGGTTTTTGTGTCATACTATAGATAGATCGTTTCAACCAAATTTAGAATACGTCGTTCAATAATTTGCTTGTCAATTCCCCCTAGTAATATAGTACTTAGTATGAGCTAAATGAGCCTACTTTAAACTAAAAAGTTATGTTTTGTTTAATTATTTGCTGTCTTTCATTTCCGGAAACTAAAATGAATAGTATAAAATTGTACTTTAAAGAAAGGTAATTAGGAAAAGTAATTAGGAAAAAGTATGTTAATGATAATATAAATGTCAATGTAATTGATAGCATTACATTATTGTAGAAACACCAAATCATAGTGGAAGAGCTCGAGATTGAAAAATAATAATCCTACTTGCAGTGGCGTATCCATGATTTTCAATTTGGGGGTGCAAAAATAATTATGACTTAAAATTTAAAAATGTGACTAATCTTTTTTATTTTCTTTGTTATGCTTTTTCAATTATTATTTTTAAATAAAATCTTTGTCTTATTTTTTTTATCAAAAAATTTCATTTTAAATAAAAATAAACTAGTAGTATTATTTAGTATCACATAAATTATACATTTGAAATACAAGTATCCATGTTTTGTTAATTAGCAATATATAATATAGACATGAATACAATGAGAAGGTTAGATTTATAAATATGGAGTATTTTATACTCACTCCGTCCCTGAAAATTTGTCACTTATTTCCATATTCGTCCATCCCTAAAAATTTGTCACATTTCACTTTTACCATTTTTGGTAGTAGATCTCACATTCCACTAACTCATTCTCACTCACATTTTATTATAAAACTAATATATAAAAGTAGGACCCACAAGCCACTAACTTTTTCAACCCAATTTCTATTACATTTCTTAAAACCCGTGTTGGGTCAAATGGTGACAAATTATGGGAGACGGAGGGGGTAATACTTATTTCAATTTAGCAATTTATATTGAGTTTTTTTAAATTGCAATAATATATACTTTATATTAGTCATATAAGTATCTATTAAAAATTATTAATGGAAGTTAAATACTATGTAAGAATACATAATTAAATTAAAAAAGAGCAAGTTAGTGATTAAACTAATAAACATAGTTGTTAAAAACAAAATAACTAATAAAACTTAAATATGAATTGAGAAAAAATAAAATTGAATTAGATATGATATAGATTAAAACAAAGTTAATTTGGAGAAGAGAAATTGTAAGTAAAAATTAAAAGTTGGAAATGTGCTCATTAATATTCGAACTCAGGCCTCTTGCTTGGAGATTGAGGCAACTTACCACCGGGCTACCAACGAAACTTGCAAAAATAGCACTACATATAGTATTAATACACAAAAGTTTCGGGGTACAGTTGTACCCCCTTGTTCCAATGTGTATACGCCATTGCGCAGTGTCGGATACATAAATTTTACTCTGGGGGTACAAAATTCTATGACAAATAATCACATCACTTATTAAAAATAAAATAATAATCACTATAAAAAATTTGTTCATCCAATTTAGTTGAGTCGTGTTCCTTTTATAGATGTCTCGACTTAGTAAAGTCGTTGCGGTTGTGGAACACTGGATTTTTGGATAGCGCAATGGTCGACTTGTTATCCATACAAATAGTTGTTGGCTCCTTTTGTGGCCACCCGAGCTCTGATAATAAACTCCTAAGCCAAATTGTATGACAAACACTGAAGGTGGCGGCCACATATCCAGCTTCGCGGGTTGATAATGTGACAATGAGCTGCTTCTTAGACGTGAAGGTAGTGTCTCCCATACACATATCCATTTGTACTCTTTCGATTATCAGTGTCGGTCACAAAATTAAAAAATGATCATAAAGCTACTACGATTGCTATCTTACATAAATAACTCAACAAAATGGATTTATTTTGTAATAAAAAATGTACTCAGAAACAACGGATAAAAAGAAGATGGGTTATCTAAAGCTTTGATTGAATTTAAATTTATGCCTCCCGAATTTATAAAGGGCTTAATTTGAATTTTAGGATTTTTGTTTGGTATGGGCTGGGCTCAATTTGCATGAGTTAATGGGCCCATATACACCCAGCCCCGTGCACCATTCTTGATGAAATTACATTTTAGTTACAAGACAATTATTAATAAGATATCATGCGCCACAAAAAATAATTTTGGTCACATGCTAAAAATAGAAAATATCTCATTATATTATTTTATTCACTTTTTTTTTCTTTATCTCATATATATTATTAATTTCGTATTAAAATCTGTGTGTTTTACTAAAGACTATTTTTAATACACATATAAATACTATCATAGTCTCACGAGCTATCAAATTTCATTCAAGAATGAAATATGAAAAATTAGATGTTCTCGTTTTGTCCGAATGTTCTAAATAGTTGCCCTATCCGCGCGTAGTTCACTAGAAAATGATATAACAAGATAATTGTGAAAAATTTAAACTTCGGAATTTATTTTTCAGATTTTAAAAAGTGTAGGACGAACCACAATGTGACCATAATTTCTTGATTTATTTGGCAATTTACTCTTTAAATGTCTGACACAATAATTCTATATAAATTTTAAAACTGTAAGTTCAAATCTATTTTGAAACTATGCAAAATTTGATTTATTGCAAATTTGATCTACTAAAAACACACACAAACTCCATTCCCATCTCGTGGTTTTGCTAATTAACAAGTGCTTCAATAAGATGGCCTTATTTTTTAACACAAAACACACTACACACAGTCACACACCACAAAATCAGACATATCGGCGAATGTAGCTGTCCTCGCCGTCGCCGGTACGCACAAGAGTGGAGGTGAAATACCACGATACGAGGTCGTGGACCGCGATCTGCCCACCGGTGGCGGCCGAGATCCCGACCTCCACCTCCTGCGGAAGGAGGTTGCTCAGATCATACACATAGCTCACCTCAAAATTCTCCGACCCGGCGGCGACGCTAACGCTGATCACCTTCGAAGCCTGCCCGTAGTTGATCCGGGCAGTCGGTCGGTCCTGTTCTTCGAGGCACTCGACCCGATGTCGATCCCGACGTGGCAGTAGCTCGGGTCGTTCCCGGGGTTGGAAAAGATGTCGAATTCCACCGCGAAGGCGGCGGGTTGACCCGACCCGAAGACCCCGAAGTTGCCCCGGTCGACCCGACCGGGGAGCCGACGGGCGCGATGAAAAAGGCGAACCCGTCGGCCGGGTTCGTGTCGCCGCTTTTGGGGATTATGATGAATTTTATGGTGGTCTCTAGGTCCACCTGGGCCCGGCTTGCCAGAACTGGATCGGCTGGGAGTATACTGCCCGGCCGACTCGGTACTAGAGCGGGGTGCCCGAACTGTCGGTGTCGGTCATGCGGAGGTAGGTGGAGTCGGAGGGGAAGTGGGCGTCGCCCTGGTAGATTAGGTCGGTCGGCTGCTCGCCGTAGAAATTGTACGTGAAGGAGGTCGTCTGCGATCGGGCTAGGCCGGCCGAGGCGAGGAGGAGAAAAGCAGTGGAATTAGGGTTTGGAGATGGTTTAGGTTGGCCATGGCTTGATTAGGTTTTTAGCTATGGATATGATTGAATGGATTGTTGTGTTGTGGCTTCTATTTATACCAAGGCTAGTGCATATATGAATCATATTTTATGATATAAAGTTTGTTTTTCGATAATATTAATAGACGTTTAAATTATACCTATGTCTCTGAAAATTTATCACTTATTTCTTTTTTCATCCGTCCCTAAAAATTTGTCATTGTTCACTTGTCCACTTTTGGTAGTGGACTCCATATTCTACTAACTCATTCTCACTCATATTTTATTATAAAATTAATATATAAAAGTAGGAACCACGTAGCACTAATTTTTTCTACCCACTTTCTATTACTACATTTCTTAAAACCCTTCCCGGTCGAATAATGATAAATTATAAGGGACTGGGAAGTAAAATTTGGTCTTATGTTGATTATCATAAGGTTAGTATTAATATTGAATTGTGAGGTTCTAGTATTTTATAATTGTACATCTTTTAGTAATGCTTGAAGTGATATCATATCTTTAAAATACAAAAAAAAATGTTTGTCATAATGAAACAATATCATTCAAGCATTGCCAGAAGAAATTGTTTGTTCACAAATGAGATAATTATGAAAAAATATAATTTAATATTATGTTTCTGCGTCTGATGAAATTTCCAACTTGTTAATTTGAGTGTCTTTTGTATCTTTTTGAACTAGTAACTAGTTTATTTAATTATGTCAAGATATTAATCAAAATAGTACAAGGAAAATATAACATCGATATACATATAATAAAGAATTTTGTAAGTGGTTGTTTAGTTTATTGGACAAAATAATCAAGAGATTTGGCCTAATTAAGATTGAATTGTAAAATTATTTTAGTTGAAGGGAGTGACTATAACTAATTATCACATAATTATCCATCTAAAATTAAGTTGTAAGATTCAATATCATAAATCAAATATACTGTATACTTAATTTTAAAGTATAATCTTACAAATCGAACTACTCCATAGTGTATCATTTGTGTTAATACTAATTACACTTCTTTGTAAATTTAACCTAATCAAACTCAATTTTGATAAGCTTCAATAGACCACTTCACATGCAATTTTTACTTTGGAAAATGGGCTGAAATTTATGTTTTCAAGAACAAAATGAACGTGTGACATTTAATTGACTATCATTTGAATAATCATCACTCCCCTCCGTCTGAATAGGATTTCTATTTACGTTTTTTACATTTATTTTATAAAAATAATAAAAAATAGTTAAAGTGAAAAAATGATTATATTATTTTTTTCTTATTTTATTATTTCTTCACCTTAATTATTTATTACTATTATTTTTTATAAAATAAGTATAAAAAAATAAATGAGATTCCTATTCATGGATTGAGGGAGTATAAGTATAAAAATAAGTGCTCTATTGAATGAGACAATGAGGCTTATTAAGATGGTTATATCTTATCTTATTTGAATTAAAAACACACACAAATTGATTACATTGCATGCTAGTGTGCCACCAAATACATACAATTCTCATACCAATGCTACTTAATAAAATACACCATAGATACGTGTCGAGTGTCGATCTTCATACATCCTTCATTAAATCTATTTTTTTAATATCTAATTTTAGACAAAATTATTGATTAGATCAGTTTTATTCTGAGAGCTCCGAGTAAAATTAAGTTATTCCAGTAGTATCAACAAAATGGTAAATTCCACTGCTAGAAAATCAACATTTACAACACTTGAAAATACCTATAAAAATAATTTCACACTAGACTTTTAAAATTTTTAACTTTATTTCAATCATGTAATTTCTATCTTTTTCGTTCCGTATAATTTTCATCTTCCATAAATTTGTGTCTAGTTAAATATGTTTTTCTTCAACAACAAGCCCTAAAAAAACACTTGTTACTGAATATCGTGATATCATAAACGAAAGATGCAAATTAGTCAATAGCTATTTATGCAAACATGTTAAGCCACATTTCAAGTTTTTGCATCAAATAATCATGTTCTAGATCAAAACCAAAATTTAATTAAATGCAGAACATTCAAGAAATTCGAGTTCTTTTCATTTAAAAAATATTTTCTTTATAAACAAATAAAAAATCTTTTTCCCTTAAAAAGTTATAGGGTGTTTTTTCAATTAACAAAAACATTAGGGAGCTTATTCTAATAACCCAATCTTGGGGTCTACATGTAATTTATCCTAAATTCTGTAACCAAAAAGCCCCAATTCATCGCTGCGAATCGGAAAAACCAAATTCCGCTTCATCGCCGCCGACGACAACCGTAAATTCCCCGCTTCAGCTTAAATTCAACGGTGCTCTTGAAAATCTCTGTTTTTCGTTTTATCGCGATTTTGTCCATTACTTTATCCGTTTTTCCCCCAAAATTTTGTGAGTCTTAGCTACCATCTCAGAAATAGAGCAATTCATTATCGCATTAATGCTGAATTTACTGTTTTAATCTCCAATTGTGTTTGCGTTTCACTGTTACTTGATTTTCTGAATTTCTGAGCTAAATTTTTGATTGATCATATTTCCAGAGATAACACTGCATCGAAGTTTCTGAGAGAAAGCAGCTCCGATCAATTACACAAAAGAAATGGCTGAGAAATTAGCTCCTGAGAAAAGCCACAGCTACATTCACAACGGTAGTATTTCCTAATACAGTGAAATTTCTATCTAGATATGATGATGAACTTGTGGAAATGTTGGTGTTTTAGGGCAAAAGGTGTTCGACTGGGATCAAACGCTGGAAGAGGTGAATATGTACATAGAGCTTCCAGCTAACGTTCCAAAGAAGTTATTTCACTGCAAAATTGATTCCAAGCATGTTGAAGTTGGGATCAAAGGGAATCCACCTTACCTTAATGTACGTTTTTGTACCTTTTTCTTGGACAGTTTGTTCTAATTCATCTGTGATTTGTTAGCTGTATTGAGTGGTTGAGAGTGATTTTGTCTCATTTATTAACTACAGCATGAGCTTGCCTTCCCGGTGAAGACGGATTGTTCGTTTTGGACTCTTGGTACGTCATTGTGCCTTGTTGTTGTTCACTTAATAGAATGCGTTGATTTTATTTTTTCTAGTGCGGGTTACTATTAGATACTACCACTTAGGTAGATGAGGTTGTGACATTGATTGCAATTTATCTCGGGTAACCATGGTGTTAGATGAGAATCATAGCTTTGTTGCTTCTTTATTTAATTTGTTATTACTATGTTTTATTAATAAGCGTCTGCTACGATGCAGTGGTGTGGTAAAAAGTTAACATAGAAAGATAAATGTTCTAAATTTGAGGACCAGAGGACAGTTTGAATGCTTTTGTTTTTGCTATAGGAACTCAAGAATCAAGAAACATCTTGAAAACGAAAAATGTACACACTCACTATAGATATAAAAACTTCTGTTTTTGCAAACTGCTTTTGGCTGTGCATCTTTATAAACACAAGAATTTAAGATTCTAGAAAATAGAATTTTTTGGAGGAACAAGTGTAAAAACTCCTTTTTGGTCCAAAAATCTCTGCAATGCTTTGGAAATGAAGCCTATGATAAATACATGTCCAAACTTAGACACGTTCTTAAAAGTTGTTTGGTGTAACCAAGCCATTGTTCTTGCTGTTGGGGAATATATTGTATTGTGGAAAGCGATGTGGTTTCCTACACAAGTGCACAAAAACATGGACAAGTGTGTTTAGTTGTTTGACATGCCAAATTATGGAGTCAACTTGTACATGTTCTGGATATCATTATATTCTGATGAATCAATAACCTTAGTTTCCTAGTGCGGTACTTTAACATTGTTTCAAATTGGTATCTTGCAGAAGACGATATAATGCACATAACCTTGCAAAAGCGGGACAAAGGTCAGACATGGTCTTCACCTATAATGGGCCAAGCCCAGTTGGATCCTTATAATGCTGATCTTGAACAGAGGCGTCTCATGCTTCAACGGTTTCAAGAAGAGGTACACATTCTTTACCAAAAAGAACCCCAATTTTAGTTTTTGATTGTTTGATAGATGAAAGGTGAATGTTTGAGAAAGCTTTTGGTAATATTTCAGTTGATTAGCAATTTAGCATGCAATATACATATACTAATAATTGCAGCAAAATGTTCCATGTAAAATACATTGGAGTAGAATTTCTGTATAATCATGTTATCCGTCATAGCAATACGAAGTAATGTAGTTCCATTTATTGGAAACTAACATACAACAGCATTTTTCTAAAATAGAAACTAGATTCAGAATAGAACCCTCTATATAGTGAACCTCGTCCCATGAATCTTGTGCTGGATTTTGAAAGATTCGGCTTACCAAGGTCATTGTAACATTTAGAGCACTTCACGAAGTTGCACAGCTTCTCCACTCACTAATCTTACATTTGCTTCTCCACTGTAATCTTTTCTGCAGAACCCGGGCTTTGACTTCTCGCAAGCTCAGTTCAGTGGAAATTGCCCCGACCCAATGACCTTCATGGGCGGGATCCGTTCTGGTTGATGGACCTCTGTCTCAAGTTATGTATATATAGCATATTCTTATCTGGACGCGATCTTAATTCCTCCCAACACCCATTGTTCTCGACTATTCGCGGATCCGTGCACTATTTACTGCCTATGCTAGTCTGCCTGCACTACTTGTTAGGTTCCTGATAAAAATGTCGTCATTTATTTGCTGGAAATTTTATGTTTGCTAGTACTTCAAAGCACTTTATATTATTATTTTTTATTTTGGTTTATTAATATGATATGAAACTTGTTATTCTTTCATAACCTAAGATCCGAGATGTTATAATTTTTAATAATGCTAAATATGGAGTACTCAACCAAGGTAGCCAACCTCGAGTGAGTGCTAAATCATAGAAACAATAACAAAACCAAACCCAAAAAAAAAATTTGACAAACACATTTCCTTTTGTATACCCGAAATCCATTTCCTTTTTTATAGTAGTATAATTCACTATGAAGAACTAATATTTTTTACATAAACAAGAGCTCTTTTAGTAATGAAAAAGGAAAGACATATTCACAATCTACGGATTAAATCAAGTCGTTCAAAATTTGGATAATGCATAAATATTCATTTCAAGGTTTTTTAAAAATATCATAGTTTTTATATGAATATAATGTATAAAAATCATTTCAAGATAAGTTAAAAAATATTTTAGTACTAGTTTTTATACGGGTAAGCATAATAATCTTTTCAAGATAATTGAAAGCACGAACTCCTCTTCTTCTATCAATTAACCATAATTCCCCAAATTTCCTTTTGCATAAATAAAAACACCGGGTCAAATTAATAAAGTAGTATAACTACTCTAACTTGGAATTATATGACAAAAATAATATAAATATTGTGTTTTTATAATGTTCAGACCTATATGACCTTCAGATTTTAGGACAGAAAAGAGATTTTTTAAGATGGCATTAAATATATTCCATCTGTCAATATCTTAAGATGCGACATCTATCAATATCTTAAACGGGGCATGTTTTTTATCTAAAAAAATGTAATTTGCGTAATTCTGACAAATTCTGATTTTGCATTATAGTGTTAAAAACAACATGTAAATTACCAATATAGGTTAATATATTCTGATTTTATAACTTATTTACGTGATATCGTCAACCAAAATAGCATTATAATTTAGACATCGAAACATATTTCATTTGTTGAATTATACTCCCTTTGGACTCCGTTAATTGTCACACTTCACCATTTGTATTCGATCCTCGTTAATTATCTTATTTTACTTATATTATTTTTAGAAAGTTGACTTCATATTCTATTAACTTATTTCACTCCCTTCAAAAGTGAGAATCTATAAATTATTACTACCTTTTTCTTAATTTTTTTAACAAAGATGAATTATGTCTTAAACCTGCATCAATCAAATATACTACTGAGAAAAAAATAGTACTAGTACTACTAATTTATATTAAGCCATTTTAGCATCACAATATTAGTAAATGATTGAAAAATAGAAACAAATTTTTATATTCGTAATGAACAATTAAAGCTGAAATTTTTAAATGATACCTCAACGCATTCCATGAAGTATCGATGGAGGTAGTAAACTCTAATCCGAACCAGCCCTTGCTTCTCCCAGTCCGCCTCCGGCCGCCGGGATGTGCGAAGGAGGCGTGGGGAGAGTTGAAGAAGCTATGGCAAATAGCAGCTCCCTCAATCTTTTGTCGATTGGCTATGTTTTCTCTCACTATCATCACCCAATCTCTCGCCGGCCACCTCGCCCAAAACCAGCTCGCCGCCATCTCCATTGTCACCACCGTCCTCATCTCCATCACCGTCGGCTTCTTGGTACCTCTCCTTCCCCATTTCTGAGCTTTCTCTTATCCCTTTAGCTGCAGCTAATTCAATTTTTTTTTACTCTTGAGAATAAAAATTGAAACTCATCAAGTTAGTTTGTGGGTAGGTAAAATTTGTACTCCCTCCGTCCCATGTTACTTGAACGCTTCCTTTTCGGCACGGAGATTAAGGAATGAGTGATAGACAAAGTCAAATATTACGGCTGTAAGTGATAATTTTTATTAAAAATGGAAAGAGTGCAAATAACTTGGGACGCCCAGAAAGGAAATACGTGCAAGTAACACGGGATGGGGGTATTATTTAAGGTAAAAATCTGAGCTTTATCTGTCATACAATGTTAGTTTTAGTGTTTTGTGTGTGTGTGTGTGGGGGGGGTAATGTGATGTTTTTGTTCCTTCTTTCCTATAGATTGCAGCAAATTTGAGGCCAAGATTCTTAATTTCTATGACTTAAACAAATTTGAGTTCAAGATTCTTAATTTAGATAACTTGCAGCAGATTTGAATCCAAGTTTGTTAATTTCTATAACTTGCATCAAATTTGAGTCCAAGATTCTTAATTTCTATAACTTGCTGCAAATTTGAATCTATGATTATTAATTTCTATGACTTGCAGCACATTGAGTTCAAGATTCTTGATTTCTATGACTTGCTGCAAATTTGAGTTCAAGATTCTCAATTTCTGTAAATTGCATCATATTTGAGGCCAAGATTCTTCATTTCTGTGACTTGCAGCAAAATTTAGTTCAAGATTCTTAATTTCTATAACTTGCTGCAAATTTGAGTTCAAGATTCTCAATTTCTATAAATTGCATCATATTTGAGTCCAAGATTCTTCATTTCTATGACTTGCAGCAAATTTGAGTTCAAGATTCTTAATTTCAATAACTCGCTGCGAATTTGAGTTCAAGATTCTTAATTTTTATAACTCTCTGCAAATTTGAGTTCAAGATTCTTAATTTAAGTTAATAGCTTTGCCAACAGAAACTTCTGAATGGTTCTTCATGTCATGTGGCTGTCTAAAACAAGTGAAAAATTGCATTTATCCTCTCCCGATTAAGATTATCGATATTTGAAGCATGACTCCTCGTTATTAGCTAGGAATGGCTAGTGTGCTTGAGATGCTGTGTGGACAAGCCTACGGAGGAAAGCAATACCACCTGTTGGCCATATATCTGCAACGCTCGTGGGTGGTGTTGTCTCTGAGCTCGGTAGCTCTTCTACCCCTCTTCGTTTTTCTCGAACCAATGCTGAAGCTTGTGGGGCAGCCGGCGCCATTAGCAGAGCTGGCGGGTCAGGTGGCGTTATGGATGATCCCAATGGCTGATCACTCTGACGAGGTTCTTGCAGTGCCAGTTGAACACGTGCGTTGTTGCTTGGGTCTGTGGCGCGGTGCTTGCTCTACACGTGGTAATAAGTTGGATTTTCATATATAATATGAGGGTTGGCATTGTGGGGATAGCCCTCACTCTCGATTTCTCGTGGTGGATGTCTGTTGTGGGGATGTTCATCTATAGTGTCTGTGGTTGGTGCCCTAGTTCTTGGACTGGCTTCTCGAGGGAGGCTTTCGATGACCTCTGGGATTTCTTTAAACTGTCTCTAGCTTCTGGTGTCATGCTCGCGTATGCTCCCAAATCCTGTGCAATCCCTGCTTGAGTCAATGCTTCTATAGAACAATCTTTACTCATATTCGGAGTCTTGAATTTTCAGATTGGAGAATTTTTACTTCAGGATGCTGGTTCTCATCTCGAGCATCAAAGGCGCGGAGGTTGCTGTCGATGCCTTGTCCATATGGTTGGTGGATGATGATTCTTCTCGCGATCTGCTTGCTTTCGTGTTTATATTGATGTTTTCTTCGTGTCTGACAGCATGAGCTTCTACGGTTGGGAGTCCATGATTCCGATGGGGCTATATGCAGCAACGGGGTACGTTGAGCTTTTCTCTATGTTGCATCTCTACCATACTATCATACACTTCTTGCTCACTGGTTTGTTTTGTTTGCATGTTTATCTTCTATAACGATACGTCTCAGTTCCATTTTCATTGAGTATCCCTCCCCGATGAACTCAGGATCCGTGTAGCGTGTGAAATTGGAGCCGGGAATGAAAACTCTGCAAAGCTTGCTGCTAAAGTTTCCGTCTTGAACTCTCTGTTGATAGGTTTCCTGTTCTTTGTAATAATCATGGCCTTCCCGGACAAGATTGCAATGATATTCGTATCTAGCTCGTCTGTGATCTCGATGGTCGAGGAGCTAGCCTCGTTATTGGCAATAACCATTCTATTCAACTGCATCCAACCCATTCTTTCAGGTAAGAGAAGCTATAGTAGATATGGAATCCAATTAGTCTCATCTTTTGTTCCTCTATTCATCTTTTGACCGGTCAGTCTTTTGGAACGAGTTCTCTTGATTTGTCTGTAACCGTCCAACGGAAGTCATGAATTGTGAATGTTAATAAAGGAATACATCGTTAATCTCGAATCTTGGATTTTCAGGTGTAGCCGTTGGTTCCGGTTGGCAAGTCTTGGTTGCTTACATTAGCATCGGGAGCTACTATATCATCGGTCTTGGTTGCGTACATTAACATCGGGAGCTACTATATCATCGGGGTGCCTCTCAGGATCTTCTTGGGATGGTATCTTCATTTTGGCTTAGAGGTATATTGTCTTTTTCTACAAAGATGGCTAATTAAAAAGGATCATATCTTAGACATTGTTATATCTCAAGTGGTTTCGCAGGGCATATGGGTCGGGATGATCTGTGGGACGATAGTCTAGACGCTGATACTGTCCATCGTCACGGTTAGGCGCCATTGGGGTAAGACGGCAAAAGCGCGTCGTTTCCACTCCTCGGTCCACCACCGGGCCTCATTCATGAGGCCCGGTAAACTTTTGAAAATTCCGGCCAAAACTCCTCATTCCCTATGCGCTTGCACACACGTGAAACACAATTAGATTAGGAAGATGTTTTTCCTTCCTTACATATTGAATGTTCGAGTCATCGTTAGTTATTTCTACAAGACGTTAATCACGAAATTATGAGATATGACTATCAAATTCACTTTTAAAAAAATGCCAAAAACTAAAGCCATGTGGACCCAACAATTGCATTGATTAGTCGACCTTTTTCTACCATTAAATAATCACTAATCATTATGGCAAATGCTCTAACAAATTGGGCATTCGTTTTCATTTGGACAAATCTAATATATTTTCCTGATTTTTATTTAAAATATGATCAATTGCTCCACGATTTTGGAACTTTTTTTATTTTTTAGATGATAAATTGTTTTACCGTTTTGTTTTTTTTTTTTGTTTTAAAAATTTATAAAGCATATCGTTTTATTCTAATATTTTATAATATTTGACCTACAATGATATGATAAATCGTTCCACGATTTTCGAACTTTTTTTTATTTTTTAGATGATAAATCGTTTCACTGTTTTGGACTTTTTTGTTTTGAAAATTTATAAATTACTACCTCCGTCCCCCAAAATTCGTCCCGGTTTGACCGGGCACGGGTTTTAAGGAATGTAATGGAAAGTGGATTGAAAAAGTTAGTGGAATGTGGGCTTGACTTTTATATATTAGTTTTATAATAAAATGTGAGTAGGAATGAGTTAGTGGAATGTGGGGTCCACTACCAAAAATGGTAAAAGTGAAATGGGACAAATTTTGGGGGACGGACGAAAAAGGAAAGTTGGGACAAATTTTCAGGGACGGAGGGAGTATATCGTTTATTCTAATACTCCCTCCGTCCCATGTTACTTGAGGCATTTCTTTTCGGCACGGGATTTAAGAAAGTTGTGTTTAGTGAGTTAAATAAAGTAGATGAGGGAATAAAGTAAGAGAAAGAAGAGAGAGTAAAGTAAAAGAAAGAATAAAGTAGGTGTGATTAGATGTTTTGTTTTTAGCCAAAAAGAGAAATGACTCAAGTAACTCGGGACAACCCAAAAAGGAATACGACTCAAGTAACTTGGGACGGAGGGAGTATTTTACAACATTTGGCCTATAATGGGACTAAAATGTCGCCCATATATGACGATTTTGCCCACTAACGAATTTTAGGTGCCTTTTCACTACCATATCAAATATATACTTCCGGCTTTGTTTATTTTCCTTTTCATATCCAAAATTCCCACGCATTTTCGTCTCTAGTCCTTGATACCGTTTCAGAGTCGATTCAGAAGATTATGGATGAGGCATTACTTTCACTAATCTACCTTCGTTCCTCCAAGAAGACATGCTAATCGAGTATGCTGTGTTTTGAAAAATGATACTCAGATCATTTCATTTTTTTCCCACATTTAGCTTTATCAGGCAATTTAGTAACATTTTCTTTTGTAAAATGATACGTCTACACCCGTGATTTTGTAAATACAAATACCATTTCGTGTTTATTTAATTTTTCCAATACATGGATCCGACGATTTTGACTATCAATATTTGTTGGTGATACTGATACTGACTATTAATATACTCTTACTTCTCACGATATACTCTTATCACTTTTCTATAACAATTGATGGTTCGCTGATTTTTGTGTCAATTTACTATTTTATTGATATATATGTTGGAGGAGTAATTTAGTTTTGAAGAATATATAGGAAATGATTTAGCGGACATTAGTGGTGGAAAACTAAGAAAACACATTATTTTTCAAACTTCTCAATTGTTGCAAAATGATTCAACTCACCCATATTTTTAGTCATTACTACTTATTCTAGAATTCTCTACTTCAATTCTTTTATATTCTAAACATCTAGATTTATACTATATAATATCTAGATATTTGTATCATTTAATATCTAAATATTTTCATTACAAAATCTAAGTTTATTTATTTATATTCCAACACCTCCTTAAACTTGATTTGTCATTCCGACCAACGTCATACTAAACTTGATAAAGTCTTCATACTTGAGTAGGGGTGTGCATTCGGGTTTCGGTTCGGTTTTTTATCAAAACTGAACCAAAATCGAAAAAGTGAAAAACCAAAACCGAAAAACTGAAAACCGAACTTAAAAAACCGAAAAAACCCGAACAAAATTGAAAAAACCCAAAAACCCGAAAAAATAAATATAATATTAATATATATATATATATGTGTGTGTGTGTAATTTATTTTATTTTATATTATATATAATATAAAATTAATAATACATATAATATATATAATATAGTAGAATTTATTAAAAGAATATACTATATATTATATATAATATAATATATTAAATTAATAGAATATATATATATATATATATAATTCGGTTATTCGGTTTTTTTCTTCGCCCGAACCGAACAGATAAACCGAAATTTTTGTATTTTTAAAACCGAACCGAACCGAACCGAAAAACCGAAATAACCGAACCGAATTTCAAAATTTCGGTTTGGTTCGGTTCGGATATTCGGTTTCCCATTTTTTTGCTCACCTCTATACTTGAGTAGTTTTATGAAAATATCTGCAACTTGATCTTGCGATTTCATGTAACCTCCTGATTTGCAATACATTCTCTGATGTAGTGGAAGCAGATGTTGATGTGCTTGCTTCGGTTGTGAGACACTAGATTTTTAGATAGTTCAATTGCAAACTTGTTATTCAGACAAGTAGTTGTTAGCTCCTTTTGTGGCCACCCAAGCTCCGTTAATAAACTTATGAGCCAAATCGCATGACAAACACTGAAGGTGACAACCACATATTCGGCTTCGCAGGTTGATAGTGTCACAATGGGATGCTTCTTAAACATCCAAGTGAAGACAATGTCTCTCATGTAGAACACATATCCACTTGTACTTTTTCGGTCATCAGTGTCCCCCAATCCAATCATTATCACTGTAGTCAACAAGTCTATAATCATTAGTATCTGAATGTAATAGGTCATAGTTGATCGTACCTTTAAGATATATAAGGATATTTTCTTTGATGCCTTAAAGTGGGTAGCGGTGATTCTCCATGTAGCGACTTACGAGCCTTGATTCGTACAAAATATCTGGCATTGAGTTAATTGGTTTGCAATCTTCCATTTTGAACTTCTTCAGTATCTAATTGTCTGATGCTGAACTTGAGGGGAAGTTGGAATAAAGATATTCATCAAAGAAAAGATTGAAAGTTGACATGTGGAGTTTTCATTTGTCTGATCTGAAGCAGATATTCTTACATTGTCAATCAACTCGAGAAGTCTCGCAAATGCAAGTTGAGTTTTGGAGATCTCACAATCTTACATAGGCAATCAACTCGAGAAGTCTCGCAAATGCAAGTTGAGTTTTGGAGATCTCACAACTCAATTTGAGGGTTGTTAAAAAAAGATAATCAACTCGAGAAGTCTCACAAATGTAATTTTACAATGCAGCCTCTTCCACAGCCGTCTACTCCCGCACCTCCTCCACCATGGCAGCCGCCTCTGCCACCCCCCTCACTTCTCCTCCGCTTTTGCCTCCTTCCCCAATCCCCACTCCTTCCTCCTCCTTGCTGCCAATATTACTGCCTCTTCTAAAGTCCACACTCCCTACGAGCTCGAACACACACGACATGAGTATTGTCTCTTCTAGACGATGAAACATAACTTAATTACTAACACATTTTTCCTTGATCAACATATTGAACGTTGAGTTATCGACAATTATTTATTAAAAATTAAATGTTCGAGACTTTGAGTCATCGTAAATATTATTTATGCAAGTATGCAACACATTATTCACCAAATAAATGAGATATTATTATTAATTCAGTTAAAGATTAACATTTATTACCAAAAACTAAGACCCTACAATTTCATTGATTAGTCGACTTTTTTCTACTTTTAAATAATCATTAATGATTATGTGCCCACGTCAGCAAATGCTTTGACAGATAGGCCTTCGTTTTCATTTGGACGGATTTTAGGGTGTCCACTATAAGGCGTCAGCGGCTATAGCCGCGGGTTTGGGCGGAGGGCGGGCGGCTATAGTGGAGAGTGCAGGCGGACACCGAAATGGGGGCGGTAGGGGGGCCAGACGGGCTTCAGCCGACTCCGGGGCGAGGACGCGGCGAAATGGGGGCCGACGCGGCTATAGGCGCGGCGCCTATAGTGGCAGCACCGACAGCCGCAGCTATAGCCGATTTTTAATTTTTTTTTTACATTTCAATTCACCTATAAATACACCCCACTCCATTCATTATTAATTTTAGTGTATAATTTTAATTTTAATTTTAATTATACTTCGTATAGTCGTGTTCTTCTAATTACGTATAGCCCGATAAATTTGTTCATAATTACTTGAAACATTATAAAATGAAAGTTGATTATAAAATTTGGGGGCTATTGGAGGTGTCCACTACAGTGGCGGACACAAAATTTTGGAGCTATGGACAATAAAACTGGGGCTATGGACAAAAAATGGGGCGGGACTATTGGGCGTGTCCGTATTGGACACTCTTATCATGCATGAAAGTGGCGCGCACTCATCATGCCACGTGGAATTTTCTAACAAAGAAAGGCCACTCCAGAATATTGATGTGATCATTAATGATACCCTAATTAATCCCTAACAACAATCACCAAACTATTTGATTATTTAAATATTGAATCACATCATCATATTATGACTTTATGCATATAATAAAGTAACAACACATAGACAAAATCATAAAGTAAGAACATCCAAAAAAAAGTACTCCACAAAATATAGAAAAAAAAATCATAATAAGGTAACAACATTTAGGGAAAAAAATACAGTAGTAACATAACTCACAAAATTAAGAGCAAATTGTTAGAAAAATCACGAAGTTAGTCAAATTTTATTTCATTTCATAATTTGTCTTAATAAGATGAAAATTTTGGATTACTTTACATGTATTATATTGTTCATATTTTTCAAGCAAATAATTTCGAACAATATTATCTTATTCATAAGCAATAACGCACCTATATAGGGGTGTGCATTCGGGTTTCGGTTCGGTTTTTTACCAAAACCGAACCAAAACCGAAAAACCGAATTTAGTTCAAAATCCAAACCGAACCGAACCCGAAACCGAAAAACTGAAAACCGAACGTAAAAAACCGAAAAACCCGAACAAAACCGAAAAACCCGAAAAAAAAACCCGAAAAACCTGAAAAAAATAAATATAATATAAATATATATTTATATATGTGTATTTTATTTTATTTTATTTTATTTTATATATACTAATAGAATATTTATATATAATATAAAATTAATAATACATATAATATATATAGTAGAATATATATATTATATATAATATAATATATTAAATTAATAGAATATATATATATAATTCGGTTTTTCGGTTTTTCGGTTTTTTTCTTCGCCCGAACCGAACCGAAAAATCGAAAATTTTTTATTTTTAAAACCGAACCGAAAAACCGAAAAAACCGAACCGAATTTCAAAATTTCGGTTTGGTTCGGTTCGGATATTCGGTTTTCGGTTTTTTTCTCACCCCTACACCTATATATGACTTACATATCAAATATAACTTCATTAAAAAAAAAATCGTTAAGGAATAATTAAGAACAAACCCAAACCATTATTATTCTAGTTAATTTTCAAAATTATAGAGCGGGTCAAAATTTAACTAAAACTTCAAGTATTATTTTTTGCAGCAATTTATCCTAGATTATTAAATATTGAACCGTATCATCATATTGTGACTTTATTTACATAATAAAGTATCAACATTTAGACAAAAAAATAATAATAACATTATAATAAGTAAAAAAGATATTCAGATAATTAATAATTTGGACACCGATGCATTATTTTCCTTATATAATTTCCCTCTCTTCACACACACAAATCACTCTCTCTCTCTCTCTCTCTCTCTCAAACAAATGTCGACTCTCTGCGTTCCAGCTCAGGTCCCCCCAGTATCCGAAGACTGCGAGCAGCTGCACAAGGCATTCTCAGGTTTGACTCCATCAACATTGCTAGAGCGTCTCTCTGATCTTCGATTGATGATTAATTGCTTCTTAGTTGCCTCATTTGATTGTTTTTCTTCCGCTTGAGTCCAACTTGATGTGCGTAGCTCTGATCACTTCTTTATTGCTTTGATCTACGATGATCTGTTTGCGATTGACAAATATATGTATGCTGTGGCGAGTTTCTCTGTTCATGCTCGTTCTGGTGATTATGTGAGAGTTGATCAGCTAGTGAGAAGTGATGATTGCTAGTTAAATCTGGAAATGTTTGATTTTACTTTGAGAAGGGGGAAAATCTAGATATGCATTTGATTTTACTGAGTGTGATGATAGTTTGACCGATCTGTGATGAGAGTTTTGTAGATCTCGATTGGTAGAAAGGATGTGATGGATCCTCGGGCTGATGATCGTTGAAGGAAATTTTTGTTTAGACCTCAATTTGGAGGAAGAATGTGATGGATCTAATGTTGTTTTGTGCGATCGTATGTTGATCTGTAGTTTCCTATTGCATTCGTCTTTGATCTTCGTTTCTAATTAAGCGTGAAGTTTCTCATTAATTTTAAGCTGATTACTGATGGAAGTTGTTTAGACCTTAGTCTGGTAGAAGAATGCTAGTGATCGTATGTTGATCTTTTTGACTTGTTTAGTGTTGTCATTATTTCATCTTTGATCTTTGTATTTAGTTGAGTTCAGAGTTTATCGATTATTTGTAGGCCGATCATCAACTGAAGGGAAACTGTGATACATCTACCGTTGTTTTGTGTGATCATATGTTCATCTTTTTGACTTGTTTGGTTTGCTTGCGAATTGTCTTGCACTAGTCGTTGATCTTCGTTTCTTGTTTGATTGCAAATTTTTTGATTGATCATGCTAACTTCCCTTGCAATTTGTATGTTGTTAAATGTATGTGTAGGATGGGGAACCAATGAGGACTTGATCATATCGATTTTGGGTCGTAGAAATGCCAGCCAACGGAAGCTGATCAGACAATGTTATGCCGAGACTTATGGTGAAGATCTGCTCAAAGCCTTGGACAAGGAACTCTCGAATGACTTTGAGGTTTGAGTCTACCATTTTTCATTTCCGTATCGATTTCTGATTGCTTTTTGTTAAGAGTTTTTATTGATGATCAAGTGAATAAACAGCTTAACATTGTTCAATAGCAAAGAGTAATCTAATTATGCATTTCTATTTCCTTGTTGCTCGATTCCAGAGAGTTGTGTTGCTGTTGGCACTGGACCCTCCAGAGCGTGATGCCTACTTAGCTAACGAGGCCACGAAGAAGTGGACAGCAAGCAACCGGATCCTCGTGGAGATTGCTTGCACGAGGTCTCCAAAGGATATGATTCTCGCAAGGGAAGCCTATCATGCTCGTTTCAAGAAATCTCTTGAGGAGGACGTTGCTTATCACACGAAAGGAGACTTCCGCAAGGTGAACTTATCAATCTCATAATACAGAAACAGAGGCGCCATTTTTTTTACTAACATGTGAATATGGTTTGTTGAAAATTTTCAGCTCTTGGTGCCCTTGGTGAGCTCATACCGTTACAGTGGAGACGACGTGAACCTCCATCTTGCTAAATCGGAAGCCAAGATCCTGCGCGAGAAGATCACTGCAAAGGAATACAGCTGTGATGACATCATCAGAATCTTGACCACGAGGAGCAGGGCGCAGATCAATGCAACACTCAACCAATACAAAAATGAGTTTGGGAACGACGTGAACAAGGTTTGTTCAACTCAATGTTTTCATTTCCTAGTTACATTAACGCAAGATTATGCAAGTATTGTGTTCTTCAGTGTTGCGTATGAGTCTGAAAGGAAACGAATCCAACTCACGAATGTGGGCTCCGTACATATATATATTTAGTATTATGGTTCGCTATTTTTACCAGCATATATGTTCTCTCATTGTAAGTTATTTTCGAAAATTATAGTGAAATCTCTTGACATTTCCCCACGTAGTGTAAAAAATTCTCGTGTTTGTTTTGTCATATTCATGCATTTATTTCCAAACACTGATGTTACTTTTCTGTGCGGACAGGACCTGAAAGAAGACCCTAAAGACGAGTTCCTCACTCTACTGAGGGCTGCTGTGAAGTGTTTGGTCTACCCGGAGAAGTACTTCGAGAAGGTGCTCCGCCTAGCAATCAACAAGCTAGGGACGGACGAGGGAGCCCTGACTAGGGTGGTCGCGACAAGAGCAGAGGTGGACATGCAGACCATTAAGGAAATATATGAGAAACGGAACAGTGTGCCCCTCGACAAAGCCATCTGTAAAGACACCCATGGTGACTACGAGAAGATGCTGCTGACCCTCATCGGACATGTCGAAGAATGAGATTCGGAACATATATCAGTCTGTGGCTATCTAAGGTAATAAAAAGGCTTCTTTGAACTCGTGTGTCTTGTTCTAGTTTTCCATGTTTCTGCACTGGTGTTTTTGTTATGAGCTGATGAATAATGTTGTGAGATTACGAACTTTTGTGCTCGATCTCTTTTTGTTGCTATATGATTTTAATTGAAGATTAGATAATGTTTATGAGGCATAAGACTAACATAAAATAATAAGCTTTGGGAAAAAAAATACGTATTGGAAGAAAATGCTAGAATAAACTAGGTCAAATTGTCAATGATACTCACATAATTTGGGAGTAATGCAGCGATCCTTTATGAATCCGATTTTATTTGAACAGAGATGGATATGTAACCTTTATGTTTTATTTTGAAACATACCATATTAGTAAAATTATAAAAATGCGTTTGTGTTTGACTAAATATCACCAATGAAATTTGGTTGGAGGTGGCCATGACCAAATTTAGAAATGAAAAATTGGATTATGATTGTTTGGTATTGCAGTACTATTTTAGAAAGAAAATGACTGATTAAATAAAAAAGAAAAGAAAATTTGGTTTGGGGTGTGGTGTGGTGTGGTTTTGCGGCTCACAACACAACTATTGACCGCAACCGTGGACCGTGGTGCTGTTCGTAGTATGGGCTCCCATTGCCTCTCTTGCAACATAGTTGGGACTAGACCACACTGCAACTCGACGCATTTAAACTCGTACTGATACGTTTAGGACATTTTTGATACTATAATGAAACAAGGGAGGGAATAGAACCATGATTTCTACCTCTATTCAATTTATTTGCTTGGCAGTATAATCTTTGCTTTAAGAATCACTATTCAATTCTCCATATCATTCCATTCTTATTCCTCTTTATATGTAAAGTTTGACAATACTACATTAGACCATCCACAACGCGTCTCGCGCCGGGCTCGCGTCTCGTCTCGGAGAGACGAGACCCCCGCGAGACGCATTGCAGCGCCCATCTCGTCTCTATCTCGAGCCCGTCTAGGCGAGACACGAGACGAGATGGCTCGTCACGCGCCAGGGACACGTGGCACGTCCCCATGCGTGCGTGACGCCCACTCGCTGGCCCGCGAGTGGGCGTCGTCACTGATGACGCAATAATTCGTTTTTTTAAAAAAAATCGATTTTTAATTAAATTTTTTTTTTCAAACGGTAATATTACCGTTAAATTTTTATTTTCATTTTTTAAAATTTTTAATTTTTTACTCTATAAATAATTCTATTTCATACTCATTTCAAACACAAACACACATCTATTCCTCTCAAATCCTCTCTATCACTCCAATTTCCATCTTCAATCAACTCAAACAAATGGATCCTTTTGAGCAAATGCGTCAATTAATGGAACAATCACTCGAAGAAGATCGACGACGAGAGGCGGAGGAAGCCGCACCACCCCCACGACGCTCCCGGAAGTACATCAATCGGAACCAAGAGGAAGCCGCCGCACGGTTAGTACGCGACTACTTCTGCGATAACCCGATTTGGGGAGATACCTATTTCCGTCGCCGTTTCCGCATGCGGAAACCGCTATTTCTCCACATAGCGAATACTTTGGCGGCCAGGGAGGAGTTCTTCCGAGAAGGGTTCGACGCGGTCGGTCGTCCCAGCCACACGACGCTGCAGAAATGTACTGCAGCCATCCGGCAGCTTGCGACTGGACAAACGGCCGACATATTCGACGAATACCTGCACATCGGAGACAGCACTGGACGCTTGTGCTTGCTCAACTTCTGCAGAGGCGTCCGGGCAGCCTTCAGTGACGAATTTCTCCGGAGGCCAACCACGGAGGATTGTCAGTTCCTCCTCAACCTGCACGAACAAGTGCACGGATTCCCCGGGATGCTTGGCAGTGTCGATTGCATGCACTGGCAATGGAAGAATTGCCCGGTGGCTTGGAGGGGTTCCTACACGAGCGGCCACAAAGGCACCCACCCAACCGTTGTACTCGAGGCCGTTGCCGACTACCGACTTTGGATCTGGCACGGGTACTTCGGGGTCCCTGGCTCGAACAACGACGTAAACGTGCTCCAACAGTCCGACCTCTTTACCGAAGTTTTGGATGGTAAAGCGCCGGCCATCAACTTCGTCGCCAACAACCGGCGGTATAAAATGGGGTACTATCTCGCCGACGGCATCTACCCGAAGTGGCCGACCTTCGTGAAGACGTGCGGCAGGCCAGCGAACCCAAAGCAGGCTCTTTTTGCGCAGAAGCAGGAGGCTGCGCGCAAGGATGTGGAGAGGGCGTTCAGGGTTCTCCAAGCTCGCTTCAACATCATCAAAGCCCCGGCTCGTTCGTGGTTCATGGAGAGCATGGTCGACATCATGTATACGTGCATAATCTTGCACAACATGATTGTCCGAGACGAAGGACCCGATGCCGGAAATTGGTTCGACCCCGAATCCCCCGGAAGCTCAACCGCAAGTAGTCCGCCGCGAAGTGGAGCGCATCCATCTATACAAGAACGGTTGGCTATTCGGGCAAGGACACGCGACTCTAGCGCCCACACCCAACTCCAAGAGGATCTAATTGAGCACATTTGAGAAAATTTTGGCGGAGAAGATTAAATTATGTCATTTTTATTTTTTTAGAATTTTAATTATGTCTTCGTTTTTTTAATGTTAAGTTGTAATGTTGTTTTAATTTTAATAAAGTGTGTTTGTTTAAATTGAATTGGGTTTTAAAAAAAATTATAAATTAAATTGAATGAATAGTAATTAAGATACGGTATAGAGACGGAGCGTTGCAGGTTCCGTCTCTTAGTTAAGAGATGGGGAAAAAAGGACAGTGGGGCCCTCAAATAGTGCTCAAATAGTAGTTAAGAGACGGTATAGAGACAGCGTTGTGGATGGCCTAACACAAAGTAGGAGTACTATATTACGCATATTCTATAATTATTTTTTTAAATAAATGTGTACAATTAAGCATATTTCGAAAACAATACACCCACACATAACAGTTAACACACGCATTGTACGACACAATAGTGTGTGGCACGCGCAAGTGGTGTTAGGTTGTGAATGTATAGTGTTTGCATTGTGGGTAACGTGTGAAAGAGTTAATAGATGCATTTCTTTTTGGCAAAGAAATTAAGAATACTGAGTTAAGTCACCGGCGGATCCAGGAGGGGGTGACCGCCCCTTCCCGGCCGTTCAGAGAGCCTAAATATCCCTTATAATCGATCCGAAAATAGCAAAAATCGCCCCCTCCGTGCATAAAAACATATGAGTTTTCAATGAAAGTTGTATTATAGTTAGTAGCCAAGTATATGAACAATACTAATGAAGAAGTAATAATTTCAATTTTTATTTTTATTGCACGTAACCAAGTGACAATTGTTTCTATTAATACTTTAATCCATTCCTGTCTAACTGTCCACAATAGGGCGCTCCTTCGGAATTTTTTTAAATTTTTTTCTTAATTTATTTCTATAAATACAACATATTCCTCTTATTTTTTACTTCACACATCCATATGACCATATCCACACTACAATTCCACAACCATATTTTCATCTATCTAGATTTTATTGACTCAATACGCAAGGCGGATTCCGATGATGCCACCGAGTGAGCTGCGGCGGTGCTTTTTTAGTGTTTTTTGTTCATTGTCATTGTATAATTTTAAGAATTGTGTTATAGTTGCCTACTTTGAATGGATGATTGTTGCGTACAGTTATATACTCACTCCATCCTATAAAAATATGAGCGGATGAGATTGCACGGAAATTAAGATAAAATTGATAAAGTAAAAAAGATGAGGAGAATGATAGTTAAAATAGAGTTAGTGAATAGTAAAATTTATATTATTAAATTAATATAACTTTTTAAAACTGAAATGCATATATTTTTGTAAAATGAATAAAAATAAAAAGTTCATTTATTTTTATGGGACGGAGAGCAAAATGAGTATTTGCTGCACGAAATGACTGTTGCGAGCAGTTTCAGACAAACTGTTGCACATTAACTCAGTCACAAAATGCGTGCAACAATATTTTCTGACAAACTGTAAGAGATTCAATTTAAATGTATTGTATCATTATAGTTTGTCAGCAACTTCAACAAAGATACCCTAACTTATAAAGACATTTTACCTCGTAAATCGAATATTGCACCCAATATCACATTCAAGAATTTGGAATACTTGTCTAAATTACCAAGAAAAAAGAATTTCTTCCAAACTGAACTACTTTAAAAACATTGCATGCAGTACATCCCCTCTTCAAAGTCAAGATTCGAGAAATACAAAAGAAAAATAGAATTTCGATATTAGACAAAATTAAATCTTGATCTCTCGTGTGACAAAATTAAGAGTAAAACCAATTTTAGATAATCTTGGATCAATTCACTTACTCTAATACCTCGACAATAAGATAAATATGACACAAAATTTAGTTTTGGCCTCTGCCAAATCACAGAGTTAATCTTAATAATCTCCAAAAAATCCAATCGTAGTTAGTCTCGTAAGTATCAATTTACTTACTAACTCAATAATAAGATAAAAATATGAGTAATAACACACAGAGGAGTAGAAATGAAAACTACAGCACAAATACCTATTGACATGCTGCTTTTTTTTGTAAAAAAAAGTCTAGAAAATGTTGTTAAACAAACCTAAGACAAGCCAAAACCCACAACATAGGTAGAAAATCAAGAGCACAGCACAATCCCCCATTTAAATAAGATAATCAAGATGCAAATTAACAGGTGGAGAGAAAACAATTGAGGTTAGGACCTAACAAGTTACACCAGGGCAATGCTGCTTTCCCCGCCGGGTGGCTTGCGTACGCCTCCAAAATAGTCGCGGGACTCCACATTCCCGTCAGAGAAGATGTTGCTGCCGCTCATCTCCCGCAGCTTTGCCGAGCTAAGTGGTTTCTCGGCCGATGCAGCTGCTCCGTCCCCTTTGAAGATGTCGTTGCCCGAGAGCTCTGAGAATTTCTGGTCGGGTATTTTCTTTGCTGTTTTCAGAGGCTCCCCAGTCGAAACACCATTGCCAGCCCCCTTTATGAACACAGTAATTGAATACATGATTACATATGCAGAGATTCTTGGTTCATAATAAACACAGAATGGAGTTGCACACTTACATTGTTAGAAGCATGTTCTCCAATTGTTATGCTCTCTCGTAATGCCAAGGCTCGAGCACCCAAGGGACGGGCTTTGATTTCAGGAGGTGGAGCAAAGATATTGTTGCCACTGAGCTCCTTGTTTTTGGCATCCGACAGTTGCTTTTGTAATTTAGCTTCAGATTCGCTCTCTAGATTTCCGCTCAGCTCTCGCTGCTTAGCAACTTCAGGAAGAGTGGCTGGTTTCTTGGGAGAAACTGTGTCTTCATCACCAAAGGAGATGTGACTGACTCCCGACAAAGCTTGCTAGTATCCAAATATCAATTCAGACGAGATCACAATCACATAAGCTCAAATTTATGATATAAATAAGCTAGGAACAGTGGAAGAGTACCTGATACATACGCAGCCCAGTTTTGTTGGCTGAAGTCTCATCGGCTTCATCAGTATCCGACAATCCATTCTCTCCTTTGCCTTTAAAAATACCACTGCCAGTCATTTCCTTCATCTTATAACCGGAACATGGCTTCCTGAAAAATCCAAATATTTAGAAGGGTTAAGGTTTCTACCAAAAAATGAAAATAGGCCATGGACATTTTCAAAATATCTTCAAATATACAGAGATCAAAACATATCAATACCAATATCTAATCTTAATATTTCATTTGCAGTCTAATAGGGCCAGTTGAATAAGTGGATCATACATTTCGTTAACTCTACTTCTACTCATTATTAGTAATTGATAATTGAATCCAAACTATAGATGCTACTAGCACCTAATCCTCTTTTTTCACTTGAAAATATCTAATTTACAAAAAGATCTACAAGAGACGATTGAATTCATCAGCTAGAACGGATAATAACATGCACAAGATTCAAATTTTAAACCTTTTCAGCCTTTTAAGTCATTCGATCTTGACGATCACTACAACAAAACCAGAAATGAAGACAGAGATCTCAAATTATAGCTGCTTTCTGCAATTAACAATGACATCCACTCAGCATAACTTATTTATCACTCACCACAGCTCCGAATTTCACGCAAAATATTGACAAATAGAAAAGAAATATTGCTTACTTCAGAAACATACCATAATTAGGCAAAATAAAATTTAAAAATTTTAAAAATAGAGTAACGTACATAACAAATAAAAGGAAATGCGAAGCTAGATCTCTGACCTCTTATTCAAGCTCTCAACTTCTTCATCAGTAACCTGACCTCCAAATACCACCTTGCTGATCCCATCCGACGGCTGTCATTTCATCTCAACCAATTCAAAATCTTAAACTAAGTAACACAAAAAAAAATTCAAAAATGGCGATTGTACCTGGTGAGAGCGGGCGGAGGAAGCCGGAGCCGGCGAGATTTCCGGCGGATTCTCCGACCACGTGAGCAGATCTGCCGTCGAAGTGTGAGGCTTCCTCACCGGCGTGCTCCTCTCCATTGTTCACGAACAATTAAGCAACAAATTCTTCCAAACAAAAATTAAATGGAAAAATACAAAAAAAAAAAGTGAACTCCTCAGCAAATAATTAATCGATGGAATCGAGCTTCGAGATCTGAAGCTGACTGAAATTATTCCTTAATTTCTCGAAATTTCACTGTTGATTTTTGTTGTTTATTTAGAGCTGCTGCTGTGAAAGAAAACACTCTCTCTCTCTCTCTACTGTTATTTATACTGCTCAACAGTCCTATTGTCTCTTCGATTTTTCTGTTTGTTTTTTTCAAAATTTATTTCGCGAAAAAGAGGGAACCGCAGGAGTGGCAAACGGAGGGAGGGGTCGATTGGGTTGCTTTTGAATTTCTTTATAACATCCACAATGGCAATAGGCCAGCCATAAATTAGCCATAGTCTAGGCACAAACTCCTTCCGTCACATCATCAGCATTAAAAACTTCTCATGTCACGTCATCAGGACAAGCAACTGGACAAGCAATAGGTCAGTCATAGCCTAGCCACAATAAACAAAATTATATAAAAAAACAAATAATTAACAATCATACAAAATACGAAATTAAATTTACGACACAGATACGGGAAAATTCAATAATAATATTAAAAATTTAAAAAGTACATTAATTAAAAAAAAATTACATTGATTTAAAAAAAACTCCTCCTCCACACACGAGCCACCGCCTCCGCCTCACTCCTCGCTGTCGTCGTCGCCGTCGCCGCCGTCGCCGTTGTCGCCGCTATCCGGGACCCCCAAATCTGTGGCATCTGAGCCCGCGTCTGAGCCCTCCAACTGTGCCGCGGCGGCATTCAAATCGGCACGCATACTCACGATTGAGTGAAGAAAACTCTTCTCCTCGGGGTCAGTTGCCGCCTTCCAGTCAGCTAAGATCTTGTACATCTGAGTCCGCGTTTGTTGAATCTCGAAGAAGGCGAGCTCGACTGTCGACCTGCCAACAGGGGGGATGCCGACTGGACCTCCTGGGACCCCTGGCAAGCCCGTTGCGCCCGCCTTTGACCAACAGGGCGAGTGCGCGAGTAAACGCGGGAGGGGACGAGAACTCCTGGACATCCTCGGGGGAGGTCGTGGGAACCGCCGCTGCTGTAATCACCGGTATAGTTCAGTCGCTGCTCTTCGGCCATCCAGTATCGACACATGCCCGAAACTTCTCGGAGTCCATCAGCACCTCATAGCAGTTCCAGTAGGTGAACTCCTTATAAAGCCCGGGCACGGGAAAGGCTTTCTCTGCTATCCTCCTACAGTCCTCGTCAATTTGGCCACTGGTCTGCTTGCGGAGGGCGTTGGTGTACAAGCCCAAAAATTGGGAGACCGCAGCCCTGATTCGGTCCCACCCCTTCCTGCACTCCTCCCCACTGCGTGGCCTCCCCTCCGGGCAAAATGCCTTGTAGTCTGCTGCTATTTTAGCCCACAAGTTGACGACCCTCTGATTGTTCGAGGCCAGGGGATCATCGCAAACACTCACCCACGCCTTGGAGAGCGCGACGTTCTCCGCATTCGTCCACTTCCTCCGTGTCGGGCTCTCGTCATCAGCCGGATGCGACGACTCGCTGACCACCCTCTTGCCCTTGCCCTTCTTCTTCTTTGGCGCGCCCCGACCCTGCCATACCCCCCCCCCGTTTGAAAGGGAGTGTCCGCATCGGCGCATCCCCGAGATCTATCCCTAACTCCTCTAAGGAGAAAGTATCACACCCAGTGAACTGCGTCTCCGATGGGGTCGATGTGTGCGAAGAAGCAGTAAAAAAATCAAAACTGGGGTGATAGACGTTGTCCCTCCCCGGCGTCCCCTGCATCCTCGGCTGCCACCCCGGCATCATCTGCATCCCGGGTACCCCCTGCCCGCCCAGCATCGCCGGTCTGCCCTGCATCCCCTGCCGTCCCGGCATACTACCCCCGGATGCCATCCTGGGCATCATCTGCTGCCAAGGGTACATGTTGTAGTACCCGGCCATCGGACCCCATCCACTTCCCACGGGTACCGTGAGAGTTTGAGACCCGCTCGTCACTGGAGTAGACTCGTTGTTGTGCTCCATTTCGCGTTGTTGCTCTTGTACAGAAATTAAGATAGAGAGAAAACTCGTTAAAACAAGTGGTGCGAATGAAAATGACGTGCAAATCGCGTATATATAATGTTTCAAAAATTAAATAAAAAAATAAAAAAATCGGCTGGCCGATCGGCAGTGGCGGAGGGAGAGGGGACAATGGGGGTACGAGTGTACCCCCAATTTTTTTTAGTAATATTATATATTTAAAATAATTTGTTATAAGAATTTTATAAGTTAAGAAAATGCATTCTTTCTTTCCAATTCCTTTTTTTACCTGAAGTTCGACAACCACACCTTCTCAAAACCTCCATACCTTATTTCTTTTAAATTCTCAAGTTCATCACCGGTTTCACGGTTTGTAAAAGTAATCACGAAATTGGAAGTTTATCAAGGTAGCTCTTCTTTACTGAATTGTTTTTGAAGATTGAAAATTTATATATCTTAGAGTTTATGGTTTTTGTGGTTAGATGTTCCTGATTGATGAAATAAATGATTTCAGAGATGATTAACATGAATTGAGATAGAGTTTGAGATAAAATCTTGCGGAGAACTAATCTCTTTGTTCTGTCTCCTCCTAGTTTGGATTATTAAGAATGAATGCACAACATTAGAATTGAATGGTCAATATTTATTTTGACAAATTTTGTAATGACATCGTGTGCAGGAAATAAAATAAAAAGTGATGAGAAAACAATCCGATCTTCGACAATTTATGTCCAAAAGGAGAAAAACTCATGATAGTTCAAGCTCTCCAGCTTCAAGCTCTCTACCTTCAAGCTCTCCGGCTTCAAGCACTCCACTTTCAAGCTCTCCACCTTCAAGCTCTCCGGCTTCAAGCTCTCTACCTTCAAGCTCTCCGGCTTCAAGCACTTCACTTTCAAGCTCTCCACCTTCAAGCTCTCCGGCTTCAAATTCAATTATTATTGTATCTGAAGATGCTAGTGTGCCATTACATGAGAAAGAATTGATTTATGATATCGAAAAACTTCATCATGATCCTATTAGAAGAACCGATATAATGAAATATCCTCCAAATGAGCGAGATACAATTAGGAGGGCGTATATTATATAATGATTTATCATATGACTCGCACCCCCGAATATAAATTCCTGGATCCGCCACTGCCGATCGGGAGCCTGCAATGGCGGCCAGCCGATCGGCGAGCGCATCGGCCAGCGCCCTGGAATCGGCGTGTTCTCGCCTGCTGCAATGGTTCGGCGAGCGGACCGGTCAGCGCCGGGAATCGGCTAGCCGGTCCGCTCGCCGCCATTGTGGATGCTCTTATCCCGCCTTATCTCTCTCGATTTATAGGGTCGGCATGTGCTTCTACTTGGATGGCACGTGACAGTGGCAGAAGCGAAGAGACATTTAATGGAATTACTAAATTGCCCCTTGTGTGGATTAAGAGCATCCGCAGCGGTGGCGAAAGACGCCACCGCCGTCCGCGCCGTTGGCAAGGCGCAGGACCGCCGCCGCTGCAGCCGCGCCGCTGGCACGGCGCTGCTCGATGTATCGAGCACGTCCGTGCCAGCGGACGCACACGTGGCGCGCTCCCATTCGTCAACGGCATAGCCGTTGTGTTTAAACTTTTTTTTATTTTTATTTTTTAAAAATCGGTATTTAATTATAAATAATGCTAAAAAATAAAAAAAAAATATTTTCCAAATCCCAAAAATATGGCCGTTTTTTTCCCGTTTTTTCTGAATTTTTTTGATTTTTTTGATTTTTTTTTTCCCCAAAATCATCTATAAATACACACATTCATCATCCATTTATCACATCAAATCATCTCTCATTCATCTCTCATTCATAATTCTCATACAAACTATCAACACATTCATCACCCACTCAAAATCTCAAATGGATTTCACCCATATTATGGCGGAAGCGGAACGCGAAGAACAAGAATACTACGAACAACATCGTGCCGCTTACGAAGCATATGTCGCGGCGAATACCCCTGCTCCTCCTCCTCAACGAACCAGATCAAATCGACGGTACATCCATCGTGACCGGGAGGGAGCCCACGAAAGGCTCGTTGCCGACTACTTTGCCGACCAGCCGCGGTTTCCGGCAGATTACTTCAGGCGCCGTTTTCGCATGTCAAAGCGCTTGTTCATGCGAATTGTCAACACATTGTCCGCACGTGTTGAATACTTTCAAACAGGTGTAGATGCAGCCGGCCGGCAAAGTATCACGGCGTTGCAGAAGTGTACGTGTGCCATCCGACAACTCGCTACTGGGCAAACGGCCGACATGTTCGACGAGTATTTGCATATCGGTGAGTCCACTGGAATCCTATGTTTAAAGAATTTTTGCGAGGGCGTTCGTTCTGCTTTTGGGGATGAATTCCTTCGAGCACCCACCACTGATGATTGCCAACGGTTGCTTCGTCTTCATGAATCAGTCCATGGCTTTCCCGGAATGCTTGGCAGCATTGACTGCATGCATTGGAGGTGGAAGAATTGTCCGACTGCTTGGAGGGGGCAACACTTGAGCGGTCACAAAGGCGGCGGCCCAACGCTTATCCTTGAGGCGGTCGCCGACTACCGCCTATGGATTTGGCATGCATATTTCGGCGTTGCTGGATCCAACAACGACTTGAATGTGCTATATTCGTCACCACTCTTCAATGATGTGATGAATGGTGTAGCACCGGCGATCGACTTCACCATCAACGGAAATATATACCGCATGGGTTACTATCTCGCCGATGGTATCTACCCAAGGTGGTCGACGTTCGTGAAGACGCTCCACAACCCGCACGACCCGAGACGGGTTATTTTTGTGCAGCGTCAAGAGTCAGCGCGGAAAGATGTCGAAAAAGCCTTCGGGGTCCTTCAAGCTCGATTCAACATTGTGAAGGCCCCGGCTCGGCTGTGGTACGTGAATAATATCGCCGACATCATGTTCACGTGTATTATATTACACAACATGATTATAGCCGACGAAGGGCCGAGGGCGGCTAGCTTCTACGACGAGGACGAAGCCGGAAGCTCAACAGCGAGGTCTCCCCTACGCCGAGGCGAGCATACGACGGTTGGCCAGAGGATCGAGACAAGACACACAATGCGCGATACTCGAATCCACAATCAACTACAAGAAGACCTAATCAACCACATGTGGGCGAAATTCGGCAACGAGTAGTGTCATTTTTAATTTTTAGGATTTTAATTATGTAATTTTTAATTTTTAGGATTTTAATTATGTAATTTTTAATTTTTAGGATTTTAATTATGCAATGTTTAATTTTATTTGTCATTTGTAATATTTATTGTGGGTTTTAAATGAATTTTAATATTATGGAAATGTTTTTGTGTAATTGAATTTTATATTAATTGTGCTCGTCCTTGCGGAAGAGCACAGTTGTGGGTGTTGTGCTCTTGCCAGAGAGCAGGCATGAATAGTACCGCCCGGGCCCACAACCGTGCCGCTGGCAAGAGCACGGTTGTGGATGCTCTAAGGAGCATCCACAACGCGACGTCGCTAGCCGGATCCGTTGGAATGAGATAGCCCACGAGCCGCTTTGTGTGTGTGTTTTGTGGATAGTCAATGGGACAAGGGAAAAGTTGCGAGCCTTTTTTGTGTTTTATTTTTGTCCGTGGGTGATTGTGTATTTTGATTTTTATTATTTTATCGAATATAAGACGTTTAGCTCAGGCAGTAATAAAGCTATCACTATGTCAACGTACACGGATAGATGTGCCACACTCTTTTATATCTATATTTTGGTGGGAGGGATAGGGAGTATTAGATGAAGACTTGCTTTATCTAGCATTTTATGAGTGATTTCGATTTCATTTTCTTAAAATGGGGTTTGTTTATTTGGTTTGGTTAACGAGTTCTTGAATGAGAGTAATGTATCGGAGTTATATTTGGTGGAGAGAGAACCTATAGGTGTGAAAATAGATGACTTTATCTACAAATAATATGATTGTTGTGAAAAAATATAGAATACATGATGTTTCAACGCAATTTCATAGTTGGAACTTTTTTTAAAGTTTCTGTTCCTCTATAATAAATAAAAGTTTATGGATTTTGGAAGCTTCAATTCAAAAATTTAGATTTTAGTCACGTATCTAAAGAGCATAATATATCCAACTCCAACGACATTTCTAGTTCAATAGGTAAAAACTAAAAAAGATTGGTAATATATGTAAAAGTGTCTTAAGTATTTGATACTTACGTACTATTCCGCCATCCCATAAAAGTACGCATTTTTTTGTTGAACACTAGTTTTAATGCACAACTAGTAGTAAAATAAGAGACGTAGAAAAAAAAGTAATTATAATATTATTAATGCAGAATTGGTCTCAACTCGTTAAAGAGAAAAATGTTTCTAAAATTTAAAGTGCATACTATTATAAGACGGAGGAGTATGATCTTAAAAAACTGCGATTTGAATATTATGATATTCTTGGAACCCAATTTTTTACATATTTTATTTCACTTAAAAATTACAGTAATAATTTCCAATGAACTTTTCAGAAGTTGGGTACCTAAATACTAGTAGTACGATTTGAATATTTTTTTTATAAAATATTAAATATTTGAGACATTTTCGTACATTTTTTCAATTCTCCTAAAGGTGCTTTAACTTTTGATTAATACAACCTCTAGTGGCTAGTAAAATGAGTTAAGCTTAATTAATAAACATAAATAAAACTATTCACGTTGTTACGGATCATAAAAGTATTTTTGTAGATTTTTATACAAGAAAATAATAAAGTACTTATGTTTATTGTTTCAAAAGGGAGGATGATTTAAATCCAATAAATATTATAGTTATAAGAAAAATTATGTTATTAAATTAAATATTTAACTATATCAATAGCAATGAATCGATCATTATTTAAATCGGAGTTATAGTAACTCACATTATGGTGGAATATTGAATAACATCCCTCAATAATCTTTTATGCTAGTGTGAGATCAATTAAGTTTGCTACGTACCATGTATCGTTTCATACTCATTTCTACTTTCTTATTCATCAAATTCACAGCTTACCTAAAACTTATGACAAATAAATGTATGTAAATGCTTACTATGTAAATTAAATGAGTTTTAAAATTAATTATTGCGCTTAATTTCGAGTGAATGAAGCATCCAATGCGATAAATAAGTACATCATTATGACTTTATTTCAATAACATTATACAATTTTTTTAGTCACTTTACTTTTTATATAAATTAATCACACCTACTAATTCGTAATTTAGTAGGAATGTGAAGAGATGAAGCAATTAATCAGTAATTTGAAGAGGGCAATTACTTCCCACCTAAGATTTGAAAACCGTATGCTTATACGTAGAGATAACGTTTTCCCTTGTGAGTCATATTATTATTATTATTATTGCGTATAACAACACCCAAGATTAAGATAATCATATGGAGTTAAATGTATAGTAGTAGTAATTTTTCCATAAGAAAATTAGATAGAGTTAGTTAAGGGGTAGGTTGAAATTCCCAAATTACTTTTTTCAAAAAATTTCTAGGTTTTTGACTCGTCTTGTCGGTGTTATTATGTCTCTTGTGCGTTCCATTGTATGGTGTGCGTACATGAGACGTGCATATTCTTGATTAATATTTATGATAAATTCCACACAAACAAATATTTGTGATAAATTATTATTTCAAATAGAAGTGATGAGCAAAGAAAAAGTGGGATGATTATATCAACTTCTTTTGCAATGCAAGGCTTGGCTAACTTAGCTAACACATAAGAAAAGAGATTCCCTTATAAAGCCATAAATTCCTCATCCTTTCAACTTCAACATTTTCATTTGAGTAGGGGCATTCTTGGTATTTTGCTTGTTACGGAAAAAAATACAAATATTGTAAAAATAGTAGTAGTAGTAGTAGTAGTAGTATAATTATTATTTTGAAAATGCTATTCAACATTGGACTATATATTATTCAATACTCATTCTTGTATATTAACATGATTTTCTTCTAGCTTATTCTTGTATATGGAGTAGTATTTTGAATCAAGGACTAAGGTCAAAAACCAAGTGACAAGGTGACCCGGCCCAGCCCAAAAATCAAACGGGTCCACATTAAAATGAGTTGGCCCACCCAGATAAGACCGGCCCAGCTTAAGAAATGTTAGCAAAAAGCCCATGGGCCGTCACAATGTACGTTAAAATTATGTGTTGCTTTTTGTTAAATGTTCGTTTATACATACTCATAGAACTCCATTAATAGGTATTAATTTCTAATTAATCCTATTGAGAAACTAATACCCATATTTGAAGAGAGAAGGAGAAAAGACTGAGAGTTTTGAAAAAGACCTGATCGGTTTCCATTTATTATTCTTCTCTCTTAATTGGTTGCTCTTTTCCTAAAAAAATTGGCCCGTGAAAATGTATCTCAAATAGTCTCTATAGTGCTAAAATTACATTGTTTCTACTATTATAGATCCCATCCTGGCTTATGTGACTAATTTAATTATAGATAAAGTCTCGCACTCCCTCCGTCCCGCACTACTCGCACGTATTTCCTTTTTGGGCGTCCCAAGTTACTTGCACTATTACCATTTTTAGTAAAAATTTTCACCTACAGCCGTCATTTTTGACTTTCCTATACACTCATTCCTTAATCTCCGTGCCGAAAAGGAAATGAGCGAGTAGCTCGGGACGGAGGGAGTATTATATCTCAATTTTATCTTTATCTACATACTGAATATAGCCTATATTGCAGTCACTACAAAAAACATGCCAATTATCAAGGGATTTGTTGACAACACAATGTGCGTCGCAATTTACCTACAGATTACCAAGGGATTTGCCATTAGAAAATTTAATTTATGTTACAAACGAAGAGTTCCGTGAGTAAACCTCTTATAATTTTCAATTATACCAGAGCTAATAACCGAGGGATGCTTGCCGTTGGAAAATTTAAAACGCTACTTCAATCACTTTTTTCCATTCCACATCTCTCCCACTTTATCAATTTCGCATTAAAATTTGTGTCATCTCCAAATTTCCTATTTTTATGGGACAGAATAGCTTACATGTTGTGAATATTATTTATGTACGTTAACATCCTATATTCATTAATCGTTTTCAGACGAACAAGAGAGCAAAAGGGGTCGGATGCAACGTTTGCCCAGAATTTCAATTGTTGTTCTGCCATATTGTCGCCTGAATTTAAAGATTGTGATTTATTGTATTTTGTTGAGAATTATAAAAACTAAGTGCTGTGTTATATTCGTAATTAAAACTGTTCTCAGTTGGATACTTTTATGTATTATTAATGTCAATGTGCAACTTTTCTGAAACACATCTTATTTTATAGCACCAAATGAAATACGTCATTTATTCTCTATTTTGTTAATTTTTAATCGAAAACATACTTCACATTTAAAGATATTGAAGTTTGTCTACCTCATAATGCTTATTTTACAACGGAGAAATCGACTAAGATTGATAACTCTTTTAACTAAGTCCAAAGATTAAATATCCATTTTTAAAACTAAAATCCAATAAAATTGATTATGTCGCTAGATTTTTTAACACTAGTTACAGTTTAAAATTAGGGTGCCTAAAAATAGCAACGAAAAATCTAAAAACAAATGTCCACTTTCCAAATCTTTTTATGGAAACAAAGTGTACTTATGAATAGATCTTCTACCCAAATTTCCATTAATGGGAACTCAATTTATTTCCAATTCGAATTTCTTTATTAGTATATCTTTAATTAGCTGCATTGCATAACAATTTAAAAATATAGTTGATGACGATGATAATCCTTCAAATGAGTGATAATTAATCTAAAACCCCAAAATATTCATATATACAAATATCATAGTATAATTAAGTATATTAATTAACCACTAATCCATAGTTCTTTAACTTAATATAGGAAAAAAGAAAAAGATAAATGAATTAATTATTCGGAAGAACATATCCATGAAGCCACTGTACCTTCAGCTATGGAAGAAGCAGCATTTTCCATTCCTTTTTCCGCACCATTCAAATTGTAATTCAGCGATTCACCCCTGTTGATATTGTGGCTGTTTCCGTCAAATTCGTGAATCGAATCGTTGTTCCTCACCGTTTCCCCTCTTTTCCACCTGCTCAGATCGCCGTGTTGCGCCGCCGCCGCGGAGGCGCTGAAGCCGCTCAGATTCGAGAAATTCATCTGCGGATTCTGTTGGTAGAGATCAAAATCGTTCGGATTGATGCTCGATTTTGACGCCCTGCTGGCGTTGGCGATCGTCGTCGTCGGAGCTATGGAGGCAATCATGGTGGAATTGAGGAGTTGCGACGGCGGCGCGGCGGAGATGGAGGAGGAGAAAGGGGAGAGGATCTTATTCGCAGCGAGGCGGAGGGGGTAGATCGGGCCGATGCCGTCCAGATTCGCGGCGGAGAACATACCCATCCGCCGCGAGTACGGGGAGCCGCCGGAGAACGGAGCGGCAGGGACGCCGGTGAACTCCTGCACCATTTGCCTGAAGTTGTTGGTGTCAGTGGTGAGCACGGTGGTCGGCGCCCGCCGCGACGCTCGCGTCCGCTTCTTAGGGTTCCTCTGCTGCTGCTGCGGCGTCGCCGGAGTCGGATTAGGCGGCGGCGAGCTCCCGAGACCGGAGAAGGCTTGATTATCGGATCTCACCCCCCTCGACCAAATCAGATCGCCGTCGCTGGCGTGATCGAGACTCTGCGTCAGAAGATTACTGTCGAAGAAATTGGGGGTTTGGTGAGAGAGAAACTGCGGCGCCGAGATTGAGGCGAAATTGTGAGGAAAAGAGGAGGTGGAATCGAATTCCTGATCGTCGCCGCCGCTGGAGGATTGCATACTCCCGCTATTGCCGGAATCCATGGCTGAATCAATTTCTAGAGAGAGAGAGGTGATTGAAAGTGTTTTTATTGATGGAGTTGGTAAACTAGCAGAAAGTGATGGCTCCAAAAGTTGGAAAAGGGGAAAAGGAGAGAGAATCTGAAGAACTGCGTGTAAAAGGTATGATCATTCCATCTCCTTCAAATCACTTCAAAACTAATAATATCACATTCACACACACATATATGTGTCTATCTATCGATGAGTTCTTCTTCGTCTCTCTCTGATGATTTGGTTCAGAGACAGAGGCTTAGTTTTTTGGATCTGGAAAAACGGGTGAAAAAATAGGAGAAGATATAAAATGTTTACGCCATAAAATGAAGAGAGTGTGGGGATGGTGGGTCCGCCACTGGAGCGGAGGAAGGAAGAGTTAAATTCAAAGACACACATATACACACAGTGAAAGTGAGAGAAAATGGTTGGCCAATTGCCCAATTTGATGGATGTTGAGTGTGAAAATGATAAAAATCATATTTTATCCTGAATAAAAATATGATTCATCAATTTTAGTGGAGAGAAATGTTTTTATATTTTATGCAATTTTATTTTGGGAGTTAAGTAGAGATAAATATATTTTTTTTTTAGATAAGTCATCCGTAAATAAAAGAAAGTGGATTAGGGTGTCCACTATAAGGCGCCCACGCCCAATAGCCCCGCCCCAGTTTTTAGTCCATAGCCCCAAAATTCTATTTCCGCCACTATAGTGGACACCTACAATAGCCCCCAAATTTAATAATCAATTTTCATTTTAAAATATTTTTAATTTCAATCAAGTGTAATTAAATAATTGCAGTGTAAATAAGTAGAAAACGAGGTAATTAGGGCCGAATATTCGTTGTAATGGAAGGTGGTAAAATTATACAACGAATAATTAAAATAAAATACAACTACAAAACTCCGCCACCGTCTACTCGGTGTCGGAGTCGGATTCCTCGTCTTCCTCTTCTCCTCCTCCTCTCTCGCTGCTACCGGCCGCGGTATCCCCAGGCGCATTATCAACCAACCCCAGTCGGATGGATTTTGACAATATTAATTAAATAACAACACAAATCGCAATCATAAAAAACAGAAATAACTAAATCTCTTCTAATATAAATCAATATTCCCCCAATATCCAAATACTACAAAAAATAACAAACAGTATGGAGGCGGATAATCACTCTCTCTTCTTATCTTCTCTCGCGGAAGCGAATATACATACAATTTTTATATATACACCGCGGCGGATATAGCCGGCTATAGCCACGGCGGATATCCGCCACTATAATAGCCGCGGCTATAGCCGCGCCTATACACCGCCCGCCGTGTCCTCGTCCGCCGCCGTCCCCCCCACCAGTCGCGTCCACCCTCGCGGCGGACACCCCCTCCACTATAATAGCCGCGCCTACCGCCCCGCCCCGCCCCCCTTCGCGGCGACCGCCGCGTCCACCTTATAGTGGACGCTCTTATTTTCAATGAATGAACAGAGGGAATACCACATAATTGATCCTGCAACACTCTGTAACCTGCAAAATGATAATGGTCTTGTACAATTTGATTGATTCTTAAGTCAATGTATTTGGAACACACCAAACATTCACTAATTGGTGGAAGTGTAGCCCAAACATTGGACTATGAGAAATAAAGTATTACTAGTAGTTTAATTCAGTAAGCAATGTGGGGTGATAATTAAGGGAATAAATCGTAGGTGGTTAGCTAGGCTATCTAATTTTGCTTTAGTTTGGGTAAAATGGAATAAAGGTGGGTTAAACAAGGACATATTGCAATTAATTGGTTGGTATCTCCGCCGCCGCCGGCGTGTTTAACGCCGCTGCCTCCACATTTTCCGTCGCCGTCATGTTAGTTTCAAGATCTTAATGAGTATTCGAATATTGGAAATCAGTCCATACATATTCGACGGCTAGCTTTTTTTTTCTTTTATAAGTGTAACTAATTATTCTTGTAGGTTGATTCAAAAATTGAGCTCAAAATCATCATCTTTTGAAGTATGTCTAATTATAGCCGTCGTTTAGATTATTTTGAGTAAAAATATTACTAATTAAAAATAAGTGGATAAACTATTTTGATAGCTTAGTTTAAATTTGTCCATAGTAATTTAACTATTTGGATGGATTAGTTCAACCATATTTCTGTTGTTAGTTGCAACTTAAACACAAAACTTTCAATACTCCAAGTATAAAATTACCAACATAAAAATATAATTTTATTAATACAACATGAAAACTTAAATATCAACACAATCACATTTGGAGAATTATAAGACTTTTGGAGAGTAGGAATGTGATTGAAAAGTGGCCTTCCCTCTCACCAATTGCTGCTTCTACTTAGGGGTGACAAATCGTGCGTGTCGGGTCGTTATCGTGTAGACACGATAACGACACGAACACGATAACAACAAACACGAACACGACCTGTTAAGAAAACCCCAAACACGAACACAAACACGACCCGCTACCCTCAGACACGAACACGACACGAACCCATTAACGACACGAACCACTTCGGGTCAACACGACACGATAACAACACGTATTGGAAAGTGATTAAATATTTAAATGATTTAAATAAGATATGACCATATGAGACTATGAGAGTCAATATAATAAATATTGAAAAATTAAAATAATAAGAGTTAATAATATTAAAATATTATTTGTTAAAGGATAACACGAACACGACACGAACACATATTGTTAACGGATAACACGAACACGACATGAAATTTTCGTGTCCTTAATGGGTCGACCCGATAAGGACACGAACCCAATAAGCTCTGACCCAATCCTATTAATTTCGTGTCGGTTCGTGTCGTGTCAAAAATTGCCAGCTCTACTTCTTCTGATGGTAGATTTATTGACAGATTTATTAGGCCATATTATGATGTGATTGGCGAAGAACGCATCGCAAAGGTGTTCGTGGAGGGCAGAAAGAGATAAGAGCACCCGCAACGCTGTGCCGTTGCGGTGCCTATGCCGTTCCGGAGGAACGGTTCCGCGGCGGCACGCGTTGCGGGGTGCGTTCCGTCGCCGTTCCATGCCGTCGCCATTCCTATGCCGTGCCGCCGTTCCGTGCCATCGCCATTCCTATGCCGTGTCGCCATTCCTATGCCGTGCCGCGTGAAGCCCACTCGCTGCCCCGCGAGTGGGCTTCGTCCGGTGACGCAATAATTCATTTTTTTTTTAAATTCGAATTTAATAATAAAAAAAAAATTTGCAACGGTAATGAGACCGTTTTTTTTATATCCGTTTTTTATTTTTATTTTATTTTTATTTTATTTATTTACTCTATAAATACTCATATTTCATACTCATTTCAATCACAAACACACATCTGTTCCTCTCTATTTCCACCCCAATTTTCATCTCAAATCAACTCTATTTTCCTTCTCCTAAATTTAATCAAACTAATGGATCCTTATGAACAAATGCGTCAAATATTGGAACAATCACTTGAAGAAGATCGACGACGGGAGGCGGAAGAAGCCGCGCCGCCCCAACGACGCTCCCGTACGTACATCCATCGTAACCGGGAGGAAGCCGCCGCAAGGTTAGTACGCGACTACTTCTGCGATAACCCGGTTTGGGGAGATACGTACTTCCGTCGCCGTTTCCGCATGGGGAAACCGTTATTTCTCCACATCGTGAATACTTTGGCAGCCCGGGAAGAGTTCTTCCAGGAAGGGTTCGACGCGGTCGGCCGTCCCAGCCACATCTACCCGAAGTGGCCTACCTTCGTGAAGACGTGCAGTGGGTCTGCGAACCCAAAGCAGGCTCTTTTTGCGCAGAAGCAGGAGGCTGCTCGCAAGGATGTGGAGAGGGCGTTCGGGGTTCTCCAAGCGCGCTTCAACATCATCAAAGCCCCGGCTCGTACGTGGTTCATGGAAAACATGGTCGACATCATGTATACGTGCATAATCTTGCACAACATGATTGTCCAAGACGAAGGACCCGAGGCGGGAAATTGGTTCGACGACGAATCCCCCGGAAGCTCAACCGCAAGTAGTCCGCCTCGAAGTGGAGCGCATCCGTCTATACAAGAACGATTATCTATTCGTGCAAGGACACGCGACTCTAGTGCCCACACCCAACTCCAACAGGATCTAATTGAGCACATTTGGGCAAATTTTGGCGGATGAAATTATTAAAATTGTGTACTTTTATTTTTTTAGGATTTTAATTGTGTGCTTTTTATTTTTTTAAGTTTAAGTTGTAATTTTTTTTAATGTTTTGTATTTTTTAATAAAGTGTGTTTGTTTTTTAATAAAGTGTGTTTTTTAATTGAATTTAGTTGGAAATAAAAATAAAAAATGAAATTGAATGAATAGTAATTTAAGGAACGGTTAAGGAACGGTTAAGGAACGGAGGGTTGCAGGTTCCGTTCCTTAGTTAAGGAATGGAGTAAAAAAGTACAGTGGGGCCCTCAAATAGTGGTTTAAGGAACGGTATAGGAACGGTATAGGAACAACGTTGTGGATGGCCTAAAGCTTTAGAAGATGAACTTGTGCTTAACATAGAGAGAGGTATGTTATGGCTGGGTTCTGGTATCTTGGAATTTTAACTCAAGAAAAATGCTAAAAGAAAGTTATGTAAGTGTTAGCTTGTATTAACTATTCCATTAGTAATTCTAATCTCCAAATGTTACTATCATCAACCATTATAATTTGTTGTTGAATGACTACTTTGTTTCATTCCTAAATCCTAAATGATTACATCACGATTACTCATTTTAATTCGTTGTTGAATATCTAAGAATTACAACAAGTCTTATAGTGAAAAATCTATAGCAATGAGCCTTGTTTGTTATAGCTTAATTCTTCCTTTTCTAAGTTAATTAAGAACAGTTTTGTCAAACAAATATCTGTCTTACCAACTAAATTGTGTTTATATTAGTTTAAAATATTTGTTTCATTGCAAAATATGTAAATATTCATAAAATGAAGGGGCTAATTGCAATTTGCCACTATCACAAAACCATTTTCTTTTAAACCCTGAGATTAGCTTATCCGCCAAAAACGACGTCAATTTCTTTGCTTCGCCGCCGCCGGCGCTTCATCTTCTCAGGCAAGCGATTTTCTCCTCTTCAATAATCAACAATTTCACATTCTTCAACCATTCAATCGTCATTCTCATTTCTCTCCCTCTCGCGAATATGCCTCAAATTTTCCCCAAACATTTCGTGTATTTATTATCGAGAAATTCCCCATTTCTCTGCAAATCTAGGGTTCCATTTTCCACATCCACCGATAAAAACCCCAAAATCAATCCCACAGTTTACAATTTCTTGTTTCACGAACACAATTTCTCCCCCGAATCAGCTGCGGAAGCCGCCTCAATCATATCCCGCTTAAGGAACCGCCAAAAATCCGATTCCCTTTTCTCATACCTCGAAAAAAACGGCTTTTCGAGCTCCCATTTGGAGACAATCGTGAAATACAGCCCTTCATTCCTCTCAGCCGATCTCGAGAAAACAATCAAGCCCAAGATCGAGCTTTTCCAAGAGCTAGGGCTCTCCAACAACGACATCGCCGATCTGGTCACCGATAACGCCTCGATTCTGTTCCGCAGCACTGATAAAGTAGTGATCCCTGCCTTGTCCTTGCTCAGGAGCTTGTTGGGATCAGATGCTAATGTTGTGAACCTCTTGAAGAAGAGTGGGTGGTTCTTGATTAAGGATTTGGACAAGTCCATGGTGCCGAACATCGAGTTCTTGAAGGGGCGTGGCGTCCCCACGGAGCAGATCATCGCGTGTATGCATTCGTTCTCGAGGACTCTGCTGCAGAAGCCCGGGAAGTTGAGGACGGCGGCCGAGAGGGCGGAGGAGCTTGGGGCTCGGCCGGGGTCGGGGATGTACATTCATGGCGTGAGGGTGATTGCCTCGATGAGTGATGAGGTTTGGGAGGCGAAACTGGGGGCTTTCCGGGAGTTAGGGTTCTCAGACGCGGATATTGTGAACGGGTTCTGCAAGTATCCACCGGCCTTTGCTGTCTCGCTGAGGAAGATGAGGGAGGTGACGGATGTCGTGGTGTCCACCGGGAAGTATGGCATGGCGAGCATTATTGCGTATCCGATATGTTTCTGTGGCAGCGTGGAGAAGAGGCTTAGGCCGCGGGTTCGAGTGTTGGCTGCTTTGGAGGAGAAGATGTTGATCAAGAAGTGGCCTAGTTTGGCTACATTGTGTAGTTTATCAGATGTTAGATTCTTTGAGAGGCTTGTTAAACCTCACTTAGATGAAGTTGGCCATTTGTTTAGGATTTGATTTGATCATTCAAAATTTTAGCTAGAAGATGATGCATTTTGCCTGTTGAAAAGGGGAGGTTTCTTTGCACTAATTTGTAGAGTTTTGTGTGAGATCATGGTTTGGGTTTAACCGTTTAAAGGTTTGAAAAAGGAAAAAGAAATCTCTAAAACAACTATTGTTTGGTTGTTTCGTTTGAATAAGAAAAAGAAATGAAAAGAAAAAAGTAGAATGACGTTTGTACTTTGTCTAAATTCTGATTCTTGGCTTAAAAATGAGTTTTCCATACAAGAAAACTTCATCTCTATTTCCCAATCCAACATTCTGAAAAAAAATGTCAAATGATAAATGTGACCAATTTATTCTCATTTTTGAATCAACCCAATTACTAATGCCTAATTCCAGATCCTATTTGTCTAAATTCTGATTCTTGGCTAGAAAACTTCCTCACTATTTCACTGTCCAACATTCTAAAAAAATGTTTCAATAAACACTTAACCAAGCTGATCTGCATAAGGCCTAACAAATACCCCAAAAAACCTCTCATCTGTCCATCTGCAAACCGACGAGAGCGAAGGCCATCTCCGAATAAGTCCCTTACTCTCCGACACCTCTAAAACCTCCAGCCGTGGCTTATACCTCCTCTCAACGCTGCACAGGAATGTCGAAGGATCACTGATCAGATCGCCCATCTCAAACCTTCCGGTGCCAAGCAGAAGCCTCTTGATCTCCCTGCACTTCTCCAACGAAGTGCAGATCACCAACGGCGACCTCCTGAACATCTCCACCACCTCACTCTCCGAGACCCCCAAATCCCGGAACCCCTGAATCTTCGCCTCCCAGCTCTCCTTCCTAAACGAGTCAATGGCGCGAATAGCAACACAAAAGTCTTGGTGTTCTGATCAACCCCCATTTCCTTCACCTTCTCCACCGCCTCTATCATCAACTCGTGCCTCAACAAGAGGCACCGAGGGAAATGTCGAAGCAAGATGCGTATGCCTTCCGTTGTAACACCACACTTCTTCAAGAAATCGACATTTGGGATGAAAAGCTTCTCCAAATCCACAGTCACATGCCACACGGATCACCTCACGAGATCCACGACTTCCGAATTGGATCCTAACAAGGCCTTCAGCGTGGAGAGCTGCGGGATTATCTTCTTCTCCGCGCTTGAGTGTATGATGGCGTTATTGCTCGACATTATCTTCGCGGTTTCTTCGGGCGGAAAGCCGAAGTCTTTGAAGATGTGGATCTTGAGCTTGACGCCGTCCTCGGCGCTGGCGGTGAGGATGCGGGGATCGGATTTCACGAGGCGCTGCAGCTGAGTGGTGGAGAAGGAGTTTTGTTTGAGGAATGTGAGGATCGAATCGGCTCTCTCGGGGCTTCTGAATCGGCTCAGCTTGGAGGAGACTGATGCGGCGATTTCGGGAGAGAAATCGTGCTTGTTTACCAAGACATCGTAAACCGCTGCGGCGGCGGAGTGCGGAGGTAGAGATAGAGTGATGAATTCCTGCGCACAAGGGCAATCATTGTGGCATAGAATTGGAGGTGGAGACGAAATTCCTATCGATTTACAGGAATGGAAATCCCTTGCTTAGAGAACTGAGGAATTTTAAATTGGGGATTGGGGTTCTTCACCAGCGCCGTGGAAGGGAATGCATACAAAATGATTTGTCATTTTTTTTAATCAGTACAAAAAAATTTAAAATTTGATGTTATAAACAATTCCATTTCTCTTTCATTTTAACGGCGCAAATTGTAATTGCATCATGTATTTTTAAAACATCGTGTCAACTCTATATCTCTATATAGCATACAAAAAATTTTAACATCAACAATTGCTTGACACAAATTTTCATTAGATAACTGCATAATTTAAAATACAACTTTTTGTATCAAAATATAAACAACAGCAAAATATTTTATGCAACTGATGTAATTCCCTAATTTTTAAGTATGATTTTAATTACATCCTTATTCTTAATTTTCCATATTTTATTAGCATTTTCCAATTTTATATTTTGGAGGAAGGAGAGGTCACTTGTTTTCTTGAACGTAATTTTTCATTTTCAAGCACGATTTCATTCTTGGTCATAGTTTTGATTTTATCATTTTTATAATTTGGAAAAAGGTGAGCTGAATTATTTTCTTAAAAACATACCGAGTGGAAATAAAACCGGAAAAAAATGATTTAAAGTATTTTGGACTCGAACATGTAAGCATGACAAAAAACATTTAATGTAAAAGCACATTACTAATTCCGACACATCAAATATTAGTATATCTGTCAGGAGACAATGACTCCACAAACTTAAATGATACTATATAACTGGCGTTCTAACCACAAGCCTGTACTTGATTTATCCAATGATTTAATCAAATAAAAGAAACAAAAAAAGAGTATTTGTTAAAGTCTAGCAAAAAAAAGCTTTAAACTGGGAAAAAATGGGATCAAACTGCAATGGTAACAGCAACCAACTGCAACACAGCTCCTAAAACCATTCATCAAAAAACCAGCATCAGCTTCTACAGCTATCAGCGACAATCGATCTACAACGGGTACCTCACAGCTACAGCCACAATCTCATGTGCTGTAACAGAGTAACCGATATCAGCACAGAGCGAGTAATGTACACAGCTAGTGAATCAAAAATATCCAAAGCACAATCTCGAAGAGCAAAATAAAGTGAAAAGCCAAGCAAGTTGACATCTTACCATCGTCGAGCAGTCTTAAAATGTGTGATGTTAGATATTAGTAGTACTATATTGGTAAGAAACCTCACCAATAATGACATACTCAGAGAGCTTGCAAACAAACCTTATATCATCACCATCACCATCACCAGCAAGAAATCATAACAATCAACAGCAATGTAAAAGCAGCACCGATACCTACAGCATCATCTAAAAACAGCATCAGTAGCTGCTGCATCATCGTTGCCAATCAGCAACTACCTCACGTTCACAAACTATAGAAGGCAAATAAAGACGTCATAAGAGTGAGATGTTCAATGGCACACATTCATATTAGGAATAAGAAATCTACCAGAGAAAGCTCAATCCACCTAAGAATGATAAAAGAGTTTAAAGACTGGTACCGAACCATTTATGTCTGGTGCAGAATCTAACATAAAACAACAAAACAAGTCTAGTACAACGCATAGGTATTCAAACGGATGACAAGATCTTTAGGGGAAGTATTGATCGCAACCACCATATGATGATAGGTCAAATTAAGAAAGCACATGCTGCCAATCCATTATTCCTGGAGGAAACAAAAAAAATGATCAAAATTGACAAAAATTATACAGAGACGAATAAAGTGCCACATGCAAGATACAGGGTGGGGAGAATACTTACATCAGCCTCATCATGTGGAGACGGGCTACGAGAATCACCGCGGCGGCCGCGAGGAGAGACACTCTTAGGGGTGGCAGATTTTTCAATTTTGGCATGACGCACATCAGGACTTCCATCCCTAGATAGAGGTGATTTGTTTGGGGAAGGAGATCTACGAGGAGTGAGACTCCTTCGAACAGGAGATGCACTAACATATCACAAAAAAGATAATAAGAAATAATATCAAACAGCAAAAAGCGGTTTCACATAGGCTATTAATATTTCTAAGAGTACCTTTCATAAGACCGACTTCGTCTACGTCTATCGCCATCATCATATTTTCCTCTACCACGTTCTCTGCGATAGCCAGGACTTGCACTGCGGCTTCGACTCCTGGACCGACTCCTGCTTCGATAGGAAGATTCCCTGTGCCTACCACGATAAGACTCACGCTCACTTCTTCCCCTACTTCTAGTTTCACTGCTCCTCCTGTAGTCCCGATCCCTGTCATCATACCTGAACATACACTTAATTTACTCACTAATAATTCTCATGAGCTAAAAATATTAACATTGGGAATAATGTAGCCATCAATAAATATTAGAAGGAGGACTACAAATTTTCTTTAAATAATTGACAATAAATTGCACATGGGAAAATAATAGTAAGACTTTAGTCAAGATACGATAACCAATAATAAAGGTTATAGTTAGAGAACAAATTGAAGCAGACCTAAGATCTTGCAAAAAATGAAATCATAAAAGAATGATAGCAAAACAGATCTATTCATCATTTATGAAATAAAATTTTATGCATTATAATATCAAAAAGAATAAAACAGTGGTAAAGTGGCATATATATGTGTTTAAGTGAAGAATACGTATACCAAATGACACATGACATGATTCAATTTGAAAGAGCACATGCAATAGTTATAAATGCAGAGATACCTTGGGCGTGGGCTGCGGCTTCTTGACCTGCCTTTAGACTTGTATACAGGTTCCTCAATTCTACCTTTATCACTGATCAAAACCATAAACATCCATCATATTTTCTTTTTTGCACAAGAATACAAACACACATTATATCATCTCAACAATGTAACGTCAAGGATTGGCTTCGATAGTGAAAACTTACATTCGTTCAGCATTGGGTCCATATTTAGCAAATTGAACCATTATTTCTCGCCCATCAACAACTCTTCCTGCAAGAAACAACGCATCAACTCATCATATTACAAAGCAATCATCACTATTCTGCAAGCTACTTCCCATTTTCTCCCCAACTCACCATCCAGCTTCTCAACTGCTTTTGCAGCCTCATCTTGATACTTATATCGCACAAATGCGAAACCCCTGGAGTCCCCAGTTCTGATTCAAAAGAATTCCATGAGTCAATAACAAAAACAAAACAAATTAGTGTAGAAGCTCAAAAGTTACTCTTACCAAATTAAAGCAAAGGATTACTTCAATTTTTTGCACAATTGAAATGTCTAATATATTCAGCACCACACACACAGGGATTCAAAACAAAAAATACGCACAAATTCAGACACCAAACAAAATTTCCCTGAGCATTACCTCCGGTCCCGAGGAATGAACACATCAACCACCTTGCCGTACTTATCAAACAGGGGGAACAAGTCATCAGCTGAAGTACCTGAATAATCCCAAAAATAAGCACAGAAATTAATCCAAGCGAACAAAATCAGCAACAAAAGAGAAACTAAAGAAAACGAGCTGGAGAGTGAGTACGGAAAGTGATGTTGAGGACGAGGAGAGAGAAGGTGTCTCTGATGTCCGGTGGCCCAGATCTCCCGAAATGCGACATTTCTTCGATCGGCGATGAAGAGAGAAGAATTAGGGTTTGAAATTTGGAGCCCTTTTTGAGGGAATTGGGAATCTTTCTGCTACTCCACTTTTAACGATAGATATAGAATTCGCTAGATCTTTTGTGGACCGTTTTGCCCTTGTGCCGAATTTAATTTTAAAATAAATATTAAATTAGTTGTCTTGTTTCAATACCTTATATAATAAAAAATCGCATATAACTTTCAAAATTTTTTATTTTTGCTTAAAATGTCCAAAGACTTTTTTGAGCCAAATTGTTCCTGAATTTTTTGAAGAAAAAAAATATGAAAATACCAAGAGCTATAATTTATAGACAATCTTCTAAGAATTTTAGGTCTAATTTCATCCATTTTTAACTATGAACTTTTTTTAATAATACTTTCATAAAACTGTAGTGATAAAGGTTACAAAACTGTAGTACTGTTATTACTAATCTTTAGCATGTCTTCTATAGTGATTTTACCATTTTTCATTATTTGTAAGTGTTTGTATAGACAATTTTTCTTGAGATTGCCTTCTATAGACAATAATTATCAAATTTGTTGTGAAGATAGTTCATACTACTTACTTCATTGTAATCAACTAAACAAGAGTAAATATTCCTCTTCCAGTTTATAGCAACAAATTTCAATTATATACAACAATCTTGTAACTGTTCATATAAGTATACTATACGGTGGTAATAATCAGAACAAATGGAGTAGAACGTCTCTCTCTAAAACAAGAGTAAGTTGCATTAGCATTTTTCCCCTATTAAAAATCCATGGTTAACACAATATTAGGAGTGGAACAACATCACTAACAACGCAAAAAACACATACTAGGAATAGTAATTAACAGTCATAGGAAATCAGATCAGACCAAGCAACTCCGATGTTTCCAATCTACGCATGAGCAATCAGAACACGAACATACTACACAATGTCGATGAGTCACTAATTCATACAAACTCATCAAGCATCTGCTTACAAAGTTTCATCTCTTTCTCCCCTCGACAAATACCTTCGTGATGTGTTCTTCGCCAATCACATCCCGATAAGGCCTAATAAACCTGTCAAAAAATCTAACATCTGTGAAGATAGCAACTGCTGAAAGAACTGGCCACTTACAATCAGATTCTTACTCTCCAAAAGTCTCAGAAATTGCATCCGCGGCTCAAGCCTCTTCTCGATAGTGTAGCCAAGTGCAACCGAACAAGCTACAATACTGGATGCACTGAACTTCCCAGTAGCAAGAAGAAACTCTATTTTGTTCTTCAGTTTGTGTCCAGATGCTGTAAAAACCTGAGGTTGCTTCCTAAACATTGTGACTATACCTTCATCAGAAAATCCCAACTCACGGAGAATTTGCAACTTGGCTTCCCACATCCCTTCGCTTGTATGATTAAAAACACCAACAGCTTCTATAAAAGCTAATGTAGTGTGAGGGATCCCAATTTCGATGGCCTTTTCTACAGATTTCATCATAGTATCTGACTTAACCAAGAAAGTTCTCGGAAGAATGTAGAGAAAGTGAAGGATGCGCTCCATTGGTACGCTACACCTCTTCAAGATTTCAACATTCGGAATTATGGTTTTCTCCAAATCGGCTAACAAAACCCAGGGGCATCTCTTCAAAAGTCTGGCCACACCGTCATTGGATCGGAGCAAGCCCTTCAGCATTGATAAATTGGGAATGATCTTGTTCGCCATACTTGAATGTAAAATCGCCTTATAACTGGAAATCATCTTGGCAATCTCCTCGGAAGAAAGCCCCAACTCATGGAACACCTTCAATCTGGATTTAATACCCTCAATAGTAAACCCTAGAACCCGAGGATTATGTATGACAAGTTTCTGCAGCTGATTAATCGTAAAGCTATTTTCTTAGAGGAATGAAAGCACTAAATCAGCTCTTTGGGTAAACGCGATGAAGCTAATGAAGCCAATTCAGGAGAAAATTGGTGTTTATTAATCAATAAATCGCAGATTTTAGGACTAGGGATTAGTGTTTTCACCCTCCGAGTGGAAAACCAGAGCACATTTGAATTGCAGAGAAATGGATTAGGGTTTATAAACAAACAGGAGAGATTCTTGCGTGCAATCGCAATCATGTTGAGAGAAACAACAGAAATGAAAAACGACTTGCCTGCAAAATCGAAGGACTCAAAGCTTCTGGAATGAGAGATTTAGGAGCGCCGTCACCATGGCAGAGAGTGAAGAAGCTCAGTTCCAAAGTGTCAAATTGATGAGTACCTAGTACCTAAACCAGAATCTTTTCAATCCCCAATTGTTCTAACATAATACTATCAAAACAGGATTGGTAACAAGGAATCAAAACGGTTTCTACCTATTCAGAAATATAGCAAAAGCGGATCATCATTAGAGAAGACATGAGTTAAGACAATGAAGATATCATTCCTTTTCTAAGAAATGAAATAAACTAGGTCGAGGGGTCGGAAGAGGTGGCGCGACGAACGTTTTTCCAGAGCTCAAGGGCGCCATTCCAAAAGGAGGCGGAGGCAACGCCCAGAGCCAGGGCCTGCGGGTAACTGGGCTTGTAATCGAGCTTCGTTTCGAGCTGGGCGACGCGAGCGTAGACGGCGTCCAGCTTGGCAGAAATCACTTGCGGAGAAGAATTGGAATCGTCGCGTTTGTTATTGGCAGAAATCATTCTGAAGAGAGCTCCCTGCAAATCCCCAATCACTTTAAGCGAAGCCTCCTGAGTCGACATCCCCTGCTTCTCGTAGTGCGTCACCAGCTCCTGAGGGCTCGGCATTTTCTTCTTCCTCGCCTTCTCACTGCCTCCCACTGGCGGTTGTATTTGCTGCGTCTGCTTCTCCATCAATTCGTCCTTCTTCTAAACCCTATCCCCAAAAATGAAATGAAGAAGATGGTTTTAGAAGATAAGGTTCAAAACAGTATTTACGGAGTACTTCTTTATGAAAAAAATAAAAGAGAAGAGATAAATGAAGAAGAGAGAGTAGACTGAATTACCCTTCATGGCCTTGAGAGTATTTTCGCCTAAAAAAATTTGAAACAGCGAAAAAATAGCTGAGATGATATTAAATCGTAGTTTATGGAACTCAAATGTTATTTTGAAATGTTACGGACCAAAAATGATACTTTGGCAAAGTTCGCGAACCAAAAAAGAGGTTTTCACTAGATAAAAACTTCAACTGTTTCATATACTACATGGTACTATAATAATCAAAGCAAATGGCAAGAATGTCTCTCTAGAAGAAAAGCAAGTTGAATTAGCATTTCCCACTCTAAATAGCCCAAGATTAACATAATATTGGGAGTGGATCAACATCACTTACAAGGCAGTAAACACAATTTACAGTCATAAGAAATGAGAAAAGATGCAGCAAAAGTATAACTGATCAGAACAAGCAACACCAAAGTTTCTAATCTCAGGATGAGCAATCTGGACAAGAACAGGAAGACGCTGCACAATGTCACGGCTTTCAGCAGAAACACCACCAGACATGTTGAGCAATAAAAGCAGAAACACCACCAAACAGCAGAATGGTTCTAACCTCCTTAGTTTACCTAACCATTGCTACTTGAAATACACCTTTGTGATGTGTTCTTTGGTAATCTCATCACCATAAGGCCTAATAAGAAACTAAACATCTATTCACCTTTTACTTAACCTATTAACTATTACTTCAAACTGAGCTCTGCTCTGCAAGCATTTGCTTACAACTTCAACTCTTTTTTTTCCTGTGACAAATTTCTTGATGATGCACTCTTCGCCAATCTCATCATAATAAGGCCTAATGAATTTATCAAAAAACATATAATCCGTAAATGAAGAAACTACTGAAAGACTAGGCTACTTTTCAATCAAATTCCTACTCTCCAAAAGTCTCAAAATTTGCATCCGTGGCTCAAGCCTCTTCTCGATACTGCACCCAAGTGCTGCCAGACAAGCTACAATACTGGCTATATTAAACTTCCCAGTAGCAAGAAGAAACTCTATTTTTTTCTTCAAATTGTTTCCAGATGCTGAAAAAGTAATATGGTGCTTCCTAAACATTGAGACTATACCATTATCAGAAAATCCCAAATCACGGAGTGTTTGCAACTTTACTTCCCACATCCCTTCGCTTGTATAATTAAAAACCTCAACGGCATAAACAAAAGCAATTGAAGTGAGAGGCACTCCAATTTCAATGGCCTTTTCAACAGATTTCATCACAGTATCCGACTTAACCAAGAAAGTTCTTGGGCGAATGTAGAGCAAGTGAAGGATGCGCTCCATTGGCATACTACACTTCTTCAAGATTTACACCTTTGGCATTAATGTTTTCTCCAAATCGTCTAAAAAAGCCCGGGGGCATCTCTTCACAAGTCTGGCCACATCATCATTGGATCCCACCAAGCCCTTGAGCATCAATAAATTGGGAATGATCTTGTTCGCCATACTTGAATGTAAAATCGCCTTACAATCTCCACGGAAGAAAGCCCCAAATCTTGGAACACCTTGAATCTGGATTTAATATCCTCAATAGTAAACCTAGAACCCGAGGATTATATACGACAAGTTTCTGCAGCTGAATAGTCGTAAAGCGATTCTCTTTAAGGAATGAAAGCACTGAATCAGCTCTTTGGGGATCTCTAAATTTAGGTAAATGCGATGTAGCTAGTGAAGCCAATTCAGGAGAAAATTGGTGTTTATTGACCAAAACATCGCAGATTTCAGGGCTAGGGATCAGTGTTTTCAGCCTCCAAGTGGAAAACGAGAGCACATTTGAGTTGAAGAGAAACGAATTAGGGTTTATAAACAAACAGGAGAGATTCTTGCGTGCAATTGCAATCATGTTGAGAGAAACGAAAACGAAAACAACTTACTTTATGCAAAATCAAGGGACTCGAAGCTACTGGAATTAGGATTTTTGAAGTAGCGCCGTCGCCATGGCAGAGTGAAGAAGCTCAGTTTCAGTTTCAATTTCAATCAATAAAAAAATAAAGGGATTTATATATAAATAATTTTCTTATTTCTCTTTTATCACACGATAAATTTGAATATAAACGACGCCTCACACAATTTATATACTCTCGTCCACAAATAACTGAATAAGATAGAATTGTAGTACTTTGTAGTTATAATAATTCAACTATTTTTTGTATATGTCACTCTGCTTTATCAAATTTGTATTAAAATTCGAACTACTTCTCAAAAAACCATCTACGTAGATACAAAATCCAAACTGAACCTTCACCTATTCGTGTACGAACAGGTCGTCCAATGGCCCCATTGTCATTCATCCATTTTAATCGGTGCTTTTTGGAGTTGTAACTTGTAACCTTACTTTCTCGACCAAATCAATGATTATGTACAAACTTTGTCCAATTGCTCTGTAAAATCAATTGAGGTGGGATATTAATGGATGGTTCTTAGAAGACAGTTGGGTGCCCGAACAGCACTGGACTAAAGAGTCTTGTGCGATGTCAGAGGCGACGATGGCCCCGTACATCATAAACAAAATGGCACAAAAATCTTTTACATATCTCTCACTCTTTGTATGATGTTCAATGAATAAGAGATATGTACATAAAACTCCAACCAGGTTGATAGACTTGTGTTGTTTAGAAAAGGAATAACTTTGAAAACTCACTAACCATAACATAGAGAGACTTAGAGAAGCTAACAACAAATGAAGATTAGAGATTAGTATTACTAACATAAACCAATTCAGAAAGAGGAATTACTACTACTATATAACAGTTAATCCAAGATTAACACAATATTAGGAGTAGAAATACTTCACTAACAAGGCAATAAACACAATTACTGTCAGAACAAGCAACACCTGTGTTTCTAATCTCAGGACGAGCAATCAGAAAAAGAACAAGAAGACGCAACACAATGTCACTAATTTGAGCAGAAACGCAACAAAACATGTCGGACGAGTGTAGAGCAAGTGAAGGATGTGCTCCATTGGTATGCTACATCCCTTCAAAATCTCCACATTTGGCATTAAGGTTTTCTCCAAATTGATTCAGAAAAACCGGGGGCATCTCTTCACAAGTCTGGCCACATCATCATTAGATCTCACCAAGCCCTGGAGCATCAATTAATTGGGAATGATCTTGTTCCCCATACTTGAATGTAATAAAAGCAGAAACACCACCAAACAGCAGAATGATTCTCACCTCCTTAGTTTCCCTTAACATTGCTACTTGAAATACATCTTTCCGATGTGTTCTTTAGTAAACTCATCGCCATAAGGCCTAATAAGAAACTAAACATCTATTCACCTTTCACTTAACCTATTTACTATTACTTCAAATTGAGTTCCGCACGCATTTGCTTCCATCTTCTACTCTTTTTTTCCTTTGACAAATTTCATGATGATGCGCTCTTCTCCAATCTCGTCATAATAAGGCCTAATGAATTTATCAAAAAACATATAATCTGTAAACGAAGAAATTCCTGAAAGGCTAGGCCACTTTTCAATCAGATTCTTACTCTCCAAAAGTCTCAGAATTTGTATCCGCGGCTCAAGCCGCTTCTCAATATTGTAGCCAAGTGCTACCGGACAAGCTACAATACTGGATGCACTGAACTTCCCAGTAGCAAGAAGAAACTCTATTTTGTTCTTCAGTTTGTGTCCAGATGCTGTAAAAACCTGAGGTTGCTTCCTAAACATTGTGACTATACCTTCATCAGAAAATCCCAAATCACGGAGAATTTGCAACTTGACTTCCCACATCCTTTCGCTTGTATGATTAAAAATACCAACAGCTTGGATAAAAGCTAATGTAGTGTGAGGGATCCCAATTTCGATGGCCTTTTCTACAGATTTCATCATAGTATCCGACTTAACCAAGAAAATTCTCGGAAGAATGTAGAGAAAGTGAAGGATGCGCTCCATTGGTACGCTACACCTCTTCAAGATTTCGACATTCGGCATTAAGGTTTTCTCCAAATCGGCTAACAAAACCCAGGAGCATCTCTTCAAAAGTCTGGCCACACCATCATTGGATCCGAGCAAGCCCTTCAGCGTTGATAAATTGGGGATGATCTTGTTCGCCATACTTGAATATAAAATCGCCTTATAACTAGAAATCATCTTGGCAATCTCCTCGGAAGAAAGCCCCAACTCATGGAACACCTTCAATCTGGATTTAATACCCTCAATAGTAAACCCTAGAACCCGGGGATTATGTATGACAAGTTTCTGCAGCTGATTAATCGTAAAGCTATTCTCTTTGAGGAATGAAAGCACTAAATCAGCTCTTTGGGGATCTCTATATTTCGGTAAACGCGATGAAGCTAATGAAGCCAATTCAGGAGAAAATTGGTGTTTATTAATCAATAAATCGCAGATTTTACGGCTAGGGATTAGTGTTTTCACACTCCGAGTGGAAAACCAGAGCACATTTGAATTGCAGAAAAATGAATTAGGGTTTATAAACAAATAGGAGAGATTCTTGCGTGCAATTGCAATCATGTTGAGAGAAACAGCAGAAATGAAAACTAATTGCCTGGAAAATCGGAAGACTCAAAGCTTCTGGAGTGAGAGATTTAGAAGGAGCGCCGTCGCCATGGCAGAGAGTGAAGAAGCTCAGTTCCAAAGTGCCATTTTGATTAAGAAAAAATACATTCAAAATATTTATTTAAGTATTTCTTTTATTTTTTTTGCCCTACTACTTTAATATTACTACGATAATAAAATTTACTTAATTATCCGTGGAAACAAATTGTAGATTTTGTATATTTGAAAATTTCAACTAATTTCAAACTATAATCTAAAATTTCACATATTTTTCATATATATTTTAAACTTTCGAACATTGTTTATTTATGCCACAACAACCATGCATGATTATGTCTCACTCCAATCCATAATAATTGGAGCATTTAATTTGGAGACGAAGATTGAAATATAAAATAAAATAGAAGAAAGAATAAAGTAGAAAAGTTGTAAAATAACAAAATAATTGAGATAATAAAGTAAGAGAATGAAGCAAAGAGAGTTATGAGAGTGCAAAGCTACATTCATCCGTCTAAATTGATGAGTAGCTAGTACCTAAACCAGAATCTTTTCAATCCCTAATTGTTCTAACATAATACTATCAAAACAGGATCGGTAACAAGGAATCAAAATGGTTTCTACCTATTCAGAAATATAGCAAAAGCGGATCATCATTAGAGAAGACATGAGTTAAGACAATGAAGATATCATTCCTTTTCTAAGAAATGAAATAAACTAGGTCGAGGGGTCGGAAGAGGTGGCGCGACGAACGTTTTTCCAGAGCTCAAGGGCGCCATTCCAAAGGGAGGCGGAGGCAACGCCCAGAGCCAGGGCCTGCGGGTAACTTGGCTTGTAATCGAGCTTCGTTTCGAGCTGGACGACGCGAGCGTAGACGGCGTCCAGCTTGGCAGAAATCGCTTGCGGAGAAGAATTGGAATCGTCGCGTTTGTTATTGGCAGAAATCATTCTGAAGAGAGCTCCCTGCAAATCCCCAATCACTTTAAGCGAAGCCTCCTGAGTCGACATCCCCTGCTTCTCGTAGTGCGTCACCAGCTCCTGAGGGCTCGGCATTTTCTTCTTCCTCGCCTTCTCACTGCCTCCCACTGGCGGTTGTATTTGCTGCTTCTGCTTCTCCATCAATTCGTCCTTCTTCTAAACCCTATCCCCAAAAATGAAATGAAGAAGATGGTTTTAGAAGATAAGGTTCAAAACAGTATTTACGGAGTACTTCTTTATGAATAAAATAAAAGAGAAGAGATAAATGAAGAAGAGAGAGTAGACAGAATTACCCTTCATGGCCTTGAGGATATTTTCGCCTAAAAAAATTTGAAACAGCGAAAAAATAGCTGAGATGATATTAAATCTTAGTTTATGGAACACAAATGTTATTTTGAAATGTTACGGACCAAAAATGATACCTTGGCAAAGTTCGCGAACAAAAGGAGAGGTTTTCACTAGATAAAAACTTCAACTGTTTCATATACTACATGGTACTATAATAATCAAAGCAAATGGCAAGAATGTCTCTCTAGAAGAAAAGCAAGTTACATTAGCATTTCCCACTCTAAATAGCCCAAGATTAACACAATATTGGGAGTGGATCAACATCACTTACAAGGCAGTAAACACAATTTACAGTCATAAGAAATGAGAAAAGATGCAGCAAAAGTATAACTGATCAGAACAAGCAACACCAAAGTTTCTAATCTCAGGACGAGCAATCTGGACAAGAACAGGAAGATGCTGCACAATGTCACGGCTTTCAGCAGAAACACCACCAGACATGTTGAGCAATAAAAGCAGAAACACCACCAAACAGCAGAATGGTTCTAACCTCCTTAGTTTACCTAACCATTGCTACTTGAAATACACCTTTGTGATGTGTTCTTTGGTAATCTCATCACCATAAGGCCTAATAAGAAACTAAACATCTATTCACCTTTTACTTAACCTATTAACTATTACTTCAAACTGAGCTCTGCTCTGCAAGCATTTGCTTACAACTTCAACTCTTTTTTTTTTCCTATGACAAATTTCTAGATGATGCACTCTTCGCCAATCTCATCATAATAAGGCCTAATGAATTTATCAAAAAACATATAATCCGTAAATGAAGAAACTATTGAAAGACTAGGCTACTTTCAATCAAATTCCTACTCTCCAAAAGTCTCAAAATTTGCATCCGTGGCTCAAGCCTCTTCTCGATACTGCACCCAAGTGCTGCCAGACATGCTAAAATACTGGCTATATTAAACTTCCCAGTAGCAAGAAGAAACTCTATTTTTTTCTTCAAATTGTTTCCAGATGCTGAAAAAGTAATATGGTGCTTCCTAAACATTGGGACTATACCATTATCAGAAAATCCCAAATCACGGAGTGTTTGCAACTTGACTTCCCACATCCCTTCGCTTGTATAATTAAAAACCTCAACGGCATAAACAAAAGCAATTGAAGTGAGAGGCACCCCAATTTCAATGGCCTTTTCAATAGATTTCATCTAAGTATCCGACTTAACCAAGAAAGTTCTTGGGCGAATGTAGAGCAAGTGAAGGATGCGCTCCATTGGTATACTACACTTCTTCAAGATTTACACATTTGGCATTAATGTTTTCTCCAAATCGGCTAAAAAAGCCTGGGGGCATCTCTTCACAAGTCTGGCCACATCATCATTGGATCCCAATAAGCCCTGGAGCATCCATATATTGGGAATGATCTTGTTGGCCATACTTGAATTTATAATCGACTTATTACTAGAAATCATATTGGCAATCTCCTCGGAAGAAAGCCCCAACTCATGGAACACCTTCAATCTGGATTTCAAACACCCAATAGTAAACCCTAGAACCTGAGGATTAGATATGACAAGTTTCTGCAGCTGAGTAGTCGTAAAGCTATTCTCTTTGAGGAATGATAGCACTAAATCAGCTCTTTGGGGATCTCTAAAATTACGTAAACGCGATGATGCAAATGAAGCCAATTCAGGAGAAAATTGGTGTTTATTGACTAAAACATCGCAGATTTCAGGGACAGGGATTAGTCTTTTAAGCTTCCAAGTGGAAAAGAGGTTGATTGAGAGGACATTTGAGTTGCAGGAAGAGGAATTAGGTTTAATAAACAAACAGGAGATAAATTTGCGTGGAATTGCAATCATGTTGAGAGGAAAACGACTTGCCTGCAAAGTCGAAGCTACTGGAATTAGGGATTTTGAAGGAGCGCCGTCGCCATGGAAGAGTGCGAAGAAGCTCAGTTTCTTATTTTTCTTCTTTGTAGGAAATGAGAAAAAGCGATTTAGAAAAAAAAATTGTTCCGAATAATTAAACATAATATATTATTAATAAAAATTTACCAGTTGTGTCGAGTACTCTCCCTCATTTCCATTCAAGATTACAACTTTTCATATTTTGTTTATTCCAGATAAGATAGTCACTTTCCAATTTTAGAATTAACCTTCTATTTCCTCTCTTCTCATTAAAATATTCAACTATATTTTTGCATATCTACTTTATTTCACCTAACAACATTTTTCAAAATCTCGTGTCATTCAAGAATGTGGTCATCTTGAATGAGACGGATGGAGTTACCACATTCTTGAATGGGATGGAGGGAGTATATCTTATTGAATTAGTATTTTCTTGAATGGGATGGAGGGAGTATATCTTATTGAATTAGCATTTTTTTTATTTGGATGTAGTGATATTTATAAGGTACATTCTTATTTTGGATGTAGTGATATTTATAAGGTACATTCACCTATTGATATGTACGTCTATGGACCCATTGTGATTTATCTATGTAGTCAATAGACTGTGTGCTTTTCTAGTGGTTGCCCTAGTTTCTTGAACAAAGTTGTACGAGACGCATTATTTCCTCCATCGATGATCATGCTACAGACACGAACTTTGTCAAAGTATCACTTTAGGTCCGTGAACTTTGAAAATATCATTTGAGGTTCACCAACTATAGATTAATATCATTTGAAGTACTTTTTACTATTTCTAAGTTTTTTTGGATGAAAATATCTTCAATACCTTAAAGTGTATATATTTTTAATAAATTTATCATATACTCATATTTTTTTTATAAATATCTTTACAATATATTTTTGACAAATTTTCTAAATATAATTTGACCTTAAATATTATCACTTAATTTTGTGACATGCAAGTAAAATTGCTTCTTCAATTTTTTATATTAATTTTTTTAAAATGAATAAAGAACTTTTCTTTAATAATAAAAAATTAAATAAAAATCTTTTCGTGCATGTCATAAAATTAAATAATAATATTGAAGGTCAAATTATATTTAGAAAATTTGTCAAAAATATATTATAAAGATATTTATAAAAAATATGAGTATATGATAAATTTATTAAAAATATACACCCTTTAAAGTATTGAGGGTATTTTCGTTCAAAAAAACTTGGAAATAGTAAAAAGTACTTCAAATGATATTAACTCATAGTTGGTGGACCTTAAATGATATTTTTAAAGTTCACGGGACCTAAAATGATACTTTGGTAAAGTTCGTGGACCAAAAAAGATGTTCCCTCTTGTTATTAACATGGGGCTGGGTGTGGAAGATGGCCACATGTTGCTCTTTGTATCGTTGTCATGGATTTGGATGTTCAAAGCCCCTTGTGGCCAATAGGAGGGATGAGATCGACGACTCTATTGTTGTGGGTGTAATTGTATAGCAAGATTGCGCGAGGGGTCAACCACGAGGTCAAATCGGTTGATATGGTACATTAATGTAGGTGTTGATATGAAGGGGTGTAATCTATACTAATTTAAAGTGTCAGTTGGATGGAAAGTAAATATTGCCCTTTTAGGTGGGAAACTGTAAAGCCATTTTGTTTGTCCTTTTGTCATTTTGAGAAATGACATCCATTGGATAAAAAAACAGCTCTTATGGAGCAATAGTGGCTTCTCCAATAGTCCAATCAAATGCAAACTTGTTGAAGAAGATTTGAAACACTTTTAAACATTTTGTGGACTAATTTTGTGATTGCAGTATAACATCCTAGATCTTACCTACTATGCTTTCTACCGACTGTTTGAATTCAAGTGGAGCTGCTGCTCGCGGCGCGGAGTAGGGGCTGGCACGAGAACTGGCACAGGGCCCCGCCTGAGAAGGCGGAGGAGCCGCGTATCCCCTGAGAGAGAGCACGCGTCGCCAGATGTAACGACTCGCTAAGCCGATATTATTATAAACTATATTATTAGCTTGATTGTCTATATAAGTGACTTTTATGCGACTAAATACGAGCTACGATAGATTTTCGTTGTTTGTTTTGACGTTAGGCAAGTAAATAGAACACGTAAAAATAGTACACCTATAAGAATATAATAAAGTCTCATAATCAAAATTTTTATGTCCGATACTTTCAACAAAAATCCAACAAAATCTAATTTATACATCATGCGTTGTAAGAAAATCGGGTGCTTCAACACTGACAGCCACGAACTTGAACCGATCATACCTACACCAAATTAAATGAACAAGTGAATAAATACTCAAATAGTTACTTTAATAAACAAATAAAATAAAAATTAAAAAAAAAAGACAAAAAAAAGAGAGAGGGCAGATCCAAGGAATCGTTTTTTTTCAGACACAACATTAAATGTTGCATTTAATTAAAGTAGGCAAATCTTATCCCATCCTTGTATACATATGTGTAGATATAAACAATCACTTTCTCCCACCCTCATCACAATCAAGCTTTACAAAGCTTCCACATAGAATAGAGGAGGGAGAGTTGCAGATAATTGTAGGATCAAGTCCTCAATCCAACAACACTTTTTCACCATAAAAAAGGTAAACTCCAAGAACCCCTTCTCTTTACACATACGAATCATGCATACATCTTAAATCTAGAATCTGCCTAAGTGACACCAACAATACCAAGAAGTAGGCATGATCCATAATATCCAAGTTCGTCAAATTCAGTAAATACAAAAACTAAAATCCTACCACTTAAATTAACTAGAGAGAATGGAAAAAAAAGAGAAAACTTATCTCTAGAATAAGAATCTGTCGGATTTCCGGCAATGGGTCTTTGGCAGCCCGGAGACGACGAGGACAGCCCCACACCCCAATACGTCACTAATTTCACAACCTTTACAAATTAAATTCCAAAACTTTAGATATAAGATTATAAATTCTTAGAAATTGAAAAAAATGGGAAGAACAATAAATCAATCCTTACCTTTCGGGAATCCGGCGAGGAGGCGGCGACTGTGGTGGCTTCGGGGAGCTGCTCCGGCATTGCGAGGCGTGGAGAAGAAGCGGCGGAGCCGCCGCCTGTGCATGCACAGTGGCGGCGGCGGCAGATTCGGGGGAAGGGGGGCTGAGGCGGTGGAGCAGCGATGATGCGATGGCGGTGGAAATCGAGAGAGGGAGGTGGAGGGCCCGACGGCGAGCCGCCGCGCGTACAGCAGCGGCGGCGGCGGCGTGAGCATAGCCGAGAGAGAGAGAGAAGAGGGAGGAGACGTCGGCGGACGGTGGTGCTGAGGATGGCGACGGCAGGCGGCGGCGGAACGAGAGAAAGACGGTGAGGATGGCGGCGCGACGGTGAAGAGAGAAGAGAAGAGAGAGAGGGATAGGAGAGGGTGAGAGACGAGAGGAAGGAGAGGGACGTCGCCGGAGCGTCGGCGCTGGCAGGGCGGCGGATCGGTGACGAGAGAGAGGAGAGAAAGAGGTTGTTTCGTTCATTTGGTGAATGAAAAGAGGGAGGAAGAAGACTTAGGTTACATAGGGCTTCTTTTTTTGGGCCTAAGTTTTGGGCTAGTGAATTAAACTGTTTGGGCCATTAAAATAATTAGCATTAGGCTATGCAAAATAAATCCGAGCCCAATCTCCTTCAAATTAATTTTGGGGCTGCAATACATAGAGAATGTGAGGCCCTTTTCGAATCTAAATTTTTGTTTGGGCTTCATAATTAAATTGGAGATATAAGGTGGGGGAATAATTAAGTTTTGGGTCGATAATTTAATGGTGAGGAATATTTAATTAATCCCGGAATATTTTGGAGGATGAATAATTTTATCCTAAGTCCGAAATAAATATATTTTCGAAGGGAAATGGTCGCGATAATTTAATTATGTACTTTTCTAATTTTGGAATTTTAATTCGACATCGTGGTCGAAAATACAAGGAGCCAACGGAGAAATTATGGGCGTAAGCGGCCGACCGGCATTGCCCCGCGACGCCTCGGGCGGCCACTAAGGAAATAGAAAGAAAGAGGGAGACGACGTTCTCAACTCACAGAAATAAAGAAGTGCTATTAATTAAATTTCCCAATTTAATTAATATGCAAGTTTCTAAAATTTTCTAACGGTGAACAAATGATAAAAGAAATAAAGTAGGGGCATGCATTCCTATAAGTATGTGAATTTCTCGAGTCTTATTAGTACTTTGTTTATTTTCAAAAGGCTATCTCCGTGAGTTAAGGGTAGAGTCAGGAAAATTCAAGTTAAGGAAACTAAGCGATCAAGGTGAGCTTTCCTATACTAAAAATACAAATCGTATTTTATGAAAACACGAACACATGTTCATGATTTTTAAAGATGTTGTCTTGCCATAAATGTTTTTGTGTATGATGCCTATCTGTTGGCTACGACCAAGTGAATTATGAATGATGATATATGTGAATCGAATTCGGGTCCCAGTGAGGGTGGTGTCCCCGCTCGGAATAGTGTACACAAGCTACCTCTGACATGTTGGGCAGAACAGGTGACCGAGGAAGGTGGCCACCTTCCCGGCACAATGATACCTCTGACATGATGGGCAGGGAAGGTGACCGTGCGAGAACACCATCTCGACGGCACAATGTGATCAGATATGGCTAAGTACAAGAAAAAGGGCCCAATGTGAATATTTTTAGTAAGCTCGGGTTCTTTTCAACAACACCCCGAGTGTTACTGTGATGATGGCTTGACAATATTTTCAAATGTATATGTGTAATTTTCGGCAATGTGTTCACTGAGTACTTTTTGTACTCAGCCCTGCATATATTTCTAAATGTGCAGGTTGAGCAGCGAAGTGGTGGAGGAAGTGCTATTGAGACAATACATTTAATTCAGTCAGATTTTGACTCTCGGAGGTTCATGTCTTCATACATGGAACCGCGTTCATTTGCTTCCGTTGTGCATCTTAAAAGACTCAAGTCTATTTTGTTCAAAACTCTGATTTTATTTCGAGCTATTCCCATTTGTTTCGAGCTATGGTCGATTTCTGTTTTCCCCTTTCTTCCCCGCTTCTTTAATCCCTCTCTAGTAGCGATCAACCGTGTTTTCTATCCTTAGAAAATGCGGTCGTGACACCAGAGACGACAGCTCACCAGGCAGCGACGCCGTGGAAGAGGCGACGGCTCCTCTCCACCACTTATTTCGTCAGAAGGAAGGAAAGCCACTCCGGGCGTGAGTTCGCCAGAGAGGGGGAGTGATGGCGGCGACTTCTCCGGAGAAGCCGTGAGGAAGCGGCGCCGCTGATTCTTAAAGAAACTAGGGATTTCAATTTTCAGATTTTGGGAATGGGAATGGGAATGGAAGAGAAAGGGAAAGAGTCACAGTGGAGGGGGAGTATATTTGGAATTGGGCCACTTAATGAAATTGGGTCAATAAATTAGGAAGAGAAAGAGAGAGAGAGTCACGATGGAGGGGGAATATATTTGGAATTGGGCCACTTAATGAAATTGGCCCAATAAATTAGAATTGAGTTGACTTTGATTTAGTTATATTTCTATCTTTTAGACTTTCTAAAATTTTGAAATATGTACATATTAAATTTAAATTTGGCTAAACTAAAATAATTATAAAAAGTGAAGTTAAATTAATATTATTATTAAACAAAGAACAATATTGCATCACAAGAACATTTTTATTAATACGAACACATGTTATGAGTTAGTTTCGTGATGTTAGATCATATACTTGATGTTACTTCTACTCCAGAGGGAAGACAAAATTTTGAAGTCTTTTTTACTAAGTAATTAATTTCATAGTATATAGTTAAAATTTTGAAGTCTTTTTTACACATGCTATAATTTGATAGATTTTATTTAATTTTTGTTTTTATTCATATTTTCCACTCTATAAATACACCATATTTCATCTTCATTTTTCATGTCTTCCAATCTCTTCCCCCCAACTCACTTTCCATAGGAGAAATCTGGTCATGTAACTGTTAAAAAGAGGTGCTACAAAAATGGCGTTGAGCGTGAGAGAGGAGAAAGAGAGAAGGGATGCCACTTTTAGGGTGAGGGTTTATTAATTTATGTATTCCATAATTTTATGTATTCCATAATTTTTGGGCTTTATTTTGGGTATTAATGTATTACTTGGGTATTATATTGAGATTTAAATATATTAAATATTTAAAAGTTTCAATTTGGGTGCTTGGCTCGATTATGTCTTAAATTAGTGGGTTCTAATTTTGACTTTTGATTTTTGGATTATGTTTACTACGGAGTATGTATTTTAAAAATTAAATTCTTTTTAATGAAATAAATAAATTTAACATTAATTTATTAAATTTTTTTATAACCCTTTAGTATATTAAAACTATCATATGCAATATAAAATAGTAAAATTTATTATTTATTATTTGTAATATTTATGGAAAAATATCTACAGTTAAATTTAGTATACATAATTCTAATTGAGTTGATTTTATTTTATCTATTATAAATAATTACTATGTATTTAGTCTTTGGCCATACTTCATAAGTTATGCTAAGTCATTAAAACCTATAGTGTTAAAGATCCATTTGGTACTTACTATTATAATATTTGTTGTAATTTGAGTATTTTTTATTGAGACATTTAGTTTTTTATAAGTTATTATTAAGATAGTATAACTATATAAAATTTTATTATAATTTTATTTTGGATTAAAGAAAAATAAATTCTCTAAACTTGCATAGTACATATATTCAAGAAATGTTAAAATTTTAATTAAGTAAAATGATAGTGTTTGGGTGATGATATTCATAGGATGAGATTGTGACAAAATAATTTGCGTCATGAGATAAGATTGTGGACACTAAATGTAGTATGAAAAGCTACAATTTATTTGATTTTGATTTCTTGTATGAGATAAGATTTTGTTCTTTATAACTTTGATTCCTATTTCTCTTTTATGCTTTTTAAAATATTATATTTATGTACATTACTCTCTTTGTTCAATAAAAATATAGGCATATAATATGCCATGGAAATTAAGATAAAATTTGTAAAGTATGAGAGGAGGGGAAGAGTAGTTGAATTAATGTTTTAATGGTGGTATAAGTTATAAATAACTTGGTATATATGGGTAATAAACTGGGATAACTTTCCATAAATAAAAATGACCATATTTTTATGTGACGAACGAAAATGGAAAGTAAATATAATTTTATGGGATGGATGGAGTATTAAAGTTTGATAAAAAAATCTTAAACTTATCAATGTTGCAATATTGGAAACTTTTTTCAAAAAGTTTGAAAAAAACTACTACTATCTCATACTATCAACCAAGCCATTCAATATTTTCAGTTTAAATTTAAAAAACTATTACTATGTGCATTTGGTCAATTTAGATACTTTATGCTATGATTCTAAATTCTTTTAAAGATCAAACTCTACAACCATTCAATAAGAAACAATACCTTCTCTAATTTGTTTTCATTTTTTTATTTCTATTAAGCTCTACAAGTTTATTGGTAGTAAGGCTATTCCATGTAAAAAAGTTGCATTGGCCCACCGGATATTTAATTAAAGAAAGAAATAGGGAAAAAAACAATGAGAGAAATAGAATTAGAGTACTACGTGTTTAAAATTCTATCATCCTACTACTTTTCATATGATAGTGGTTACGTTTAACCATAGCAAACCCCGCTATGTTATAGTATAACACAGCAGAGGATTCTCCCCATCTTACACGTGTTTTTATTGAATGTGTCTTTGTTATATATCTCTCACAAAACAAAACGTCTATTAAATTTAGATGTTTGTGTAGTGTTTTTTGGTCATTTGTCACTTTGTATGTATTTGTGCATTTTGTATATGCATTTTATTTTTGTGCGTACTAATGTAATAGCTGGGTGAAAGATATAGCCATACATGGTTTATGGTTTTATATATTCATTTATTTTGTATTTATAATTTTAAACTTTTATATCTTGTGCATAGCACGGGTGTTAATATTAGTACTGATAATATGGATGGTAGCGAGAAGACAGATGGGTGCCCGAACCACACCAGACTTATACGATGTGGGAGGCGATGATGATGTCCATACCGTTAGGCTCGGATGCCAATTGTAATGATCCTCGTCGGCAATGAGGAGCACTAAGATCCTCCTCGCGTAGCGGAGAAAACTCAAAAACAAAGTTGAAAGTTAATATTGGTACATTAACTAACAATATATCTTAAACAAGATGGAATAAATCTTTTACATATCCTTAACTCATTGATATGATGTTCAAAAAATAAGAGACGTACAGAACTCTGTTAAATATATAGTAAGTACCAGTTAAATATCCATGATTAACACAATATTAGGAATAGAAATACATCACTAACAAGGCAATAAACACAATTACAGTCAGAACAAGCAGAAACACCACCAAACAGCAGAATGATTCTAACATCCTTAGTTTACCCAAACAATGCTACTTGAAATACATCTTTCCGATGTGTTCTTCAGTAAACTCATCGCCATAAGGCCTAATAAGAAACTAAACATCTATTAACCTTTCACTTAACCTATTCACTATTACTTCAGATTGAGCTCCGCAAGCATTTGCTTACATCTTCAACTCTTTCTTTTCCTGTGACAAATTTCATGATGATGCGCTCTTCTCCAATCTCGTCATAACAAGGCCTAATGAATTTATCAAAAAACATATAATCTGTAAACGAAGTAATTCCTGAAAGGCTAGGCCACTTTTCAATCAGATTCCTACTCTCCAAAAGTCTCAGAATTTGCATCCGCGGCTCAAGCCTCTTCTCGATATTGTAGCCAAGTGCTGCCGGACAAGTTACAATACTGGATGCACTGAACTTCCCAGTAGCAAGAAGAAACTCTATTTTGTTCTTCAGTTTGTGTCCAGATGCTGTAAAAACATTAGGTTGCTTCCTAAACATTGTGACTATACCTTCATCAGAAAATCCCAAATCTCGGAGAATTCGCAACTTGACTTCCCACATCCCTTCGCTTGTATGATTAAAAACAGTAACAGCATAAACAAAAGCACTTGAAGTGAGAGGCACCCCAATTTCAATGGCCTTTTCAACAGATTTCATCATAGTATCCGACTTAACCAAGAAAGTTCTTGGGCGAATGTAGAGCAAGTGAAGGATGCGCTCCATTGGCATACTACACTTCTTCAAGATTTCCACATTTGGCATTACTGTTTTCTCCAAATCAGCTAAAAAAGCCCGGGGGCATCGCTTCACAAGTCTGGCTACATCATCATTGGATCCCAATAAGCCCTGGAGCATCAATAAATTGGGAATGATCTTGTTCGCCATACTTGAATTTAAAATCGACTGATTATTGGAAATCATCTTGGCAATCTCCTCGGAAGAAAGCCCCAACTCATGGAACACCTTCAATCTGGATTTAATACCCTCAATAGTAAACCCTAGAACCCGAGGATTAAATACGACAACTTTTTGCAGCTGAGTAATCGTAAAGCTATTTTCTTTGAGGAATGAAAGCACTAAATCAGCTCTTTGGGGATCTCTATATTTCGGAAAACGCGATGAAGCTAGTGAAGCCGATTCAGGAGAAAATCGGAGTTTATTAATCAATAAATCGCAGATCTCAGGGTTAGGGATTAGTGTTTTCACCCTCCGAGTAGAAAACGAGAGCACATTTGAGTTGCAGAGAAATGGATTAGGGTTTATAAACAAACGGGAGAGGTTCTTGCGTGCAATTGCAATCATGTTGAGAGAAACAGCAGAAATGAAAAACGACTTGCCTGTGAAATCGAAGGAATTGAAGCTACTAGAATGAGGGGTTTTGGAGGAGCGCCGTCGCCATGGAAGAGAGCGAGGAAGCTCAGTTCCAAAGTGATACTATTTCGATTAAAAATAAAATACAGTCAAAATGATGTCATTTTTGCTTCTTCTTTTTTAAATTTAAAATTTAATTTATTTATTATGGGAATAAGTTTTTTTTTAAAAAAATTATTTTACTAGCCCATAATAATACAATGTGGGAGTGTTGACCAAGCGGTAGAATAGTTAATGCTCGGACCAGAAGTCATAAGTTCGAGTCATTCAGCGTATGACCTTTCAAATTTATGTTCATTTGCCAATAAAAAAATGACAATAATAATAATATAGTGATATGATTTATTTTTTTATAAAAGTGACCTACAGAAAAAGTCACAAATAATTAGTGTGTAAATTATAATCATACAGTATAAGATAGCAAATATTACTCCCTGACTTATTACTTGTTGATAATATCATACAAGTAACTAGTAAGAGAAGAAGCATAGCAAACATGGCTCAATGTATAACAAACAAGCCCATATGCCTTGTGCCTTTTGCTTCAATCACTTGATTATTACAGATTGGAAAATGCAAAAAATCACAACATTGGAAGTGAAACAACATCACTAACAATGCAAAAAAACACAATTTACAGTCTTAGGAAATCAGAGAAGATGCAGCAAAAGGTATATCAGATCAGAACAAGCTACACCTATGTTTCAAATCCCAGGACAAACAATCAGAACAAGAACACGAACATGCTACACTAGGTTGATGAGAATTACCTTTTTAGCTTAACTAATCTGCTTCACTAATTCATACAAATTCATCAAGCATCTACTTATAAAGCTTCATCTTTTTTTGCCCCTCGATGAATACCTTTATGATGCGTTCTTCGCCAATCTCATCATAATAAGGCTTGATAAACGTGTCGAAAAATTTAGCATCCGTAAAGATAGGAAATACCGAAAGAGCTGGCCACTTTTCAATCAGATTCCTTCTTTCCGAAAGTCTCAGAATTTGCAACCTCGGCTCAAGCCTCTTCTCGATACTATAGCCAAGTGCCACTGGAGAAGTTACAATATCGACAACACTGTACTTCCCAGTAGCAAGAAGAAACTCTATTTTTTTCTTCAATATCGATTAACACAATATTGGGAGTGGATCAACATCACTTACAAGGCAGTAAACACAAGTTATTACAGTCACAAGACTTGAGAAAAGATGCAGCAAAAGTATAACTGATCAGAACAAGCTACACCAAAGTTTCTAATCGCAGGACGAGCAATCGGGAACAAGAACATGAAGACACTACACAATGTCATGACTTTCAGCAGAAACACCACCAAACATCTTGAGCAATAAAAGCTGAAATCTACAAGAATGGATAAATAAGTATCATACATATACAGGTTGAGAGCTGGTTCAAACCTCCTAATTTTACCGAGTCATTGCTACTTGAAATACACCTTCGGGTAATCTCATTGCCATAAGGCCTAATAAGAAACTAAACATCTATTCACCTATCACTTAACCTATTCACTATTACTTCAAATTGAGCTCTGCAAGCATTTGCTTACACCTTCAACTCTTTTTTTCCTGTTACAAATTTCTTGATGATGCACTCTTCGCCAATCTTGTCATAATAAGGCCTAATGAATTTATCAAAAAACACATAATCCGGCAACGAAGAAATTCCTCAAAGGCTAGGCCACTTTTCAATCAGATTCCTACTCTCCAAAAGTCTCAGAATTGGCAACCTCGGCTCAAGCCTCTTCTCGATACTATAGCTAAGTGCTACTGGAGAAGTTGCAATGCCGAATATATTGAACTTCCCAGTAGCAAGAAGAAACTCTATTTTTTTCTTCAATTTGTCTCCAGATGCTGAAAAAACAACAGGGTGTTTCCTAAACATCGTGATTACACCTTTATAAGAAAACCCCAAATCACGGAATGTTTGCAACTTGACTTCCCACATCCCTTCACTCGCGTAATTAAAAACACTGTATTGAAAAGTTTGGAGTTTGTACAATATATGAGTTTGTATTTTATCAGTTCCTAGTACTACTAGAACTGATGATGATAAGGAGTAAAAATATAAAGCAAAAAAGCAGATCTTGATTTTTATTGTTGTGTGTTGATCAATATAACAGAACATATATGGACACTCCTTGCGATATTTGTTTTGAGCATTTGATACATCAAGATCAAGTCTAGACCAAATAGGCTCACAAAATACCACATTACTAATTCAAATGCAACCAAAAATGGCACCAAGCAAGAATGTAGAAAGGGTGCCTCTAATTCTTCCCAAATATCACATAAAACCACAAAAGAAGCTACTGATGATTACCCCTATCCTCTATGCAGCTTCAACGAGTTTCTCGTCCCCTTTCCCACCGCGAGCTCTACGGGCCACGAGAACTCACCAACTTCATCCAAGTGAGGACTCACAAACTTCTTACAAAACGCATCATTCGACATTTTACACAACGCAGGAAGATGTGGCCATGCTCGAATCAGATTCCTTCTCTCCAACATCTCCAAAACCTCAATCCGGGGCTTATACCGCTGCTGAACGCTGTACATAACTGATTTAGGCCACCCAACGATGCAAGAAGCCGTGTACTTCCCAGTCCCAACCAGCAGCTCCCTAACCTTCACCAGCTTATCCTCCGACACAGTAAACACCTGCGGTGACCGCCTCACCATTCTCAGGATGTCATCCTCCGAGCACTGCAGGATATCCTGAAAAGCTTGAATCTTTCGCTCCCACCTCCCATTCGGCATCGACCCAATAACCGCCACCACATACACAAACACTCTAGACCCCCTGCTCACCCCCAATCCATCAGCCTGGTCCACGTATTTCCTCACGACCCCCGGCCTATTCAAGAAGAACCGCGGCGCATAGCAGCAGATCGTGAGAATCTGCTGCATCGACACGCCACAGCTCCTGAGAAGCTCGACGTTAGGCAGCATGTTGTTTCTCAAATCCGTGCTAAGCATCCATTGAGCCTTCCTAAGCACTTGGGATACACATTTGTTGGATCCCAGCAATTCCTTTAACAAAGTCAATCGAGGGATCAACGCTTTGGCAGCGCTACGGTGCAGGATCTTCGGCTCCTTCGAGAGGACTTCGGCAATGACGCCGCGGGGAAAGCCCATGTCTTGGAAAACTTTGATTTTCGGCTTGATTGTTTTCTCGAGATTGGAAGAGAGCAGCTGAGGCAGAAACTTCACCGCTTTCTCAACCTGGGATTTGGAAAAGCCGATCTCTCGGAAGAATGACAGCATTGAATCATACTCTTCAGGGGTTTTCGATTGGGTTGAGACGGAGGCCGCAATCAGAGCTACTTGAGGTGAAAATTTGTGCTTCTGCAGCAATAATTCATATAATGCGGGGTTGCTCACGCATTTTTTCTCTGTAGAGGTAGAGAAATAAAGCACAGAAAGCGGAAATCGAGCTACGCTTTCATCTGGGGAGCGCAGATTCTTCGAAAACGATGAGATGAAATTTCGGCGCAAAATTGAGTAAATCATGACAAAATTATTCTAGACTGAATCGGAAAATCTTACATATGCTGCGCAATTTGAATGAAATGAATGCTCGCGTCGATTAAGAGGGATTTTGGTAGATTTAAGGTTTAGGGTTCTAAGTCTTCATCGAATTGGGGAAATTGGAGTTCTTTGTAATTTTAGGCATTTTTGCTGTATTTGGAAAAATATGAAAAGAATTAGTAATGAGCAATTTAATTTTAATGGAGTATGTTTACAAATATGAACTTTAAGAAATTAAATAAATATAGCCTACTAAAAATATAGTGTCAAACAAAATTTGTTTGATTTGTGGATTGCTCGTGTCAATACGAAGGATTTGATGTACTCCATTATTCGACATTTTTGGTTGAGTAATGAGGATGAATTTTGTTGGATATGTGATCGTAGTTATTTTTTTCTCTTTTTCGATAAAGATGATTCTTGTTGCTCAATTAGAATTGTGAATGTGAATTCTTCATTTTTGACATTGGCCGACAAAGTCGGATGCCTAAACAAGCGAACCGAAGGGAGCAGTAGCTCAACTCTACTAGTATGTTATTTTTATCATCAATTTAACCTTCATGTATCTTTTGATTCAAGCAAACATAACTGTTGGGTATCAGCTTACTTGAGGATTAATAAATAAACTTAAACACGAATACCAATAAACAACAACAATAGCAGGAAAGGCAACAATACTTAAACAAAAGGGTAAATTGCTTCAAAAGTCGTCAACTTTTCAAATAGTTTAGTATTTCCCGTAAACTTTAAAAGTTGCATGAAAAGTCATGAACTTTACATTTGGGTGCCGATTTCCCGTGTCGGGTATTCCGGCCATCCGGGTGCTGACGTGTAAATTTTATGTTGAAGTGGCGGATGATTAGGATGCTGACTATGCATTAAATGACTTTTTTTTTCTTTTTAATTTTCATTTCCCTTCCCCTAATTTACTAACAAAAGGATTTTAACACTTAACGGGAAAATTGCAAACTATCATGCCCCATTTGGCTAGGGCAAATTCACGCCCAAACTCGCTTCTCAAAAAACTCAAATTCACTTCTTCTCAACAACATCCGGCTAGCGTGACGACAAGCTTGAACTACGGCTAGCGTGACGGCGCGGTGACGGGGCGGCGACGACGACAACGACCTCTGCATCCGATGGCGCCACCGACTGCGTAAGTTCTTCTTCTAAATGTCGACTTTTCATGACTTCAAATTGCCTCTAAATGTCGACTTCCCGTGAACATTCGACGGCAATTTCCCGTTTCATTTTATAGTGATTTCACGAACTGATATTTGACTTGTGTGGTTAGGTATATAGATTTCACGTTATGTACACATTCTGTAGTATAAAGTAGAGAGAGCTTTGGTATAAAATTTGTAGTAAAGCCCTAAAAATATTCATAAATGAAATTGATGTAGTATAAAGTTGTTGTAATATATAAAGCTCTAATCATAAGCATAAATGAGATTGTTGTAGTATAAGGAGTCGTTTGGTTGTTAACATGGGTTACGAAGATGTTCGGGCCACCATTTGGTTTATAATCAAAGCATGTTATTAATCATAGCATTACTGGTGTTTGGTTGCACATTTATTAAAATGAGACCATGCCCATCCGGCTGTTTGGTTGATTGAATTATATAGTGACATACCGTGTGATTACTTTTTTGGCCCTAAGGTTTTCTCATTATTTCAATAATCCACCAAATATTAATACCACGCCTCCTCCTTTGTCCTCCTGTATTCTTCCAAGACTGGAATTGGCAAAGCTCTTAAACGAAACGTTGAAGGTTAACTACCATCATTATTTATTAAATAAACTCATTTCCAGCTTAGTTAAAAATTGTTGATTTTATTGCAGAATTTCTTGCTGAGAAATTTGGAATTTCTGAATCCGAAGCTTAGGATATGAACAGAGAGCTTTTCAGAACTTATGGCAGCTCATTAGCTGGCCTCCGGGTAATTAATTCATCATCCATTCTACCGAATTATCTTCAATTTAGCAAAGTGGAGTACTAATCATCGAATCATTTTTGTGTTTTTTGCAGGATTTGGGATATGATATCAATCCCGATGATTATCACAGGTAATATCAACCTGCTCTTTCTTCTTGATTAAATTTTTGAGAGGGTACACAAATAGCAAGGCATGTTTATAAACGGCACCCCAAAGCAGAGTTAGATATCTTATGTGAAGAGTATCTACAGTGCGGGCCTGCCGGGCCGGCTACGGGCCCAACGAAAACTAGCATGGAAACCAAACACTTGGTTAAAGTGTGATATACGGCTGGAACTTGAGATAACACGGGAACCAAACGACCCCTAAAGTTATTGCAGTATAAACATAAATGAAATTCTGTTTATATATTTGTGATGAGTTATCTAAACTAGAAATTGGAATTTGTTCATGGACGATATATTTGGCCTCTCTATTCATCATGGGGTCAATTCATTCCTATTGGTAAATTTCAGAAATATATTGGTGGTGGAAGGACAGAGGCAAGTGGTTTAGACCCAGACAGATTTGGGTATTTCAATTTAATCGAGGAATTGAATAAAATAGGGATTGAGACATGGAGTAGACTCACCTTTGTGAATCCTATGACAGCTACCCACGTGGATATTAAAAGTGATAAGGAGGTGATGTAGATGTTGTCTAATACTCTAAGTGTGAGTTTTAAAAGAATGTGTAGTATTTATGTTGTTGATAGGAGTATGTGCATGGGTGGTGAACATGAGAGGGTGGTGAATAAGGTTGAAACTGTAAAAAATAGAAAGAGTATGGTTGAAAAAAGTAACTTTGAGTCTGCTACAAATACTAGGAAGTCCACTACTGTGAGCAAGGGTAAGAGTGTGGTAGAAAAAAGTGTGGAGAAGAACGTGGTTCAATCAGTGGAGAAGAGGGTTGTTGAAAGTGTTAAGAAGTATGTTGCTATATCTTTTGATGGAGGTGGCAGTGAGAGGGTGGTTAAGTCTACATAGAGCATGAGATTGAAACATTTAGTAAGAATGCAAGTGAAGATGTGAGTAAGAGAGTGACTCGGTCTGTGGATAATAATGTAGGTGGAGCTGGGAGTAAGAGTTTCAGTGATTCTGTGGATGAGAATATGAGTGGTTCTGCGGGTAAGAATGTGAGCCATGGTGTGAGTACAAGTACTGATCAGAATGTAGGTGAGAAGAACGTGATGGGAGATGGAGGGTATGACAGTGAAAGTGATGGGAGTTATACACCATCAAGTGATGAGGAGACCGATGATGAAATGGAAGCCGATGAGCTAGTGTCTGAGGATGAAGAATATGCACAAGGCAGAAAGAAGATGAAAGAGAGGAAGAAGCCCTTTGTAATAACTGATGAAATGTTCCAGGGGATAGTCAATGGAGGCCAACAGAGTGACTATGTGTCTGAATATGAAATTCTGAAGAGGGTGATATTTACTCTGACTCCACTGACTTTGAAGATGAAGAGAGACGATCAAGACAACGACATGCTAAAGTGATGTATGATCCAAAATGTGATCATAAGCTTCTCACAGTCACTGCTGGTATGAGATTTATTGATGGTCACCAGGCTAGAGAAGAGAAGTCACTGCTGGTACGAGATTTATTGATGGTCACCAGGCTAGAGAAGAGAAGAGAAGAGAAGAGAAGCAGAGCAAATGTAGACAGTTAAATAAGGAGGATTAGAGCAGAGGACTTGCCGTACATTTGCACTAACTAAACTATACTATCCTATTTATACTAGTTTAAGTCGGTTGGTTATCAATTTTAATATACAAAAATCTGCCACATAAGTCGGTGGAGGAGTTTTCCATCCGTACATTTGCACTGCTGGTATGAGATTTATTGATGGTCATGATCTCCCGCATAATCTGCATCACAATATCCTTCTAGCCTGGCAACGCCACCTTTCTTGTATAGAATCCCATAGATTAGACTTCCCACTAATTGCCTGTACATAGTGGCCCTTCATGTGCACATAACTTGACATTGGAGTAGATATAGGCTTGCATTCCTTCCTTCCGAACTTCTTCAACCAATCTCGATTCTTCACAAACAAACTGGAGTCTGCTGGTGCCATAGCATATCCATTCTTAACAAGAAACTCAGCAATCTTGCCATACCATGCTCTCGGTGCTTGCTTGAGACCATATAGGGCTTTGCACACATAATTAGGCTTCTCACGACTTCTAAACTCAACTTCACCATGTAGGAATGCATTCTTTACATCCATCTGCCATAAGAGCCATGACTTACTAGCTGCTAAAGCTAGTAATACTCGTACAGTGGTAATTTTGGCTGAATGTCTCATCGTAGTCCAAGCCATACTACTGAGAAAATCCACGAGCAACAAGCCTTGCCTTGTTTTTATTTTATAAACCCATTTACATGAGATGGGTTTCACCGGCACTAGCTCCCATGTCTGATTCTGCTCCAGAGCAACAATTTCTTCTTCCATCGCAGTAGTCCATTCTCTTCATAAGTTGTTGGCTCCTTTATCTCAGCTATTATAGCAGCATTCACATATTTTGGATTGGGCCTGATCGCCAAAGTGGAGGGTAATCTCGATCTTCTTCTCCTTCATTTTCCGGCCTTTGTTCGTATGCACCTATCTTCCATGGGCTCCTCGATTTCGCTTGAATTTTAGATTGCTCAGTTTGATCTTTTTCTGGAGTCGTCTCACCATCTCCCATCTTCTTTTCAACTTTTTCTTGAATTTCTTTAGAGTCTGGAAGCAGAGTTGCTTGACCAAGATGATGCCTCATCAAAGATCACATTTCGTGACACGTGGCACTTTCTCCTTGAAAGCTTTGAATTTCTCAAGAGCTTGTGACTTCTCAATCATAAAGTCTATCCAAACATATCTTCAATTCACCATTTCTTGGTAAAAATAAATTATAATCCAATAATATTCAAGTTTTTGGGCTTGAAATAAGTGGCCTTAATTGTGGATTTTACCATGTCCAATGACAACAATCATGGGCTTTTAGCTCTTCTATTTGCTTTAGTTTTAAATTGAAGTAACAAATAATGATTAATAATAGTTTTTCAATCTGCCTCATAGTTGTTGTTATTCGAACAATCGCGATTGTTGAAAAGAAAACGTCTTACCATCTAAATGCTCCCCGAGACCTATTAATAGATTAGGTTTTTAATTTGCAAGTAAACATTTTAGAAATTTCGATAACACTTTTGTTGAGTCTTGAAATTTGGTGTCGAAATTATTGTTAGATTTCTGAATTTTCACTTTAATATATAGTATATGTTCAAATAGCGTCTTCCAAATCTTTTTAAAAGTAAAAATGCACATTCGATTTGATTTGACTTTATATTTATGAAATTCAAATGCGTTAAAGATTGAATTCATCCAATGTGTTGAATGTATCTTGAATATAAATCTACTTGAATTTTGAAGGTTTTTAATTATACATTGAGTTGACACATCTGCACAACTGGAAAGCACACACTACATATGGTGGGACTCAGCAAAATACATAAATTGAAATATTGTTATTTTCACTTTCAGTCACATATTTTTAATTGAAGTGCTCCAAAATTAAAGATATGATATAAGGCAATAAATGGCTGAAAATTATAAGGATAGTAAAAAGGCCATATTATACGCTGCATTTGGGCAGCTCTTAGTAAGAAAAGTATTGCAATCTATTTGTAAAGTAAAGCTGTAAAGGTTTATCCGTTTTGTCGAAGATAAGAAATGGACATAATTAAAGACAAATTAAACCTATTACTTTAGTTTATATCGAGAGAGAAACATTACTTGTTGGAAAAAGGGTCACATTTATATACTTCCAAGGAGCGGTTGGATTTACTTAGTGGAATGTCCACCCTATAGTAAAAGTGAGATATGACGTATTAGGATATCCCAAAATGACTAAATGGGACGTTTAATGATGACAGATAATGACGTATGTAAATTGTTAGCGAGTAATGAACTTTGCATTAAACAAGTCTTGTACGATGAACTTATTGTGAATATGTCAGTATGATTCAGACTCACAATTTGTCATTCACACACTTATTCTTGGTGTAAGATATCACATTAATGTTTTGAGATACCCTATGTAATTCAAAGCAATAGATTGTCAAGAAGGGATTCATAGTGAGTTATTTAGATATTCTCATTCGGCTTGAAGCAGCTTGTTATGAGACCACTTCACCTCATTCTAAACAACACCGCTTATTTTAATACAATATTATTTTTTTTTTTAAAAAAAAAAACAACACCACTTCACTTTTGTAAATGAAGTTGACGGATAATGTCAAGATGTTTGATGTTGCTTTGCTTCGTTGTCTACCATATTATATCTCGTACTATTCTCTCTCTCTTTATTTAACACACAAACAACACTTCTTTATTATGAAAGTGGAATTCACATTCCAATAACTTTTCCAAATAGGTACTAGTGAACCTTAAGCATAACAAGATAAGGTTTCTAGAATGCCCTACATAATAAGGATAGAAAAGGGTGGAAGCTAAGTGTTGGTACATCGTGTTTGAGCTAATTCCAATATAGAAATGCATTGTCATCTACTATGAGAAATGACATGTAAAGAAGCTCTAACACATATATTGGCAACTATTAACTTATCAAGATAAGAAATGGGATATAGTTGGGGATAAACTATCTTTAATTTTAAAAGCAATAAATTCAATCAGATATAAATAATATTAATGTATATACACAAAATATTATAATAGCATTATCTTGTAAAGTTTATCTTTAATTCTTTTTTTTTCGAAAAAGCATTTGTACAATATGATATTTATTGCTACCAAGCCATTGGACAAAACATTACATGCATATCGTTGAGGTTGATTTAGGGCTTCTTGGTATGAGTACTTTTTTTTTAGATTTAAATTTACTCTCGATCATCGACCGTCATTCATTGCCAGCAACGAGTGTCATACTGTCTCTACCTTCCGATGTCAGATACAACTTTATTTACCGTCATCGATTCTACTGGGCCGATTTCCTATATTTGTCATTGATTGCAGACACAAGTTCCCTAAATTTTTACTTTTATATGTATTATCACTTATTATCTTTTTTATATATGTTGTCAGACTCATATTAACCAATAAAATACTAATGTACGATGATACAATCGGAGTATTATTTTGGATAGTTGGTCAAGATTCTATTCAAAATTTTAGAGGAATCAATTTTGCATTCTCCTCCACTAGATTAATTAAATATCAACTTGTGCATGCGTGATCAAATCATTAATTATATAACATTAATCCATGAAAGAAAAATGTCTAAAGAATAGTGTGATACTATTATTCACGTTTCAAATATTTCTAGCCAATCGAGTTTTGTATTCCTACAAAGATCTCACTGAGAAAAGAAAAGGTGATGAGTTCTTGATTCGATGAAGTATTTATTGATCATCAACTTGCCGTAGGAAAAAAATTGGGTCCACAAACAATTTTGAATGGTCACTAATAAAATACCTATATTTAAATATCGAACATAATCTATGCACATTAAATCTTGTTTCTTTATAATTTCATTACAATAGAATCCAAGAGGACTGAATAAGTTTTATTATCAATATATCAAATCATGATATGCTATAAGCAAAAAGTTAGAAATCTAGGAAATATTATACATGTGCCTTTTTTCGTTCTTAATAAAATAGATGAATATCACTAACTTGTAGTAAAACTTATGATAAATTTTGTGTAATTAAAGTTCTATTTTTTTTTCTACAAAGACCACAATCACACTTTGTGCCTAGAATAATTAATAGGAGTATTTGTATTAGATAGAAATTTTTATGTATGGCACATTAGAATTCCAGCAGTCTCTGATACGTTTTTGATTTTGATATGTAGTTTTCAAATAAGTATGTCATTTAAATTTTTTTCCGTAAAATGAGGTCAAATCTACTATTTCACTTTTGTTATTAGTGCATATATATTCTTTGAATATATTTATGCTTATTGCAATAATTGTAGGTAAAAATAGTAAAATTCTCCTATTCTGTAGTGTATGAGTTTAGATGGATATATCATATATGTTGTCACTTTTTGGGATATATGGAATAATATTGAGGTCTTATTTGCTAAGATCAACAAATAATAAATAGAACAATAATTTTGAATTAATTCACGAGACATTTAAAACTTTTTATCTCAAATTAACAAAATTCGATCCGGAAAATAGAGATATGGAATAAAATATATAGTTTGTTATGTAAAAATCACATGATGCATTACTATTACATTTAGATTGAAAGAAATCAAATTTGGATTTGTGATTGGCACCGCATGCGCAAAGGTTGTCCTATCAAATGAGGGCAAAAGGTGGTATCAAATCAAGATTTGTGGTAACTTTATTATATTCTTGATTTCTCCTTCCAAATTAGATTCTATTACCATTGTGTGTGGTTGTGTGCTTTTATCAATGCAAAAGGTGGAGTTTTGATAATTTATTTGGTATGAAAAAGATTTAGGTGAAGTCGGGGATATCGACTGATCCATTTATCGACTCATAATGGCTGAAAAAGTTCCATTAGAGCCGCTGACAACCCTATAGTACGACAGTTCTACTTAAGCCTTTCATTATTGAGGTTCACTTTTCATTTTTTTTTCTATCATTCATGACTATCGAGGGCCACTGCACCGTTTCTACCTTCCAATCTCTACAATTTACATGAAATTTACCTTTTACATGAGATGCTAATGCTATTATACTACTATTGGTCGGTTTTGTTTGTTTAAAAAGACTCGTGAAGATTTGAAGAGTTGTGTAACTTAGCAGTGTCAAAGGTTAACATGTCCAATTTTTGTTAAGAGACTAATATAAAATCATATTCACTAATAGTCTTCATGTACTTTGAAAACTAGTTCAAAGTAATAGACCGACACCTTGCCAATTTTGTGCTTAAGAATCTATTTTGAAACCATGGTCTTCCACCATCGAGTTCAAGTGACATATATTTGAATTTTGAAGCAATAATAACTTATAATCGGAAAAAAGATAAATTACTTTATCAATATTATACTATTATACTAGTACTCCTATATTACTATGATAAATTAACACAAGATTGATATTATCATCTACATGATAAATTTCATCACTTTAATGAGATTCCACTTTTCTACCTATTTGATTGAATATGATATATTCTTACATGGGGCAAATATACTAAAGAGTCATATATAGATAGATCTAAATTAATCCATAACATGCAGTTGGCATTAATATGTGATATTGGAATCTTATCATCTTTATGATTGAAATTAATATGCAATTAGAAAGTATGATAGTATGAAAATACATTCATGATTACATAATGATACACATTCTAAGAAGGAGATGGTATAATTCTTTTGCTTTTGGAATTCTCAATTATCTTTGCAACTTGGCTCCAAGTAATTATGACCTAGTAATCTATTTACTTTACACTTTAGGTAATAATATTGTGGCCAACTAATTGATAGCCCAAATATTCTTTAAAAAGCATCTCAATAATTACAATTCGATTGATGCTAAACTTTTCATTTTATTTCAAATTGTTTCGTGTCTCTTAGCCAAAAATAGACAGGGGTGATGAAAGTAGAAGCTATCACATTCTCACTTCATTACAAATTTAACTCAATTGGTCCACTAATTGCATTTAAGAATTTCATTCTAGTCCATTAATATATTGGTTATTAAATCAAACAAAAGGTATCCATAAAATACCATGTATGCCCAAGTACATCTTCTTCATTAAAAAAAACAACTTATGGATTCTACACATAATATCTAAGATGCCACTAAAAATAAAATAAAATAAAATAAAATAAAATAATTCTCAACTATGCCACTAAAATTCCCTTGGCTATTATTCTTAAAGCTATATAATACCCATAGAATTGTTAGCTTACTTCGCTTATATGAGCACCATTAGTAAACATTGATCTCATTTTAGTCCGCGTTGCCTTTTATATAGTTTTTGTTATAAATTTATTTTGATTCTAATATCTCAAAATATATCACAAGCTACATTAACTATACAAATTACTTAAAAACAAAGCTTAATTTATTCGTTTTATCTATAAATTCAAATAAATAATTAAAATTATAAATCGAGCTTTGATTTTCATATAATTTATGAAATCAAAACGACCATAACATTTTTGATGAAATGAAAAAGGCTCAACATTATAGAGATACAGCGACCAAGTTATTGTTCAAACAAGCACACTAATATGTCTCAACTTTAGACTATATATCAAGACAAATCGAAAAACCACAAAAAAAAATAGTCGACCCAATACAAAGACAACAATTAACGCAAAAGCAAACTCAAAAGCAAAGCAATACCCAACCAACAAGACAAACAAACACAATCCGAACAAAGATTCAACAAAATTTTACATGAAACCGTTATATAATATACACTGTGTAATATTTCTGGAATCTAAATTAGAAATTAATCAAGAAAAAGATTAGGATTTTAAAATAAAGATGGTGGAGAGGGGTAGGCAAAAAAGGTATTTTAATTTGTTTGGTGGGGTGGTGGCAAAAGTGGATCGACCATATTTGGGCCTTAACCATGCTTAGTGGGCCCAGATGAATCATATCAATGTCACAACACTAAGTGGGTGGGCCCACATTTCGTTTGCGTTTCTCTCCTTTCAGTTGGCCATGTTTCTTTTCCGGTAGTTTTTTCAGTTGTGTTAGTGCTACATAAAATCATAGTAAATAATTTTTTTAACATTGTTTGATTATATATAATTATTACCTTAACATTTATTCGAGTTGGAGGCAATTTTATAAAATTATTTAACATAACCTAATTGTGAGTCACTATTCTTATTGCTCGGAACAATATTTGAAGCGTCTTTGAGACCATTCATTTTTTGCTGCTAATGTATTTTTGTATTTTGGATTCGTTTACTATTTTTATTTTGTTATAATTTCAGATAGAGCTTTTGCTTTTTATATGTACGTTATCTTTTATTATTGTTTCTATCTATAATGTTTTTTATTGCTAGCTCGCTAATTGACTGATTTGAGTGTCACGTATGAATTTTAAAAAATTGATTGGTTCTAAACGAATTTTATTCCTAGCCATATATCATGTTTCACAAGAGTTGTCGTGTGGACAAGATTGATTTTTATAAATATTGTTCATTTAGGTAGTTAAAGAGAGCATTATATCTTTGCAGCAAAAGGTGATTCCGTCGCCTTGGCGGCCCCCACACTCCGGTCCGACATCATGTGAGGGGGTTCAATCAGGGTACGCAGTAGCCCGTTAAGGGAGAGACCCTAACCCACTGGCTGCCAGAAGCCCATCTCCCAAGGCCTCACACTTGTGCCTGAAAGATGGAAGCAACTACACGACAGCAGTGGGATTCGAACCCAGGCTCATTGCAGCAAGATCTGCCCCTCCGTTGCCAACTGCGCTACGCCCCTGCGGGCAAGAGAGCATGATATCTTATTTTAGAACAATGTCGTGTAAGATTAGTCTTGACTTATGAGTCTAGTTTTTTACCTATGATAAAAATCAATCTCTGAGTTAATTCATTCTTTGACCATTTCAAGACAAGTTAATCTTTCCCTAAAATGTTTGACAAAATTCAAAAGCAATACTTGAACTCACCTTTATTGTGTCTGATCGAGACAAAACGAGCTTTAGAAAATTAGTAAAACTAGACATGCTAAGACTGTCCTAATTATTTGTAAGTTAGGTTTCACCTGTCATTATTCAAATGATTTAATTACTCTCTTTTTGCCAATCTTCTATTCAAAGATTCGCACCTTAATTAATCAAGCTGGCATCTTTTAATTTGCCTAACTTTCTTTTTGACTCTTGCTTTATGAGATTATTACTTGCTTATTTTATGTTAACGAATCTGAATATCGTGGGAGAAATTCAAGTTAACTATATCATTTTTATAATAATTATAATGTCGGTTCAATAATTACAAAGGTAAAAAGATCCAGAATCCTTAATCTCTTAGAATTGCGTTTACACATTTGAAAGGAGCCATTTAAAAATTTTACAGTTATATTTTTTAAATTTGATTTTGTGATTGCGATGTTAAAAAATCATGTGAAAATCACAAATCCGAATAAACCCGTTGTGTTATTATGCCCTATAATTAACCATAAATAAATTAACATCAATGTGTGCCCAATACATTTTATAATATGATGAGTAAATACTAAAGTTGGACATTATAATTTATACACGAATTATATTGATTGAGAACTTTTTTACTTCTGACATGTGTTATTGTGTTTGTCTTATAACATCAAATTCACTTTGCTTTTTTTCATTGAATTAATTGATTCTGAAATTGACATTATTGGCAATGGAAAAATACCAAAAATTCTGCTTCTACATAGACAGCTCATTACATTCCATTCATATTCAAATACCTAGAAGCAAAATATTACTTTACTTTTTTTACTTTTTGACTTATAGTTATCGTACCATTTAATTTGGACGATATATTGATACTACACTGTTTTATATGAAAGAATCAAAACTTGAAAAATCTTTTTGTAGCATTACAAATTAATATATGCATTTTAAGAAGTCAGCCGATGCTAATAAAATCGGCTTATACTAGGGTGTTTGTATTCATAAATTGTTGTTGTAATTAATTAGTTATAATCTTATATAGATAAATTTTGGTATGTATTGTTGTTGAAGAGTCATCCAAAATGCATTTGTAACAAAGACTAGAAGGCTCATTACTTTTCATAACACTACATCAGTCTTTAGAGTCAAATTAATGCTATAAATTTGTAAAGTAAATTTAATACTAATAAATATATTGCTATTTTAAAAAATAAAATACTCTCTTAAGCTATGTTTTCAATTTTCAGGAAATATAGATTATATAATATTAATGTAATTAATATTGAAGAAACTATTATTGACAAAAAATGCACACACACTATGTGTGAATATATGAGTAAAGTCCCAATAAAATAATTAATAAAATGTTCAAAACATTCGAATCATATACTTTCCATTTGTCAAAAGGTTTGAACTTTCCAAGCAAATAATAGCGAAGTGGTTAAGCTTCTAAGAATTTGATTCTTAATAGTTAATTGGTTGATTTAAAAAGATACAACTTGTTATATGTTTTGCTGACTCAAATGAAAATCGGACAAGCAAGAAATTGACAAAAAGAGTAATAAATAAACAATAATTTTGAAGTGTCGAATGAAGAGAGTTGCTGGTTTTTCAGACAACAGTTTTGGTTCATTGGTTGAAGTTGTTAGTTTTAAAAAAGTAGCTGCAAACATGCGAAGTATTTGGTACAATCAAACAGGGTAATATATGGTACAATTAGGCACGATTTAATTGGTATCTTACACCTCTCATGCTATTTCACATAGTCGACTAAAGTCAAGCTCAATAAGAATGCCTCTAATTATTGGTTTTATCCGATAAAATTCGCACTCGAGCTCCAGATTTTTTGAAGAAAACTTCGGAGGAACTAACTACTACACAATTCGATTAATATTCCGCCCATATATCCAAGTAAGGCGAATGATTTGTCCTCAGGACGAGACACATCCCTTGCTAATGAGAAGCGTCGTGGATGCTCTAACACACGCTAGTTCGTCGGGACCCGACCTTATTCCTTTATTTGAATATCTCATCTCTTACATTTTTATTGTGAGATTATTGAATATATAGTAGTTTTCAAATTTCTCATTTCACCAAAGACATATATACATGTAGCATGTTAATTGACATAAAATGCTAAAAACTACTCTTAAATTAGCATAATCTTATTGGAGAAAAACTAAAAAAATAATTGGAATTCGAAATAAAGGAATTATTCTTCAAATTTCTAATAATATAAACAAAGCAGCAAACACAATGATATTATTAATAATTATGAGTTTGAAAAAATAGTGATTCGTGGTAATTCACAACTTACTAAATCCCATCAACCAAAACACACACATACACACACTGGTACGGTCATATTGCACTTTCATTTACAAAATATAATTGTCACCTCTACTTTTTAAAAATTAGAACTTTCTTTCACCAATGATTCCCAATTTGACTTGGATAATTCTCACTAATGCAAGATAATGAATCTAACCCATTTCATATTTTTTAAAGAATAAAAAGTATTGACACTTTTCCTATCCATATTCCTTTAAAAATTCCCAAAGGTTCTTTTTGTAAGTTGAATTATAATATTAATAAATCATATAATATATACTCAAACATACATTAATAGTACGATTTAATAGTGCACATTATATGTAGTAACGATGTTAAAATCAAATAATTAATAAAATATTATATAAATAATTTAAATTCAAATTATATGTCATGCATTAGAATCACATAGGAAAAGGAAAACTACAGTTGAGAATTATTATATATATAAATCAATATCATTGGTTTTGTTTATTTATGTTGATGTGATACAATATCTCTATTAAGGTCAAAGACACTCATAATTAATCTAGCAAATGAAGTGGGTACTCCACCAAAAAAAAACATAGTTAATTAAGAATATAATCCAACTTCCTTATCTCTTGAACTGCAATAACCCAATGATTTTTTGTACTATCTCACACACTTCCATTTATATGAAATTCTCTTTTTTATTTAGAATTTAATGTGTCTTTCAATAGATTATGGAATCTGAGAATTATGCAGGCACTAGAACAACAATTTAAAGATTAAATCATAGTTACTTTTGATTTTTTTTCTACCCCAAATAAAACATCGAATAAAAAGAAACTTTTTAAACCAATATGTATATTCAGAAACTTTGTAGAAAAAAAAATAAGGAGGAAAGTAGCATCAATGTTTTAACATGGATCCACCTTTCTTGCATTAAGTGAGTATAATAATGCTATATGTGAAATGAGAATAAATTCCACCCCAAAATTAAATTTACATTGGTCCCATGCATTTTATATCTCAACTTCTACACTAAGGTAGCTAATTACATAAAAAAGAGTAAAAAACAACAGAAGAATCCAAACATATCTCTCAAAGTTCATAATGCTAAAATTTAATTAAAATCTAAAATAAATATATAAAAAGGTGGTAAAAGAAAAGTTGGGATACTTGGTCTCATATTGCCTTCAAGTTTCTTATAAATTGCTACCCTTCCTCACTTGTGATCTTCCACATTTTTCAATCCATTTTCTCTCTCTACGTATAGAGAAAAAAGAATTCAAAATCTAGAATCCAATATTCCCTTTCTTCTTCTGCATATTTTCAGCCAAAACTTCCACATATTTTCCCGGTAATTTACACCTCCAATTCCCTATAACTGAACTCGTTTCTCACACGCCAAAGTCTTTCTTTATTTATGTTCTCACTCTCACACCTTTTTTACTATAAATAACAAATGCAGGTTCTCTCCAAGCCTTACCTCAACGCAATGACGAACCAAAAATTGGTCATTCCCGACGCGAAATCAGGCATTCCGATGGCCTTTCCCATCGCAATGCCCGACTCGGCCCTCTTCCCCCTCAGCGGGAACCGCCTCCCGCTGAAGAAGCTCCTCAAGAAGCTCGGCCCCAATGCGAACGGAGCCCGGATCAACGCCCTGCTCGACTCGATGAGGGCCTCCTCTCCCACCAGACGGCCCTCGGACGCCGAGGACCGCGCCTCTTGGAATGTAAGTATTTCCCCTTTTAAAAAAAAATGTCTGTCAGGACAGCAGTATGGTCAGTCTAACTGCTGTCCTGACCGTTTTTTATGACGAGTGTGGCTGACGCGCACGTGCGTGCAGCTCCACCACCCGTCGGCTCTGACGATGTTCGAGGAGATCGAGGCGGCCGCCACAGGCAAGCAGATAGTGGTTTTCTTGGACTACGACGGGACCCTCTCACCGATCGTCGAGGACCCCGACCGCGCCTTCATCACCAGTGAGGTTTGTCGCCTTCGCCGCCGCCAACAAAATTAAAAAGAAATTTAACTAAATATGCATTTTTTTCTCTATGACAGATGAGAGAAGCTGTGAGAGATGTTGCGAAATTGTTCCCTTCCGCCATTGTTAGTGGGAGGTGCAGAGCTAAGGTACATTTTAATTTTAACTTAGTTTATTTCAATAAATTGGTAAATTAATGTGAGTGATTATACATTCTTGAAAACTTGATTTTAATTAATTTTTTGTATTTTGAAGGTGTATGATTTCGTACAATTGACGGAGCTTTACTACGCCGGTAGCCATGGAATGGACATTAAAGGGCCATCAAAAGGGCATAAATCACAAAAAAGAGTGAGTTAAAAATTAAATCGTTTTCTTAAAAATTGTCACAAAAATTTATTTTTCTTGCAATTTTTTTCTTATGTTAAATGTGTGTAATGTTCAGGGAAATCAAACAGTCCTATGCCAGCCTGCAAGGGCATTTCTGCCTATAATTGATGAGGTAAATTTAACCAAATTATTTTTTTTAATTACATGTTTAATAATAATTTGAAATTGGTCTGAAAAAAAATGTTGCTTACTTATTTTTCAGGTATACAAAGCTTTGATAGAGCAAGTGAAGCACATTCCTGGAGCTAAAGTGGAGAACAACAGATTCTGCCTCTCCGTTCACTATCGCTGTGTGGAGGAAAAGGTATGAAAATCCAACCGCGAACTATTTGTTTGTTTCTAGCAATACAATGGGCTCATCTTGGAAAGTGCTTTTGACAGAAATGGGTCGAGTTGGCTGATCAAGTGAAGTTGGTGATCAAGGACTACTCGCAGCTCAGGGTGACTCACGGTAGAAAAGTGTTCGAGATTCGCCCGACTATTAAGTGGGACAAGGGGAACGCGGTCGAGTTCTTGTTGGAGTCGTTGGGGTTCGATGAGTCCAGTGATGTGTTCCCCATCTATGTTGGCGATGATAGAACTGACGAAGATGCTTTTAGAGTAAGTCATAGTTTCACATGTGTAATTTTGTTTTATTTTTTGTGTTCGGTATTTTTTTCATGATTGATAAGATATGTGATTGAATCTCGGGTTTTTAGGTTTTGCGAGAGAGGGATCAAGGACTAGGAATCCTAGTATCGAAAGGTCCAAAAGAAACAAATGCTTCCTACACTTTGCAAGAACCCATGGAGGTAAATATAAATCAAATACGTATATAAAAATTTTTGTGAAATTTTTTTATTTTATTAGTTTTGAAGTGATTAATTAACATGAAATTTTATGATATAATTGACAGGTTATGGACTTCCTAAGACGATTGGTGGAGTGGAAGAAGGTGTCTTTGTTTAGACAATAGTAATTGTAGAGATAGGGTTGAATTTCTGTAATTGTTCTTTTTTTCATTTTTTTGGTAATTTTTTCAATTGTAAATTAATCCCCAAGGGGTTATTATTATGCATTTTTATAAATTTTCAAGTAATTTGGCATATTCTTGGATGAGATCCAGTGTTCCACAAATTTTTATATGACAGTATAATACACAACTATACGGTCTCTACCCATACTAATACAAATTTCTAAATTGATAAAGAAATTAGAAAGATTAAAGTCCTGTTTAAATGACTACTATAAAAATTTTAACTAAAGCTAAAAATATGATATAGGAAATCCATATGTGGGGGCATCAGATTTGGTGCTGAACCTCAAATGGAAAATTCTGACAAAACTTGGAAACTGTACAAAATATTGCAATAAATTTGAGACCAACTGCTTATGTTTCTAAATCTAATAGGTGCAACAAGATCTGTATAATCTTTAATTATTGGTTCTATATTATATTTCTTTAAAAACAAATAACTTTTCCCACCTTCTTAATTGGTGTAACATCGAAAATTGCAAATAAGAATTAAAATAAGCAGTACAAGAGAACTGTTTTAGTTGGTCAAGATTAAAGGGTAAAAGTCAGAACAGTTGGACCTGTTTTAAATATTCAAAATTCATTTTGACAGGCTAATAAAATTCAAAAGGAAATTAATTATAGATCTTACTCGAAACATCATGTTAGGCCCTATTTGTATATTGTAGTTATTTACTTTTTATAATTAATTTAGAGTAATTAATCATCAATATCATACATTTTTATTAAGTTCTAGTTTTATTATGTGATTTTAGAAAATTAATTATATCGATTTGCAATCATCACTTGTTCATATGAAAAATAACCTTGATTGATTGAAAAATATCAACGAGATTAGTATTACATATAAGTATTCAATTTTTTTTGTTATTGGTGATTCCGAACAAATTCAAAAGTTTTTGACCGATTCTTAAAATTGCGGGAGGAATTAGTATTGAATAAACTTCATGATTTTTCCGATAATTTACCCATTATTTTAACATGCTCTAGTCACTAGGTTGTGGTATTTTACTAGTGATTTTGGATAAATATTTGTTTTTATCTATACATTAATTTTATCAATTTATTATTACTATTATTTATAGTTTAAATTGCTTAGTCGCCGATTTTCTAAGATTTTTTAATTAATGTGTTGTAACGCATCCAAGAAAATGTCATTTGAATGACATAATCAATGAGGTCAGCACCTTGTTAATAATTGAGAAATTATAAGTCTCAAGACTCAACGATGCTTAATAATCTACTGCTCCCAAATTAAAGAGCTTGATGACCTGAATTATTAGTGTACCTGGACCTTTTCTAGTACTACTACTATTTTTATTATAATAAAGTTGTTGTTTTAGACTTGCATATACATTAATATATTTTCAAACAAAAAAAAATACCCCATATTTTGCCTCGAAATGCTTACTGCACATTTTATTTTACTTTTTTTTTCACAACAAATAAGATCTTGGTACCATATATCCACAAATTTCATATGAAAGTTCATATACAATAATAAAATCTTAATAAATCAAACAATTTCTCGAATATTGCAAAATTTCATGTGAATGCATTGTATATTTTCTTTTTTTTTATAGAAAGGAGGAAATTACAGCTGAAGTCAAGAGAGCTCGAACTCGACACCTCATACAATAATAGCTAAGCTCCTTGCCACTAGAACAAAGGCTCTGGACTTGTATATTTTCTTAATTAGGTACTCGTAATATGTAGTGCAGTAAGACATATTTTACCAAATTGTTATATATTCCGCTAATATTTCAACTAATATTTCTTAAAACTCGTATATCAAAAAAGTAAAACACGAAGATGATTGGTACTCAATTGATTGTAAATAAGGTTTGTGAAAAAAGAAAATTAAATAACTCAATCGTACGCGTTTGACAAAAATAATAATACGATCTAGATTATTTCACTTAGTTAATCGCGATTACACGATATGACATGACATGACATGACAGTGACACATTCCTAATATTTTATTTGACTAATGAAACTCCACAATCGCAATAGTTCTTGTTAGAATTGCCACTCATACAATAATTGTGAGATCCTGATTACATCGCTCTGGCTTATGACTCAATTACTCAATTTCCAAACATTCGACAACGAAAATTGTCAACAAACAAACAATCGAACAATTTGGATAAGCTTCACCCCATCTTAGATTTCTTGTGATCACATTGATTTGATTATTTATCCCTCTTAATTTATCTATTAAGTTATAGTACCTGCAAATTTATTTAAATGTGTACGAACCAATGATGATGGTCAGACACGTCGAGTAGTTCCTCAAGTGAGGGATAATGGCATGCACATGCATTGATCCACTTGAAACATTTAAAGGTGTATAACTTTAGGCTTCAAGAAAAGTGTGTTTCTTGATTCTTGATCCATTTTTTTTGCTTATATAAATATTAGTAATATTTGAAAGCATCTTAACAGTTGTAAAGACACTTGGGACAGAGAAACTTAAGAGCCCAGCAAGATTCTAACAAAAATAATTTTGAATGTTAGAAGAATATGCATCACTGTCTCTATTAGAAGTGAAAAATATTTGTTGGTTTGAACTAATAGATTAATATACATGGATGCACGTGCAAATGTGTTTACATTTGATGTGTTGTCAAGCAATGATCGATGGTTCCCACAAATGTAACTCATGTGGTCACGGTACAAAAATCATGGTCAGCGTCGAAAGAGAGAAGTAGTGCGATGACGGTCACTAACAATAGATGATAGATAAAGAACGTAAGTGAACCCCTATAAGCAAACACACACCTTGTGAGGAAGGGGCTTAAGCCCCACCACAAACCTCTTAATTTTTTTTTAATCATCAAAGTTGTCAAAATTGTTAAAAATTATCTTTAGCTCTTACGAAGTTGACGCTACTAAAATCAATTTGATCCATATGAGTGAATAAAGGACTAAAATTACATAAAGAAAAAGAATAAAGAGACTTTCCTTCAGGGTTCGAGAGAAGAATAGGAAGAAAAATACTACTTCCTATGTCTGCCACTGAGAGTCTCATTTCTTGGCAGCACGTGTTTTAAGAAATGTGAATAAAATTGAGTGGAAAAAGGTTAGTGGAATATAAGTCTCAGTTGCATATATTAGTTTTAAATGAAATGTGAGTGAAATAAATTAGTAGAACGTGAGACTATATTACCATTTATAGTAAAAATGAATCAGGACTTTTATTCGTTGACAGACTAAAATAAGTTTTTTGGGGCCTCGTGAGCCGATGACTGATTTGGCCTACCCCTGACCACAATTGCATATTCCATTGTAATTGTGTAGTAAATCTTTCATTAAATTTGAATAGTAATATCATAATTCACTCATAATGTCGTGCAAAATAGTTCGAAGATAACAGTAACAAATCATTAGTAGAGGCTTGATAAGTCGTATTCTAGGCCTCGGTTACTGGTCAGTATGACAGGTTTAAATGATTATATTTGCAAAGCAGTTGCTCAAAGTGTGCAGGATAAGTGTTCTGGCCAGTAGGGAAGTTCCGGAGTGTTCGGGTAGAAAAAGCGCCAGCATGGTCTCATACTGATCCGTATATGTGCTAAAACGGCTTGAGATGAAGAAGACGGATAGCTGGGACGGATTACCCACAATTAAGGGCAAAGAAGTCAAATTGCAGCGAGGATTTACCCTAAAATCAAGGGTAGTCTCCCTATAAAAGGTAGCCAAGTTGGAGAGAGAAGAAGCCCTTTGAGAGACTTCAATTCACCATCATCTTTAGGTAGAGAGTTCTCTCGGTAATTTCAGCCTTTCAGCCGTGTCCCACTTCTTGCCTCGCCGAGCCATGATCACCTGACGTTCAGAATGTTCCCGAGTTCCAGTCATCGTCCGTTCCAGTTAGCTAGATCGTAGTTCCAGTCAGAGATTTTATCGCCCGGAGTGGCAAACAATCTTTAAATTGCTTTCGTAGTTTAATTAGTTCTCCGTCTTTACGTTGGATTTCTGTTACATTTTGGGATTTTGTTGTTTTGAAATGCTTGCTTTGGATATCCGAACGTGTTAATGCTATGAAGTTGATTTCCGTTTCGTTCATTGTAGTGTTCTTTTCTTTCCTTGTCTAGTTAGCTTAGATCTAAGATTTCTCGGTGTTTTAAGTGCTAAATCTCTAAATTCTGTTACGTAACAAATTTCTTTAGGATAGGTAAACAAGTACTATTTGACCTGGAAGTAGATCGTTGCATGCAAGGCTTCGTTTTATTTTCTGAATCGATCTTTCATGTTGACCAGCATGCAGAAGTCCAGTTTCAGCGTTTGATTTCAGATTTGATTTCTTAGTTTTAGATCTGTGTTCGCGAGTTGTTAATCTGCGTTTGCCGGGTTGGATCTGGAATTGTTATCTGAGTTTAATTTGTGTTGTTGGAGAAGATGATGTCTACATCCAGATTGGGGACCACCTTACTTTTATTTACTTTTGCTTTCTTTTGTCCTTCACCTCTGGTTGTACCTGCAGATCTGTCAGCCTAGTCACCACTACCTCCACTACACTCTGAATATTCTGTTTAGCCAAAAATAGAAATACCGTCCTTTCCAAACAATTTCTGTTACACCATGTCCCCTCATTTCCACGTACACAGTTGCATTCCATGATCTGCTCCCCCATCCTAGTCAGTAGGACGCCACCCTTTAATTACTCGCCTAGGTAGAAACTCAACCCGAGCGTGGTAGCTAACCAACCCTCCAAAACATCACCGCAGTAGTTTAAACGCACCATCTCTGTGGGATTCGACCCTTACCTCCACTATACTGATCAGTAGAAGTGGGTTGAGGAATCTTTGAAGACGAGGTCTAGGCTTAGTTAGGATCTTTGTCCTGCCAGTAGGATATATCCTCACTTGAACGACACCTACGCACCACGTTACCTCTTCAAATGGCGCCGTTGCCGGGGATGGATGGCGTTTTAGATACTATTGTGTGTGATACTTTGGCGTAAATATTGTGTATAATTTTTTCTCTTTTTCTTTTGTTTCAGTTTATGAGAAGCAGTTCGGATCCTAATCCGTGGAAACCGAAGATACTTCAGCGAGGATCCATACTTGTGACCACTCGTTCTGGCCTGTCAACAACTCTGTCTGACCTAGACACGAGTAGCGACGAAGAACAGTACACCATAGAAGGACCAATTCCCGTGGAGTTGCCACTGTTGGAAGGCAATCCAGGAATGGCTGCCAACATGGACGAAGATCCAGAGATCGGTACGCTGAATGCGCATACCGAAGGAGAACCACCGCAAGCTATCGTGGTCACCCCGGGACAGACTGCTTGTGACGTGAAGCCTCATGTCATAGCGATTCTACCTACATACTGCGGGAAAAGCTATGAAGGGTCGTATGAGTTCCTTCACGAATTTTGTAAGATTTGTAGAGCGCAGAGAAGACCAGCAGGAGCGACTGAAGATGATTATAGGCTGAAAGCTCTGCCATTTGTGCTCAAGGGGGAAGCGAACACCTAGTTCATGCGCTTGCCCCCTGACTCTATTGAGACTTGGGCCGACTTCAAGTCAGCATTCCTGGGCGAGTTTTTTCCGTCATCTAAGACAAGCGCACTGAAGAGAGAAATAACGAATGTGAAGCAAGGATATGACGAGCCCTTGAGCGACTATTGGGCAAGATACATGGGTCTTTTGGAATCGTGTCCCAACCATCGCATGGCGGACATTGAAGTACATCATACTTTCTACGAGGGCATGAACGCGGTAACCAAAGACCTGGCCAATTCATCTTCTGGAGGAAGCTTCACGCAATTACGGGTCAGCGAAGCAAAGAGAGTCCTAAGGAAGCTACTGAATGCAAAGAAAGAGTATGACCATTCAAGGGAAGGATACAACCGAGAGCGGGCTGCTGTTGCATCGACTACTGATCAGGAGAACAAGCTGGAGCAGAAAATGGACTTGAAGATGGATGAGCTGAAGAAGTCACTTTTGAGTGCCATCGAGAAGAGCACTCCACCACCTCTCCCAACTGGAAACTACAAGGGTGCAGAGCAGGGGAATCAAGGGGCCCAATACGAGCATCCGAATGACTTGATCAGTACGGAGCAAGCTAACGCTGCTGGGTATTTTAACCAGAATGGGAATTGGATCCAGGGGAGACAACGGGACGCACCATGGAGGGACCACCCGAATTTTCGATGGGGAGAAGGGAACCAAAACCAGAACCAAGGTCAAGGCCAGAACCAATATAACCCTTACCCGAACCAAAACCCTAACCGTGGACCAGCAAACCCAGACTTCCAGCCCAACTGGTCAGGAAGAAACCAACAAGCCCAAAACCATAACCCACAAAGCTCAAACTCGAACCCTGTTTACGTGCCACCCCATCAGAGAAATTTCCAAAACTACCAAAATCAACCAAACCAAGCATCCCAACACCATCAGAACCAGAATCAATTCCAAGCCCAGCACCAGAATCAATATCCTCAAGATCAGTACACTCCTCCTGCCCAATATAACCAATACCCGCCTAATCAAGGACAGCAAACCTTCCAGAACTATCAACACCAAGGGCCGGGTCATTTCCAAAACTCGAACAGGCCGAGGAGATCCGTTGAGGACATGATGAGTGAAATGCTAGCATCACAACAGAACATCAAAGGAGAATTGCAAGCCCATAATGAGGTCGTGCAGGGGATGCAAAATGCCCAGAAAGAACATAAGGCGAACATGGATATGATGAATAGGCAGTTAGCTCAACTGGCCAGTTCGATGGGTGATTTGAAGGGAAATGCAGGAAAACTCCCATCTACAGTCCAAATGCCCGAGAAGGCAAATGTGAGTAAGGTCACGTTGAGGTCAGGAACTACTTATGATGCACCTCAACCGAAACAGCCGAGTGAAGGATCGAATGGAACGAAGATAGGAGGCGAGACAATTTCAGCTGAGGAAATAGGGAATTTCATGCCTCGAATGCAGGATCCATTCTTCCTGGATGATACACCAAGTATAAGAGGTGAACCCGATGCCTTACTGACCAGGAAGGAACCTCCTCAAGAGAAAAATCCCAGAATGGAGGCTCGGACCCAAGAGCTACCAAAGAAAGTTGCTGAGGAACCCGTAGAAGAGAAAAAAGGGGAGAAACCATTCCCATTCCGATTTGTTACAAAGAGGAAGAAAGAGAACCCGGTCGACTACTTGTCGATTTTTGGAAGGTTGGACGTCACCATACCATTCCTCCAAGCCGTGAAACTACCCCCGCTCGGAAAATTCATTAAGGATTTCATAGCCGGGAAAGCTCAAAAAGATGGACAAATCATGGTGGAAGGGATCGCATCCGCAATTGTGCAAGAGAAACTGCCGCCCAAGAGGGCCGATCCAGGTATGTTCACTTTACCCATAACTATAGGGGATGTGAAAGTTGAACATGCGATGTGTGATCTTGGAGCTTCCATTAATGTCATGCCATTATCAATCTATAACCGACTGAAAGGAGTGAGGCTGTCAAACACTAGGGTGTTGATCCAGCTGGCTGATAGGTCGTGCATAAGCCCTGAGGGAGTTTTAGAGAACGTGTTGGTTAGAGTACAGGAGTTCACATACCCTGCTGATTTTTATGTGATCAAAATGAGTGAGCATGAAGCGAGAGAGTCTAGTGGAGTCTTGTTAGGGAGACCTTTTTTGAGAACGGCTAAGACAATAGTGGACATGGCCGAGGGGACTATTTGCATTGATTTTAATGGTGAGAAGTTTACTTTTGATATAAATGATGCCATGAAGAAACCCATTGATTCTGAAAATCTATGCTTTGTTGATGTGATTGACCCTCTAGTCCAAGATTTTCTTGAGACCGAACTATTACAGGAAAAACTCCAGGCTTTAGATGCTTGTGATCAGGCCGACGAAGAAGCTGCTGCGTGGTGTGATTTGATCAGTAGCCAGGGGTTGACCGACGAAGAAATAGAAGGAGCGATCAAGGAATTCTGTCAAAAGTCGGCGTTCATTGGAGCCGCAGGGGCCAAGCTTCCAGTCAGTACGGAAGAACCTTCAGGGGAAGACTTAAAGAAAGACGGGGAGGCCCAGAAAAACCCTCTACCCGAAGACACACTTCCACCCCAAGTCGAGCTAAAAAAGTTACCATCGAACTTGAAGTATGCCTACCTCGGGGAGGAGAACTCATATCCCGTAATCATCAACAGCAGTCTCACAAAAGAACAAGAAGCGCGGCTACTGGCTGTGTTGAATAGGAATAAGAAGGCAATCGGATGGAGCCTTACAGATCTAGTAGGGATAAGCCCCGACGTTTGCATGCACCACATCAGGCTAGAAGAGGGAGCGAAGGCTCATCGAGATGCTCAAAGGAAGGTAAACCCTAACATGCGAGAGGAAATTTTAAAGGAAATCTTGAAGTTGTTGTCGCTAGGGATTATCTATTCAGTGCCGGACAGTGAGTGGGTCAGCCCGATCCACATGGTTCCAAAGAAATCCGGGATCCAAGTTGTCAAGAATGAGAGGAACGAGCTGATTCCAACAAGGCTGGTCACGGGTTGGCGAATGTGCATCGACTACCGGAAGCTGAACAACGCAACAAGGAAGGACCATTTTCCTTTGCCTTTCATCGACCAGATATTAGAGAGATTAGCTGGGAAAAAATTTTTCTGCTTCCTAGATGGGTACAGCGGGTACTTCCAAATTCACGTGGATCCTGAGGACCAGGACAAAACCACTTTTACTTGCCCGTTTGGAACCTATGCATACCGTCGCATGCCTTTCGGTTTACGCAACGCTCCAGGTACGTTTCAACGATGCATGATGAGCATATTTTCCGATTTGATTGAGGAGTGCATAGAAATATTTATGGATGACTTCACGGTTTACGGAGACTCGTTCGACTCTTGCCTTCATCATTTGGACATAGTTTTGGAAAGGTGTCAAGCAAAGAGTCTGGTTTTGAACTTCGAGAAGTGCCATTTTATGGTCACCGAAGGGATAGTCCTAGGACACGTAGTCTCAGAAAGAGGTATCCAGGTGGATCGAGCCAAGGTGGATGTCATATCCAAATTACCATTCCCTACTGATCAGAAGGGAATAAGGGGTTTCCTGGGACATGCTGGATTTTATCGAAGATTTATAAAGGATTTCTCCAAAATCGCCCAACCCCTTACCAGACTGCTTCAAAATGATGTGGAGTTCATTTTTGATGAGCAATGCAAGGCAGCTTTCGATCTTCTTAAAGAAAAATTAGTATCCGCACCTATCATACGAGCTCCTGATTGGAACCATCCTTTCGAAGTAATGTGCGACGCCAGCGACTTTGCGGTAGGGGCCGTGCTGGGTCAGAAGATCGATGGGAGGAGGCACGTAATTTTTTATGCGTCCAAGACTCTAAATCAAGCCCAGCGGAATTACGATACCACCGAAAAGGAGATGCTGGCAGTGGTGTTTTCTTTCGAGAAGTTCCGGCTATATTTGCTGGGATCTAAGGTCGTAGTATACACTGACCATGCAGCCCTTAAGTATCTAGTTACCAAGAGAGAATCAAAACCACGCTTGATCCGATGGGTACTCTTGTTACAAGAATTTGATTGGGAGGTGGAAGATAAGAGAGGAGTCGAAAACAAGGTGGCAGACCATTTGAGCAGAATAGTGCAAGAAGGAAACAGCGAGGAGGTGCACGACAAGTTTCCAGAGGAACACTTATGTGAGGTGATTTTTGCACCCAGAAAAATTGATTGGGAAGAAGTGTACAAACTTACTGGTCAGAATGATGCAGCAAAAGGAAAAGAGAAGGTAGGGCAGGAGCCATGGTATGCGGACCTGGCCAACTACCTAGTAACTGGAGAACTTCCAGAGGTACCAAGTGTTACCAAAGCCCAACGAATGAAGATCAAGAGTGAGGCAAAATATTATTTTTGGGACGACCCTTACCTATGGAGGGTAGGATCCGATCAAGTGATAAGAAAGTGCATTCCTGACTGGGAACAGCGGGATGTGTTGACCCACTGCCATTCGTTAGCATGTGGAGGGCACTTCGGATCCAAGAAGACGGCAAGGAAGATTCTGGATAGCGGCTTTTACTGGCCAACTCTCAACAAAGATGCATACGAGTTCTGCCGGAGCTGTGAGCGTTGCCAACTGACCGGTGGAATATCTGCCCAAGATGAGATGCCGCAAGTACCGATTATTGTTTGTGAATTATTCGACATATGGGGAATGGATTTCATGGGGCCTTTTCCCTCGTTCTATGGCAATCTGTATATCCTAGTCGCGGTGGATTACGTCTCCAAATGGGTAGAAGCGACGGCCACAAGTACGTGTGAAGCAAAGGAGGTGGCCAAATTCTTAAAGAGTCACATTTTCAGCCGTTTCGGAGTCCCAAGGGCGATCATCTCTGATCAAGGTACACACTTTTGTAATCGTACAATTGAAGCTTTAATGAAAAAGTACGGTGTGCACCATAGACTTTCAAGCCCCTACCACCCGCAAGCTAACGGCCAAGCCGAGATCTCTAATCGAGAGATAAAGAAGATTTTGGAGAAAACTGTAAATCCTTCTCGGAAGGATTGGAGCGTGAGATTAGAGGATGCTCTCTGGGCATATCGAACAGCCTACAAGACCCCCATTGGTATGTCCCCTTACCGAATAGTTTTTGGAAAAATGTGCCACTTACCTGTAGGGATCGAGCACCGAGCATACTGGGCAGTACAGAAAGTGAATATGGATGCTACAGCCTGTGAGGAGGAAAGGAAGCTGCAATTACAGGAGCTTGAGGAACTTAGATTGAAATCTTTCGACTCGGCCATGTGGTACAAGGAGCGAACGAAATTATGGCATGATAGAAATCTGAGAACCAAGGAGCTCCATGTTGGCCAGAAAGTACTACTCTTCCAGTCGAGATTGAAGTTAATGCCCGGGAAACTCAAATCTAAGTGGACAGGACCGTACATCGTAACAGCCCTCCGAGCTAATGGAGCGGTGGAGATTTCAGGGAGTCTTTCTAACTCTGAGCCTTTTGTTGTGAATGGACATAGGTTGAAAATCTTTAGGGATAATAGTGAGGTGGGGGTAGTGGATGAAATTCCACTACTACCACATACTAAGGTCACATACTGATTAGTAAGATAGGAATTTGGAATTCCACGTGGCTAGTTTCATTTTGATAATATTCTGCATATACTGGCCAGGTAGGATTCCAAATTACCTAAGGAGAATGTAAATACTGTATATACGTAATTAATTTTTGCATGCTTGAAAATTTTCTAAAAATCCAAAAATATATTTTCGGGCCTTAAATTTAGGTTGGGGTACACTTTGACCAAGAGATTACCTATTTAGTGTCACTCCAATTTGTATTTAAGTGCCATTTTGAATTATTTTCCGTAATAGGTAAGTATAGAGGGAAATTGTGGATAGGACGTAAATTTGAATTAAGCGTGTGCAGCTTTTGTAGGGTGGCAGTGCTGGAATGGTGTGGAGCAGAGAGAGTACACACGCTAGCCAATCAGGAACCAACGCCTGTCGCCCAACCACTTTTCACATGAAGCGGCATGACCGGTAACCACTGATAGCCGGTTGAAACCACCTGCAACTGCCATTTCTAATCCGAACTAAACCAACCGACCCTCCCTTTCTCCCTCAAAAACCCTCATTTCCAAAATACCTTTCAAGAAATTCTCCTCTATCCCTCTCACAGAACCATCGTTCTCAAACCAGACCCTAATTTCTACCGTCAAATCACAAATTACAGTCATGGGTAAGAAAGCTATCGCGAGGAAAATCAAGCCCCGTCGCGCGAACACCCAAGATACGCAGCCGCTGCGAGAAGAAACCCCTGAGGCCCAACCACAGTCGAACCAACCACCCGCACCGACTGCTCAACCGCCGGCCACTATTTCTTTGGATGCCGTAATGGTATTCCTTCGCCAACAAGACCCTACTAGGGACTGGACGGCGGCATTGACCAATTTCGGCCACACGGGGGGCATAGGAACCGCACCCAGTGGAATTCCTCATGCACAGGTCAGACACGCAGAACTACAGTCGGAGGAAGGATCTCCCTCAGCCACCGCGGCATCGGAACCCTCGGTACCAGATTCGGCAGACCTGGAAGCTATCGCCGCGTTTTACAGCTCCGACTCTGAGGAGCGAAAGAAAAGGTCCAGCCAAGTAAGGGAAACCCAGGGAGAGAGTGGCGGAGCAAAAATGACGCCCGAGAAGGACCCAGTATTTCAAGAAGTAAGACGGCCAGAGATAGATCTGAACGAATCAGCCAGGAAACAGGGCCTCATGACGGACGAGGAGTTTGACTCGATAATGAACAGGGTAAACCGAAGAGAGGAGACAACTGACTTGGTGGCTGAGGGTCTGGACCTCGCACCAAGATCAGTAGGAGAGAATGAACAAGCTCTTAGAGAACCCATACCGAAGGATAAGACATCCCAGTCAGAAGGAGAAGAGGAGAGGGAAAAGCAGAGTGAAGCCAAGGAAGCAGGAACAGAGACAACAGAACCAGAGGTAGAGGCATCCACCCCAGTGGCACCTCCGGTAGTTAAACCGATCCCCGTCAGAAGGAAACTGGTAGTGAAGACAGGCTCCAAGGCAGAGCCACCCAAACCGCAGAGGAAATCGCAACGTTGTTTGGGTAAGTGGGCACCCAACAGGGCGAAACCGAACACGGCGGAGGATCCCCTAGAGATCGTGAGCGACGACGAACCCTGTCCGGCGCAAGAGGATCAGGGTGTGGAAGCCGAGCGGGTGGCTGAGGGACTGGACCTCGCACCCGAGTCAGTGAGCCCCGAACAATTGGAGAAGGAAGATGCCAAGAAAGAGTGTAGCTCCACTACCCAGGAGACGCCACCAACCGAGGCGGAAGAGGAAGCTAGATACCAAGTAGAAAGGAAAAGAAAGGGCAAGAAGCTGCACTTAGGGTTCTGGACTGCATACACATGTCACCTCGTCGCAACTCACCCAGCACGGAATATTTCCCTCTGCCATATATTGGGAATCTTCATGAGGAACAACATCACCGTTTCGGAGGACGAAGACCTAACCCCACTAACGATGGTGAGCGCCCCAGGATTGTTCGACACCCCTCTGTTCGTCCGAACGAACACGGTGTACATGAGGCAGGGCGTGCCCCACTTTTATGCGATGGGAGAAGAGGCAATACCCACTGCTCGGATAGCAACAGCTCAGGAAGCACCAGGACATGACCAGAGGCGAGACAGAATTGAACAATCTGTGGAAAAGATGGCTGAGGAAAATAGACAGATGAGGGAAGAGATGATTCGTTTAGCGTCAGCAATGGAACAGGTATTGAAGGAGTCTGCGGAGCAGAGAATACTGACTCAGAGGCAAGCCGCTCTAGAAAGGACAGTCACTGAAATGGCAGAGGAGAATCAGCAATTGAAGGCAGAGGTGATCAAGCTGGCAGGAGTTGTGGAAAGGATGTTGAAGGGCTCTGCAGAGCAGGATATGATGCATCAGAGGCAGGCGGCCATGGAAGCTATCGTATCAGATCTCGGGGAGGAAAACTCCAAGATGCAAAAAGCAATGAACAGAATGTTAGCCAGTATGGATAACATCTTAGAAGAAATGACCTACCTGAGGAAGGAGCAAGCTGCAGGACCGAGTGGCCATGGTGGCCGGACTGATGAACCACATATCCAAGAAACCGGAGTAGCAGATGAGCAAGAGACAGCGGACGCCGAGGTGCCGGCAAGAGCCGAGGAGCCGGCGAAGGAAAATGAAACTGGAACGGAAGAGGACAACCCGAAGGAACCACCTGCCCCACGAAGGAGCAGGCGACTTCGATAGACCCCCCCCCCCCTACTGACCAAGTTAGTTTTTTTTTAAGCTTTTTTAACTTTTCGTATTTTTGTTATGTTGTGGTATTCGGTTAGGTAGTATAATCTGTGTTTGCGAGCAAACCCCACTTCATAACACTTAGCCTATTCCATAGTCTAAGTGTGAGAAGTTAGGGTTTGTTTCTTGGTAGCATGTTTTCTGTGTTTCTTTTGTATATACGTGTTTCTTTGTTTAGTGGATTTTGTCCGGTGTTCAAACCTCTCCCACTTAGCCTATTCCATAGCCTAAGTGTGAGAAGTTTCTGTTTGAGTTGTTATTTTTGTTTGTTATTTTGTTGTCTGTGTGTCTACCATACTGGCCAGTACTTTTTTTTTTTCCACTTCACAGCCTTATCTGGGGCAGACACTTGTGAAGTAGGAGGGGGGACGTAATGGCCAGTATGATGTATATATGTGTGTTCTGTGTTTGTGCTCGTTTTGTGTTTTTTAGGTCTAGTTTTTTTTATGTTGTGTGCTGATTTGGGCTTAAAACTCAACCGTCCTGAGCTGGAGGTGAGGGGAATTGAGGGAGATAAGACAAGCTGGAAAACCGAAACCACTCTCCTTAGTACCTCCTGACCAGTATAGATGATGTGAGTATGAGAGAAAAGCCCACACTTAGAGCCAAACACGAAAGCCCTCTAAAATGTGAGTTATAAGCCTTAAAGTGGAACCACTTTCCACATACACTTAAAGAAAAGAGAGGCTGCCACAATTTGCCTAGGGTGAAGTGATCACGGGTAGCAAATACTGAAGGCAGTAGGAACCCCCCCCATAAAAAAAAAAAAAAAAGAAAACCACCACTTTTAGAACCCTTTTTTCTTAACCTTTTATACCCAGATAAACACCCCTAGCCCCTGGGACTGTGTGTAAGGCATGAAACAAATGGAGCTTACTGGTCAGGAAGAAGTGTGAAAAAAGCAGAAACCAGCTGGGCAGGAAAGTTAGAAGAAAATCGACCAGGGAGACATTCCAGGTCCAAAAAAAGAAGGGATAAGGGTGGCGAAGCCACGAAAAAAAAAAAAAGAGGAAGAAAGAAAGAAAAGAAGAAAATGGTCAGAGATTTGACCACACAAAAAAAATGAAGGAATAAGGGTGGCGAAGCCACAAGAAGCCTACTAACCAGTTGGAAACTCAAGCCAGAAGCACCAGCTAAGAAAAGCAACTGATCAGAAGCCTGATGCACACAATCCCCCTTCATAAATTAAATAGAAGTTTTTGAACCTTAGAGCCTTAGGAACATCTACCCAAAACACTACAACCCAACAGCCCCGTTACAAGCCTTAAAGTCCTTCAGTAGCTGCACGTGAGATCTAAGTCCAAAGCAATTGTGGTTGAGCATGATGAGAGAATTCAGTCCTAACGTTCCTGGTGAGGTGCGAGTGACTGAGTGAACCTAGTGGTTGACCGAGAGTGTGGGCGATCTTGACAAGCAGATGTACTGACTGGGAGAGAAAGGGGGGGGGGGGGCGGCAGAAGTTCAAGGCTGTCTAAGGCCGGATTGCACCTGATCCCGAGGGGAGGGATGGTTGAAAATGTAGCCCAATCTGTTAGTGTTTTATGTGTTTCTGTGTTTGTGTTTGTGTTTTCTTTCTTCTTCGTCGTTGTAGTCTAGAGTCCAGTTTTAGGTAGAGTCGGGCAGGGAAGTAACCAGGCTAGAATGCGACTTATTGCTTTTTGTTTGTTCTTCACGCTTGAGGGCAAGCATGTGGTAAGTGTGAGCAGTTTGATAAGTCGTATTCTAGGCCTCGGTTACTGGTCAGTATGACAGGTTTAAATGATTATATTTGCAAAGCAGTTGCTCAAAGTGTGCAGGATAAGTGTTCTGGCCAGTAGGGAAGTTCCGGAGTGTTCGGGTAGAAAAAGCGCCAGCATGGTCTCATACTGATCCGTATACGTGCTAAAACGGCTTGAGATGAAGAAGACGGATAGCTGGGACGGATTACCCACAATTAAGGGCAAAGAAGTCAAATTGCAGCGAGGATTTACCCTAAAATCAAGGGTAGCCTCCCTATAAAAGGTAGCCAAGTTGGAGAGAGAAGAAGCCCTTTGAGAGACTTCAATTCACCATCATCTTTAGGTAGAGAGTTCTCTCGGTAATTTCAGTCTTTCAGCAGTGTCCCACTTCTTGCCTCGCCGAGCCATGATCACATGACGTTCAGAATGTTCCCGAGTTCCAGTCATCGTCCGTTCCAGTTAGCTAGATCGTAGTTCCAGTCAGAGATTTTATCGCCCGGAGTGGCAAACAATCTTTAAATTGCTTTCGTAGTTTAATTAGTTCTCCGTCTTTACGTTGGATTTCTGTTACATTTTGGGATTTTGTTGTTTTGAAATGCTTGCTTTGGATATCCGAACGTGTTAATGCTATGAAGTTGATTTCCGTTTCGTTCATTGTAGTGTTCTTTTCTTTCCTTGTCTAGTTAGCTTAGATCTAAGATTTCTCGGTGTTTTAAGTGCTAAATCTCTAAATTCTGTTACGTAACAAATTTCTTTAGGATAGGTAAACAAGTACTATTTGACCTGGAAGTAGATCGTTGCATGCAAGGCTTCGTTTTATTTTCTGAATCGATCTTTCATGTTGACCAGCATGCAGAAGTCCAGTTTCAGCGTTTGATTTCAGATTTGATTTCTTAGTTTTAGATCTGTGTTCGCGAGTTGTTAATCTGCGTTTGCCGGGTTGGATCTGGAATTGTTATCTGAGTTTAATTTGTGTTGTTGGAGAAGATGATGTCTACATCCAGATTGGGGACCACCTTACTTTTATTTACTTTTGCTTTCTTTTGTCCTTCACCTCTGGTTGTACCTGCAGATCTGTCAGCCTAGTCACCACTACCTCCACTACACTCTGAATATTCTGTTTAGCCAAAAATAGAAATACCGTCCTTTCCAAACAATTTCTGTTACACCATGTCCCCTCATTTCCACGTACACAGTTGCATTCCATGATCTGCTCCCCCATCCTAGTCAGTAGGACGCCACCCTTTAATTACTCGCCTAGGTAGAAACTCAACCCGAGCGTGGTAGCTAACCAACCCTCCAAAACATCACCGCAGTAGTTTAAACGCACCATCTCTGTGGGATTCGACCCTTACCTCCACTATACTGATCAGTAGAAGTGGGTTGAGGAATCTTTGAAGACGAGGTCTAGGCTTAGTTAGGATCTTTGTCCTGCCAGTAGGATATATCCTCACTTGAACGACACCTACGCACCACGTTACCTCTTCAAGGCTATTTATGTATTTTTGTGTGTCATTTGATGTTCACCTAACGAAGACGCACGCTTGCAAAGTCCATATCATATCTAAAGAAGTACAATTAGCTCCCATTTCACTTTCATATATAATGAAATATATTTATACAAATTCACAATAATTTTGACTTTAATCGATTTTGTAGCAACTAATTTTTCAAGAAATCACACTTTTTCCACAAACAACTCTTAGAAGAGAAAACAAAAAACCAAATTGTCCAGCAAATAAGACATGTGAAAGGAGTGAGAAGAAACTAAAATAACATAAAACATTTTGAGAAAAAAACTTTTATTTATTTATTAAAGAAGTCAAGAAAGATAATTATTGGCCCTCAATTAGTTGAGTTTTTTAAAGATATTATGGCCTATGATAGATCAATTATTATTATTTTGAAACTCGATAGTTCAATTATTTGACTAGTTTTAGGTAGCCGAATTGTCTTGTCGCACGAGTCTAATGATGTTAGACCATATCAAATAATAATGTGCTTTGGCGTTTTATTTATCCTATAATTATAAATTTTGAAAGGAGAAAAAAAACCCAACAACAATAGTGATTCCCCGTGATTTATGGCAATTTATTTGATTTATATGATCTATAATTAGTTTCTTATTAGGTAATGATTTTTTATGCACATGCTTGTATGAAATGTTTCCATCACAATTGTATGAAATGTTGCAATCAAAATTGTATGTTTTCTTTCTTTTATTGGAAGAGAATGTACATCCACCATACAATAACTTATATTATACAACTTTTCCATTTTTATGATTTTGTAGACATATGTCACATATCTATAGTTGCCTAGTTCGTATGTGCATATAATAAATTAAAAATGACTACTAGTTACAAAATTACCAATGTGCATATATTTGTGCACATGTATATACTTGTGAATTAGAATTTAATATCTTGTTTAAATGGATGGTCAAAGTCGATATGTTGCCTTAGACTATTTTCACTCATACAAAAATCAATGGCGCAGAGTGCGTATTTTATCTCTAGTAAATCTGACCAATGCATCATGCCTTGCCTTATAGTAGTGAACTGTGATAAAATTAAAGAGAATAAATATGTTCTATATATATATATCCTAAACTTACATTGTCATCTTTAAGAGATCATGATTTTCATAAGAATTATTAATAGCTTATGGGGGGGTTCCATAACTATAAATAACCGAAATTTGGTTTTCCAATGCAAGAAAACGCTCGATTTCATAAACGAATAGCAAGCAACATAAAACAACCCGAATTTGTCACATGGGAGAATGTGCAAACCTCCAAGTTGTTGACAAATGGTCCTAAAATCTTATTAAAGAATGAACTTAATAGATCTTGCATAAGTTGTTGTAAGAAATTAGATTGGAGCCTTAATGGGTGGAACGAGGGCATTGCTCTTAAACACAGCAACAAATTTATGCAATTGGGCACTTGGATTTTGTGAGACCCCACCTCAAAAAAACACTAAATCCAATCTCAAAGTTGTTTTAGTTAATGGAGTTCAAGGCCACCTTTTGTCTTTATTTTATAGAGGGTGTTGGGTGGTGATAGTGAACACCCACTTTCCAAGAAGAAAAAAAATATATAACACCCATTGTTGAAGGAGGAGTTGGATCCCACTTTTAAGTGCTTATTTTATGTCTACAAGAAGACATGGGCACCATAGGCACACCATCATCAAGTTATATGTTTCTAATAGATTGCATCTACTAAATAATTGCATGGATTAAGGAGCAATTATAGGATTGTGAATAATACTTTACTAGCATTCGCTTATCTGGTGGATGAGGTTAACTGATAACGCAATAATGTGGATCGTCCATTTATTTCTACTTTCTTGTCTTCACATGTTTTTCTATTCTTCAAGGTTGGTCTTGGAAGTAACGTTTATTTGGGCATAAACGTCGATTCTGTTACTCATTTGTTGTTTTATCTATTCTGAATTGTTTGTATACTGCTACTATACTACTCGCCATCGTTTTTTAGTATTTTTGTAATTGATCTAGAAATATGCCACAAAAGAATTAGATATCAAAATCTAAAAGTCAATAGAATTGATTTCTAATTGCCATCACCCCAATTTTTCAAATTTTGAGCGAAAGAGACATTGTGTTATATAATTATGTGGGAAAAAAATATGCCACGTGATTGAAGTTGTGGATAGTGAAATGCAACCAAAGCACTATATTGTGATCACTGCACATAACTACATAAACACAGTACGATTTATCAATGTCACTCCAAATAAAAAAAAGTTAATAAATAGATTGTTTCTCGTACTGTTAGAATGTAACCCACTTTATAAAGTACTGCAATCTAATCGCACCATCACTCGCAAGAATTAAAATTATAATATTTGACTCTTTTTTGTTAGTTTACATGTTATTGATTTTTTGGTTAGGCTTGGTGATGCTTTGCTTAAATTTTTGCTTTTTAAAGTAGCTAATAATATTGTTTATACTTCTAAGTAGTCTTTGTGATGGTTGGGCGAATTTTTGATGGTAGTAAATGCAGGTAATAAATATAGATCACGACACAAGGAATTACGTGGTTCGATTTACTGAGGTAAATCTACGTCCACGGGAAGAAAGGAGGGCAAGATTGTATTGCTTGATCTGGTTTACCAGCTTACAAATACAGACTCGCTATATGATATTTGATGTCTAGAGAGCCTTTCTCCTATCTGATCTAAGTTCTATTTATACATTGAACTAAGATCGTGGCTTGCATCACCACTAACTAGGTCGTGGCTTACATCATCACTAATTAGGTCGTGGCTTACATCATCACTAATTAGATCGTGGATGTCGTGGAGGTCATGAGATCTTGCATGGGTCCACCACTAAATAGATCGTGTAGTGGAGGTCGTGGAGGTTCTGCATGAGTCCACTATCTCCCAGTTCGGTCGAATACTGAGACCGAACTGCTGAACTATTGCCGAGCAGCTTTTGCCGATCTGAGAGTAGAGCTTGATTGGTCGGCTTTTACCGAGCTGTAGGCTGGGGCCGAACTCTTTGGTAATGCCGAACTGATTGGTCGGCTTTTACCGAGCTGTAGGCTAGGGCCGAACTCTTTGGTAATGCCGAACTGATACTCTTCCTTGGTCTTTGGGCTGATGGGCCGTCACTGCTATTGGGCTTGTTTAGTACGTACCCCATCACTACCCCCCCCGAAAAGCGAAGTGAATCACTTCGGCGAAGCGAGTCACTTCGGCATTCTGGATAAAGGTACGGGGGAGGCTGACGTTAGGGGACGTGCCTTGCGCGTGACTGCATTAAATGCGACAGTAAAATCCGGCCGTTGAATCCTGAAAAGGTGGGATTCGAAACGGTGCGATGATTTTGAAATCTTCTCCGAATCTGATAAATACGTCCTTTCTTCATCAGTTGAACACTTTTGCTATTGCTTCTTCTGCATTCTCTCTCTTTTGCGAAAAAATTTCCTTCCGCTTTCAAGAATTTCTTCAGAATTTTTTCAGACTTTCAAAGAGTAAGAACTATGTCTTCTTCTTCTTCTTCTGAGTCAGGTAGCGGTAGGAGAGGGGATAAGGGGTCTTCTAGCCGGAAAGAATCCGGGGAGAAGACCGTAGAGTATTTTCACAGCATCTTGAGTAAGGATACTGTGATATCCTTACACGAAAAATATTTTTTTCCTGGGGGGAAGGTTGCGATTCCCGACGACCTTCATAGGGCTGACTCGCCGCCGGAGGGTTACGCCACCGTTTATGAAGCCGGCTTGGAATGCGGGCTTCGTTTCCCTCTTCCCCCTGCCTTTGTAGAGCTGCTTGATTTTTTCCAACTCCCTTTAGGTCAGGTGACTCCGAATTCTTGGAGGCACTTATCGGCCTTTGCTGCCGAACTGCGTAGGCTAGATAAGGATCTGTCTCTGAGGGCAATCCTTAATTTTTTCCAGTTTAAAAGAAAAGGATCTTGGTTTTACTTGATCCCTTTACAGCCTTTTAGGGCCTTCTGCAAAACCAAGTGGCCAAAGTGGCAGCATCGCTTCTTTTTTTATAATAGGACAGCGGCTCCGGGCTTTCCCTGGAGAGGGCCGAAGTCCGTGATTCCTCATCCTCGGTTAGAACCGTTGGACGAGCTCGAGGGCGAGCTCAATAAGATTCCTATGATTAGGAAGCAGTACCTGGAGTCTGAGCTCGTCAAGGGCGACTTCGTGTTCGACTCCTCGTCTTCGGACGAAGAGACTGAGGGTGAGGAATTCTTTTTTATGCATTACTGCCTTGACGACGAAAACTAACCTTGTTTTCTTGCTTTTTGGCAGTGAACTTGCTGAACAAGATTAGCCGCAAATCCTCCGAATCTAAGGAACCGGAGAGGCCGAAAACCACCAGCTCGGCGTCTGATGCCGAGAAGAATCCGAAGAGGCAAAAGACCTCTTCGGATCCAAAGAAGCCGGAGTCCACTTCGGCAAAGGGGAAGGGGAAGACCCAGAAGCCCCCAAGAGCGCCAGAGAAAGACGTGGTCTTGGCGCCTCCTTCGGAACATATCTGTGAGCCCTTTTTATGGCCCACGGACTTCGCCGAGGTGAATTCTCTTCTTGATTTTCTGGCCTTGCTTTTTTCCTGTATTTTTTGTGGCCCCTCGGTTGACTTTTTCCTTTTTCCATTTTCAGAGGAACGATATGCTCTCCAAGCTCGTCGCCGTTGAACTCTCCAAAGCGTCCAACGATTATGCTGAGATGCAGAGGAAGTTGGCGGCTGCTCGTCACCAGGCCGAACAGGCTAAGGCAGACTTTGAGAAGGCCAGAGCTGCTAGGATCTCGGCCCAGGATGAAGCCCAGTTTGCCAAAAACCAGCTCGTCATCCAGCGAGAGCAGACGAAACGGAGGGATGCTGCCGCCGTGGTTGCCCAAGGGGAGGTTTTCCGTGCTTTCGCGGAGAAACTCTTTCTGAGCAATCAATTTTCGGCCTTTGTCGGTGATCTGCTGAAACTGATGACCGATAATGCCGAGCAGGGGCCCGAAGTCGTCCTGCCGCTGTACGGTCGAGAGATAGCAGCTCGTCTCCAGAGTCTGCCGCTCCTTGAGGAGCTTGCTTCGTCCTCGGTCTTGCTTTCTGCTGACCGAGTTCGTAGTTGCCGAGCTGACCGGGACGAGAATATGGAGGCTATCTTTGCCTCCTTAGGGCCAGTTTCACCCGCTCCAATTTTCCACGGAGAGGGTGAGACCGAGCAGCTTGATCAGCAGACCGGAGACAGGCAGGCCGAGCAAGAGGTGCTGCTGATCGGTGATGGGGGCACCGAGCAGGCTGGGGGGAGCAGGGAGGCCGAGGCTGAAGCTGAGGCAGACAAGGAGAAGGAAGCTGAACCTAACCGAGGAGCCGGAGACGAAGCTGGCGGAGTATGATTTCGTCTCCCTTCTCTTAGTTTAGTTTCTTCCTTGTTGTAAAATGGCCTTGAGGCCCTCCTTGTGTAAAAATTTTTTCTTATGAATGAAAAAATTCTTCTTTCTGCACTTGTGTCTTCGTATAGCTTTCGTACTCTCTTTTACTCCTGTTGTGGTTTACTACCTGCTCAGTAAACTGAAATGCCGAACTGACATAGCTGCTTTGTATTCTTAACTCTTAAGGAGCTGGAGGTACTTCACTGGAAGCGGCTGTACTCTTCCGCTTTAGACGAAGCTGAGAAAAAAGCCATGGCTGACCAGATGAAGAATGACGAACTCCTGGCTTGTTTAGTGAAGCTGGAGGCCGACAATAAGGACTTAGAGTCCGAAAAGAAAGATCTGGAGGCCGAGCTGAACACTGCCGTCGCTGAGAGGACTGCGTATGAGGATTTCATCTGCAGGCGCGGGGGAATGACCATCTCTGAAGTTCAGGAACGAGTTGACGAACTGTGGGAGGAATATCATGTACTCCGGAGGAACAATGCGCTGGAGAGCTCGGCTTGCCAACAAGTTGTGAAATCATTGCGGCGCTGGGCTTCTCGGTACGACATCGTTCTTTCCCGGCGTCCTTCAATCGAGAGATTCCTTAGGCATTTCCCGCCAACAGATGGTCGCACTCCAGCTCAAACCCCTGATTCACTTGCCCAAAACCCTACTCCAAGTCAGCAACGAACTCAGGAGCAACCGGAAACGTCAAGACGAGAACGGACTCAGGAGCAACCGGAAACGTCAAGACAAGGACGGACTGAAGTTCGTAGAGGAGCTGTGATTATGAGTGAGCAAGATCAACAAATGCTTCGTGAAGAGACTCTTCGCCGCCGAGGTGCCAGTACTTCCCGGACTCAAGGAAGAGGCAGTAGGTAGATCAGAGCATCTCGTCGACCTGCTTATTCTTCAGCTGCCCGGAACGCCCGAACTCGGCTTCACGAGGATTTTGTGAATAGATGGCTCAACTTTAGCAACCAGGGACAGTAGAATAGTCCTTTGTAATGGCGTAACGCCTTCTCGTAGGGCAGCGGAGTTGTATGCCGAACAAGTTTTAATAAATGAAATCTTCATTTCGCTTCTATCACTGCGTATTTACAGCTCAGCGAAAAAATTTCATCGTGCTCGTCCTCGGTCTTATGAAGTAAACTTCTTTGACCGGACTCGTCCTCGGTCTTATGAAGTAAGCTTCTTTGACCGGACTCGTCTTTGGTCTTATGAAGTAAACTTCTTTGACCGGACTTGGTCCTCGGTCTTATGAAATAAACTTCTTTGACCGGACTCGTCTTTGGTCTTATGAAGTAAATTTCTTTGACCGGACTAAGCTTGTGTCCTAATTTGGCGAGTTTTATCGCTCGGATCGGACTTTCCCTTGTCCTAATTTGGGGATCGGACTTTCCCTTGTCCTAATTCGGCGAGTTTTATCGCGTGGATCGGACTTTCCCTTGTCCTAATTCGGCGAGTTTTATCGCGTGGATCGGACTTTCCCTTTGTTGCAGTTCGTTTCAGACGGACTGCTTGTTTCTTAAGCTGAATTGTGGTCTTGTATCCTCCTTAGAAGCTTGGACTCACAATCGTTGGCTTATATATGTTCTAAAAAGGGGATCAGCCTTCGAAGAACAAGATACCTCAGTAACATTTGTAAGAGACGACACGCACATAGACAGACAAAACGCACATAGATAAACAAAACGCACATAGACAAACATGAAACACAAGTAAAAAACGAAGAAAGCACATACCCCTAGGACCGAACTAGACACAAGACTGACTGACCGGACTGTCTCTTACAAATGGAACTTCATGAGGTTGGAAATGTACCATGTTCGGGGTACTTGTTCTCCTGACATGTGAGTCAATTTATAAGACCCTTTGCCGAGGACTTCTGACACCCGATATGGACCTTCCCATGTGGGTTCGAGTTTGCCCAGCTTTTCTGCTCGGCTTACTTCGTTGTTTCTCAAGACGAGATCTCCCACTTGAAATTGCAGCTTTTTCACCCTTTGGTTATAATACCGGGCTACTTGCTCCTTGTACTTGGCTGCTTTTATGCAGGCCAATTCTCTTCTTTCTTCGGCCAGATCTAGTTCGGCTCTCAGTCCGTCATCATTCATTTCTGAGGAGAAATTAAGAGTTCGGGGACTGGGTATGCCGTTCTCAACCGGAATCACGGCTTCAGTGCCGTACACCATCGAGTTCGGCTCCGGTGTGACTTCGGTCATTTCGCCTGCCTCTGACTCCGGCTGCTGTGATTGCTATGCTTGATGGTGCCGATCTGATTGCTCGGCACTTTTAAGCGCAATCTGCAAACACTGTTGCTCTTTTTTGATCACCTCGGATGACCGCTATCCCTCCTTTAGTGGGGAAGGAGTTCGGCGAGGAAGCCTCTGATCGCTATGATCGGGCTTCTTTTTGTCTTCTCTAGATGAGCTGTCTAAAGACCGTTTGCGACGGTCTGCCTCATCGGCACGGGAGAACTGGTCCGCAATGTCCCACATCTCTTGAGCTGTTTGCGGACTGCATTCCACGAGCTTTCTGTAGAGAGCTCCGGGCAGGATTCCATTTTGGAATGCCGAAATGACAAGTAGATCATTGAGATAATCTACTTGTAGGCATTCCTTGTGGAACCTCGTCATAAAGTCGCTGATCTTTTCGTCGCGACCTTGACGTGTAGAAAGCAGCTGAGCCGAAGTGATTCGGGCTTCCGCTTTCTGAAAGAACCTCCTGTGGAAAGCATCCATTAGATCTTGGTAAGATCTAATGCTGCCTTGGGGGAGGCTATCGAACCACCTTCTTGCGTTCCCGATAAGCAGCTCGGGAAACAGCTTGCACATATGGACCTCATTGAGACCCTGGTTCACCATGTTATACTGATAGCGTCCCAGGAAGTCATGAGGATTCACTAACCCGTCATAAGTCATCGACGGAGTTCGGTAGTTCTGTGGCAAGGGAGTTCGGGTGATATCGTCTGAGAACGGAGTCTTCAATGCTCCGTACATGGCGAACCCGACATCTCTTCGGTATGGAGGAGATGGAGTTCTCCTGTGATTCCGGTACCGAGGAGGAACAGGAACATGTCGGGGTTGAGGATTCTTCTTCCTGGAAGACACGGCACTACTGCGGTAGTGACTTTCATGTCTGGATGAGGAGGGAGAATCCACCGTTTTCGTCTCCGGCTTTTGGCCCTTTTGCAGGAAAATTAAGAACTCTTCCTGCTTCTCGGCCAAAAACAATTTGACAGCCTCGTTCAAATCGGGCTGCTGGGATGACTCGGTGCGATGAGTCTTTGAGCGGCTTGTTCCTTCTCCGTGAGAACTGGAAGTAGATTTCTCCCGAGGCTGTTTTCCAGACCTGCGGGCTGGACCAGCTTCCTCATGGTTATCACGAACGGTATTATGGGTGTTACGTGATCTGGTATGCATTTTTTTGGTGGAAGAGGATCAAAAACTCGCTTTATCACAAATTTGGTTCTCTGTTTCCCACAGACGGCGCCAGTGATGGTTGGGCGAATTTTTGATGGTAGTAAATGCAGGTAATAAATATAGATCACGACACAAGGAATTACGTGGTTCGATTTACTGAGGTAAATCTACGTCCACGGGAAGAAAGGAGGGCAAGATTGTATTGCTTGATCTGGTTTACCAGCTTACAAATACAGACTCGCTATATGATATTTGATGTCTAGAGAGCCTTTCTCCTATCTGATCTAAGTTCTATTTATACATTGAACTAAGATCGTGGCTTGCATCACCACTAACTAGGTCGTGGCTTACATCATCACTAATTAGGTCGTGGCTTACATCATCACTAATTAGATCGTGGATGTCGTGGAGGTCATGAGATCTTGCATGGGTCCACCACTAAATAGATCGTGTAGTGGAGGTCGTGGAGGTTCTGCATGAGTCCACTATCTCCCAGTTCGGTCGAATACTGAGACCGAACTGCTGAACTATTGCCGAGCAGCTTTTGCCGATCTGAGAGTAGAGCTTGATTGGTCGGCTTTTACCGAGCTGTAGGCTGGGGCCGAACTCTTTGGTAATGCCGAACTGATTGGTCGGCTTTTACCGAGCTGTAGGCTAGGGCCGAACTCTTTGGTAATGCCGAACTGATACTCTTCCTTGGTCTTTGGGCTGATGGGCCGTCACTGCTATTGGGCTTGTTTAGTACGTACCCCATCACTTTGGTCCGTGGCTTGTTTTGGAGTATGCTTGACCTACGTGGATTAGAGCTTTTCTTTCATTAATTAGCTCGAACATTTGTACAACATTTATTAAATCATGTTAACTTATGTCTATGTAGGAGCACTTTTTTTTTTTGCAAATGGGCTGCGGGTAAAACGCTTAATAGTGGCTATCAAAAAGATCTTCTAACTATAATAAAATGTAGTAATCAAATGTTATTGGAGGGCAAATTAATACTATAACAATGTGGTTGAGTATGTACGATTACCATAGTTTTATAGTAAAACCCTTTGACCGTAAAATTTAAAGATATTGCAAGTTGGGAATGAATAGATTATAACAAACACATTCCCCGAAAATAGATTTGATGTTGCACGAATTTTAATAATAGTAGTTAGTGTATTGTGAGGAAGAGTATGTATTATATTGTGAAATCATTGTCGATTTCACGTCTTGTAGCTTTGATCATACGAATTTTATTTACTGAATCCGTCACTAGTCTTTTTAACTAAAAAAACTCATTTTTTTGGGTGTACAAATTTTGATAATAAATGACTAGACAACGTTAGTTATAATAAAATTTAAACAATGGTAGTCACCTCAAAAATAAAATCTGTCTACGTTATTGGTGGTTATAAGTAAGGGTTAACCATGGAATTCTTGTAGCTACAATTTGTGTACAACAACAAAGATCAATGAAAAATCAACATATAAATTATACTCCCTCTTGTAGTCTACATTTCTTCTTCTGATCAGTCTTGTATTTTTTTCAATTAAATAAAATGTTCAAACAATGAGGCATCAATGTGAATTGTATTTAATTATTTCTATCTAATTATTTACATATGTATGACCAATGAACTCTAATCAAGTAACATTTGTATCTTGTCACATGTTGACCAATAAATAGATTATTTTTATTTAACAAAAACAAATGAGAAAGGAGAGGGGTTGCCCTCTTTAAGACGTGTACAAAATGGGTGCCACTAGATTGAATCCATTATTGGTGGAAATTAACACAAAATAAATTATTTTAATCCCACATTATCATCAATTATTGGTGGAAATTAAAGGAACAACTTTTACTCATATAAATATCTCCTACAACATATTAAAATCAGGGGGTTTTCTCGATTCCATACATGGAACTATTTTATGCCCTAATCTCTAAAGATCTCGAAAAACAATATATAATTAATTAATAACTTACCTAAGGTAAAAGCAACTCTTGCATTAAAAAGCATAAACATGCGACAATAATGTGAAACACTTGGATTAAGGGTTTTATATATTATTTCTCATTATTAAAAACATATTTGAGGCGGCGATGTTACACATATTTTTACTAATTTAATTTGACGTGTCGATTTATAATTTGGTCCCCACCTCGATGCTCGAGCCACAAATTCTTTTTTTTTTGCAAAGAAATTAAATTTAAATAATTAAATTTTTTTTTTTTGCATCGATGATTTTGTGGCTTGTGTTTTTAGTTCACGTTGGACAGTTCGATTTCCATGTGAAATAAAAAGTGATGTTGTTGGAGGGAGCAGAGAGCTGAGATGTTGGAATCTTGGCATATTTTTTTTGTTTACAATCTGTATAAACATAATATATTTTTGGTAGGTGAGGATTAGGTGTAACATAATATTTTTTTGCAAAGCTCGATTCTTTAAGGGTTTTAGAGTTGATAATTGGATAGGAAGTCAGATAATTTGATATTGTTTTCAAAAAAATATGTTGTTGTTTGAAGAATCTTTTGTTGGTTTTATGACCAATACTTGTAGTTGTATATGACTAGTTTATTGTGTATTTTATTCTTACTAGTATTATATAGTTTGCAAATTTGTACTATTAATTTTGATATATACTGATGTTTGGGTATTCAATCAAGACAAGGAGTACTAGTTTCTTTTATGCCAAAACAAATCCAAATTATCAAGGACATTTTTACTATATTTGGATGTTTTTATCATGGAAATTTAAAAATACTGCACCGAATGAAAATTTCGTCACGGGGTTCAAATCCTGGCACTTTAGTCATCCCCACAAAGAAGATCCATCCATAGTAAATATTTTTGATCAACCAACTTGAACAAATAGTAGAGCTAACTCCTAATGCAACTAAAATAAATTGTGTGCAAATATGTTTCAAATTTATTTGACTCAGTTGGCATATGGGAGAAATTTCAAAAATACTCATTCAGAGTTAAAAAAAGAGACTTAGTATGGAATAGATGCAAGTAACATCACTCAATCTTATGAAAATAGTTACTTTTATATTGTGACTTAAGCCGATTTTACATTTTTCATCAAAAAAAAAGTGCTTCCTCTTTTAGTTTACCTTAACACTAACCAAATTCCTTGAAATATTTTGACATAAATATAGCCAACACAAATCAAAGTTCTATAATTTCACATTATATACAAGAATAAGGGACCATAAAAAGCCCATCACATTGAAATATTCCTATTTGGGTAGGATTGTAAGTATAACCCATAAAAGCCCACATTTTCTCTTTCTGTTCCCTATATAATGGACAATTCTATTTTTGAATGTAATAACTTGTTAAACCATCACCAATCAGTTCAAGATTACGATAAAATACGAATTAATTGATGAGACGTTTCTCCTCGAACTAACAACTAAATGAGAAACTAGTATTGACCATCTTTTTAAAAATATCAAAATTTCATTTTAGCCAATTGTTGGCCCATAAAAGCACATTTTTATAGGCACATTTATATGAGATATAGCCCAAATATTTTAAACAAATTTGGGCTCTTGAAGCCCATTTACTGAGAACTAATTAAGGCCCATTCCTATAAGAAGGAAAAATAGTAACCGAATTTAGAGAGAGAAACGTAGAGAGAGAAAGCGTAGATAGAGACTAAGAAACAGCGCTGACGCTCTTCTCTTCTCCGGCGACTCTTTTACTTCCTTCTCGTCTTCCCCAATTTCCCTCATTTCTCTCTACAAAATAAATTATCTGGAAAATTCATTTCCAGATTCATCAACACAGGCGAATTCCTGAATAAAATCCAGTTAATAACTGAAACGCCGCCGGCAGCTGCTTTCCGATCAAATTCGGAGTTTGATCCATTTCATTTCGGTGTTTTATTAGTGTAGGTTTGTTTTTCTTCGATAATTTCGTGATCGTTGGATGATGGAGGGCCTAATCGGGAAAATTCGGAATTTGGATGCGTACCCTAAGATCAATGAGGATTTCTACAGCAGGACGCTCTCCGGAGGATTTATAACCTTAGCTTCGGCCATTTTTATGATCCTCCTCTTCATTTCTGAGCTCAGTATGTGCTCCTATGCTCGTGATTTTTTTATATGTACATTTTAGCTAGATTTGTATCTGTATTTTATCGTGCCTATGAATTGCCAGGTGTTGCTAGATAAATGATAAGGTTTGGTCAATTTTATTTTATTTTATTTTATTTGAGGTATTGTTTTGGCGTGATGACTGAGGGAGTGTTTGCGTTTTCTTATGTGTGCAATTGCGCACTTGCCACGATTCTGGCAGGGTTTCAATTGTGATTGTGTTGTATGTTGGGCATGAGAAAAGTTGGATTTTAAGTTTTAGGTAATGAGATGCTTTCTAGATTACGTTTGGTAGAGACTTTGTGGGGGGAGTTGGTTGTGCTTTCTGAGTCACTTTTGTGTCTGTGGAAGTGAAATGCTGGTTACAAAAAGCTCTTTTGCTTTCCCCATGCCTGTGTTTTAGTGTTTATGTTGTGTTTGGGGGCTGGAAGTTGTGGATCAGTATGAAAAAGTACAAATTTATTGGTAATAGGGAGATAGGGATCTCCCTCTTTAAGTAGATGAGGATTTAGTTTAGTTGATTTTTTACCTTTCTGAAGTTGTGCGATGTGTGCATATCTGACTGAACAAAAACAAGAAAGGTTTTTCTTTCTCATGTAATCCTTCCAAATATAACTCTTTCTTATATCTCCGCTGAACATTGAATATAGATGCATGCTGTTTGGACGTTATTAGAGCAAGTGTGGTTGTAATTAGTTGATATTAATATAGTATAGTTCATTAATTGATGCTACTTCTATGCTGAGGTGTGTGTAGGTGCTTGATTTCAAACCTCACTTTTAGTCTCCCATTTCGATTGATGATTATTTTTCAGTTTTAAGAACCATTCAAACTTTTGTCTGACACTTGGACACTCTTGATCAACAAGTTATAAATATATAATCGTTTTCACTTAAAAAATATGAAGAAAATTTTATATAGGAGCCAAAAGAGGCTTTCAGAATCTTCATGTACCTAGAGAGGGAATATGAGGTTAAGTTGGTGTGATTTCCTACTCCTCTGATCATATTATTGAATATGGATTGTGGTGTCTCTCAAGTTTCAGGGTTTAGTCCAGCATGTGGTGGTTTCTCTTGTGATTTTTTGAATTATGTAAAATTGACAAGCTTTTGTACTTATCAGTATGTGCATCTATCAATTATCCCAGAGAACTTTTAGTGACACGAAAATAAATACAATGATGGAGCTTTTTCCCTATGGAGAAACTTTTATTGTTTTATTAATATTCCTATTTATAACCTTATAGATACTTCAATGTGTCACCGACAGTGCGGTTTTCTCTTATAATTTTTCTGCAAAACTAAGAAGAATTAACTATTGGAGTTCTTCCATGCAGAGAACAATATTTCCTCATGTTAAATCTTGGCATTATGTTTATGCAGTTCAATGTGATTTTTTTACCTATTTAGCAATATTGCTTACTTTGTGATATTTGACATTTTTTACTAATAAACTTTCTCGTTCTTATCAATCTTGGGGTTCTTATTAACTGTTTTCTTTGTTTGTTTTCAATTTTTCATTAAATTTGCAGGATTATATCTTCATGCAGTTACTGAGACAAAGTTAGTGGTTGATACATCTAGATCAGAAAGGCTCCGGATTAATGTAATATACTCTTTCTTTATTTTGAATACCTTAACTCAAATATGTACTCTCGTAACCTGATGTAGTCATTTAAAACTGACATTGACAGCTGCTTCCAATTACACCTAAAATTGCAGTTTGATGTGACATTCCCAGCACTGCCATGTTCTATAGTCAGTCTAGATGCCATGGATATAAGTGGGGAGCAGCACTTGGATGTTGTAAGTTCCTCAAACTGATCATCAGTTCACCACTCAATTCCTAGTCTCTTTTGTTACTATTCTTTCTGCGAGCAGTTTTAGATTGTATTGTACATGGTCCTTGTTAGTGTGTGAGCATCAATGTTTGTAGTAGTGGTAACCTCATTTAGTCTAATTTCCCTGGAGTTTTACATCTTATGATGATCCCTATGCGAACTATTTCTACATAATAGGTTATCCAAGCTTCACATGTGTTTGCGAAATGGAACTTTTTTCCAAGTGTGAAATGAAGTATGGATCCATCTCTTCCATATTGCTCAGCATTCCTCCATTGACTGCATAACCATCAATCTATGATGTAGTTCCATTTTGTTTATATAGCTCTTGACGAGATATGTTATTTGCTGCAGAGACATGACATTACCAAGAAGAGGATCGATGCTCTGGGTAATGTAATAGAAACAAGAGCTGATACCATCGGTTCCCCAAAGGTTAGTCTGTAGATAAACTGAACAGATCTTTAAGGATTAGCTTTTGAACTAATCCATCTTTCATACTTTTGCATGTGAGATCTAGTAACTATCTGTGTTACGAACAACTGTAATTGGTTATCTTTGAACAATTTGGCAAATTAGCCTTTCTTGGGTGCAGAAACCGTAGGAAGATATAAACTTGGTTTACTCTACTTTTCTGACATTTTTTTCTTTTGTTATCATTTTCAACTGACAGATTGATCGGCCTCTACAAAATCATGGTGGAAGACTTGAACACAATGAAACTTATTGTGGTTCATGTTTTGGTGCAGAAGCGGTAATCCAATAATTCTTGGATTTACTATCCTATGTTATTTTCCATATTCATGACTTTTACTGCTATGTCTTTCATTTGTAGTTTATCCGTAGGTTCTTTTTAGATCCTAAACATCATCATATATTACTATATTTTTCAGTCGGACGATGAATGTTGTAACAACTGCGAAGAAGTACGTGAAGCATATAGAAAAAAAGGCTGGGCATTATCAAATCCGGATTTAATTGATCAGGTTGGTTCCTGTTGCTTACTGGCCTTTCTGTAAAGTTATTTCAGCTCATTGATGTTTTTTACTCTTGGTCTTAGCTAGTTAGATTTTTTGCCTCAGTGACCCAAACTAATCATGATAAAGTTGGGATGCTTCACACATCCCAAAAATGAAGGAATCCAAAAAGTGATGCGGGATGAAATGTCATTTACAAAAGGATAATTTTATGGAAGACTTTTAGTAGTTAGCATGGATACTGTTGATAGTTTATAAAGTCTAATGGACTACAAATCCACTTATGAGAGTAAATCTTGTCAGAGCCATGTGTGTTCATCTTTTGATTTTGTAGGATATTTTTTCCATTTTAAATATCAGTACACTTTCCTATGATAGGTTACAAACTTGGGAATATTGTTCGACTTCTTACTTCTTAGAACTATTACTGGTTTTATTCAGAATCTAAACGGTGAAGCATCCCATCATACCTTTCTTACTTAGGTGTCTCCATTTTTCCTGTAATTTTGTCAGTTTCCTAATCAAAATATTTGTCTTGCCATACCGAACTAGTTGGAACATAGCAAAATCCAAGTTTTTTGATTGCATTGTCTTGATAGTTCATGCTCTGACTCTGAACTATACATTTGGCTTTGTTTTCACATTTTTCATAACAAATCAGTGCAAAAGAGAAGGTTTTTTACAAAAGATCAAGGATGAAGAGGGGGAAGGTTGCAACATTTATGGTTTCTTGGATGTCAATAAGGTAGCTGGTAATTTTCATTTTGCACCTGGGAAGAGTTTCGAGCAGTCAAATGTCCATGTTCATGATCTGCTAGCATTTCAAAAGGACAGTTTTAATGTAAGATATCCTTCTGCCTTGAGTTCGCTATACTCTTCGCTATTGATCTAATGATATATTCCCAGTTTTCATTTCATGACGAAGTTCTATAGGACTATAGTTGATAAAACATTGATTTTGTGCCACAGCTTACTCACAAGATCAACAGAATAGCATTTGGAGATTTCTTCCCTGGTGTTGTAAATCCTCTTGATCGGTATTTTTTCTATACATTTCCTACTGCAATTTAACTGGGATGCTCTTACAGCGTGTCCGAATGTAAATGACATGTATCTACATTTGTTACCCCTACAGTGCAGAATGGACGCAACACACACCTAATGCAATGTATCAGTATTTTCTCAAGGTCATTGGAATAATTTAAATACTTCCACATTTTTATGGTTGTTTTACTTTGATATTATATCTATTCCTTCGACATCGGGATTCTTGGTGTTCAGAAGTACTATTAACATGCATTACCTTACAATTATCGTTAAATTCAGTTATAAGCTAACCCATTAGGTATCACATGGTACTTCCACCCTCGTTTCATTTTCGTTGAGCATTGCTGCACTATAACTGAATTTCTAGTTCAAATCATCAAATTAGTTTTCAGCAATGTTACTATGTTGCAGGTTGTACCAACTGTATTTAAAGATATAGACGGACATACCATTCAGTCAAATCAGGTTCTATTAAGATGAAAAAGACTCATTTTATTATTTGTAGTGCATTTGTTTTCTGATTATTTCTGGAAGATACACTAAAATCGTGAATTTTCCACTTATCGCAGTTTTCTGTAACTGAACATGTCAGGGGAGCCGAATTGGGTAGACTCCAAGCTCTTCCAGGAGTGTTTTTCTTTTATGAACTTTCCCCAATTAAGGTTGGTATGCCTTTCCCAAGTAGTACAAGAGAAGGTTAAGAATTCCATAACACACACATACATGCGCACACACTCAGATAGCTGCTGTTGTGAATTACTCCCGCCGTCCCAATAACTGTGGCATATTTTTCCGGCACGAGATTTAAGAAAGTGGTGTGTAGTGAGTTAAGTGGAAAGAGTGTATTAGATAATTAAAGACAGAATAAAGATAGAGTGATTAATAGGAATGATTTTTGTCAAAAGAAGAAATGGCTCATTTAACTTGAGAAGTCCCGAAAAGGATACGAAACGCGAATCGATTAACTTGGGATGCAGGGAGTATTATACATATAGAATGGCACAATAATCTTCATTTCTTATTCCCTTCCTCTGTAGGTGACTTTTACAGAGACGCACGTTTCCTTCTTGCACTTCCTCACCAATGTTTGTGCTATTATCGGAGGTAGCTCTCCCTCTCAAAATATATAGAAATAACTTCAAATCTGACCTCGTGCTTTGAATCGCAGGCATATTCACGGTCTCGGGGATAGTAGACTCTGTCGTATATCACGGCCATAGAGCAATCAAAAAGAAAATGGAGCTAGGCAAGTTAACCTAATTGTCGACGCAATGGCACCACGGTGAGTTGCAGTCGGAATTGGGTCGCAAGCAAGAAGCGGCCCTTCGAAGAGGAACGGGCGCACTTTCGCATTGCCTACTTCATCCTTTTGAGTTATCGGACTAACCATCAGTCATACAATGGTATATTTAATCTCATACAAATATTGTTCCAAGCTAGTTGGCCCTGAACTATTTACTTCAATTATAGTAATATTTAGTTTTTAACAATTTTGAAGTGTATGACCAGTCATTTTATAATATAGAGCAACTTGCCAAAAAAAATCGTGAAATTTGGTTAAATTTTGATTTATCTCCTAACTTTAAAAATCAACCGAAACAATCTTGACATTAGGATTTTTTCGTAATTATTTTACAGTCTCTTATGCTTAAGTATATTGTTTTTGTTATCAAGCAAATGACATATTTTCCTTTATGAAATAATTGCAAACACATCTAAATTTCATTTTTCGGTTTAACTTGCTTGCTATAGTGTTGCTGACCATTTTTGTTCTAAATCCAGCTCATCATTGTTCAAAAGGAATAGTTAATAAGGATGAAGAAAAATGTGACAAAAAAATTTTTATTTGAAGAGATATGATATGATTATATGAATCTAGAGAGTATCTGCATGCTTACAATGAAGTGGACCGTCGGCATTAAAGGGCATTTTACGGTTACTTGTGGGAATGGGCCTACTATTTGGAATTTTATGCCTTCTCCAACTTATAAATATATGCAAAAAATATTAACTTCGAAAGATTTCAACGTCTACCCCAATAAATGGTTTGTAAACAATCTCTAATAATCTAACCCAATAAATTAATCTGAAAACAATCTCATCCAATAAATGATCTGAAAACAAGGAGGAAATATCCACATTGCACTATTTATTTTGTATTTTTTTCAGGGCAATATGTCAGGAAAAACTATTATTAATTTTGGTCATATTCTAACCCGTCTCGTAAATTAAAAATTAACCTAAAGAATAATAAAACTTAACATTGTTCGCAATTGAAAAACCCTTTATGTAATGTTACAACCGAAATTTATGTTTATATCACGTGTGTCATGTATGTGTCACATCAACAATATATTACACATAAGTGACCCGAATATGTCACCATAGAATGATTGCAAACAATGATACATTATGTTATAATTTTTCAGGCGATATTTAAAGTTGTGGGACATTAGAATTTGACCGAACCTCTGTGTGTGTGACGTTTGTGTGTATTTTATACTTGAAATGTTGGATAAGGTTCAATTATGTAAAAAATAACTTCGAGTGCACCATGTACAGATAACAATTTGTAAGAATTTTGCTTAGTGATTAGTTAAGACATAGATGATGATTTGTATTTCGATGAATTTAATCTAAAATTCAAATAATTTTCTTTTAACAAAAATGGAGTGACATTTATTCGACTCATATGTCTCTCATTTGCTGCATTCTTGTTTAGTTTGTGATTATCTATTTTCCAGAATCCACTTATTCGTGTATTATGTGGTGACGTAGTTATATTAATTTATTTCAAAAAGAGAAAATGTGAAATTAAATCATTCTAAGCCACAGTATATTATATATATATATATCTCATGTAAACAAAGATTACCGATTAATCTCTTTAATCTATTATAAAGTTGTTTAATTCAAACTTCTCAAGCTCTTAAATAAACCGATTCATTATGTTCTCGCTAAAGATACATGCATACAAAATTCTTTAACAATGTAAAATAGCAAAGTCATTATTGTTTACATGGTTTCTTTATAAAAGCACATGCAATCTTGCTGAAGTGACGACAAAATTGCAACAATAATGGTCAGCGAGCTAATCCAATAATTCTTTCTTAGAAGCCATGTCAGTATCGAATTAATTTCCTTTTTTCGTATTGAATTTGTTATTTTTTGTCAGTGTTGTAAACTACAAAAATTGTAGTAAAAGTTATATTTTGACACCAGAATTAAAAGAGTGTGTTGCATTGCATATAGAAATTGAGTAAAATTAGTGTAATATAACGAGTAATATAGTACTCCAACTTAATATAGTAGATTGTTGACCATTGTTTGACTTCAAGTTCATGCCAATAACTTTCCTTTCAATGCTCTATTACCATCTAATCTCTTTATTACACTTTAAAATTGTTTAAGTCAATTCCTCAAATAGTTTCTTTTAAATAAAATGAGCCATTTACTCATTATTATTATTAGTAGTAGTATTTTCAATATGGTTTAGCGATTTAAAAACTTGATAACAAAACCAAAAGGCCATAAATGTTAAAATTACACGCAATTATAATGAAGGTAAATTCCACTAAAATAACAAATAAACATTAAAGAAAGCAAAGTACAAAGAAACTCTCCCTAATCAGATTTAGTCATGACAAAAAACAGCCAATCCTCTAAAATCGACACACAATTAGCGACAAATTATAAAAGACCGCCTGCAAATGCCAAAAAATTCCACTGCAGACCCCTGCAAAATCCTTAAATTGTAAATACTAATTCTAGTTAGCACTACTCCATCAAAACTAATTTGCAAGAAAGGGCCTCAACTCCCACCAAATCATATAGCCGACCAATCTATGCCATAAGGCATATACTTCTCCAACGAATCGAAATCCCACTCCAATTGCTCCTCCGGAAACACGAGCTCCGAGTCGGGCGAATAATAATCGTCCGACCCGGCACTCTCGGATTCATTTTTTTTCTTGACAATTCCACCTTTCACAGCAGCTGAGGAGGCCTCAGCTGCTGCAGAGGTGACCTTCTTTGACCTCGAGTTTTTCAAACCCGCGGCCTTCCTGGCCGCCCTCTCGGCGTCAATGCTCTTCCCCTCTGCCAGGGCCTGGCAGATGGCGGAGAGCTTGGCGTCGACGGCCTCGTGGAGCGGCTTGTACGTGGCGAACTCGCCCCCGCCCACCACGTTGTGGCGCAGGTGGGGGAAGTTGAGGCGGGCGGTGTCGCCGCGGAGCTTGTACGCGGCGGCGTCGTAGGCGAGGGCCGCCTCCTCGGCCGTGTCGAACGTGCCGAGCCAGAGGCGGGTGCGGTTCTTCGGGAGGCGGATCTCCGCCACCCACTTGCCCCAGTGGCGCTGCCGCACGCCGCGGTAGAGCTTCGCGGGCTTCGGTGGGGGGCCCGCCTGCTTCATCGGGACAGGCCGCGGCCCAAGCCCATTGGCGGTGGGTGTCAGGTACTGGTATTGGGCCTGAATGTCTCGGATTTGGGTCATGGGAATCGGTTTCAGGCCCAAAGAGGATTCAAATTGTGTGTTATGGGCCGGGTTGAAGAGGTAATGGGCCTGTGCTTGATAGTTATTGGGCTCAAATTGAGAGGAATTGGAGGGGATGAAACTGGAGGGGGGAGAAGGGTCTGTTTGGATAGAGATGAATTGATCATTTGAACACGGTGGAGGGAAAGATAGCGAAGTGGGATTGGAAGAAGATGAATTAGTACTTTTCAAAAAAGATTCAAGCACTTCCATCAACTCTCCACCCTTAAATGTATCAACATCAGCTGAGCTACTCCAAAAATTCATTGTTGCCGTCATGGTGATAATAATCAATTCTAGAAAATTGAAATTTCAAATTTCTTGAAATCGAAAAGGAGCTAAAGGGAAGTAGCAAAAGTGCTTCTTTCTTAGTAGGAGTATTAATCAAGAAACAATGATGCTAGTTGCTAAGTTAAAATCAAGATTGTTTTTTTTTTTTGCTTTTTTCAAACAAAAAAACCTGTTTTGGGATAAGGGTTTGAAATAGGCAACCCTTAGAATCCTTTTTGAATGAGAAGAATCCAACCTTTATGAGGGAAGTTGGAATAAATCCCTCAAAACTTGAAGAAGCAAAAATTAGGTTCTTGAAAATGATTTTTGAGTTGTGATGAAAATACAACACAAGAATCAGCAATATATGGAGAATGGGATAGATAAGAAGATGGGATTGAAGAAGAAAAAGAAACCTATATCTTTCTCTATCTCTAGAATGTGAAGTGTGTGCAAGTGAGAAGAAGAAGAAGAAACTGATTTCTCTCACTCTCTCTATTTTCTTGCTTACTTATGTGTGTAATATGATTTCAGGTGTCCTTATATAGGGGTGAGTCCACCCTCTTCCCACCTGAGGTTGGAAACAGAATTTATTTTCGATGGGCTTTATAATTTATATTTCGTATTCGAAAATGTTAAAAGTAGAATATTGTTTTAATTATAGGGGCATTTGCATAATAAATTACATAAAAGAGGCATATTAATATTGTAAGAATATTACTATGCCTCTTTTGGTACTCATTTGTTTCTGTCATTGCTTACCTCACCTCTCAATCTGTATTTATTTTCATACTTTTCATAACCATTTTTAAAAAATAATTGGAGTCTTCTTTATTTGAATTGTTTTAGATGCATAGATTTTTAATATTGTGTGCTTTTATTATCGAAAGTCCCCATCGTTACAATGAAATATATAAAATTATTAGCTTGAAATGGTGAAGTCAACGAAAAATATATGAACACTGGTCAAAACAAATATCTATACGACAAGTACTTTTGGGGTGACCAACTGTATTTTGGGATCCACACAACTGTAATTCCTATCTTCACAACCTATTTCACCAAATTTTGTCATCATATACGAAATACTATATATGCTGAAAAAAATCAACGTAAAAAAACTTTATAAATCTCAATCTCAAAGTCAAAAACCAGAATTCCCGCTGAATTATCACCTCTTTAATTCATTTTATGATTATTTATTTTTATTCGAATTATTATTAGACATACATTTTGAATGTATTTTTTATTCACTTTTCATGTTATTTTCATATTATATTTGTGATTTTTTAGTCTATTATAAAAAAAATATCACACATTATGTTCCACACGAAAGTGTCGTTTTCATTTTAGACACGGGAGTAAAATTTGTTAGAGAATAAAGTTTATTAGTCCGAAACACAAACTCTTTATTACTCCCTCCGTCCAGCACTACTCGCACTTATTTCCTTTTTGGGCGTCCCAAGTTACTTGCACTCTTTCCATTTTTAATAAAAAATTTCACCTACAGCCGTCATTTTTTACTTTTCTATACACTCATTCCTTAATCTCCGAGCCGAAAAGGAAATGAGCGAGTAACCCGGGACGAAGGGAGTATTTCCTAAAATAGAATGAATCAAACAACCTAAAAAGGGAATGAGCAGCGATAATGGACGGCGAGTCAGTCCAATCATATTTTCGTGGAAGTGATGTCAGAATTTGTGTGGTTTATTTTGGCATCAGAAATTGTGCAAAAGTAGTGTGATATAGATATAGTATGCTGTTGACCATGTCAATAATTTTTTTTTTCCAAATGGAATATTTATTTTTACCCCTCAAAATTTCCTTCTTAGAAATATTAAATTATAAATTATACTATAAAAACAAATACCTATATATTCTTTTATCCATCTCTTAGTTAGCCCTTTTAGATTGTTATGAATCAAATATGGGATTAACTCCATATACTACTAGATAGTCTTTATAAAAAACTTTTTTGTGTTTGAACTTTAAATCCATTGTTTAATTAGGCTATAGCTGGATTAACATAGCCTAATACTAATATTGCATCATGCACTTACAAATAAAAAAACACAAATAATTCAACTATTGCATATTAAATTCCAGTAATCATGATTTATTTAGCTTTCAATTCGTGGCCGTGCCTTATTTATTCAGTTTCACCTTTGACAATTTAATTAGTACCATGATTAGGAAAAAATTATATTATCAATTGCAGGCATCAATACATGCCTAATACCACATGCAATTGAGTCAAATCATACTTTAATTAAGTCAAATCACAGAATAAGATATCTATAGTAGTTGGTGATGTCAAAAACATTGAAACACATATTTATTTTAAAGTAAAATTAAGGGGATTAAGTTCAAGTAATTGACAATGTGTTTTATTCTTAAATGTATAATGGTAATTAGGGAAGAGTCATTTTCTTAACTGCCGTTCTGTTATTATGCAATTAATAATATAAAGTATACTTCGAGTTTATGTTACACTCGTGCGTAATCCTAATTACTTGGGTTTAATTTATCCAATATGTAATTCATTGCTTATATTTACAGTCGAATTTAGAGTCTTGGTTGGTCAAAATAAATTAAGAGTAAAATTTACAAACATTTATTTGTATATGATTTTTTAGAGTTACACACGTTTATATTCACGCATATAACATATAAGTTCATTTCGAACCTATTGATTCGAAGAAAAACATTTAACTGACTAAATTGCATTTCTATATATTATTTAATTTGTTGAGTTGTGAAATACAATTTGAATTAAGAGTTATTTAAATTATACTATAGTAAAAATAATTCTAAAATTATAAGTTTCCCTTCAACAAATTTGGTGTAAGTGACGTGAGATTGTTATTATTGCAATAGGACACATAAACTAATTAATTTGATGATTGAGATAAGTATTTGACTCGTCCTTCATGTTAAAAAAATTCTTTTTCATAAAACAAAAGTAAAACTAATTAATTTTTTTTGACAATGCAAAAATAATATTTTACAGCTGTATAAGGTCTTATGTAAAGCTAACACTTATGAGAGTCAATAGGTGGGCCCAACGCCATTTTATTTTAAGGTCAACCAATTTAATAAAAATTTCCACTTTTGTTCTTTCTAATTCTTGACTTGCAACAATGTATTTGACTTTTTAATAAGTACTATGATATAAATTGAAACCTCTTTCCACTTTTTCAAGTATATAGAAAGACATGACCCTAAGCTTTATATTTTAGTATGATGATATTTCTTTTGTCTATAACATAAAAAATCCATAGCACAACATCAAAATCTTTATCATTAGTTACAAAAATGACGAGTGTAATTTTTTATTTCAAATTTGAAGTTTATATTAAACTATCAAAGTATTACTTAAAAACCTCAAATATTGAAAGTAAAATTATATAAAAAAATGACTAGAAGCAGCTCAAGCATGTGCTTGTGCTTGAATATACATTGCGTAGATAAGGTTATATTAATTGAAAGGGAAAAAGAGTGTGCGAATTAAATTTAGAAAGCTCAAAACAGCTTGTGCGGATAATTGTGTTTGAATATATAATGAATAAATGCGGTTATTTTAATTGAAATCGAAGAACAAGGGCGATTACACAACTAATTCAATTTCTAATTTATTTATTGGAGTATATTTCACGCAAAAATTCAACAAATTGATTTAGTTTTCTAAAGAAGATACCGCAGTTTAAAATAATTAGAGAATGAAATAGTTTTTATAAAAGAAAATAAATGTTCAAGTCTCTGTGAAATGCTGTAGTACTACAATGCTCATATTTCATTAAAAAAAATTAATAAAGTGATGAATGGTAAAAGGCTATATTTTATTTTGTGGCGACACTATTTTCATTTTGAAAGAGATACATTTTTTTGTCATATTACATTTATACATCTGCAAAAATAATTTATAAATAGAAATTAAGATTAATTTTGTTGAATATGCTAAAATGAAAATATCAAATTAATTTTTTAGAAGAACAAAATATGATTTTAGCATACGGGTTGCTCAGTATTCCACTAAACAAAAAACTAACAAAGGATTCTATCTACAGCCATCTGTCTCACTCAAAATGACATATTTTCTTTTTATTGAGCACGACATTCCAAATAATGTATTTTAAAAATTGAAATATTATTATCTCTTCAATAAATTTCACCTCATCTCTTAATTTGACCAAAAAGCTAAGCTGAAACTGCATGGAATGCCGTCATCAAAGATTCAAAACTCTGACTTTGAATTGAATTTTCCATTTATATACCCAAACTAGCATTTCAAATTATTTAAATAAAATTAATGTTTTCGACATTTTTTTATGTAGAAATGCAAATTCTAGCCATTCATTGGAAAATAAGAATTATAAGAGGAAATGAGGAATGAATGACACATTTAATCACAAATTTATTGCTCAATCATATACCTTATGTGCAAGGCAAGTTTCCTTTATGAAACAATAATATGACGTCAGTGCAAACATCATGTCATATGTTTATGGTCAGTCAAGAGTCAAAGGAGAGTCAAAGAGTAAAAAAATTGAAAAACAAACAAAATACTGGTATAGAATGATGAAGTTATATATATGTATAAAGAATTATTTAAGCACGAATCGAAGAAAAACTTAGAGCTTACTAACGTCAAGTTTCACCTTAAAATTTTAAATTGTACACAATAATATTTTAAATAATTAGTATTGATAATTATTTTGTCAATTATATGGGCCATTATTGTACTAGTATATATAGTATGAAAGAAAATATTTTAGAAAGAATTCCTTATAATTTGAAAATAATGAAATTCTGTGGAAAAAAGATAACGTGATAGTACATAGTAGTAATTGCCAATTTCATGACATAAGCTGTCATCTGAGTGTATTATTACAAATATAATATATAACCGAAAAAATATAAGAATAGTTTAAAAAATATGAGCAAATTCTGGCATTTAATGCTCCTGAAGTTGGAAATATTTTGTTCTATTGGATATAGAAAGAGTGTGTATAGCTGTGTATTTGTCGTCATAATTATTATATATGTAGGGATAGAGCTTCCAAGTCATGGATAAATCTATTTAAGACAAATGACCGAAAAAATATTAATTTTGGTCAGGTTGTTCCCGCAATTTAAATAATCATAAAATTATGAATTTTAATATATTTTTTCAATTTTCCCATAATAAAGTAGTCTATTATGTCTGATTTGGTTAAGTAATTGTAGTGATGATAGTTGTGTAGCCCGAAGATATGGTTTTCTATGGTTGCTTCAGTTGCCTTAATGATGGCAAAAAAAGACCCACTTCTTAGACTCTTAGGAGTATAAGGTAAGTGAAATCGAATCACACAGAGATAAAAGGTGGTAGACATAAGGACGTGAGTTTGAATGGAAGAATAATCTCACAAAATTTTGGGAAGAAATCTGAAAATACCAAAATAAAACGAGTGTAAATTTAGGGTTTGACATAGTAGTTAGTGTCACGTTGAGGTAGTCAACGTCATATCGCCGTCAAATGGATGCTGACATGCAATGGTTTAGTGCAATATATAGTGACTTTCACTCTATCTAATTCACTCTCCTACTTTATGTTATAAATGATACTATTGTATAATTGAATTGTTAGAGTATAGATATTGGATAAATAAATTGTGAGTAAATAGGCTATGAAAGTATGTATGTATGGGGTATTCGATAATGGATCATGGACAATGAATTTCTGAATTAAAGTGGAAGTGTAGGATTTGATTTTAAATGAGCACATAACGGAAAAACAAGACTCTTGGTTTTTCGAACCATTCGATCAATTTTGAGATCATAAAAATGTGATGATTGTAGATCAAGTTCCTTTCCTGGCCTAGTTAGCAAAGAGACTCATCTTGTGACTCTAAAGTCATGTATGTAAATGTAACAAACACTTTCAATAGTCCAATTGCACGATTTTAGGTTGCAATAATGAATGAGTTGCAAGTGTTGTGTACTTGTGTGAGTAGGGGACACTAAAATTTGGCTCACAGTCATTTTCATCGCCATTGAAGTCATAGTCTCAACCTTAGTCATATTCATGAAAATTTGTTCAAAGTCTCTTTTTAGAAAACTAGCAATTTTGTGTGTGATTTACTCCAAATGCAAACTTAAATAGATCGCCCACGCCCGCATATTATTTCCTATACCTAATCGAAAGACTCTGGGGTTGGGGTTTAATTCCGTTTTTCGTTCATTTTTCATTGCCAGCGACAGTTGGCACACTGCCACTGCCGTTGCCGCTGCCTTCCGACGCTGGCGACGACCTTATTCAATGTACACAACATAGGTTTCGTTTAATGGATTCACTATTTGTCTAGATTAATGTCCATTTATCTTTTGCGAAATCTATGGGCCCACTGCTTCCTGCATAATGATGTTACGAACCCTCAGTGCAAGATAATTTGTCCTACATTTTGCAAAGCAATAGATGTGCAATAGTGTTTATAGATCAAATTGACTATATCTTTCAATAAATTAGTCCTTTGGGAAGAGTTCTCAAGTTTATTATGTTATATTTGTGCTTTAATTAATAACCTACAACTCAGGCTTGGGGAAGGAGTCAGTCATGTCTCACTTGGTCGTGACCTACAAAGTAGTGGTTTGGGGAAGAAGCCAGCTGTGACCAACAAGGACGTTGTCCCTTGAGAAGAGTCGATTGCTTGAATACGTAAACTCATGCATGAGTGCCCGATAGGTTTGTGCAACCAATTATATCATTATAGTAATTTGTAATAATTTTTATAAAATTGATAGTACTATATGTTTTTGTCATAGCAATAAATTTGAAGTAATCCTCAACATAGTTATATCATCCACGAAAATTCAAGTGCCAGGCAATAAAACCTCCGTAGAAAGAGATCAATAATTCTTTCTAGTTCAGTATCTCAAGTAATTTTACTTCTACACTTGTGCATTATATTGTTTTGGTCTCTTTCAAGATATTTATGGTGCAATATATATGCTTGGAATTCTTTTTATTGCGTTTAAATAGATATTACTACTTCTCCCTCCGTCCCTCTGTAGTAGAGGCGTTTCATTTTCAGCACCCGTTTTGGAAAAATGATAATAAATAATTAAAATATAGAAAATGTAAAATAAGGGAATGAGTAATATAGAGAAGACTCTTAACTATATTATTCTCTTTATTATTTTACTTTCTCTCCACTTTAACTATTTATTATAATTTTTCCAAAATGAGTGCTCAAAATGAAATGCCTCTACTACATAGGGACGGAAGGAGTACTATTTTTTCGATCAATTAGTTTTCGTCTTAAATCACGCTTTCTCATCCTAGGTTGGGGCAGTCATTTCATATAATGTATCCCCTTTGATCATTTGTAGTAAAATAATATTCCATGTTAAATCATTTCTTTTATAATGTAATCCAATATCTTGTGAATATTTCTACATCACAAGTACATGAATGTAATAAAAAACACCATCCTATTATATCTTGTTTAATTAGTTTGTTATTTTTTGTTATTGGGCCATTGACTTGCTACAGACATATGAAAATTTTTGCTTACATAAAAGTCATTTGCCTATCTCCTCTGATTGTGTAATTACATCTGTTGGCAATTGAAACTAAAGATATAACATATAACTGTCCCACATCAGTGTCAAGAGAAAACTGAAACTAGTATATAAGTTTCATGGGCCCCTCCTCCTATCACCAATTGGTTTTAGGACGGAACCCATGGATTTCTATCATGGTATCAGAGCGGGTCGCCGACTGTGGGTCAAATTTAACTGACCCAGCAGTATATCTGGGCCAAAACCGAAAAAATGACTGACCCACCAATATATCTGGACTTAAAAATTTGGGCCAAGTGGTCCAACCGATTGAAAAAAATTGGGCCGATTGTCCAATCGATTAGAAAAAAGTCCAACCCCTCCAAGGTTCACCTTAAAGGGTTTGAGGGAGGGTGTTGGCAATTGAAACTAAAGATATAACATATAACTGTCTCACATCGGTGTCAAGAGAAAACTGAAACTAATATATAAGAAAACTGAAACTAGTATATAAGTCTCATGGGCCCCTCCTGCTATCACCGATTGGTTTTAGGACGGAACCCATGGATTTCTTTCACTATCCCTACTAGCATCTTACTAGCACACTTCAATATTGTTGTTGAACTTCGTGTTTGTCAGAATCTTACTTGGATGGGTGTTGGTTTCAGGTGTATATCGACCGACCCTTACAAATATATTTTTAAATCATAATTACAATTAGATTAGTAAATTTTAATTGGAGCATTTAAAAGTGTTTGCCCTTGCCGACACCCCTCTCACTCTTTAAAAAACAGCTTAATTTTATCTAAGAAAGGGGCTGAGCATTCATTCCACATCACACTGTGTTTGATGATATTATGTTGTTGTCTTTTAGAGAGAGTGAAAGAGTGTTAATTAATGTTTTTTGATTAGTCTTTGACAATCCACTTGTTATGTAATTGTTTTTGGCCAAACAAAATAAAATAAAATAAAATAAACCAGAGAATAAGAAAACAATTACATTAATATTCACACAAGCCACATACTGTTCTCATTTACAGAACAAAAGCCAATTAAAAATTTACAACTGCAAAATTTCCCATTTCTTTTCTGCATAATAAAAATCACAGAAACTGGTCATCTTTTAGACCTAAAAGAAGCAGCTAAGGTAGCTGTCATAACTTTTCCTGTTGAACTCCAACAAACTGCCGTATGTTCGGTCCGAAACGCCCACAAACAAGGCATCCCCATCAGGGCTAAACGAGATACCAGCTATCTCACCAAACAGATCGATCTCCTGTCCTGCTGCGTAGTCCGACCTCGTGTCAAACACGTGCACAAAGTCTGCTGGCTCAGCCATGGCCAAGAAGCGGCCATCAGAGGTGAAACGGAGTGCCCTGATGGCACCCATCCTTCCCTTGAGTACGTGCACCGACTCTGATAGGTTCCGTATGTCCCACAATCTGCACGTCGTGTCTTGGTTCCCTGTGGCCAGGATGTTGCCATCTGGGTGCCAGGCAGAGGCGAACGAGTAGTCTAGGTGCCCCTTCAGGTTGCTCACAACCTGCAGGAAAGTGTCGAGACGTTGAGCTTTTGACTTATCAACACACTACTTAAGCATTCGTGCCATTTAGGGAGCAAAACTGACCTTCCCCGACTGAGCGTCTGCAAGTAAACATTCAGGGCTGTCGCCAAGAATAGCGAGCAGCTTCCCATCTGGGCTTGCGGAGATGTTCTGCATTCAAGCCAACATAAGTAGGGAGGTCGAAAGGATATGATGTTCGTCGGGAATGGCCTAAAGCTCACTTACATTGACAGACCACGGGAACGTGAAGCGATTCAGGCATGAGAAGTTTCCACCATCCAAGACCCTCACTTGGGCATCGTTGTTCGCAGTGATAACCCTCATAGCACCACTGGGGTTGTGATAAACGTCGACAGAGTTAGTGATGGCATTTTCATCAGTGGCTACTTTAGTACAGAAGGCAACCCCAGGTTGGTTCAGATACTGCATTCATAGAAAAGATACTTGTTAACGAAAAGTGAGCTCGCATGACTCTCAGGGCGGACAAATTGGCAAATCGAATAAAAAATATACCTTGCACATAACCTCGCCTTGGAAACCACCGGCCACCATTAGGTTATCCTTCACAGTCATGGTGCTTATTTGAACTCTTGAAAGAGTTTGCGCCATAGATCCAGGGGAGTTCTATCAACAGATCGGTAATACGTTAAAAACGCTAAATTCAGGTAGTGATCTCGATGTAGTACATGATAAGATGGCTAGGAGATGAACTCACCAGGGTTGGTACAATAGGCTTAGCAACATTAATGACTTCTTTGCTCTTCCTGAGCATGGATGACCAGTGCATCACAGAGTAATTTTGCGTTAGATACACATCGTGCTTCGAGGTCGCCCAGAGTAGGTTCCTCAGCTGAATTGGTGAGAACTAGGTGTTAGTAACCATTCATAGCCAAAGCATGAATCTAACAATCAAGGAAACAACCACAATTTCCACTGAATGTGCAAGACAAATAAAGGAACACACACAATGTTATAGTCGCATTTAAGAATCAACGACTCAGCCCTACAGGGAAAAACATTCACAGGGGATGTGCATCAACGAATCAGGAGCTAGTGTGTACACAGGATTTCCAAACAACAAAAATGTTTCGCTGTTAGCTTAGCAAAAACTGTTAATCATACACCCATTTGTCAAAACAACGAACTCTCCTGACCCCATATCACCTCCTAAACTCTAAAATGCAAAACCACCAGGGCAAATGAAAGCAATGTGCGACAATTCATAACACGAATTCAGTAGTGATTTCACACAAAAGACCAGACATATAAAATTGCAATATGTCGGATAGCATGAAGGTTAACCCAAATCACATATAACAACCACCGGGAACACCGGGAAGCATATGATCTAAGGAGGCTACATTAATATAGGAACCAGATGGCAACACATCTCACAAGGTGACACATAATAAAAAAATGAATTCTGAACATTATTACAGTCCACACAATGTTGGACACACAACAAGAAAATAAGTATAGCTCATATAAACCGAGTCAGCACCACATGCAAGATGAGATTGCTAGGGTAGAAAAAAAAAGCCAAAACTCGATATATTGTAATTAAGAAACTAACAAAAAAAAGCATGCATGAATGCTAAATGCTCAGCTCACAGTGGTGTATCCGTAAATGCAGATGCAAAGAAACAACTAAGCAAGCTAACCAGAAATTAAAAGGAAGTATAACTTTGTCAAGGTAACCCACACACACAACACTACTCTTTAATGCTTAGTTAGGCCCCCATCATACCATATGGAAGGTGTCCTCTATTGCGCCAGCTGCTCAGATAAAACTGCAATCTTGCTTCTAAGGCTGAAATAGAGAGTAGCAATCCCGTGCCATGGGTTAAATTACAAGGCAATTAAGATATATGCTAGTCTGATCAGATGCTTAGTAGAGGTATTAGTTTCCAAGGACTGAAGATAATTATAGCAAAACCATAGGAACAAAAGCAATCACCAGAGTTCAACAAAGAGAAGATGAAAACGTTAAAGAGTCTATCCACAGGAAAGCTCGATAAAAGCCATCCTCTAAAGCCAGATCATACAACAAAACTAAGGCAGAGTTAGAATGTCTCATGGACACCAATGAAGTGTCAAAAACTAGCAAAGAAAAAGCAATATAAGGGGAAAAAATCGATACACAAAAGAACCCGTATGTAAAAAGAGTGTTCTGTGGCATAATATGCATGTTTGGAAGCCACACACGTCGCCTACACTTCCAATCTCACTAAAGAAGAATTATATGCTCACCTAAGCAGGCTTTGGAAACAAAGTGGTTTCATAACCTGGTAAGCAGTAACAAGTACTCAATATGGTACCTCCCATAATAGATCCTCTACTATAAATTTATTCATGCAAGTCTCAGTAAATATGTTCATAATCTGCAAAGAAAGGATTCAGTGAATACAAGTCCCAGGTCAATGTTAATGACCTGGGCAAAGCAAAAAAGATAAAATTTCAATCAAAACTAAGCTTACATAAACAACAAATGCTAGCTTATAGCAAATTTGTCGCTACAGAAATATATATGGCAATGCTCTCAAACTTAGAGGAGTATGAACTCTTATCTTATATGCAAAGCAACAAAACGAACCTGGCAAGGCACCATTACCCAGTAGAAATTGTAGATGATTTAACGGGATATGATCTTTGCTAAGGTCAATAGCTACACAACTGAAATGTTAAATTCGTGACACAACAAAATCTATAGTACATATGCCATATTGAGCACCATTTCAAACCATAAAGTATCCTGTTGCTTACAGTTAGTTCATAGGGGGTAAAAAGAGAGGACAAGTGCAGATGCAGATGCATATGAACAACAATAGTCAAATGCCTACAAATAATAAATGTGTATCTAAAGAAACAAACTTATGCCATGTGTGAAAACAAAAACAGGAGGCGAAAACCAAAGAAAAATTGCCTAAAAAGACATCAACAAAAGAAATTCAACCACCCCCACTGTCAATATGCCATCGAAGTGATCCACAGAGAGCCAAAGAGAAAACTACCACTACTACTACAACGAAAAAATAAGTCATCAATCTGCTTGATACTCAACAAAACATTCCCAGAACCATTCAGTCACAAAAAATTCCAACAAAATAAAAGGTACTGTATTGATACAAAAGACCAAAATGATGAAAACCAACACATAGTCACAGGATGAATTTAAAAGAACAAAACCAGATGAGACAATCTATACCTGAAAATGGACGATGGTTGATTTGACAAGTCTTGTATTGAACTGAAAATCGTAGAACTTGTGGCCTTTCTCAACTTTTTTGCAGTCCTGCGATGGAGAACACAGAATTTTAGCAACAAAATCATCAACAGACCACAATATCTCTCAATCCATTGAGATAGCATACCAAAAATAGACAAACCAAAACATCACATACCTTCTCAAGATCTTCACGGCAGAGTGACAGGCTCTCATAATTCTTGTATTGCTTCAAACGGGATTCACGGTACTCCTCTCTAGTAAAATTGAGTCTTTCCCATGGAATTCCTTGGATATCCTTGCCTTTTTTGACTTCCAAAGCCGATGTATCAGTCATTGGATTGTTCTGCATCATTAAAAACTGTTAAACAAATAAATCAAAAGAAATCCTTTTTTCAGCTGAAAGGAACAAAATAAGATGCTGCATCTTCTAAAAACTCTGAACAAAATAGATTACCTGTTCAAAATCATCCTCAAAATCGGAGTCAGCTGAGTCATCATCCATGGAACTACTTCCAATCGTCGGAGAGTCGTTTTCATCCTCGAAATCAGTGATGTCGTAGTAATCATCGACAACATACTCGAGCTCGTGGTTAGGAAATTGCTCCATTGATTATCACTGTGAAACAGAATACAAGCAAACAGTGATGAGAATCTCGCTGAAGCAAAAGCACAACCAAACAAACTCAATCGAATCAATTTTATACAAAAACAGAGATATCAGCTTCCTAAAACGGCCAAACGCGACTCCGCAGGTCAAGGAATCAATTTTTAAAAAGGAACTAATTAAAAAATTCAAATCGGATTTAAAAAGCAGAACCAATTGCCAATTTGCCATAAACAAACGTAAAATAAGATCAACGGGACCAACAACTATGCATGCAAAAACAATACCGAAATTAATCAAAATTTAACACACTCACACACACACACACACAAATTATGAAATTAACAAACATACGCATTTACAACAAAACAATGGATTCTCCACTGACGAGAAGCAAAAATCAAAATTAAATAAAATTAGCTAAATCAAATAACCGAAATGATACCTCGAAATGTTTCCTCGGCAAAACAGTGAGAAATTGAAAAAACAGGAGGGTTCTGAGGGGGAATCAGTCGAATTCAGTGAGATTTATCGAGCTTAGTGACTGCAAAGAGTGTAGTCAACTTTGTATTCGAAGAATATCCAGAAAAATTGAGCTTGATTAGAGAGAGGAAGAGAGAGATTGCGAGTTGCAGAGTAGCGAGAAATGGCGAGTCTTCTAGCAGTACTTATAAAGAGGACGAAGGTTCGACTGTGTTGTAGCGTGGGGCCATGGGCATGGGACCCACAAAATAAAAAGAAATGAAAAAAGAAAATGAAAACTGGGAGTGGGCTCCGCTAACGGGGACTGTCTTTGTTTTACCTGCCGTTAGGTTTCTCCGTCATCTACTTTAACGTGTCAATCTTTTTTCCAAAACCCAATTAAAAAAATTTATTAATAATATTTGGGAGTATTTAAAGATGAGATTTCGTGTGTTTTATTTCGGCCGACCAAGCAATTTTTAATTGACTAAGTGGTAACGTATGTATATTGTAGAATTGACAACATCGACGGTAGTATAAAATAAAAGATTAAATACTAAAATTAAGTGAGATTGTGGGATAAAATACAAGATTAAATACTAAAATTGAGTGAGATATAAATTCTGTATGTTTGATATCAAAAGAATGGCTAGCAACAAATCAGTAGTTCATAATAGTATTTTTTTTATAAAAGTTTGGAACTTTAAACACGAGATGAAATGCGGCTAAGTTGGTAAAATGATTCTCTTTTAATTAATATTTCTTCCATCTCGTTTTAGCAATTCCAGTTGCTTTTAAGCACTCGTTTTGTAAAAATGGTAGTAATAAATAGTTAAAGTGAAGAAATGGTAAAGTAAGAGAGAGAATAATATAAAGAAGAGTCTTGTCTACATTATTTTCTCTCTTACTTTACCATTTCTTCAATTTAACTATTTATTAGTATTATTTTTACAAAACGAGTGCTCAAAAGTAACTAGGACTGCTAAAGCGGGATGCAGGAAGTAAGTTACATGTTTGAGTAGGAAAAGAAATCGCATTTTGCATGAATAGAAAAAAGAAAAACTCACTATAAAATATTTGTACAAAAATATCAGATATTATAAGTAATTATTTTTTAGAAAAGGTTTAAGTCCATTGGCACTGCAAGTGGAATTTATTTTCCATTTTAATTTTACTTTTATATCTAATAGGAATATTTGAATTTTTAACTTAAAAGAGTATGATCGAGTAGTACGAGACCTGTCTATTCTTTAACCATTTCAATCTCGGCCTTTGGGTATGAAGCCATAAATTTTAAATCATGATAGTATACTTTGTTCGTTAGCTTCAAATTAATGAATATAAAAGTTAATAAATTGGTTTTTATTTTTATGTAATTAATTTGTTTGAGAATCTTGGTCATGAAAATAGGCCCCTTTTAAAGGGTTCTGACCTAGAAATCACCTTTTTGAGTGTAAATGCACAAGAATAATGTGTTAACATATCTATTAGTAACCAATACTTTATTCAAAAGTAAATAGGGACTAATTAAGCTAGTTTAACTTAATTTGCTAATTTTTTGTATGGAGTTTAGTGCAAATGCATGCCAATAAACTTGATGAAAGTGAGAGGCAATTATTGTTGGGTAAACTAAAGCCATTATTTTAAATCAATTGATTAATGCAAAACATATTCTTTAGAGTCACTATTGTTTTTACGGATATTTACAAACTTTATCCCATTTTTAATCAATTAATAGCTTTAAAAATATATCAATAAGTTGGTCTTGGCATTGTGGGGGCCTATTTATTTTTATTGATTAGATTTTGGATATTTGTTTTTTATTTCTTTCGTTGTGGAAAAAGAAATACAGCTAATGGAAACAAAGGATGTGTCCATTTTCGATTACTAGTCAATTTGTGGTACGCTCTTTAATTGGATGATATACAAAGAAATGGACAAATTAGTGGGAAATAGGAAAATATAGCATTTTCTATTTCATTTTAATTTAAAATAAAATAAATAAATGAATGATGCGGCATTAAAATTACTTGGCCATAAAGTAAATTCAACTGTATACATTTAACTTTTTTCTTGTATGACATACTGTATAAACTTTTCAATCAAAACGAATAAAGTTGAAAACTCCTACAAACATAAGAATTTTTGTTAGTATTATATACTCCTAGAGATGAGATGCGATTTCTTAAAATTCTTTTTCCTTTTTAGAATTAAAATATCAATATATTTTTCCAGAAAATAATGCAAACATATGTATCACTAGCATATTCCATTAAATCATTTCGCTAGAGAAGGTTCATGGTCGGATAGGGAACAATTTCGAAAATTGATATTATTATTTAAATAATTAAATTAGAGAATTAAGAATTTACTGCATTAATTAAGCTATAATCATATGGGTAATTACCAAGCGTCGTTAGCGTGTTCCATATGCATGAATAAAAAACATAGGACAAACAATTAATTAAATGGAGTACATCAAATCACTATATCTTCATCATACAGTGCACCACATTCACACCTTTAGCTTGTGGTGTTTGATTTCCAGTGGGAATTTACCAACTCCAACTATATATAATCACGCCTTATCATTTTATATCAAATCTTAATAAACGAATGGGAAAAAAAGGACAAAATAATTAAATTGATGGGATTTATTCGGTTAATAAAATCCAAGTGATTGGAAATTACATATTTCTCCCTTCTTACAATTTTTTGTTATAATTGAAAATATAGTTTATAATTTAAAAATGATAGTTTTATTTTTTGTGTCTTTTCAAAATCATAATCCAATATGGTTTTATCAATCCTATCATAATATTTGAAATTTACTTATTTTATCTCAATTCTTAATATTATTCCTGATTTTTACATATTTTTCGTGTAATTTCAAACCCTGATCTTCAACGATTTTATCAACTCCATCACAATCACTGAAATTACTACTTGTATCTCATTTTTTTTACAATTTTATCAATTATACTCCAGACTTTTGAACTTGTTATTAATGTATTTCAAAACTATGATCTTCAATGTTTTTATAAGTTATCCGAAAAATAAGTTGCATACACGAATATTAATATTATTCCACAGTTTTATTTTGTTTTTTATAAAAAATTACGTAAACCGACGAATGAAAAATTATACTCCATAATCGAAAACAATTTAAAAGGTGTGAGTTTAAATAAAAGTTAATATGATGAGGCATTTGACATGATAAATCACTCTCTACCGTTCATTCACTAAATATAAATTAATCACTATCTTAATTCTCAAATAACAGCTAAAGTCTCTATACTTATCATCCTATCTTCACAATAATTTGATGTCGATCAATTCACCTCTTTATAAGAATGTACTTTTTTCCTTTAATAATTCACGAATCCATAATTTTTTCTTATTTAGAACTAGCTATCCGTCAATTGAATTGAAAAAAATAGCTTATTCATATTCCCATCTTAGAGCATCAGTAGTGGAGCGGGAATTTACCGCGTAATTCCCAACAACACCTCCTGTCACGTCATACGGACTTCTCACTGCCCTGCCACGTCATACGGAATTCTCACTGCACAGTAGCGGAATTCCCGACGGAATTCCTACATTAAAAAAAATTCACAAATTCACAAATTAGACAATTTCCGAAATTAAACAATTTACGGAATTAAAATTTCGACGCGAATATAGAGAAAATGCAACCACTTTATTTTTAAAAAACCATACTTCATTAAAAAAATACATAATTACTAAAAAAATACATTATTATAAAAATAAAAACCGGCTTCTCATCCAAATAAAAAAATACATAATTAATAATGTATTTTTATAATAAAAAATACATTATTATAAAAATAAAAATACATTATTATAAAAATACATTATTATAAAAATAAAAACCAGAAAATAAAAACGCGAATACAGAGAAAATGCAACCGCTTGTAATGGGGGTCGGTCGCTTGGCGCCATTCTACCATAGCACGTAACAAGGTTTCATGTGCGGCGATACGGGCGAATGAGGGGTTCTGGGGATCGTTTTGAGGGGGTACTGCCGATTGAGCCTCGGCGGATCCGCAGGTGCTTCCCCTCGACATCCGCGCCTCGGACTTTTGCCCAACCGGGCTACGGCGGCGGCCCGATGATGTGGGTGTGGGGAACTCTGCCTCGGCGGGTGGGGGGGAGTTTCGCGGAACCAGCACTGCTACTATACTCTCCAGAGGCGCTGATCTTCGTCCGCTTCGGCCAGCCAGATTCAACACCCGCAGTGAACTTGGGCGAAGAGTGCACCACAAGAAACACCGACCAAAACTTGAATATCCCAAAGCCCTTCTCAGCGTCGGGGAACTGCTGATGACCAGCAGCTTCACATCCTCGGCAGACATGCCGCTGGTTGCCGAGCGGAGGTTGTTTGTGTAAATGCCGAAAAATCGGCTGAGCTGCCTCTTCAACCGTTCTCACTGTTTCCGGCATTGCTCCGCGTTGTGCGCCTTCCCCCCTTGCGGTTTGAACTGGAGGTAGCTTTGGCTAATGCGCCACCACATCTGGTCGATGTGTTGGTTCGCCCCGACGTATGGATCCTCCACTACACTCATCCACGCCTTCGCTAGGGCGACGCACTCGTCCATGCTCCACACGGTCCTCTTGTTCCCGTTGGATCCCTTCCTCACCTCGCCTCCGTACACCGGGACGTCCCGTCCCCTACCCCTCATTCGCCCGGTCCTCCCTGCCCTCCCCGTCGCTGGTGGTGCGCTGGCGGGAGTATCCGGACCGGAGAAAGCCCCAACTCCTCGAACGAGAACGTGTCGACGCCAGCGAACTGAGTCTCAAGAGGAGAGCTCACCGGGTTGTCCGTCGACAGTAAATCCATAAAGGCGAAAGACGTTGTCCACCGGCGATTGGGGGACCCCCTGCCTACTCCCTCCCGCAGCGACAAGCGACTGCGGGTACATGTTGTAGTACCCGGGCATCATTCCCGGTGGCATCTGAGACTGGGGCATCATCCCCGGCATTTGAGGCATCGCAGCGGACATCGACGTACTCCCGCCAATGGGAAAATGGGGCGGCGGTGACTCGCTCGAAGCGGGGGAATCGCTCTCGTGGTGCTCCATTGTTGATTCGAAAGAATGGTATTTTTAGAGAGAGAGAGAAACTTGTTAATACAAGTGGTGCAAATGAAATGAAGTTCAACGGGATGTATATATAGGAACCGAAAAAAACATTTAATGAAAAAGTGGAATTTTGCGGGCGTCAACGCAATGGCGGACGTCCGCACGGAATTCTGCGGAACACCGATGAACTGCGAATTCCTTCGCGGAATTCCGTATCCCTGGAAGGGACGCACAATGGCGGACGTCCACCACGGAATTTCCGCACGTCGGTGGGAATTCCGCGTAGACGTCCGCTATTGCTGATGCTCTTATTCATACATTCCTCTTTTTATAAAAAAAAAAGAAAAAACTTTATTCTCGTCTTTTCTCATGCTACGATGTTTGGATTTTTTTACTTTTAATGTGGTCGAACTTTATACCAAAACATTACATTAGTCACAGTAATAATCACAAATATGGGAGGAAGTCAATTTTAATTTATTAAATTTGCAATAATAAAATTATAAAAGTAATTGTGTGTGTGTGTGTGAGTGTGTGAGAGAGAGAGAAGAGTGAGGGACAGGGCGGTGACCCATTGAGAAAGGCAAAATACCCACAGCTGTCAACAAACCCACCAAAACTAGCTGCACAACTAGTTCAACACTTAACCTAACCATGATTAGTTACAACAATAATCTTTGTTTTAATTGGCGGAGTGGAGCCCACCAAATATGTTTAGTGATCCGCAGCTCACCAGCTGCGATACGCAAAGCTCCACGTGTCGTCACAGCTGCACACGTGGCGGGCCATTAATCTTTTCCCAACTGCTAAATAATTAGATTTTCGACGGCAACGCCGTCAACGTTTACTTAACCGCGGTTGGAATGTTGGATTGGATGGCGGCCTTCCGTAAACCGTGGGTCACTTGTTTTTCTTTTAATATTATTATTTTTAATTTCTAAATGTGGAAAAATATATAACGAAAATAAAAATAGCTGGCATAGTATTTGCTTGCCACATAAAAGAGCAATTGGAAGGGAAGGGACAATTTAGTAAAATTTTAAATTCTCTTACTCGTCTAATTAAATATCGATGATGCGAACCGGACTGGCTGACTCTGATCCGCTATATTAAAACACAGACACAATACAAATTCGTTAGCGATATGATTCTATGTAAGACAACAATATGATAACAACATAAACTCGACATGGCGCGACAAGAACATGGTTTAGACGTGTTGCAATGGAAATGTATTCGGTGCCATAAAAATAATGGTCATGACGGTGAAAGTAAGAAATAGAAGCGAGTATGGAATTGAAAAAATAAACGTAACATTCCAACTCTAACATGATCCGTGTACAATTTAAATCTAATATTATCTTTTGATCGGATCAATTTGATAAAAATATAATATATTAATTTATTAAGTTTATATATGTTCGTGTCATATTTTTATAACTTAATTTTCTTAGTTCATAACCCATGTTGAAAAAAACTCAAAGCAATAATTTTCAAGTTCTTGACTTCAACTCAGTCCGTTCATCATGGAAATAAAACAAATTCAAAATATACTAAGCCAATCTTTCACTATATATTTCATCGTGCTAATTAAAAAGGCTATTGTCATTTATGTAGAAGTTATATTTGATTTGATGCCTATTATCCCTACAATCATTATTATTAAATTATTGACAGTTCCAAAATTTGGAATCTTTTTTCACGGTGGCTCCAAATATTATTATTTTAGAATTTATCGATAAGACCATTTAACTGAACAAGAAATAATCTAGCAAATATATGAAATTGTATTTACTATTTAGACTAGAGTCGGATTAAGTCCACATACTCTATACACAATTCATGGACATTTAAGTAAAATACTAAAAATGTTCAATTATTTTTAGTCATTTATTTCATTCTTACTGCCCCAATTGTATTTCATTGTATTTTATAAGAGATGCATGCTCTTGATTGAATGTTTTTAATGTAAAAAAATAAGAAACTATATTCAGTTAGAAACTGAATCTGCGTTAAAAGATATGAAGAATAATTACTAATATTCAGTTTCAAAGTATTTTATTTTTAATATCAACATCACTTCATAATTCACATACAATGAACTTTATGAACTACTAGAATACTCTAATTTATTTCTTATACAAAAGTATTCCTTTAAATTGGTTATTACAAAAAAGACGACTGGTTTAAGTCAGCACATTTGTTTTTTTAGAGTCGGCATATTAATTATACTTAAATATACAATATTTAAATGTCGAAATGATTCCGCGTTGATTTTTGTGACTGATGTCTTCCATTTTTTATTAATATTATAATAAGTGCTTGTTTTATTGTTTAACAAAAGCAGTGCTTCTACGTTTGAATTGTACCAAATCGAGTCACCATATTATTTTATAGAATAATTATTACTCCACTACATTTATAATTACGTAACAACACGTTTTTTTTAATCAAAAGTTTAAAACCTTCAATGTAATTAAAGTTTTATTGTAGCAAGATCTGCCCCTCCATTGCCAATTGCGCTATGCCCCTTCGGGCAAATTAAAGTTTAATTGCTACAATGTTTTGGGTGGTATAGCTAATTCAAATACGTTGCTACGATATGTATTTATTTTAATATCTCCGTCCTATTGACAATTTTTTTTGGGTGTCACACTGATACTCAATTTTTCTACTTTATTCTCTTTAATTACACTTAATTTATAGAATAATATTACATAAAACCTCATAATTAAATAAGAAAAATACTCAATCTAGAGTGGGACATATAAAATTACGCCTTGAATATTGAAGATAATTTCTTACTACAAGTATTATTTTTCAATCTTGAGCTCTTCCATTATGATTTGGTGTTTCTACGATAATGTAATGCTATCAATTACATTGATATTTATATTATCATTTAACATATTTTTTTCCTTTTTACCTTTCTTTAAATACATTTTTTATACTATTCATTTTAGTTTCCGGAAATAAAATGACAGCCAATAATTAAACAAAACATACTTAATAGTTTAAAGTAGGCTCATTTAGCTCATACTAATATATTAATAGGGGAATTGACAAGCAAATTATTGAACGCTGTATTCTAAATTTGGTTTATACGATCTATCTATAGAAAAATATGCATTTCTTGAAACAATTTGATCAAATATTTTTGCAAAAATATTTGATAATATATAGATTATTTATTGTTTCAAGATATGCATATTTTTAAGTTTTAATAAGATCAAATTGTTTTTCAAATACATATCAAAATCATTTCCTAGCATGTAGTTAGTACACCACATTTTAAATAAGTTATTTCCTTCGTTATTTACTTTAGAACTCCTTTTGTATTTAATTAAATATCCTTACAACTATGAAATAGCTATACATATAACATATTCATGAACATTCATTTTATATATTGCACGTACCAATTATTGGCTAGTCTATTATTTAAAATATCAACCTAATCAACTCTAATAAGACCATAATCCTCTCTCTAGAGTCCATGAATCATTATATAATTAGATATATAGTACTAACATTTTCTTTTTCTTTATTGTAATCATGTAACGCAACAATCCAAATCCAAATCCAATGCTACAAAAGATTGAGTATATGTTTCACGTGCAAGAGAAAAGGCATATAAAATAATTGATATGTCCATTGGGATATATATGCACCAAGTAGGAATGGACACCACTTTATATTTGTGTACAATGTACCTCACTACATTTTATAATGTATATATAAAATATATAATATTACTTATATAAGTCATCCACTAATTTGACATGGACACTTTATATTTGTGTATAATGTGAGTACGTTTTATTCGTCCCCAAAAAAGACTCCATTCTTGTCATTCATTATGTTATAATATTATAAAAAAAGTATAGTTTTATATTTATTTATATTACTTTAAAATATATTACTTTTATTTTTTTCTTTTGCTAGCTTAATGGCTTAAAATTTTTTCTACTTACGGGAGTAGTAGTATTTTTTATTTTCGACACAAACACAAAAATATAATATAGAGACCCACAGATAACAACTCTCAAAACGTCACACAATATCTATAACTAAACAACACGAGGATCAAGACCAATCACCAAAACCAAAGAGATAAGCCAACTAAAATAATAGCAACATGCACAAGGAAAACAACAAAAATACCAACCACTTTCATTAAAATCGGAATCGCATCTGATCAAATATATTTTTTCTCTTGCACGTGAAATATTTTTTTAAGAAAATAAAAAAAAATTATTAATATTAGGACCTACGCCAACAATAAAGTAAAAGTAAGATGCCAAGTGTGTGTTACAATAAATCCAAAAAAGGTGGGCTACTAGTGCAAGTTGATACCTCTACACCAACATGGATTGTCTAATACTATCACATTTGATTGTCAAAACAACACAATTTATGTTTCTCAATTTTGAAATACTTTCATATATATAGTCTAACCAAAAATCACCAATTATCCTACCACTATCTAAATTTTATGTGGCCAGTGACGCACATATTTGGGAAAATATCACACGTTGTAATCTGTGAAATGTTGGTCACATCTCTATGGATCATGTTTGGAATCTTCCATCCTCTAGTAATGCCTTATCGTGTGTCGATGTCTCCATTGTCGATTTTTTTCGAATTTAATGAATTTTTGTTTTCAATTTCCACGGTTCTTATGTTAGAAATTTACTAGCATTTCAAATTGACAAGCATGATTTGTTTTAACAATTTTGTTAAATTTACTTTAAGATTAACAATTAACAATCAACAATTAAGATCTTTTAGTTCACCATAAGAGCATACTTTAAAAATAATTCAAAGCAGATTGATCAAAGCATGAATTTTGGCATTTCAAATGTGGCTTTTTAAAAAGAGTAAAGGCCAAAATTGGTCCTGAACATATGGTCATTTTATAATTTTGGTCCTAAACATTATCTTTTGGATTTTTTGGTCCTGAACATATGAACATTTGATCATTTTGGTCCTGGACTAACTATTACGTTAAAAAATCCATACATTACTTCACTCCACATTCAAAATACATACCTTACTACCAAGAAATTCAAACATTACTAAATCTATTGATGTCAAATAAAGCTTTTACATCATGATTCCACTCCACATTCATGCCAAAATACATACATTACTTCAACTAATCAGTTAGGATTTAAGAGTAAAGGCCAAAATTGGTCTTGAACATATGGTCATTTTACGTTGGCCGTTAGTTTTTAACGGAACAGTTAGTTCAGGACCAAAATGATCAAATTTTCATATGTTCAGGACCAAAAAATCCAAAAGTTAATGTTTAGGACCAAAAACGTAAAATAACCATATGTTCAGGACCAATTTTGGCCATTACTCTTTTAAAAAATCTTCTAGAAATAGATATGTTAGTAAGAGCAATGCATACATAAAACTTGTGAATAATAATTCTATATTTGTGATTGCGAGAATTGGGATTACACCCCCTCTCTTTGGACTATGAGAGAGATGATTTAAATCAATAAATAATGATCATATATTTCACTATATATTTTGTGTAGGATTGGGATTGATCAACTCTCTCTCTTCCACATACATACAAACAAATAACACGTGTTATTTTCCAACTTATAAAATAAAGTATAGTCACATGGGTGGTTGATTTTATGTGTGATGAGTAGTTATTGTACCATCCAAATTCATGCTTTGATCAATCTGGACTAAATACCAACTGAATTTCTTGACTAAACCGAAATTAACTCTCATTCTAGGAGTTTTAAGTCTATATTATGAGTCACTAAGTTCTTTATGATGAGTCACTATGTTTCGGATCCAGCAAGGTTAATTCTACTTCAAATCAAAACATTTAAATGCTTATATTTAACTTGTATCAACGTTCTTTTATGAACATCTGATAAATGATACTATGTTGCCTATGCTTAAATTTAACTTGTACTATAATGTTTTTGTAGAACATTGAGTAAATGAAAATTTGACTTTATAAAATTTGCTGTTCGCGGTACAATCATAAATCAAAATCTGACGTATTGATATCTTTCATAATCCGACCTCAAATTTTGAGTTAAAAGCCTAATATTTATATATGACAAGTTAGTATTTCAAACTTTAGTCACAACACCAACAATTTAGCCACAAATTTTGAGCAACAAAATAATTTGAAATCCGACCAACCAATAACATGACCATCGGCGCGACAACCCCTCACAAAACCCTCCAAACAACACAATCGTAATGCTAGTAGATGCGCAATAGTGAATGCGTTGCAGATGAAAGTTCTTTATACTTTGGATGGTTTATTAAGCTTCACTAGATTCCGAAATTTAAAATAATACTATTTTTTTAATTTTGCATCTAATAAGAGTTAATTGAGAAACTCCCAAATTACTTTTTGTGGAAAAATATGATTATCAGGGATTTTTGCATATATTATCTTTTCCTGTAAATGGTTTAATTAATTTGATGGATTAACCCGAGGATCAAAGTTATTGAGTTCAACTTGCATCGAATTAAAAATAAACTGAGCCCAATTAAAATTGACATGATTAACATCCCAAAAGATAAATATAAAAATCAATAATAATGCGTAATTAATAAACAACTTTTTCACCGGCTTCAATCAAGTAGCCAATCATGCTAATCGAACATATACCGGTCTCATCACACAATCAAATATTCAATGGAAAATGAAAATACTATTCAACTAATTTTGGCATAGGTCATTCACACATAACATAATTGAACAAGCCACCTTTTAACCAAAAAATATCTTATCATCTTCCCTTTTTCATTTTTTTCCCTTTCTTTATCTAATAGATGATGCCAAGATATGGAATTTAATTGTAGTTGATTATTAATGGCCTACGATCATGTCAATAAAATGTTTGCTGCGTACGTGTTGTACAAATTTATTTAATTTGGGCTAAATTAAGTAATACATCACTATGTATATATCTTGACGGCCATTTTATAGTTAATGTCGAATTGATATTATTTTCATTTTCAAAAATTTGATTTAGACTTTTGTCTATAATCAAGTTGATTGAAAATTAGTAACATGACGATGTCTTCCATTGTGTAGGTATGATATTTAATATTGCAAGTACTTATCAATTTGAAAATAACTGATTTAATTAAAAGTTTTAGTCCATTTCACAATTTATTTTCCATGAAAGATATTGTTCTATTTTGTTTTTTGTATTCGTTTGCTCAAGTTGATTGTCATTTATTTCCCTATCTAATAGATAATGCTAGTTTACTAGTGGATAAGAGTTTCAAATGGGCTATGAATGTTCAATAGTGACTTCCATTGTGCAAATTTGACTATTGAGGGTATGTTTAGTAACCTAGATCAGTCATTGATAAAATAGATAATTGAGCTAATTCAGTTGTTTGGCATTCAATATTAATAACAATGAAAGTAAGTGGTTTATTTTATATATATATTTTTTTTATCTTACATTACATATCAAACAAAAGCATATAAAAATCAAGAATAAAATAGCAATAATTGTTGTATCTTAAGTTAATTTTTTAGCTTATCTTAGGTTTATCTTAATAAAGATATCAAAATTGCCATATTGTTGTATGAATCTATTTAATTCGACCAGTAATTAGTTAACAAGTGTGGGTTTTTATTGCTTTTAATTTAATTATCCGGTTCACACGATTTTGACATCTAATTACATTGTTTTCAGCCGAATTGACTAGAAATATCTAATCTTAGATTTTTTTTCTTAATTTTTAAACAAAAAAAAATATGAAATAAAATTTATTACCATAATTCTTTTTTTATGGAGTAGTGGAGGTTGAATTTTTAATCTCACTTGCTTCGTGATGATGGTCCAATTTTTGAATAAAGGGACTTATCTGTATTACTTTTTGTACTTATGATGTAGACCATTTTATTTAATTTGTGACTTTCTAATTATATAACAGATAGAAAAAAGTATTTCGACTGAAATTGTCACAGTTATATCAATTACTAGGAATTTTATTAAATTTGGGTTTCATATGTAAAATTTTTAAAGTTTATCAAATATAATTAGATAGGCATCTAAGTTTTAAAAATAGTAGTAGTAACATTCAATTCGATATATTTCGTGAATCAACGAAATTATATTTTTTTTCTTGACATATTCTGAATATTCTCATTCTCAATACCAACTGATTCGTTTCCATTTTTATCAATTAAATTTTTTTATATAAAGTGAATAAATTGTTATTTAAATTTATAGGCGAACCAAAAGCATACATAATATCATATTCGCAATATTATTCAAATAAAAATTCGAGTACATAGACATAAATTATTAGATTCTTTGCCTTATTAAATTCGAGGCTAAAATGACGGTAGTGTGTGTCCATAGTATTATTTTCATTTTCGAATTTGTAAAAAGGTTTGAGAATATATTCTTATCGACATAAAAATATCTGAATATGTATTTGAGGTGACATCTTGTTTTATATATCTACGAAATAATGAGACAATGAAAAATTTTGAATTAAAATAAGTATTTTTTTTATTTGAGAAATAAAAGAATTACGTAGGACTTTATATGCAAATTCAAGAGTTTTGGGTTTGAGCATAAAATATTTACAATTACAAAAGGTTGAAATAATAAAGCTATAATCCCAGTAAAATTAAAAAATCACGTGAAAATTACAATTTCAGAGAATGACTATATTACATAAAATATCTATGTCGTAAAATAAATTACAAATAAAATCATCTACGACTACTAGTATGAGAATATGGTATCATCACCAATTATCATTAAGGAATCAAATAATCATTAAAGAGGGTAAAACACAACATGTAATAAAAAAAATTGAGATACTAAAATGGGATAAAAAGCCACTTGCACATTGATTTGATGTTAGTTTTGTAGGTTTATGTATGCTGGAATTTTGGTACATTCGACTCTGATATTTTATGAAGAAGAAAGCTTCTTGTAATACTTTTTTTTATTATTATAATTGGTCAATTGGAACCGTTGGATCTGGACAATTTCTGCTCTCTTAAACTGTAAATAGATAAATAGGATGATATCTGACTTTTGAGGAGAAATATAGTTTGCAGAAATTGACATTTTTGGAGCTTCCAAAATCAAATCAAAATTATCTAAATTTCAAGAATAAAATTTAAAAAGAGACGTTTTCTTACAAAATAAATAAATTATAACCTACAAAGTTGCACTCTTTTTCCCCCCTTTTTTTCAGGATTTAGTTTAGATATATGAACTGTATATTAAAATGTTCACTTAACTAATAATTTATTGAAATAACTGCAAAAATTCGGACAAAATAGTATTGAAGTATTATATGAAATCCTCATATAGTAATTTAGAATCATGGAGTACCACTTTTTTAATCATATGGAGTCAAGGTTAGTTTTGGGCTTAAGGCCCAATTTAACATACAAATTCAGAATCATACCAGTTTTTTTTTATCATGTGAAATCAAGGTTTGTGTTGGGTTATGGGCCCAATCAAACATTTATTAGTTACATATTTTTGGTTAGTCCAATTGTTGGTCCATTTAAGGCATTATTTTAATAGCTTTTTTGATTATTGTAGATCGGTCCATTTAAGGGTGGATTGCGGGCCGACCCAATTGACAACATCCAATCGTTGTTAAAGTAATTATGATGTGTAATTTTAGGATTTTTCAAAACAATCGAACTCATGTTCACCTATAGTCTCTAATATTATTACTTCGCTGCAAGAGATCGGTAGAATTTTAAGGTGTTGATCCAGAAAGAAAGTAAGCTTGTTTAACTTTACATAAAATGATGAACATTAAGAATGAAGATTTTTATGTTGAGGAATAAATATTAAAATAACGAAAATGAAATTGAAGTTCTTAGTATGAGACGATTGTTGTTCGAAGTATTTGTAGACAAGATACATATTCACACTATATATTTAAGAGTAAAGGTCAATTTTGGTCCTAAACATATAACCAAAATACGAATTTGGCTCAAAACATTTAATTTTTAAAAAACGAGTCCATAACAAATAAAAATGTCACCGAAGTAGTCCTTTTTATAATGTAACTGTAAAAAAAGGACCACTCCGACAAGGATTTCATTTGTTATGAATCTGTTTTGTAAAAAGTGAATGTTTTGGACCAAATTCGTATTTAGGTCATATGCTTAGGACCAAAATTGACATTTATTCTATATTTAATTCTATCTAATAACGTGGGGACAATTTAAAACAATTAAAGTTGATGCACTAAATATGCCAAACAATAACTAGTCAAAGAATAACTTAACACTACAAGAATCCTACGGAAGCGTGAGATTCAAAGAACGGTTTCGTTTAAGATTTATTTGTATCCATTATCGAGTTGTTATCTAAACAATTTCAATTGAAAATTCATTACAACCATAATCTATCCCAATTCAAGCTTAAGAGGCAATAAATTAAGACTATAGAACTACCACTTAGGATGCACCTAAAGTAATAGAGTAAAAAAAGTAGTAACGACAAAAACAAGATACAAACGAAGATAGGATAAATCACGAAATCATTTGTTCAACTACATGTTTGATTCTACACCGAAAATATTTTACTTTTGTAAGCCCGAAAGTATGTATAAGCCACTCGAAGTTAGGTGAATAAAAATCGAATATATGATTCGCTTCAAATATTTTATCTGACCATTTTTTATAACGATAGCTCCATTTACAACATTGACACAAGTAATAATCCAACATAAAACTTGAAAAAAAAACAAAAAAAGCATGTCCAAATCCAATAACAGAGGAAACATTAAAGGAAGTGAGACAAGAATCGTATTGACCTCTACTCATCAAGCTCAATCCAACTACAACCAGCTTCTTTCCTCACCTCTCTCTGCTGCATAAATCAATATACAATCAACTACAAACATAAAAAAACGCATCAACTAATTCAATATACAATCAAAACAAAGTGAAAAACATGCATAATGCAGAGAGAAAATTGAAGCAGGGAAAAAAGCAGCATGTAATGTTTTTGGTTACAAACATAGTGCAATCCAACATTCAGGTTTCATAATTCTCAACAAAATCCAACAAATCACTAGAAACAACATGATAATACACTTGAAATGATGGGATAATGCGACATCTGATCTGACCCATTTTATTTGCCTGAAAAACAATAAATGAATATTGGAAGTGACACTAAAATAAAATATAGTACTCCACCAAAAATAAGTCAGTTTATATCACTAGCACAAGCATTCTAGATAAAAAAAAAATACTACTAAATGAAATGAAAAAGTAAGAAGGCTAACCTGTTAAACCAAGTTGAGTCCGGCTGCGACTTCTCATCACTCATAAGAAGGGTAGAATTGAAATTCAAAGTCAGATTCTGGTAATTCTGCGGCAGCTTCGTAAACCAAGGGATTGCAGTCTACTAATTCAATTGTAGGTGTGACCACGGAAGAAGAATCACGCATCCAATCGAGATGTTTTAATTTGTAGCAATATCGCATGCTCAGGAGCTTAAGCCTTGGGAGGCTTCCATGTTGAGCTCTCAGTTCCACCAAATCAGTGTCTTCAATTATAAGTGAATCAAGTTTCAAAAAACACCTCGATTCTATATCCCACACTGGGCCTCGGAAGGCATAATGTTCTAAGCTGAGGGCAACAAGATTTGGTAGCATCGAACCTAATTCAACATTCAGGTTTCATAATTCTCAACAAAATCCAACAAATTACTAACCTTGAATTCATGAAAGAACATCATAATACACTTAAAATGATGGGATCATGTGACATCATACCCATTTTTTTTTCTCTCGTTTTCCTGAAAACAATAAAAGAACATATAATATGATGTGAATCCGGGTATTCACAATCATAAAATACAACGATGTCGATGGCCGTGGGTTGATTGGGGTCCGAAAAGAGAGTGGAGACATGTCAAGGTGCTCAAGGCCTCGTGGGAGGAGGGAACGGAAGCGACGCCCGTCCAAACATTTCTTATGGAGTCATTTGCCCCTCACTGCGCGACTTTCGTATAATGGCCATAACTCTCTCATCCGAACTCCGATTGGGGCGTTTAAGATACTCACGCGAAGCCCTTTCGAAGACGAAGACAATGCAATTGGAGGTTTCCAGAGAACAACGCCCGAACGGGCGATTTGCAAGGGAAAAACGCCCGACTGGGCGTTCCGACAGTTTTTCTGTCGCGAATTCCAGAGAGTTTGCCCGACCGGGCGTTTTGCATGGGGAAAAACGCCCGACCGGGCAGTTTGCGCGACTTGCGTTTTTGGACTCTTTTTGTCTCTTTTATTTAGCACTTTTATCCTCTTGTATAAATACCCATATCTAGGGTTGTTATGAGCAGCTTTGAACTCATTTGTAAACAAACAAAGTCTCAATATTGAGCATCCTTCTTCATCTTTGAAGATTTATCCAAAATCCCTTGTGGTTGCATTTAATCTATTGCCGGGCTTAGATTATTTGTTAAGGTATGCTTGCTAGTTCTTGTGTTGCTAGTTGGTGGAGCCATTAGGTTTTTGTTTGTGAAAGTAGCCTTTGGGTTTTTCTTTCTTGAGCTTGAATCTAAATCATAACACTCATCATCTTCTTCTTCTTTTCCATCTTTTTATTGTCATATTTCTTGTTTGGGTTATTGGATATTATTACAAGAACAAATCCGGGCAACATATGTTTATTGAATCCTTAAGATTCACATTATTTGGTATCAAGAGCCATTGGTTCTTGTTCTTGTAATTATTAGAAATTTATCAAAAAAAAAGAATGAAAGAAAAAAAAAGTTATACTTCAAAATATATCCACGGGCTTTAGCTATAAATCGGTATACATATTGTTGGGTATGCCAAATTGATTATTCCAAAGTTGTAGACCAAAATTGAATCAATTGTTGGGTCTATTGTTGTTGGGTGAAATTGTGCACACAAATTGTTTGTTGATTTGTCCCATTGGCCTAGCACCCTACTTTCACTTATCTTGTGGCTTCTTGGACTAGTTTTCACTTGCCTAGTTGTATATCTTGTTTATGCTATTTGTGCAACCCTTGAGATTACATCGTCGAGAGCAAGTGAGAGAGAGTATCTAGCCACTAAATCTCTAAGCCTTCCGAGAGATTTTGGGTGTGAGTTTGGGGAATTGGGGACATGCTTTGTGGGTTGGGAAGTGAGCTCCTCCCTAAAATCTCCATTCTTGGGTGTGTGCATTGTTTGTGTTACTAACAAAAGGGACTTGTCCCTAGTCTTGTGCAATTTGTTTTGTAGGTACTTGAAATGGTGAACTCTAGGCATGACTCGCCTATAAATCAAGTTGCCTCACCATCCGATGTTACTATCGAAGAGATGTTCTCCTCAATCATGAAGGAGATGCACGAGGTGCGGGACAATGTGAATGCTATGCAAGGAGGATTTACGACTTTTCATGAGGATATAGCCCTCCTCAGAGATCGAGTTAGGCATAACCATTCCATAGCACCTAGTGACCGAGAGAGACATGATTGGAGTGGCTACAACTCAAGGTACCATGATGATGGACTTGATAGAGGGAGTAGAAGGGAACGAATTCCAAAGTTCCATGGAGAGTCACACTCTAGGGGGATGAGGGATCATGGTCATCATAAGGTGCATGAGTGGCTAATGGAGGAAGAAACCTCAAGTAAAGCAAGGAAGAGCTCAAACTCTCAACATTATGGTTGTGGCACAAGCGGAAGAAGTGTCCCACCAAAGAAGGTGGACTTATCTCATCCTAGCTATCACACGAAGGTTTCGTCGTGGTTGTCATCCAATTTCCCTCCTTCAAAGAGCTTGATTCAAAGTGAGCGTGACAATGTTAATCGCATTGTTAAAGAGCGTGTCAAATATAGGGTGGATTTTATTGCCAACGAAAATGAAGAGCAATGTGACGATGAAAAAGAGTCTACGGCCATATATGAAGAAGACGCACACCCAACTTTCAATGATGGTGTGTCAAGCATAGTGGAAGCCGAAGACGAATGTGAACCGTTGAATGCCCTTCAAATCTTGAACACCGAACCAAAGCTACATGAGGTTGCTAATGGAAACAAGCACTTGAGAGAGGATCGAGAGAAAGACAAAAAGCTAGAGAGTGAGGGCATGCTTCAAAAGCCAATAGAGTGTGAGAAAAGGCAAAAATGTGAGACGCAAAAGCCAAGAGAGAGTGGTGGGGGTGAGTGTGAATCAAAGCTATCAAGAGAGAAAAACTACAAGCATGTGAGAAAAAAAAGTGGCTTGTTAGATTATAAGGTCAACCTTGGGTGGGCACTAGATAATCCTTTGCTTTTTGCCCTTGGTGAGAAATATAAACTTCTACCCACTAACACTTCTTATATTTCTTTTTGTGTTGATGAGCCTTTTATAGTGAGTAAAATTGAAGACATGGAAGTGAGACATCATGATGCATCATGCAAATGGCTTGGAAACTACCTCACCGAAAAATGATCAAGAGGAACAAGAGCAAGTCGAAGAACTCATTGCCCAAGGTTCAAGTACACTATCCTTGCTTCCTTGTGATGTTTCTTTGAAGTGCTTAGATAAGATTGATGTGTTGGACAATAACTTGCTTTGCAAAATTGATTTGAACCATGTTGAGCCTATCTTGTACTTAAAGCATGAGTTTGTAAATTCAAGAGTGACACATGTGAATAAGATTGATTTTGAAAAGCCGGCTTGTGATGATAGCTTTGTCATTGGTGATTTGTGGCATCAAGAGCTTGAATATTTGAATACCAAGTCCATATTTTCATCTTATGTTGACCCCTTCTTGAGAAATCCAAGCATTGATAAGTATGTTATTTCGATTTTGGATTCTAACTTGAAAGATGAAATGACTTCCTTGCATACTAAGATGTCTAAGCCTTCACTTATTCGCAATTTTAAGTTTCATAAACATGTGGATGAGAATGTTGATGACTTTAGAACTTGGTATTTGCTATGTTTTCATTGCAAAATGGTTAGACCCTTCAATGGGATTGGGATGTTCTATGATTGTTTTGTGAAGGACTTTTCCACTCACATGTCTTTTGTGGGTTATGTTGTGATTAAAGTCATAGTAATGCATTGTTCCCATGTGTGTGCCCATGTCTTGAAATTGTTAGAGCAATTGCGAGGGACTTATTTTTATAAGTTTCTTATGTTAATTGATATTATGTTTTACAAGATTCATGTGGTGTTATACAAGGTTCACATGTCTTGTGTTGAGCATACCCTACATGCTATGCACAATGATTTTTGGTCACATTCTTCTCATAATAATGATCACTTCTTCAAAGTATTGGAGCAATTAAGTAAGCATCATGTTGACAACCTTGATTCTATACTTGGCATGATTCCTTGTAAGCTTCAAGAAAATAATCTTAAGATTGAGGTCTCCTTTGTTCTTATTGCTAAATTCGATTTTGAATGTGATAGTGGAAGTTGGTTCGTTGATTGTGATTTTGAGAACCATCTCCTTGTTTGTGAAATATCTTTTGGGCTCCAAAGTGAAATCAACCTCTTGTATTGTACTATGTTATTTGATTTAGACTCACTCGATTTTGTAGGTGTACTTGATCGGGATTTGAGGACAAATCCTTCAAAAGAAGGAGAGGATGATGTGAACCCGAGTGTCCCAAAGAAAAATCGAAGAACCGGATTTAAGGACAAATCCTTTCACAAAGAAGGAGAGGATGATGTGAATCCGGGTATTCACAATCATAAAATACAACGATGTCGCCGTGGGTTGATTGGGGTCCGAAAAGAGGGTGGAGACATGTCAAGGTGCTCAAGGCCTCGTGGGAGGAGGGAACGGAAGCGACGCCCGTCCAAACATTTCTTATGGAGTCATTTGCCCCTCACTGCGCGACTTTCGTATAATGGCCATAACTCTCTCATCCGGACTCCGATTGGGGCGTTTAAGATACTCACGCGAAGCCCTTTCGAAGAAGAAGACAATGCAATTGGAGGTTTCCAGAGAACAACGCCCGAACGGGCGATTTGCAAGGAAAAACGCCCGACCGGGCGTTCCGACAGTTTTTCTGTCGCGAATTCCAGAGAGTTTGCCCGACCGGGCAGTTTGCGCGACTTGCGTTTTTGGAATCCTTTTGGCTCTTTTATTTAGCACTTTTATCCTCTTGTATAAATACCCATATCTAGGGTTTTTATGAGCAGCTTTGAACTCATTTGTAAACAAACAAAGTCTCAATATTGAGCATCCTTCTTCATCTTTGAAGATTTATCCAAAATCCCTTGTGGTTGCATTTAATCTATTGCCGGGCTTAGATTATTTGTTAAGGTATGCTTGCTAGTTCTTGTGTTGCTAGTTGGTGGAGCCATTAGGTTTTTGTTTGTGAAAGTAGCCTTTGGGTTTTTCTTTCTTGAGCTTGAATCTAAATCATAACACTTATCATCTTCTTCTTCTTTTCCATCTTTTTATTGTCATATTTCTTGTTTGGGTTATTAGATATTAGTGCAAGAACAAATCCGGGCAACATATGTTTATTGAATCCTTAAGATTCACATTATAATAAAAAAAACATGTCAACTTTAAGTTACAAGCACATACATTTAGATTAAAAAAAAGGTAATGAAATGACGTGGTTTGTGCAAATAAAAAAAATTTAGAAGGTTAACTGTTAACCAAGTTGAGAGTTCTGCTGCGACTTCTCATGACAAATAAGAACGGTAGCGACGAAATGCAAAAAGAGATTCTGGTAATTTCGCGGCAGATTCGTACACTAAGGAATTGCAGTCTACTAATTCAACTGTAGGTTTGACCATTGAAGAATCACGCATCCAATCGAGATGTTTTAATTTGTAGCAATGTTGTATGCTTAGGAGCTTAAGCCTCGGGAGGCTTCCATGTTTAGCTCTCAATTGCACCAAATCGGCATCTTCAATTATAAGTGTCTCAAGTTTCATAAAATAGCTCGGTTCTATGTCCCACTCTAGGCCTCGAAAGGCATAATGTTCTATCCCGAGGATAATAAGATTTGGTAGCATCGAACCAATGTCGTGCATGTACTGCCAAGGATACCCTAAACCACTCAAATTCAATATAGTAAGACTTGATGGGAACATTGAAAGAGGAACCATAGTCTCCCACTTCATATCGGGCTGATCTACAGCATATGAAAGACACGTCAAATTCTGGAGTTCCTCTGAGATATTAGCCAAGCCATTCAATGAGTTGCTATCATCGTCTTCATCATAAGCCTTCCTCACCCTAGAAATGTATAGACACCTTAAATTCGGAATTCTTTTACGAATTTTTCTAGTGCAACTCTTTGTACCCACGCCCGAAATAAAATAGACTTTGTCCAAAATAACATTAGATTAGAATAAGGGGTTGGCAGGTCCCTTCTAGGTTTTGCATGTCCCATATTCCCATCGGCATATATGGCAGAACTCCGCGCTTTATAATGTGCACATATGGATTGATAATCAAGAATTGAAGGTGTAAAAGGTTGGATATGGAAGCAGGAAGCTCGATGTTGTAAGTTAGGGAAAGATACTTTAGACAAACTAGTTTTAGAATTTTGGGTGGAATCTGATAAAATCGGACCATAAAAGCATGTAGTACCCTGAGCAACTTGCAATCCATGGCATGTACCGGCACTGGATAAGGGTGAAAAGGACCATAACAGAGGAGAGAACGGACAGTGGATGGAAAATCACTTTTTATTGAATCATACACTTCTTTGATGGCAAATAAAGTGTTGGAATGTACACACAACCGACTCTGGCCTTTCATATCTTCATTGCAACTTTGTAAAACATGCAAAAACTTAATTTTACTAGCTTCTTTCCTACACAAGTACTGCCAACAAGAATGCACACGAAAATCTCCATTTGAAAACCAAGAAAATGGTTCAGGATTCCATAGAAGAAGATTGAAATATTTAGCAAGCACCTCCAGGCAACGAGACGCAACATGTTCAAACCCATTCTCTTTCAAAATTTGTGTTCCAGGTGGTTCAAGAAACCCCTCAGAACTTATACAACAAATGAGGTTGATGTGTAGTAAAAGGTCACGATACGGGAGGAAAGCTCCCAGAAAGAGAAATAACATTTTCAAATATTGAGGTGAGTATTCATAGCTTGGGAAAAGTACCTCTACAATTTGATCATATGCATCCACGAAGATTGAATTATGTTGTGTTTCAGCTACCACAGTCCAACATTTGTGGATACTCTTGTCAAGCTCTTCTCGGTTACTCTCATTGGCTTTTCTTAGGAGACCTGCAACTGTTACTATCATAAGTGGAAGACCTTCACATTTTTCTGCAATCTTTTCTCCCAATTCCTCAAGGTAAAGTGGGAAACCTTTTTCACCAAACACCTTCTCACCAAGTAATTTCTTACTTTCTTCTTTATTCAACAAGCATAGTTTACGAGAAATTGGAGAATCTTGAATTCTTAGCCTGCTTGTAAGCAAAATTTGGACATTCTTTTTTCTCAAGCTATCCATTAATTGTGTGTCCCATTTCCATACATCATCCAACAAAATGAGACATTTCTTATACTTGAGTCTCGCTTTCAGGAGTCCAAGTAATTTCTTGTAGTCATCGTCGTCTCTTTGGGTAAGCATTTGGTGGTGAGTGCTGGGATTCACTTGAGCTAGAATGCATCGTAATGTTCCATTAGATTCACATTTTCTGCCCACTTGAAATGAATCTGAATCAATGGATCGACAAATAATTTCTTCACAAAAGTGGTCTTTCCAACCCCCGCCATCCCAGTAACTAATAACTGATTCCCTTCATTCTCTATCAGATAATCCCTCACTTGTTCAAATTGATCGGACAATCCAACCATGTTTGAGTTGATTCCACGAAAATTGATTCTTGAGGAAAGAGATTCACCTTCTTCTTCAGGCATATTCAGCAGCTCCATAAAATACTCTGCTTCCATCACCGTAACCCTCTCGATGAAGCAATCAACACTCTGCCGCAGACTCTGCATATCTACTAAGAATGACAAGCGATCGCTCTCACCTCCTGACGAGCTTTCGAGATGTGGAAGAATCTGATCGGTGTAGTGGGACTCTAGTGAATCTTCGAACTCCCATATGACCTCTTTGATTCGTTCGTCCAAATCATTCACCTTCTTCCTGATCTTACTGCAGCTCGTCTCATCCAACTTTAGCAGAACTTTCTGCAAGCAGCACATAGCATCATAGGCAGATTGTAAGATCTGCGGAGAGGGAGGAATCAGCGAGATGCGAAACGATTGTAGAAGACTCTGGATGGTATTCTTGAGAGAAACCGCAGCACCATAAGCCGCCATCACCCAATTGGAATATCAATTATCAAACACAGAGTTAAGGGAATTCTGCAATTGTATTCTGACAAACTACAACAGGTTGAAATTTGTTATATATATATAATATATTGCTTTTCGACATAAACAAGATGGCAATGGTAAAAGACATTTAAGCTAGATGTGGAAATAATACTATTCAATTGAATGGAGTATATTTTTTTTACTCCATAAAAGATCAAACCACATAAAAACAATGTACCAAGCATAGATTTCATCTAAACAATTTATTTATAACTCAAGAGTTAGGTGAAAAACAAAGTGAAAATCATGCAAAAATACAGTTCAACATTTAGGCTTCATAATCCCCAACAAAATCCAACAAGTCATTATCCTTAGATTCAGAAACAGCATGGTAATTCAGCTGTAATGATGGGATAACGCAGCGTTTGACCTCTCATTTGCCTGCAAATTGATAAATGAACACATGACATGAGTGTCCATAAATATTCAAAACATGTTTTGTTATTTAAGCTTATAGTTGAGATCTTAGGTCTTGTGTTTGATGTCCAAGAAGATATGTGAAAAAGTGCAGTCAACAACCTAAAGAACATATACTGCAATGAAATATGACTGACAAAGAAACCTAAAATTTGAATCACAAGCACTAGCTTTTTAGTTAAGAAAGAAATGAAAATTTACGCGATCTGTGCAAATGAATTGAAGTAGGAAGGCTAACCTGTTAACCAAGTTGAGAGCCCAGCAACGAATTCTTATCTCAAATAGAAGAGTCGCAAAGAACTGTGAAGAGAGATTCTGGTCTTAATTGTTTGGCAGAAATGACAGCTAAGGGATTGCACTCAACTAATTCAATTGTAGACATATCAACCATTGAGGAATCATGCGTCCAATCTAGTTGTTGCACTTTGTAGCAATTTCGTATGCTTAGGAGCTCGAGCATTGGGAGGCTTCCATGTCGTATGCTTGAGGGAATAGGTTGACCTTCTATTTCAGGAATATTCAGCAGCTCTATATCGTACTCGATCTTCATCACCGCCACCCTCTCGACGAAGCAATCCACACTTTGATGCAAACTCTGTAGATCTAGAGAGAAAGGCAAGTGATCTCTCCCACTTTCAAGTTGTGGAAGAATCTGACTATAGAAATGGGATTCTAGTAAATCTTCGAATTCCCATATGACCTCTTTGATTTGGTCATCCAAAGCATTCACCTCCATCCTGATCTTGCTGTAGCCCGTCTCGTCCAACTTTAGCAGAACTTTCTGCAAGCGGACCATCGCGTCAAAGGCGAGTTGTAAGATTTGAGGAGAGGGAGGAACCAGCGAAATACGAGACGATTGTAGAACACGCTGAATCGTATTCTTGAGAGAAATCGCAGCACCATAAGCAGCCTCACACACAACTGAAATCAAAACAGAGTAGGCTGCAATTTTTTAGCAGTAAAATATTACATCATGAAAGTAATATATTACAGTATTTATTTCATAAGAAACCAATTCCCAAATTCAAGTCTATAACATTTTAATTCAAAGATGATTTTGGACTAAATTGGACCCAATAGGCCAATACATCATTTTTCAACATCCAATTCATCCGAGCTCTATGTGCAACTAGTGTTGTTAAACTAGCTAACCAATTCGATCCGGCCTGAGCCCACTGGGCCAAAATGGACGAATCAAAGCAGGCGAACCCGAATTTTGGTCTTAAAAGGGTTGATGCCTGAGTGCTTCGGCTCTCGCATCGCCCGTGAGCTTATGCCCTACTGGCTCGACCCTACCTAGCCCGAGTAACCGATATACAAAACTTTAAAAATATGCATTTTCCAATCCAATAACAAAGGGAAACATAAATTGAAGTGAGATATGTATGACATGAACCCTATTTACCTCTAATCTTGAAGCTCAATCCAACTATAACCAGCTTCTTTCCTCACCTCTATCTCCTTCATCACCCTCCTCACTCTCGCCGCCCCGTCCCAATCCCCATGATGAGCATACACATTCGACAAGCTCACGTACACAAACTCATTATCCCCCTCAAGCTCCACCACCTTTCCAGCTGCAACCTCAGCCACCCGAACATCCCCACAGCTCACACAAGCACCAAGCAACGCCTTCCAAACCATCGCACAAGATCCGAACCCGAGCTCACCAATCATCCCCTCAGCACCCCTTACATCCCCTTCTTGTCCCATCACCTTTATCATCAAACAACAATGCTCTGGCGTAGGATCAACCCTATACTCAATCCTCATCGCGTCAAAGTAGCCCCTCACGACGTCTAAACGAGCCCCACCCTGCCAGCATGCGGATAGAACATTGAGGAATGTGATCTCATCCGGCTCCAAATCTTTAGCCCCTTTCATCTGCTCGAAGAGCTCAAACACCTTCCTCATGTCACCATTGTGTGTGTAGCCTGATAACAACGCGTTCCAAGTGACTAAATTCTTCTCGGGGAGGGACTCAAACAACCTCTCCGCCTCCTCCACCGCCCCACACTTGAAGTACATGTCAATAAGCGCACTCCCCACCACAACTTGCTCAAACAAAACTTCAAGGCGCAGCAATGCGTCAAACCACCTAACGCGAGAGAGGACAATCCAGCTAAGAACACTCGAAAACGTGAACTCATCCATACGAACACCACATGAGTGCATCTTGGAGAAAAACCTCACGGTGTCTCTGCCTCTTCCCCTGTTCGTATACCCTGTTATGATCGCATTCCAGGAAGACGAGGTCGGGTTCGGCATCCTTAAAAGCAGAGATATTGCATCGTCCACCACTCCATACTTTGCGACGCCATCTATTAGCTCATTGTACGAGATGGTGTCGGGATTAGGCATTCTACTGAAAACAGCGAACGCCTCATCAAGCGCCCCGTTTCTAGCATTTGCAGCAAGAACAGAGTTCCATGTAATTATATCCTTCTCAGCAATTTCTCCGAAAACCTTCATCGCGTCGGAAACGCAGCCGCATTTCCCGTACATATCAATCAAGCAATTAGCCACAAACTCGCTGCATTCAGCACCATATTTCACAATCTTGGAATGCAAAGATTTCCCATCCTTCACTCTGTTCAGTTGGCCACAAGCACATAGAGCCGATGTGAACGAATACGAATCAGCAGCAAGATTTGATTTTTCCAGATGAGAAAACAATTTTAATGCTCGATGAAACTTACCAGAATGATCATACCCCGAAATCAGAGAGTTCCAAGAAACCAGAGTTGGTTCAGGAATTTCGTCGAACACATAGTGAGCGTTGTCAACGAGCTCGAACTTGACGTAGAAATTTATCAGAGATGTGGAGACGAATACGTTGGTGATGAACCCAGATTTGAGAACCTGCAAATGAAGCTGTTGGCCGTGGGAGAAACGGCGTTTACTGGTACAGTCGCGGATAAGATGAACAAGATTGTAGGTATTCATTCGGCATTCGGATAACTGATCACTTTTCAAGAATAGCAGCAGAATATCTGCTAATTTGCAGGTGCAAAGTTGGGAAAGTGGTGAAGAAATTCAGTTGGCTTTAAAAAGGCTAGTTTTATGTACTCTGTCATGTCTCGCGCGCCTGAGATAATACTTCCTCTGTCCCATTAGAAATCGAATGTTTTCTTTTTTGAATTTTCCACTAAAAATAAAACGTTTTCTAAAATATAAATGACACCCTCTCTACTTTTCTCCCTGTCTTATTTTACTCTCTCTTCATTAACTTACAAAACACCACTGCATAAAATCTTGTACCGAAACTAAATGTTTCATATTTATTGAGACGGAGGGAGTAAATTTTTAAGTCGGCATGAGATTTTTGGAATAATTGTTAAAATGATTAATTGAAAAGAGAAAAAGTGAGTGTAAATATTAAATGAAAAAGAGAGATAGTTAGATTTTAGCTAGAGAAATGAAAAACAGTGAGAAAAGATTATCAAAAATAGAAATATGTCATTTTGATTGGGACAATATAAAATGAAAAGTGTTTCATATTAAGGGAGTACTATAATTTGCTTCCTCTGTCCCATAAAAATAAGAACATTTGAGATGATATGAAAATTAATGCATAAATTAAGTAAAAGAATAAGAAGGTATTTAAAATTGTGTTAGTGAGCAGTGGGACACGTTATTATTTTTGTTTAATGGTTGGCCATAAACTAAGCAAGGAGATGAGGCTTCGGTTGGGCTGAACAAGGGGAAGAAAGAGGCCCAATTAAAGCTACTGTTGAAAGCCCATCAATGAAAAGGCCCAAGCAAGGGAAGACAATAACGGCCTGCAAGGGAATGTCAATTTAGCTCTAAGTGAGAAAAAACTAAATTTCTAGAAATAATTTTGTATTAGTAGTAATTGATCGCATAGAGATTGCATGCAAATGGTAATAAGGTAACACCAACAATGACTTAACCCTAGTTTCAAATAGTAATTGAAATTAAATACATAACCTAGGACCAAGAACAACATAATAATACCTACAACTCTAGAATATTAGAGCTTTGGCAAGTGATGAGAGAAATTAATTATATATTAATATAATCCATGAATTAGGGAATAATCCATGCAATGTTTTTCACACATATCTAATTGACAACAAATTTTTTGTTACAAACATAATTCAACATTATGGCTTCCCAATCCTCAACAAATTCTCACAAATCAATATTCTAAGATTCAAGAAACAACATGGTAAGGCATGTCGCATGTGACCCCTTTCAGCTCTCTCATTTGCCTGAAAATGATAAATGAATATATGATGTGAGCATACACAAGCATTTTAATTAAGAAAGAATTCAAGTGATGTGGTTTGTGCATGCATATAAATGAAGTAGGAAGGCTAACCTCTATTAACCAATTTCAGAGTATAGCTACAACTTCTCATCTCAAAAAGAAGAGTAACAACGAACTCTAAAGTATGATTTCGGTGTTAATTGCTCAGCAGAAGCAACACCTAAGGGATTGCACTCAATTAATTCAATTGTAGGCGTTCTGGCCTTTGTGGGATCACGCGTCCATTCGAGTTGTTCTAATTTATAGCAATGCCGTATACTTAGGAGGTTAAGCCTTGAGAAGCTTCCATGTTGAGCGGGATAGTGTCGGGATTAGGCATTCGACTGAAAACAGCAAACGCCTTATCAAGCGCTTCGTTTCTAGCATTTGCAGCAAGAACAGAGTTCCATGATATAATATCCTTCTCAGCCATTTCTCCGAGAACCTTTATCGCACCAGAACCGCAGCCGAATTTCCCGTACAAATCAATCAAGCAGTTGGCCACAAACAGGTTGCATTCAGCGACAGTTTTGATGCAACAACAACAACAAAAAACGGCCCTACTTACTATTACAAGTTCGCGAATTAATTATTACACATATTAATTGCTTATCAAGAACAAGTGAATTCTAGGCTATTACAATTTTATAATTTTCATCAAATATAACAAAAAAGTATCACCTAATTCAATATACAATCAAAACAAAGTGAAAATCATGCATAAAGCAGAGAGATTATTGAATATGGGAAAAAAGCAAGCAATGTTTTAACAGAAATTTAAGCTTACAATAGTTTTGGTTACAAATATAATTCAACATTCAGGTTTCATAATTCTCAACAAAATCCAACAAATCACTATCCTTGAATTCAGGAAACAACATGATAATACACTTGAAATGATGGGACAATGCGACATCTGACCCATTTTATTTCTCTCATTTGCCTGAAAAACAGTAAATGAATATTGGATGTGACACTATAATAAAATAAAACAAAAATATGTCTAAGTTTAAATCACAAGCAGAAGCATTTTAGACGAAAAAGAAATGAATTGACGTGGCTTGTGCAAATTAAAAAAAAAAAAAAAGTAAGAAGGCTAACCTGTTAACCAAGAACGGTGGAAATGAAATGCAAAGAGAGATTCTGGTAATTTCGCAGCAGATGCGTAAACTAAGGGATTGCAGTCAACTAATTCAACTGTAGGTGTGACCATTGAAGAATCACGCATCCAATCAAAATGTTTTAATTTGTAGCAATATTGTAGGCTTAGGAGCTCAAGCCTTGGGAGACTTCCATGTTGAGCTCTCCATTGCACCAAATCGGTGTCTTCAATTGTAAGTACCTCAAGTTTCAAAAAACACCTTGATTCTATATCCCACTTTGGACCTCGAAAGGCATAATGTTTTAAATGAAGGATTTCAAGATTTGGTAGCATCGAACCAATGTCGTTCATGTACTGCCAAGGATACCCTGAACCACTCAACGTCAACATTCCTAGACTTGAGGGGAACATTGTAAGAGGAACCATAGCCTTCCACTTCATATCAGGCTGCTGAACTACATATGTCAATTGCAACAAATTCTGAAGTTCCTCTGAGATATTAGCCAAGCCACTCAATGAACTGCTATCATCATCTTCATCATAAGGCTTCCTCATACTAAAAATTGATAGATGCATTAAATTTGGGATTCTTTTGAGAATTTCTGCAGTGCAACTCTTTGTACCCACGCCAAGAACATATAACACTTTGTCCAAAATAGCATTAGAATCAGAATTGGGGGTTGGCAGGTCTCTTCCCGCAACTCTCAGTAATCGTAGGTTTTGCATGTCCCATATTCCCATTGGCATATATGGCTGAGCTCCACGCTTTATAATGTACACATATGGATGGACAATCAAGAATTGAAGGAGCAAAAGGTTGGATATGAAAACAGGGATCTCATTGTTGCAAGTTAGGGCAAGGTACTTTAGACAAATTAGTTTCAGAATCTCAGGTGGAATATGATAAAATCGGACCATAAGAGCATTTAGTACCCTGAGCAACTTGAAATTCATGGCATGTATTGGCAATGGATAAGGGTGGACTGGACCATGACAAAGGAGAGAACGGACAGTGGATGAACAGTCACTTTTTATTGAATCATACACTTCTTTGATGGCAAATAAAGAGTTGGAATGAGCACATAACCGACGCTGTCCTTCCATAACTTCATAGCAACTTTGTAAAACATGCAAAAACTTGATTCTACTAGCTTCTTTCTTACACAAGTGCTGCCAGCAAGAATGCACACGACAATCTTTATCTTTATTTGAAAACCAAGATGGTCCTTCCGCTTGAACATACCATAGAAGAAGAAGATGATAACTTTTAGCAAGCTCGTCGATCCAGTCGAACAAAAGAAATTCCCAAGCATGGTCTTTATCCGTAAGCTCTTCTAAAGTTTGTTCCCCAATTTGTTCAAAAAACCCCTCAGCATTTACATAGAATATGAGCTCATGTAGATCAATATTTCTATATGGGGGGAAAGCTCCCAAATAGAGAAAAAACATTTTGAAAACTTGAGGCAAGTAGTCATAGCTTGGGTAAAATACCTCAGATATTTTATTATATGCATCCTCAAAGACTGAACTATGTTGTTTTTCGGCTACCTCAGTCCAGTATTCATGGATACTCTTGTTAAGCACTTCTCGATTTAGGAGCTCTTCAGCTATACTCTTGTTGGCTTTTGTTAGGAGCTTTGCAACTGTAACTATCATAAGTGGAAGACCTTCACATTTTTTTGCAATCTTCTCTCCCAATTCCTCAAGGTAAAGTGGGAAACCTTTTTCACCAAATACCTTCTCACCAAGTAATTTCTTACTTTCTTCATTATTCAAAAAGCGTACTACACGAATAATTGGAGAATCTTCAATTCTCAGCCTGCTTGTAAGCAAAATTTGGACATTCTTTTCTCGCAAGCTATCCATTAATCGTGTGTCCCATTCCCATACATCATCTAGCACAATGAGACATTTCTTATCCTTCAGTCTCTCTTTCAAGAGTCCAAGTAATTTCTTGTTGTCATCGTTGCCTCTTTGGGTAAGCATTTGGTGGTGAGTGCCGGGACTGGGGTCCACTTGGGCTAGAATGCACTGTAATGTTTCATTGGATTCACATTTTCTGCCCACTTTGACCCATGCTCGAAGCTCGAAATGTCTCTGAATCGATGGATCATCAAATACTCTCTTAACAAGAGTTGTCTTTCCAACCCCTGCCATCCCAGTAACTAAAAACTGATTCCCTTCATCTTTGATCAGATGATCCTTGACTTCTTCAAATTGGTCAGATAATCCAACCATCTCTGAGTTGATTCCACCAAAATCAATTCTTGAGGAAAGAGTTTCACCTTCTTCTTCTGGCATATTCTCCAGTTCAATATCATACTCCGCCTCCATGGCCTTCACCCTATCGATGAAGCAATCAACACTCTGCTGCAGACTCTGCAGATCGACAGAGAAAGACAAGCGATCTCTCTCGCCTTCGAGCTGAGGAAGAATCTGATCGTAGAAATGGGATTCGAGTAAATCTTCGAATTCCCATATGACCTCTTTGATTCGGTCATCCAAAGCATTCACCTTCGTTCTGATCTTGCTGTAGCCGGTCTCGTCCAATTTTAGCAGAACTTTCTGCAAGCAACACATAGCATCATAGGCAGATCGTAAGATCTCAGGAGAGGGAGGAACCAGCGACATGCTTGACGATTGTAGAATATCCTGAATCGTGTTCTTGAGAGAAACGGCAGCACCAAAAGCTGCCATCACCCAAGAGGTGGTGCTAGACGTAACAGTGGAGAGTTTGTGGTGGTAGTGAAGAGGGATAAGTTGCAAATCTATTGTCTACAAAGTCAGCGCTGCACCATAAGCCCCCATCGGAATTATGAATAAGAAAGGCGGAGTAGGATGCAGTTTTTGGAGGTGAAGAGGAAGAAGTTGGTGACGGCGGTAGGTGGTGGTGGTGGTGGGATTTGGAAATTTGAGCTGCAATTGGTATACTGAATTTGCAATCAACGTGTATCGACAAACGATCCCTCAATCAACATTTTGTCATTATAACTTTTTAGTGTGCATTTGTTTTAATAATAATCCATCTGTCCACCATTAGGAGTTCCATTTGAATTCGACACGTGTTTTAATAACTATCCCCTCCGTCTCATAACAAGTGATGGATTTCTTTTGGACACGAGATTTAAGAAAATGATTTATATTGAGTTAAAGTGGAGAGAGTAATGTGGAGTATGAGAAAGGAAAAAGTAATAGAGATAAAGAGATGCTGACTTCAATAATTGGAGTATAATTTTTTGGTTAACTTCTGGTCAATCATATCACTTTTAGAAATATAATTTTAATGTTAGTTTTTGTATTTTTACGATTGTGTTATACCATTAAAGTTTTGATGAATTTAATTTGTCGTTTAAATCATAACTTTTGATTGATTTCTGACAAAAATTGTATAAAAGTGAAAACAAAATTTATTTTTAAAAGTTAGTACTCCGTATGATATTGATAAGAAGTTAACCAAAAGTTAAAATAACAGTTTTCCTATTTCTTAAACATTTAATTTGGCAATTTATATATGTATGGTGTATGCTAGCCGGTAAAATTGACTATACAAAGATGATTTAAATATAACTATACCAACTCGATTATTGAAGTCAGCAATCAGCATTTCTGATAGAAAACTAATCTATGTGAAAGAGATATTAACAAATGTGTCATCTATTTTTCTAATATTGTAACAAATTTTCCTGACTAATACAAATAATTGTGACTAGTGGCCAATAAACTAACCATTTTAAATTTTATGTAAAATACTCCATTATTCTATATCTTGCTTCTCGAAGAAGAATATTTTATTACTGCATAACTAACCATACCTGCTCAATTATTTAAGTCAACAATAAGAATTGCTAATAGAAAATGAAGCGTTAAAATGAAAACGGTTAAGTGTCTACAAAGTATGTATCGATTAACGATACCACAGTTCATGCCATAGACTACGCTTAAATTAATTGATCAGATGAATGTTTATAATTTTTAGTTCAATTGAGTACTACTATAAAGATGATTATATATGCAAGATCTAATTTTTGGAATTGACTTGTTATTAAGTGCACGTAAAATGATATATATCCAAATTGCTATGGCAGAGATAAACTCTCTATACTCCGTTAAAGGAGATTTATTTTAGGAAAAGAAAGTTGATGATGTTAAAAACCAAAGAATGCCGATCTGGCCGAAACAAAGTGTCTCTTAAACGCTTCAATTAGTGAGACACGAAAGGAAAACGAATCACTTAGTTACAAATTACTATTGTTAAATTAGAAAAATAACAACTTAGAATCGAAAAATAATTCAGTTCATAGTGACCATCTATCCCTTGATTTTGTCATCTTTGGGCGGAGGACATGGTGGTGGAGGTGGTGGCGAAGAAGGAGTTGGTCACGGCGGTAGGTTGTGGTTTAGATTTACAACTTTGCATAAATGTTTTGTTAAATTGTAGGTAAGTTATAGCTATTCTACTATAACTCCATTTTATGATCTGAAAAGTCAACAATATATCTAGCTTTCATTTAGGCCATCCACAATAGAAATAGCCCAGCAATAGCCCAGCCATAGCCTAGCCACTGCCACATCATCAGCACTAAAAATCCTTCTGCCACATCATCAAAACAAGCAAATAGCCCAGCAATAGCCCAGCCATAGCCTAGCCACATACTATCCACATCACTATTAACAAATATATACAAAATGCAATAATTAACAATAACGCAATATACGAAATTTAATTTACGAGACATATACGGGAAAATTTCACTAATATTAATAAAATTTAAAAAGTACATAATTAAAAAAAATTACATAATTAAAAAAAATTACATTAATTAAATTTACAAATGAAAATTTAAAATAACATTACAACTTAAAGTTAAAAAATAAAAAAAAGACATAATTAAAATCTTAAAAAAATAAAAATGACATAATTTAAAATACAATTTTATAGAAAATCCTTGAATGAGATTGTCCCACATCGAAAGTGGAACATAAAACATTCAAGGATATCTCTCTATAAAAGAGAAACATCCTTGAATGAGTTTGTCCCACATCGAAAGTGGAACATAAAACATTTATGGATATCTCTCTATAAAAGAGAAACATCCTTGAATGAGTTTGTCCCACATCGAAAGTGGAACATAAAACATTCAAGGATGTCTCTATAAAATAGAGGCAACCAAGAATGAGTTTGTCCCACATCGAAAGTGGAACATAAAACATTCAAGGATATCTCTCTATAAAAGAGAAACATCCTTGAATGAGATTGTCCCACATCGAAAGTGGAACATAAAACATTCAAGGATATCTCTCTATAAAAGAGAAACATCCTTGAATGAGATTGTCCCACATCGAAAGTGGAACATAAAACATTCAAGGATATCTCTCTATAAAAGAGAAACATCCTTGAATGAGTTTGTCCCACATCGAAAGTGGAACATAAAACATTCATGGATATCTCTCTATAAAAGAGAAACATCCTTGAATGAGTTTGTCCCACATCGAAAGTGGAACATAAAACATTCATGGATATCTCTCTATAAAAGAGAAACATCCTTGAATGAGTTTGTCCCACATCGAAAGTGGAACATAAAACATTCAAGGATGTCTCTATAAAATAGAGGCAACCAAGAATGAGTTTCATAAATTCGCAAGCCCATTAAATATATATGGGCTATTACGAATTTCTAGTATAAATTTATTTATAAAAATTGATTTTTATATATAGAAAACAATTTTTATAAATAAATAATATTTTTTTATATTTGATTTTTTTTAAAAAATTCGAATTTCAAAAATTCGAATTTTAAAAAAAAATCGCGCTGGGCGATCCGGGCGCTGCAATAGCGCCGAGCGGATCGCCCAGCGCACCGCCCAGCGCCACGAAACCGCCCAGCGCTGCGCGGTTTCTCTCTCCAATCGTCCGCTGGGCGGCTGCAATAGACCGCCCAGCGCCGGCGCTCGGCTGGGCGGTCGCTGGGCGCCTATTGTGGATGGTCTTAGTGTCTATTTGACCTTTTCAAATATGTGACATAAATTTTCTTAATCAGTGCAAAAAAAAGGAGAATGACTATAATCTTCTTCTTTCTTTGCATTAAAATTTCTCATGCACACACTAACCATTTAATTCAAGTGATCTCTCTCGCTTTCGAGTTGTGGAAGAATCTGATGGGTGAAATGGGATTCTAGTAGATCTTCGAATTCCCGTATGACCTCTTTGATTCGTTCATCCAAACCACTCCATCCTTATCTTGCTGTAGCCGGTGTCCTCCAATTTCAGCAAAACTTTATGCAAGGGATAATATTATCCAAAATGTGCAATTGAGTCCAAACTTTGGAGTTTTGAGATATTATCCAAGCCACTCAATGGATTGCAAGACACTCCATTTGAACAAATTAACATTCTAACCCCTTCTGCTCTCTCATTTGCCTAAAAATGATAAATAATTATAAGATGTGACCATACATAAATAATATTCAAAACATGATTTAAACAGCTTATCACAAATAAGCTTATATAGTTCATATCTTTGGTCATACCATAAGATTCACAAAAACATTGATCTTCTAAAGCTACGCATCGCTCTTAGATGGACGGATGTTGGATATTCCGAAACCCGGGTAGCCTTCCTCATACGTCACGATTCGCCTACTGCATAAGTAGTTCATACAAATGAGGTTAGAAAAAGCACACTAAAAAAATTGCACATATATAAACTATGAAAAAATTGTTCACATACTGCATCCCACATGGAACCGGCCAATTACTCGTCCGGCATCTGAGTCTAAGCACTCGAAGGCTCAACAGATTCTACGTACTCTCCTGGAACATCATGATCAGCTGCTTCAAATGCTTCATCGGCAAGCTGCTCGAGGGAAGACAGTCCAGCAATGCTGCTAAAAACAATAAAAAACGTGAACTCGTCCAAACGAACACTACACGAGTGCATCTTGGAGAAAAACCTCGCCTCGACTAATTCAATCACAGGTGTTTCCTCTGAGTTACCACACAACCAATCGAGATGTTTTAATTTGTAGCAATATCGTAGGCTTATGAACTTAAGCCTAGGGAGGCTTCCATCTTGTCACACTCGCATTTTCTAAGGATAGAAAACACGGTTGATCGCAACTAGGGGAAGATTAAAGAAGCGGGGAAGAAAGGGGAAAAACAACACAACTCGACCATATCTCGAAACAAATGGGAATAACTCGAATAAAATCAGAGTATCTCAACAATCAACAACTCAAAAAGAAATATTATCTCAACGATAAAAGAACTAAAAAGAAGGACAACTACTTAGCGGAAGCATTTGAGAGAAGGAATATGCCACGTGTGAAGACATGACACATTCTAAACACTTAAATTTCTTCAAAGTTCTTGCTCAACACCCACCGCGCCCGTCACGCTCAACCTGCACATTTTTTAAAAAAGAAATGCAGGGTTGAGTACTTGATGCACTCAGTGGACTCATGCCGAAAACATTTTATAAAATATTGTGTCAGCATTTAAAAGTGAACTCGGGGTTTTATAAAAGACCAATTCACCAAAACATTTTCTCGCTCAAAAGTATGGTTGCAGCCCATTTTTCTCTCTCCTCGTACCATATCTGAACCTCCTATGTGAAACGAGAACGTGGCCACATTCCCGATCACTGGACCGGCCAACTCGAAAGATAGCACACGATCCCCTCTTTGTACACTAGCTTGAATAGGGACTCACTCCCTAGACAAACCCGAATTCGATTAAACTCATCTTCTAGTAGGGACTCACTCCCCACTAGGGGATCAGATAGGCACATCCTCAAAAATAAAACACGGCATGACACAATATATTTGGAATTTAAAATAAACTTAGTACATAGTCCTTATTTAAAAAGAAAGCCCACCTCGTTCTCTTAATATTCTTAACTTGAAAACTCTCACTTCACCTTAACTCGCTTGCGAAAGAAAACCCTTTTGAAATAAAATAATAAATTATCAAACTCAAGAAAACATCTAATTAGAATGCATGCATCCTACGTGTGTGCTCGTATTATTCCTCATTTCCTCTTAGAAAGGTTTCTAGGTTCTCGTATTTTAAAAACTCGGCCCGACATCAGCTTCACAAAATAATTAATCCACTTGCATAAATTAATTAACCACACATAAAAAGTAAATTAGAGTATCCCAAAACTTAAAACTAACGAAAAGGAAAGAAATTGTACATATGCTCCCATCCACCTACCTACGCCTCTGTGTCTTACAACACATCCAGAAGAATGAAAAATGAAAACAACTAAACAACTAGCTAAATGAATTTAATATAAATACTCCCAAACACCAAAACGTCTTCTTCATTATATTCTCTGCCCAACACATATTTATTTAACTACAGACCCAACTTCCAAATAATTAAACTCTCTGGCCCAAACCTCTAAATCAATTTTCAGCCTACTTACAAAAATGCTTTCTCTCTCTTTCCTTCTTCACCTAAAACAGAAACTTACAATCCCTCGTCACCATCAACTCGGCTGCTCTCCCTCTCGAGTCTCGACTCTCTCTCTCTCTTTCTCTATTTCTGCACCAGCAGCAGCCGCCGTCCATTAGCGCCGCAAATCGCTGCCGTCACCGCCTCTTCATCGCCGAGCAGCCTTCAATCACAGCTGCTGTTCGCCGTTCAGCAGAATTGGAGCCGCCTCGCCGCCGTTGTCTGTCGGCGCCGGCGGTCAGCTCCTCCGTCGGCAGCGCCGCTTCTCTAACCGGCAAGTTTTCCTCCCCTTTTCCCCCAATTCACTCTTATTAAGTTTTCTAATTATTTGATTTCAGTTATTAATGGGCATCAAGAATTTGAGATTGGAAGAAACAAAAGGCAACATCTAAGCATTAAAGATTGAGGCTTTAATAAATCATTCAACAAATTCCCAAGGGTTAATTAAATTCTCGTGGAGGAACTACCGTGAATTATGAATTATGCCAAGAAAATTGAGGGGAAGAGGCTATACCTATTCGTTCAATGTGCAGGGAGAAAACTTGATGAAACTCACGGCTGCCCTACTCCAAACGTGATGAAAATTTGTGGGATGGTTTGGGTGTATATATTCTCATATAAATTGTAGATTTGAAACTGATATGGAGTAGTTGATATATATAATAATTCTATGGATATTTGGTTTGTTGTAGATATTTTAGGAAGTGGAGATATGGGGAAATCGTTTGGTGATGAGGTTTGGAGATATATATTTGACCAAGTTGACTACAAATTTGAAATAAATAATTGAATTTTTTTTCTCTATTTTTTTACGGGTGTTACACATTTTGAGCTCTCAATTCCACCCAATCAGTGTCTTCAATTACAAGTTTCACAAGTTTCAAAAAACAACTTGATTCTAGATCCCACTTTGGGTCTCGAAAGGCATAATCTTTTAGTATGAGGTTAACAAGATTTGGTAGCATCGAACCAATGTCGTTCATGTACTGCCAAGGATACCCTATACCATTCAGGATTAAAAATGTTAGACTTGATGGGAACATTGAAAGAGGAACCATACTCTTCCACTTCATATTTGCGTACACTACGTCGTATCCAAGAAATATCAAATTCTGGAGTTCCTCTGAGATATTAGCCAAGCCACTTAATGAGTTGCTATCATCATCATCTTCATCATAAGGCTTCCTAACACTATCAATGTATAGAAAAGTTATGTTCGAGATTCTTTTAAGAATTTCTACAGTGCAACTCTTTGTACCCACGCCTGCAATATAACAGACTTTTTCCAACATAGCATTGGAATCAGAATTCGGGGTTGGTAAGTCTCTTCCTGGGACTTGAAGAAATTGTAGGTTTTGCATGTCCCATATTTCCATTGGCATATATGGCACAACTCCGCGCTTTATAATGTGCTCATATGAATAGATTGTCAAGAATTGAAGGTGTACAAGGTTGGATATAGACGCAGGGAGCTCTTTGTTGCACATTAGAGCAAGATACTTTACACAAACCAGTTTTAGAATTTCAGGTGGGATATGATAAAATCGGACACTACGAGCATTTAGTACCCTGAGCAACTTGAAGTCTATGGTATGTATTGGCAATGGATAAGGGTGGACAGGACCATAGCAAAGGAGAGAACGTAAAGTGGATGAACAATCCCTTTTTATTGAATCATACACTTCTTTGATGGCAAATAAAGTGTTGGAATGGGTACACAACCGACGTTGGTCTATCATAACTTCATCGGAACTTTGTAAAACATGCAAGAACTTGATTTTACTAGCTTCTTTCTTACACAAGTGCTGCCAGCAAGAATGCACACGACAATTTTCAGTTGAAAACCAAGATCCTGGATCATAATCATATAGAAGAAGATGATAATTATCAGCAAGCTCTCTCAGGATGATGTACACAAACCAGTTTTAGAATTTCAGGTGGGATATGATAAAATCGGACACTACGAGCATTTAGTACCCTGAGCAACTTGAAGTCTATGGTATGTATTGGCAATGGATAAGGGTGGACAGGACCATAGCAAAGGAGAGAACGTAAAGTGGATGAACAATCCCTTTTTATTGAATCATACACTTCTTTGATGGCAAATAAAGTGTTGGAATGGGTACACAACCGACGTTGGTCTATCATAACTTCATCGGAACTTTGTAAAACATGCAAGAACTTGATTTTACTAGCTTCTTTCTTACACAAGTGCTGCCAGCAAGAATGCACACGACAATTTTCAGTTGAAAACCAAGATCCTGGATCATAATCATATAGAAGAAGATGATAATTATCAGCAAGCTCTCTCAGGATGATGTACACAAACCAGTTTTAGAATTTCAGGTGGGATATGATAAAATCGGACACTACGAGCATTTAGTACCCTGAGCAACTTGAAGTCTATGGTATGTATTGGCAATGGATAAGGGTGGACAGGACCATAGCAAAGGAGAGAACGTAAAGTGGATGAACAATCCCTTTTTATTGAATCATACACTTCTTTGATGGCAAATAAAGTGTTGGAATGGGTACACAACCGACGTTGGTCTATCATAACTTCGTAGCAACTTTGTAAAACATGCTAGAACTTGATTTTACTAGCTTCTTTCTTACACAAGTGCTGCCAACAAGAATGTACACGACATTTTTCATTTGCAAACCAAGATAACGAATCAAAATGAAGTAGAAAAAGATGATAATTATCAGCAAGCTCTCTCAAGATACCGTACACAAAGTATTCTAGAGTCTCTATTCCATCCATAACCTCATTCAAAATATTTTTTCCAATTTGTATGCAAAACCCCTCAGCACTTATATTCCACATGAGGTCTTGTTGATCAATATTGCTATACGGAGGGAAAGCTCCCACATAGAGAAAAAACATTTTTAAAAACTGAGGCAAGTAGTCATAGCTTGGGAACAATACCTCTGATATTTGATCATACACATTCACAAAGACAGAACTTTGTTGTTTTTCAGCTACCTCAGTCCAGTATATTTGGGTACTATTGTCAAGCTCTTCTCCGGTATCCTTGTTGGCTTTTCTTAGGAGACCTGCAACTGTAACTATCATAAGTGGAAGACCTTCACATTTTTCTGCAATCTTTTCTTCCAATTCCTCAAGGTAAGGTGGGAAACCTTTGTCACCGAAAATCTTCTCACCAAGTAATTTCTTACTTTCTTCTTTATTCAATAAGTGTACTTCAAGAAAAAATTGAGAATTTTTAATTCTTAGCCTGCTTGTAAGCAAAATTCGGACATTCTTTTCTTGCAAGGTACCCATTAACTGTGTGTCCCATTCCCATACATCATCCAACACAACGAGGCATTTCTTATCCTTCAACCTCTCTTCCAAAAGTGCAACTACTTTCTGATCGTCAGCATCCTCTCCTTGGGTTGGTCGCGAGTGTTGGGATCCACTTGAGCCAGAATGCACCGTAATGTTTCATTGGATTCACATTTTCTGCCCACCTTGACCCATGCTCGAAACTCGAAATGTTTCTGAATTGATGGATCGTCAAATACTTTCTTAGCAAGAGTTGTCTTTCCAACCCCTGCCATCCCAATAACGGATAACCATTTCTTTTCATCTTCTGCAAGCATATGATCTCTCGCTTCCTCAAATTCATCTGACAATCCAACCATCTCTGAGTTTGTTATGATTTCAGAGAGTTTGAGAGATTGAGAGAGAGTGATTGAATAAGAACTTGAATCTTGAATAAAAGTGAATTGGAGAGAATAGTGGAAATCTTATTCAATGTGTGTGAGTTACAGCTCCAACAACTTGTATCTACACTATATATCTTCCATCAACTACTACTAATCAGCTTAACCGAAACAAGAAGAGGAAAACAAGAAACAAGAAGTTACAAACTAACCACTTCCAACGGTTAGTTCAAGATGTTTGAACTGGGCCACACTATTACTTCTACACTTTGGGCTTACTGAAATGGGCTGGACTACTATATGCATAATTCTTCACAATTCTCCACCTTGCATTTAGTAGTTCAGCCAAGAACACTGACACTGATCAACTCCTTACAATGCTCCAACTTTTCCTTTGGTAGAGCCTTTGTAAGCATGTCAGCCGGGTTGTGTAATGTACTTATCTTCACAACCTTTGCATTACATTTCTCCACCTCGTCCCTGATAAAGTGTAGCCGAACGTCAATATGTTTGCTGAGTTCGTGAAACACTTGATGACGAGCTAAACACAATGCACTGCTACGGTCAAAGTGCACTGTTATTGCCTTTTGATGAACCTCAAACTCAGCAGCCATCCCCCTGATCCAGAAACTTTCTTTAATGGCTGAGGTTAATGCTATATACTCAGTCTCCGTAGTTGAGAGAGCCTGTTAAGAGCACAATTCTCTTAACAAAGAAATCCTGCGATTACACTCGCAACACACCAATCCGGCGCCCCGAACGTTGGGGTCGGCGGCTCAATTCGTGGCTGGCGCGGAGAACTTCCTCCGTCGGCAGTCTTCAAGGTTTGATAAGGAGTATTGCACAAGTAATGTGGGAATATTATTTCTTCATTCAATGAATAAAAAGATAACAACCTAGCCCTATTTATAATACTAGAATACTAGCTTAGGGAACAAGAAAACAAGATATGAAAATATACTATGAATCAAAAGATATGGGGAATAATAAAAAGATAACTAAATATTTGGGAAATCCTAAGATATAGGGGGATCGTAACAACTCCCCCACGGTTAAAATCCACCTTGTCCTCAAGGTGGGAACCACGGACCCACGAGCAAAGTCGACGATAACACAAGCATTGAAACGTCACCTCCTGGATCGAATGCGACTTGGAACAAGATCACCATCATTTCTACGCCGTCTCTCTCCTCTCTCGCCTTCGTCTTCACAAAATCATCCTTGATGGCTGGGACTTGGAGGAGGCTCCGGATCATGCACCGGCTCCTGACGCCGGCATCATTCCTACGCCCCCCAAACTGCTTGTCCTCCATGAATCGCTGCACAAGGACTCTTACCAGCTGGAACTCCGCAGCAGTGAGGTTGTAGGAACGCCTCTCATCACCATCTACTCTATCATCTTCATAATCATCATCAGAGTCCAAACACTTATGCTGTGAACAATTATCAACACATGATGAAGATGAATCAGTCACTCCCACCACATCCCAAAGCAAGTCCGAATCATCACTCATCTTCACAGAATGGCATTCCATCTTTGTGAACTCATCATCATCAAAAGTAGCCTTATCATGATTATTATCATCTACTAGAGATGATTTTGAATCATCAGTCTCTTCAAGAAAACTACCCATCCAGTTCGAGGAATCATTTTTTTCCTGATGAGCATCTGATTCTTGATCCAGGCTTGAAGAATGGCAGCCGGGAATCAATTCGATTTCATAGCAAAATTCTTCATCCACCATCTTTTCTTCAAACCCCATGATTTCAGGGCGCCAAGGTTGTGTGCTCAGGCGTGGGCTGCGCTGCTGCCGGAAGTGATCGGTTTGTCGCCTGGGTGTATCCCAACGACTAGGCAGACACTGTGGTGGCTGATCATAATCCGAGTATCCTTGCGATGCACGGTGAGGCGGTGGTTCCCAACAAGAGGGCTGCCATGACCGTGGTGGGTCGTAGGGCTGGAAGCTCGGTATTGGTCGGTTACCGGGAGGATCCCAACCGGAGGGGCGGTTGATGGGGGGGTCCCACGATGTAGGCTGTCGGTACCCCCGAAAACCCCTATCAAACTCCGTTGTGACGCGAGCTGCTGGTCTATCCCAGCTCGTGCGAGGCCACGAAGCAGTGTGCGCGCGATATGGAATCGTGCCAGAGCCAGGCTGTGCGAGCCCTGCCTCTCGCCTGTTTAAATCACGACCCGTGCCCCTACGCCGGCGGACATCCCCACAACGGACACGCCTACCGTGATTGAAAACTGGGGGGCAGTCCTCGTCGGTCGGCCAGACGTCTCCCTGGGAACGATACCCATCGACGTCCCCGTCGTCCGAAAAATAGGGTTGATCCGGTTTGGGAAGGCGTGTGGCCTTCAACCTATCAACCCTTCTATCCCTCGCATCCAATTTAAATTCCAATTGATCAAATCTTGCCATAATTTTGTCCAGCGCTGACAAAGTAGGTACGAGCGCCCCCGATCCATTGCGCAGCGCGCTGCTTGACTCCGGGTCGTCTCGTCGTATCCGCTGCCATCCGTCACCGAGGTAGCCACTCGCCGTGAAGCGTCGGGGCTGATCGGCCATGGTTGAGCTCTGGATGAAAGCACCAGTTGTTAAGAGCACAATTCTCTTAACAAAGAAATCCTGCGATTACACTCGCAACACACCAATCCGGCGCCCCGAACGTTGGGGTCGGCGGCTCAATTCGTGGCTGGCGCGGAGAACTTCCTCCGTCGGCAGTCTTCAAGGTTTGATAAGGAGTATTGCACAAGTAATGTGGGAATATTATTTCTTCATTCAATGAATAAAAAGATAACAACCTAGCCCTATTTATAATACTAGAATACTAGCTTAGGGAACAAGAAAACAAGATATGAAAATATACTATGAATCAAAAGATATGGGGAATAATAAAAAGATAACTAAATATTTGGGGAATCCTAAGATATAGGGGGATCGTAACAGAGCCACACACTTTGCAGAGAAGACTTCCAACTAATAGCTGATCCAAACATGGTAAAGACATAACCAGTTTGAGATTTCCTGTTGTCTAGGTTGGTTGCATAATCAGCATCACAGAAGCCTTGTAATGCTTCCCCTTCAGACTTATCCCACCTTCTATACAAAATCCCAAACTTCCCTACTCCTTTTAGATACCTAAGAGTCCATTTCAGAGCATTCCAATGCTCTTTCCCAAATGCAGACATGTATCTGCTTGTAACACTCACAGCATGTGAGATGTCTGGTCTTGTACATAGCATTGCATACATAAGGCTACCAATGATGTTTGCATAAGGAATGTTTTCCAGTTCCTTAGCCTCCTGTTGATTGCTAGATGCCTGAGCTTTACACAGCTTAAAATGTTGAGCCATAGGTGTTGCAGTAGGCTTCACATTGCTCAAGTTGAACCTCTTCAACACCTTGCTTATATAGTCTTCTTGAGATAACCACAGAGTCCTCTCCTTTCTATTTCTGCATATATCCATGCCTAAGATCCTCTTTGCATCTCCAAGATCTTTCATTTCAAAACTTCTATTCAGGCCATCTTTCACCAACTGCACTTATTCTTTGGAAGGTCCTGCTATCAGAATGTCATCTACATAGATTAGCAGATAAGCCACAGGAGCTCCATCCTTTTTCTTAATATACACATAGTCATCATATCTTGATTTAGTAAAGCCACTGACAGACATGTGTGCATCAAACTTTTTATTCCACTGTCTTGGGCTTTGCTTGAGTCCATAAATGCTCTTTTTCAATAGGCGGACCTTGTTCTCATCCCCTTTCTTCACATACCCCTCTGGCTGATGCATGTATATGGATTCCTCAAGATCTCCATGCAGGAATGCAGTCTTTACATCAAGTTGCTGCATTTCTCAATTTCTCTGATTCACATATGACAGTAGAATCCTTATAGATGCATGCTTGACTACTGGAGCAAATACTTCATTGTAGTCTACCCATTCCTCCTGAGTAAATCCTCTAGCTACAAGCCGAGCCTTGAATCTGATGCTCTCAGTACCCACTGACTCCACCTTCTTCTTGTAAAGCCATTTACAGCTAACCAGCTTCATAAGCTCAGTTCTTTCCACTAAAACCCAGGTCTTGTTTCTGATTAGAGAGTCTATCTCATTATTCATAGCTTTGATCCATTTCTCTCTTTCACTGCTAGCCATGGCTTGAGTATAGGAGGCAGGCTCAGAACACTCCAGCTTCTCAGCTGTACACAAGGCATATGAAATAATGTCTGCCTCTGCATATCTTGATGATGGCTTGGGTACTCTTCTGATTCTATCTCTTGCTAGTTGGTAGTCTAATAGGGACCTCAACACCCACTCCGGAAGCACCAAAAGTCGGGCAACCCAGCAAGAGGGACTCAATTCACACTCACGTCACAGCTGCTCCAGCCGAGGCCCAACAGCTCGATACTGTGGCTTCACGACTGTCGGCCCAATCAATCAGCTCGTTATTCCCTGTGTGAAAACTCTCTGAAAATAATTCAGGATCCGAAAGGACCTCAAGATTCAATGGAATCGACGATGCAAAAATCTTCTTCCTCGAGTACTCCTCACAATTCCCCTTACCCTTCTTCTCTTCAAGCACCCTACTAGAGTTCAATGTGCAACCTATGCCAACAAGAATATCATTCTCAACCAACTCTACCTCCCACTTATTTCCAAACGAAGAATCCATAAACTCATTTGAAGGTAGAACATCTAACAGATTCTCATCAACTACACATGAAACTGCCTCTTCAAAGAATTTCGGAGCAAATACCTCTTGTGTGACCTCATTTTGCTGCAGTGACGGGCAATTGGGCTTCCGGTTCATGACTGGGAACACCCTTGTGCAATTGGGTTGCCACTGGTCTAATTTGTTGGCGATGGCGAAAGTTTCTTGGAGTGTGCTAGGCCGTCGTATGAGTACTACCTGTTTCAGCGGAAATTTGAGGCCCGCAATAAACAAAGAAGATAGCGTCGAATCCTCAATGTACGGAGCCTTTTGCAGCAATGATTCAAACGATGTTTGATAGGCTTCGACCGTAGAAGTTTGCCGCAGAGTAGCCAATCGACCGGCATAGTCGCATAAATCAGGATCGAATCGCTGCTTTACGGCTAACAAAAACTCTTCCCAGCTCTTTCCTTTGTTATTTTCCACCCAATACTCCATCCAATCTGATGCTGGTGGATCGAATAAATATTGTGTAAGATAAAGACGATCATCTAATGGTGTGTAGTTGTGGTTGTAGTACGTTTGGATCTTATTAATCCAATCTGGGGCATTCTCTCCGTCAAAACGTGGAGGTTTGAGACTGAGGAGTGGTAGGGCTTCTGGCACAAGCGGTGCTCTTGTGACCGATGGAAGGAACGACCAACCGCGCATAGGTGTTTCGATTGGTTGTTGGTCCGGAGGCTCCTTCGCTCTCACAACGGTGACGGAGGCTGACAGTTTGGCGAGGGTTTCCTCAATTTTTCTGTTGGCTGTTGTTTCCATCATCATCGAACTAGTGTGAGAAGTATGTTGCTGGCGGCGGTGGTTGCGTGGCTGTGATGATTGGAGTATGGATTGAGATTGTGAGGATTTTGTCATGTCGTAAGTTTTGAGAGATTTTGATGGAGGAAGAGTAAACAATGGAAGCACCAGTTGATAGACTCTTGATCTATCTGACTAGAGCACCAACGATTTGTAGTGAAACGAAGAACAAGATAAACCCTAGTTGAAGTGCAAGGGGGCGATATCCGCCAGAACCGGGAATGAGAACAAGTAATTAACTTTATTTCTCAATGAAAATAATGCTAAATAACCACTAATTTATAGAATCTGGAATGACTAAATAACTAAAAGATACGCGAGATATTGATATTGATATACACCAAATCCTTGACTTAGAATAAGAAATATCTTGAGATGATATCTTCAGATTTGGTGAGATGTGCTTTTGACGTCTTCTGCTGGGATGGGCTTTACTCGACATCTAGGCTGCATGGGAATGATTGGGCCGGCAGTCGTGAAGCCACAATATCGAGTTGTTGGGCCTCGGCTGGAGCAGCTGTGACGTGAGTGTGAATTGAGTCCCTCTTGCTGGGTTGCCCGACTTTTGGTGCTTCCGGAGTGGGTGTTGAGGTCCCTATCAGTAAGCCTCTTACAGCCACTTTTAACAATTGTAGGTTTTGCATGTCCCATATTTCCATTGGCATATATGGCAGAGCTCCACGCTTTATAATTTGCACATATGGATAGAATATCAAGAGTTGAAGGTGTAAAAGGTTGGATATGGGGACAAGAAGCTCTTTGTTGCAAGTTAGAGCAAGATACTTTAGACAAACTAGTTTTAGAATTTCTGGTGGAATATGATAAAAGCTGACACTAAGAGCATTTAGTACCCTGAGCAACTTGAAATCTATGGTATGTATTGACAATGGATAAGGGTGGAGAGGACCATAGAAAAGGAGAGAACATAGATTGGATGAACAATGACTTTTTATTGAATCATACACTTCTTTGATGGCAAATAAAGTGTTGGAATGGGTACACAACCGACGTTGACCTTTTATAACTTCTTCGCAAGTTTGTAAAACATGCAAAAACTTGATTTTACTAGCTTCTTTCTTACACAAGTGCTACCAGCAAGAATGCACACGACATTGTTTTTTTGAAAACCAAGATAGTGGGTTATAGTCATATAGAAGAAGATGATAACTATCAGCAAGCACCCTTATGAAATTGGACAGAAAGTAATCCATAGTATTGACTCCATCCATAACCTCATCCAAATTTTGTTTTCCAATGTAATCCAAAAACCCCTCAACACTTGCACACCACAATTGATTGTATGGATCAATATCTGTATATGGGGGGAAAGCTCCCAAATAGAGAAATGTCATTTTGAAAATTTGAGGTAAGTAGTCATAGCTTGGGAAAAATACCTTTGATATTTGATTATGGGAAAATCGGGTATCTAGGCTAGTTTGCCTTTAAGATTACGTAAATGTACCCATTTTGTTATCTATTCCATAAATGGGAAAAACGCCAACCGCATTGGCGTTTCTATAAGTAAATACGCCAACAACATTGGCGTTTTATAATCTCGTCGTATTGTAGCTGTATTTTCGCCAAATACAGCAACGTAAAAAACGCCAACTTAATTGGCGTTTTACAAGAAAAAACGCCAACTGTGTTGGCGTGTTTAATTTAAAAAACGCCAACGGAGTCGGCGTGTTCAATTTAAAAAACGCCAATGACATTGGCGTGTTTAACAATTAAACACGCCATCCGCGTAGGCGTGTATAGATAAAACGCCAACTAGTATGGCGTGTTTTAGTTATGCAAGTATAAAACGCCAACTGAGTTGGCGTTTTTAATTAAACACGAGCAGTGTTCACTTTTATTGGCATATTAGTTTATATTAAAAGTCCAATCAATTTTAAAACTCAATCGTCAAAGTAGATGCTTTGAAAAGTGTGTTGTATTAAACTCTATTTTTATATAGAGAGTGTAAACCAATTAGTTTTCAATAAAATAAATGGGTATTAGTATTAACTAATTTTAAATCAAATTATAGATATTTACGATCCCTCTAATTTTCTTTTGAATTACATTTAATGGGTGCAGCTGATGGTGAGACCGTGGAGTGGTTCTACAACTTCTGCTGGTGATCTCTATCCCACAATCAATTGTTCTAATTGGGATCTATATAGATTTTAAGTTGTGAAATAATATGAATGAAAATATTCCTAGTAGGATCATAATTTTATATATTAATTTTATAATTATATACAAATGAAATGAATGAGTCGAATATAAGATTACTTATCAAATAGTATCATAAATTTTCATTTTACCATTTATGGATATTTACCAATTAATTTCTATCTACTTATAACACTTTCTCTATCTAATGAAATAAATTTATTTTCCACTAACAATACTTTTTGCTTCTAATCTCTCTTTTCTTTTACCAATTTTATCATATTAAAACTCATGCATAACAAAGACTATTTTATAAGATAATGTAACACATTTTTCTTTGAATAAAAAAACTGTAAATTTTAATCAGCCTCATTTGGATACTATAATTATTCTACCAGTTGTCATCATAACCATCCTTAAGGGTGTCCACAGAGGGCGCAAGTACAAGTCACGGTGTTGTCTCCGCGCCGATCCAGATGGGCGTACCACGGAGCAATGAATATTTGATACAACGCTTCGCTGATATGCGCAGGACCACATCACATAACACACTGCAGGCCGATTTGATTGAAGAAGTGTGGGCACGTAGGGGAGGTGGTGGCGCTGTGTAAACATGTTAGTGATTTGTACTAGATTAAATGTAGTGTGTAATTTTAATTTTAATTTTAATTTGAATTTAGTGTGTAATTTTAATTTTAATTTTAATTTTATTCTTAATTTTAATTTTATTTTTATTTTTAATTCGTATAGTCGTCTTCTTCTAATTACGTATAGGCCGATAAATTTGTTCATAATTACTTGAAACATTTATAAAATGAAAGTTGATTATAAAATTTGGGGGCTATTGGAGGTGTCCACTATAGTGGCGGATACAAAATTTTGGGGCTATGGACAACAAAATTGGGACTATGGATAAAAACTAGGGCGGGGCTATTGGGCGTGTTCGCCTTATAGTGGACACTCTAATATATCACTGAAGTGCGAGAAAGCTTGCGTGTGTCATCATAACCATCATAGAGTTTAATACAACACACTTTTCAAAGCATCTACTTTGACGATTGAGTTTTAAAATTGATTGGACTTTTAATATAAACTAATATGCCAATAAAAGTGAACACATTTAATGCAGTTGGCGTGTTTAATTAAAAACGCCAACCCAGTTGGCGTTTTATACTTGCACTCGTCCTTCAAATTTTTGCCAACGGAAAACAGATATTCTGTATAGAGACGCCAGTCCCGTTGGCGTTTAACTAAACACGCCATTCAAGTTGGCGTTTTATGTATACACGCTTACGCAGATGGCGTGTTTAATTGTTAAACACGCCAATGTCATTGGCGTTTTTAACAAATACTGTATTCCAATACAATACAACGGCATACGATGCTAAATTGTAAAACGCCAATGTAGGTGGCGTCTTCACTTGAAAAACGCCAATGAGGGTGGCGTTTTCGCTTACAAAAACGCCAATATGAGTGGCGTTTTTCCCATTTATGGAATAGATAACAAAATTGGTACATTTACGTAATCTTAAAGGCAAACTAGCCTAGAAACCCGATTTTCCCTTTGATTATATGCATCCACAAAGACTGAATTATGTTGTTTTTCGGCCACCTCGGTCCAGTAGTTTTGGGTACTCGTATTAAGCTCTTCTCTGGTACCCTTGTTGGCTTTTGATAGGAGCTCTGCAACTGTCACCATCATAAGTGGAAGACCTTCACATTTTTCAGCAATCTTCTTTCCAAATTCCTCAAGATAAGCTGGAAAACCTTTTTCACCGAACACTTGCTTACTAAGTAATTCCTCACTTTCTTCTTTATTCAACAAGCGAACTACACAAATAACTGGAGAATCTTCAATTCTCAGCCTGCTTGTAAGCAAAATTTGGACATTCTTTTTTCGCAAGCTATCCATTAATCGTGTGTCCCATTCCCATACATCATCTAGCACAATGAGACATTTCTTATCCTTGACTCTCTCTTTCAAGAGTCCATGTAATTTCTCGTCGTTGTCTCTTTAGGTAAGCATTTGGTGGTGAGTGCTGGGATCCACATGCACCGCAATATTTCAGTAGATTCACATTTTCTGCCTACTCTGACCCATGCTCGAAGCTTGAAATGTCTCCTAATGGATAGATCGTCAAATACTTTCTTTGCTAGAATGGTCTTTCCAACCCCTGACATCCCAGTAACTGATACACTTTTCTTTTCAGCTTCTTCATCATCATCATCATCATCATCATCATCATCATCATCATCATCATCATCATCATCATCATCTTTACCTTTACCATCAGTTTTGTGACCTTCACCTTCACTTTCACCTTTTGCAAGAAGATAATCCCGCAATAATTTAGACGTGTAAAGCTCTTTCTTTTAGATATTTCAGACTTTTGCACGGTACTCGGAAGTAATTTCAGAGTGCTCAGAAAGTGCTTGGTATTTTCCGAAGAAATGTGCTCGATTATGGGTGCTCAGAAGTAGTAGTAGTAGTATATTTTCGTTGGAGCGAATGAAAATGTCTGAGAAATTTTACAATTTGATAGAAAAGGTCATTAGAAAATTAGAAAAGAGTGCGCGAATTAATTTAGGGGTAAAATGGTCCTAACATTAACGACTGCACCATAAGCTGCTATCACTGGGTAGAGTCAGGAGCTAGCGGACGCAGAAATAATTATTAGTAGGGGTTGAGATTTCTAAATTTTATTTTAATGTATATTTTTAAATAATTTAGATATTTTATATGGACTTTTACATTATAACTTACACTAAACTTGACTAAATTTAAAAATTATTTAATAGAAAAAAGTATAAAAAATTGTTTCATAGAGGGATTAAGCCCCTCACCTTTCACTTTGGATCCGCCCATGGGTTGAGTGGTTTCTGAATTTTGTATTAGTAATCACGTGTATTGATTAACGTTAAACTTAGAAATTAGTGTAAAGCTTAGCTGGCTACATATTAAGAAAATAATTGATGGTACGAATGTCACAAGCTCTTTATTAATACTGTCTCCATGCTTGGCTAGTAAACATATTGAGGATATTATTGAATAATGCATGCCATAAGTTATGGTTTTTACAAGAAAAGTTTAAGTGTTTTCTATAGCATTGGTGATGTACAGACCTCGGTAATTGCACGATAGAAGCGGCAAATAAGGGATTGCACTCAACTAATTTAAGTGTGACGCTCTGACCATCGAAGGATCATGCATCTAATCGAGTAGTTGTAATTTGTAATTTTGTATCAACTCCCATTAAATAAGATAAGCTTAAATGCTTCAATTTTGAATGGCAAGCAATTGAGATAGATATTTTCCTACATGGTAGAGTATTTTATTTGAAATAGTAAATAAATAAAAGGATGATTGGAAACCTAATGGTAAAAAAAGTCTTGATCGGTTAATTTAATGCTAGTAATGCATGCAAGAATATTCGTATTTGGAAATCTAAGAAATGGACCCTCATAGTGATGGTCTCAATTAAATGATGACGATAGTTTTTTGTTACAAGGAAAAAAATTCAACATACTAGTTTCATAATCCTCAATAAATTAAAATCGAACAACAAATCAACATTCTAACCCCTTCTACTCTCTCATTTTCCTATAAATGATAAATAAAATAAGGCATGGTCCCACCATCATTTTTCCATTTAGCTATATATATTATATGTAAACTATGATTTATATAGAATTTCAATGGCGCAATTGGTTGTGAGGGTTGTCTTGTTAACCGTATGTCCCGTGCTTGATTCCCTTCGCTGTCATTTTTACTTCTGTTTGTTTATGCAACTTTTCTCTCTTTATACAATTTATGCATTATAATGTCGATTTGTTACTAAATTCCATTAATGTCTTCTCTTCATAATCCATCATTATACTATTTATTAAAATTTATATTTTCTTTGGTGGATACTTAAACATCATCAAAATTTCATTTTCATCCATTATACTTACGTAAAAATTTAATACAGTATATTGATTATTTCGAGCTTCCGATGTTACTTACATCGAATAAACCCTATACTATAAATCGTAATTTGGGCCCCTCAGTGTAGAAATCCTAGCTTCGCCACTGACTACGAGCATGCATATATATTCAAAACATGATTTAAATAGCTACCACAAATAAGCCTATGGTTCATATATTTGGTCATACGTTAAGATTCAAAAAAACATTGAGCTTCTAAAGCTACGCATCTTTCTTAGATGGACGAATATTGGATATTCACATCTATCTTGAAGCCAATTCAACTACAACCAGCTTCTTTCCTCACTTCCCTCTCCTTCATCACCCTCCTCACCCTCACCGCCCCGTACGGCTGTACCAATTCCACTCAAGCTCCACCAACTTCCCGGAACATCCCCACAGCTCACACAAGCACCGAGCAACGCCTTCCAAACCGTTCCACAAGATACGAACCCGAGCTCCCCAATAATCCCCTCAGCAACCCCTACAACCCTGCTTGCGTCATCACCTTTATAATTCAACAACAATGGAATTGGAATTAGAGTCTCCAATTCCAATTCCATAGCTCCAATTCCATGTTCCCAAACACAACCTAAACACCTTCCTCATATCACAGCATATCCTTGATACCAACGTGTTCCATGTGACTAAATTCTTCTCCGGGAGGGACTCCAACAACTGCTCCCCACCACTTCCACGCACAGCAATGTGTCAAACCATCCAATGTGAGAGAAGACAGTCCAGCAGTGCTGCTAAAAACACTCAAAAAACGAGTGCATCTTAAAGAAAAACCTCATGGTGTCTTTGCCTCTTCCCCTGTTATGATCACATTCCAAGAAGAAGAGTCGGGATTGGCATCCTTGAAAGCAGAGATGTAACGTCTCCCACCACTACAGACGCCATCCAGAAGCTCGTTGTACAAGATAGTGTCGTTATTAGGCACTCGACAAAAAAGAGTGAACGCTCTATCAAGCGCCAGTTTCGATCCTTTGCAACTTGCAAGACTAGTTGTTACCTGTTGGGTATTTACAGCTCCAACACCAACAAAATGCGACAACTAATAAATCGGGCCCGACTCTAATTACACAAATTAATATCTAATCAAGAACAAGTAAATTCTAGGCTATTACAATCAGATATAACAAAAAAGCATCAACTAATTCAATAATCAAAACAAATTGAAAATCATGCATAAAGCAGAGAGAGTATTGAATATGGGAAAAAGCCAGCAATGTTTTAACAGAAATTCAAGCTGACAATAGTTTTGGTTACAAACATAGTTCAACATTCAGGTTTCATAATTCTCTACAAAATACAACAAATCACAATCCTTGAATTCAGGAAACAACATGGAAGCACACTTGAAAAGATGGGATAATGCGACATCTGACCCATTTTGTTCTCTCATTTACCTGAAAAACAATGAATGAATATTGCATGTGACACTATGCAGGACAAAAACATGTCAAGTGTAAATCAGAAGCACATGCATTAGAGGTAGAAAAGAAACGAATTAATAATAATAAAAAAAGTAAGAAGGCTAACCTGTTAACCAAGTTGAAACTCCAGCTGCGACTTCGCATCACTCATAAAAACGGTAGAATTGAAATTCAAAATCAGATTCTGGTAATTTCGCGGCAGATTCGTAAACTAAGGGATTGCAATCCACTATTTCAATTACAGGTGTTTCCCTTGAGTAACTACTCAACCAATCGAGATGTTTTAATTTGTAGCAATATCGTAGGCTTAGGAGCTTAATCCAAGGGCGGCGTCCCTTTTGAGCTCTCAATTCCACCAAATCAGTGTCTTCAATTACAAGTTTCAAGAAACAACTCGACTCTAGATCCCACTTTGGGCCTCGAAAGGCATACTCTTGTATTACGAGGATACTAAGATTTGGTAGCATCGAACCAATCTCGTTCATGTACTGCCAAGGATACCCTAAACCAGTCAAAGTCAATGTTAATAAACTTGATGGGAACATTGAAAGAGGAACCATAGCCTCCCACTTCATATCAGGGTTCAATACATCAATTTGAAGAACACTCAAATTCTGGAGTTCCTCTGAGATATTAGCCAAGCCACTCAATGAATTGCTATCATCGTCTTCATCATAAGGCTTCTGTATCATAATCGTGGATAAATGCCTTAGATTCGGGATTCTTTTAAGAAACTCTGTAGTGCAACTCTTTGTAGTCACGCCTATAAGAAAAGAGACTTTGTCCAAAATAGCATTAGAGTTAGAATCAGGGGTTGGCAGGTCTCTTTCCCCGACCTCAAGAAATTGTAGGTTTTGCATGTCCCATATTTCCATTGGCATATATGGCAGAGCTCCACGCTTTATGATGGCCACATGTCGACGGATAATCAAGAATTGAAGGTGCAAAAGGGTGGAAATTGAACCAGGGGGCTCTTTGTTGCAAGTCAGGGCAAGATATTTTAGACAAACTAGTTTTAGAATTTCAGGTGGGATATCGTAAATTCGGACCTTACGAGCATTCAATACCCTGAGCAATTTGAAATCCATGGCATGTATTGGAACTGGATAAGGGTGGGCTGGACCATGACAAAGGAGAGAACGGACTGTGGAAGAACAATCACTTTTTATTGAATCATACACTTCTTTAATGGCAAATAAAGTGTTGGAATGGGCACACAACCGACGTTGTCCTTTCATATCTTCCTCACAACTTTGTAAGACATGCAAAAACTTGATTCTACTAGCTTCTTTCTTACACAAGTGCTGCCAGCAAGAATGCACACGACAATCTTTATTTGAAAACCAAGACATTGGATCAAAATCATATAGAAGAAGATGATAATTATCAGCAAGCTCTCTCAAGATACCGAACATAAAGTATTCCATAACCTCACCCAACTTTTGTTTTCCAATTTGTTCACAAAACCCCTCAGCACTTGCATACCAAATGAGATCGCGTGGATTAATATTCGTATATGGGGGGAAAGCTCCCAAATAGAGAAAAAACATTTTCAAATTTTGGGGTAAGTAGTCATAGCTTGGGAAAAATACCTTTGATATTAGATTATATGCATCCAGAAAGACTGAACTTTGTTGTGTTTCAGCTACCTCGGTCCAATATTCTTGGGTACTCTTGTTAAGCTCTTCTCCGGTACCCTCGTTGGCTTTTCTTAGGAGATCTGCAACTGTAACTATCACAAGTGGAAGACCTTCACATTTTTCTGCAATCTTTTCTCCCAATTCCTCAAGGTAAGGTGGGAAACCTTTTTCACCGAACACCTTCTCACCAAGTAATCTCTTACTTTCTTCTTCATCCAATAAACGTACCGCACCAATACATGGAGAATCTTCAATTCTCAGCCTGCTTGTAACCAAAATTTGGACATTCTTTTCTTGCAAGGTACTCATGAGTTGTGTGTCCCATTGCCATACATCATCCAACACAACGAGACATATCTTATCCTTCAATTTCTCTTCCAAGAGTCCAACTAATTTCTCGATATCATCATTGTCTCTTTGGGTAAGCATTTGGTCGCGATTGTTGGGATCCACTTGAGCTAGAATGCATCTTAATGTTTCAGCGGATTCACATTTTCGGCCCACTTTGACCCATGCTCGAAGCTCAAAATGTGTCTGAATTGATGGATCGTCAAATACTTTCTTAACAAGAGTAGTCTTTCCAACTCCTGCCATCCCAGTCAATAATAAACAATTCCCTTCAGCATCTTCATTTTCACCTTCACCTTCTCCTCCTAGAAGAAGAAAATCCCTCACTTGTTCAAATAGCTCGGACAATCCAACCATCTCTGAGTTGATTCCTCCAATATCAATTCTCGAGGAAAGAGGTTCACCTTCTTCTTCTGGCATATTCAGCAGCTCCATATCGTACTCCGCCTCCATCACCGCCATCCTCTCGATGAAGCGATCAACACTCTGCTGCAGACTCTGCAGATCTACAGAGAAAGGCAAGCGATCTCTCTTGCTTTCAAGCTGTGGAAGAATCTGATCAGCGTAATGGGATTCGAGTAAATCTTCAAATTCCCATATGACCTCTTTGATTCGTTCATCCAAAGCGTTCACCTTCGTCCTGATCATGCTGTACCCAGTGTCCTCCAATTTCAGCAGGACTTTCTGCAAGCAACAGATGGCATCATAGGCAGATCGTAAGATCTCAGGAGAGGGAGGAACCAGCGAGATGCGAGACGATTCAAGAAGACTCTGAATGGTGTTCTTGAGAGAAACGGCAGCTCCATAAGCAGCCATCACCCAATAGGTGGAGAGTTGGTGGTGGTGAAGAGGGAGGAGTTGGCGGTGGCGATAGGTGGTGAAATTGCAAATCAATTGGCTACAAAGTCAGCGCTGCACATGTACCATCGTGCACGCCATACATTGCGCTTCTCAATTTCATATTTTAAAGGTTATTATGGTATTGGAAATGGCTAAACTATCAAAATATTCAAATTATTTAACCCATCTTTCTTAAACAAGTAGTCTCATTTCAATCAATGTCATGAGTTTTAATAAAAAAAATAAATTAGTAAAAGAGCAGAAGAAAAAGTAGATAAATAATTTATTAATATTTAACTGTCACACTATTAATTTTAATTAAAATAATTTATTGATATTTAAAAATCTAAAATTAAATCTAATATCGACATAAAAAAACAAAATGAAGAATGTCAAGGGAAGAAGAAGATAATTTGAAATAATATTAAATTTAGCATATCATTGAAATAATATCATACTGAAACAAGTAAAATGTTAAAAGACGAAATTGCCCAGCAGCCCAAAAGGGCATTTTTGGAAGAAAACAATGCAAAATGACCAATTTTGAAATAAACCCTTAGTCCGAGACTATTGGAGACAATTGACGAGATAAACTCATAATCCATGGACTGCTTTTGTAATTCACTGAAAATAGTTAAAGCGAAAGGTGACAAATTTTTGAAGACGGACAAAAATGAAAATTAGTATTAACAGATTTTCAGGAACGGAGGGAAGTATAAAAGTCAAACAAGTTTTATCCGAATATAATTGTATAGAACAATAGCGAAATATGCAAAGTTAAAATTTACTTTTAGAAGTTATTTATGATATTGATAAGAAGTCAATAAAAGTTAATATAGCAGTTTCCTATTTCTAAAACATTTAATTTGGCAATTTATATTTGTATGATGTATGTTAGCCGGTGAATTGAATATACAAGGATGATTTAAACATTTCTGAAGTGAAAGAGATGTTGAATCCAACGCCAATATTACTTCACCATTAACAAATTAATGTTCAACTATATTTCGATTATTGTAACAATTTTTCCTGATTAACACCAATAATTGTGTCTAGTGGCCAATAAACTAGTATCATTCAGTGGCTGTTTATGGTGATTAGTCATTGTATTTCTTGCTTCTCGAATTGTTTATTAGAATATTTTAGCTTAATTGAGAATTGAGATGCATTTTCAGCCACTCATTTCGAAATGTCAACTGCAAGTAGATTATGTCAACTAGGGTATTATTATCATTTCATTTCAATAGCCAGAATATCAAATGTCAACAACTCATATTAAAATGTCAACAACTAAAAAAATTACTTTTTTATTTTTTTTAAATTTTAAATTTTTTTTTTAATTTTTTAATTTTCGTGCGATGTCATGTTAACTACGATGTGTAGCCTGCATATCAAAACTACAAAAATGAATTTATATAAAAATTTCTTAAAATCAATTAACAAGTAGATAAAAGCATGCTTAACAAAACTAATGTTCGATCCAAACTAATATTCTAATCTTTCTATTTTGATTTTTCCACAAAAATTACTTGTAGTGCTACTACTTAGGAGTTTTACTAAAACTAATTTTATCCGTATGAGTAGGAGATCTCGGGAGTATGTTGAAAATCATGTCGTACACGAGCTAATGTCTCTTTATCACAAGCCACCACTAGGGGTGGCACGATACGGTATACCGCACTCAAAATGTTATACCGCATTACCGTACCGTAAATTGCGGTATAAGAAAATGTCATACATATACCTTACCGAATTTTTCGGTATACCTCATTGCGGTATACCGCAAAATTCGGTATGATTATTTCCGATACCGTTACCATACCGTTTATGCGGTATACCATACTTTATTGCAGTATACTGTACTTTTACATTATACCGAAATAAGGTATGGCATACCGAGTACGGTATACCAAAATAAGGTATGACATACCGTAATACTTGTGTTTCATACCAAAAAATTCTATTATAGCCAAATATTTAAAATAAAATTTCACTTATTTAAATAATATCCAAAAGATTAAAACTACACCATAATCAAATCTATACAGTGGACTTGATTTGCATCTTTGCATATGTGTGTTTGGGGTTGGGGGCGGTTGAACTAAAATATGAAAGCTGGGTTTAGGAATTTTAGCATATTAACTATTTTTTATATAGATTTCAAATACAACATATATATCAAATTTTTGGCAAATAGTGTAAATGCGGTATATTGCGGTATACCGCGGTATAGAAAAATCTATACCTTTACCGTACCAAAATCTATCGGTACGGTATCATACCGTACCGCAACTTGCTGTATACCGCAAATTTGGTATTTTCAGTATTTTTTCAGTACGATAAGTGCGGTATTTCAGTATTACTGTATATTTTGCCAGTCCTAGCCACCACATTCAGTTTTCCAAGACCTTAATTCCTCCACATTCATTCTTCCATGCACGGTTGTAGCAGTATTGACAACATCTAAAGCCAATTCGGAAGCCACCACTTTCAATTTTTCAAGAGCTGCATTATTGATGACGTACAAAGCCAATCCTCGTTCCCATGCAGTGCCCTAATATCCCGTGATTTCCAAATTCTTTACAGACAACTCACACCATGCCGGTTGCCATATGTCTGACAATTTCCACGGAGGACGATCCATGTCCTTCACTTCCCATCGACCTTGATCTATTCCGCTCAATATCGGTTTGTGCACAAACTGCAACATAAATTCTAAAAATGCATCAAATAACCTAATGGTTGCGCCCAAATTTTAAGTTAATGCATATTTCCTTCACACCAAGTTACTTGAGTCGTATACCATTTTGAACTGTCCCAAGATACTTACGTCATTACCCTTTATAGCTAAGAACAAAACTATGAGGGTTTGGTGGCGCACACCTAAACTCTACATTATTGTGATGTTATCAGCTTTGGTCAAAGCCCTCACGGTTTTGCTCTTAGGATGCTTCCAAAAAACATCATACTAATCGAGTTGGGATAATCCATATATATTGCTTGCAACTTTATTAATTCTCCGTTGTGGATATGGTTTGCTCACCAACAAAAACATCTATCGTCCCTTAGTTTATTATCTCTCTTACTTTATTCTTTTCTCTACTTTATTTTATTTATATTTAAATTACTAAATAAAATGTTCCTGAATAATGTGCTGAAAATAAATGTATCAAGTATGGAACAAAGAGATTACCTTTATCACAAGTTTTTCTAACGAACTGCATGCTTTAATCAAATAATACACACCATGTGAAGAATACCAGCCATGACATGCATCTCTCATATCAAGCTCCAACTCTAGATGTTTTATACTTAAATTATAAACCCTAGAGATTCCATGATTAAGATCCATCTGCAAATTAAAATCATATATAGTAATTTTGTACATACATATATAGAGTAGTGTTATAGAGCCACTACCTCCTTAGTGCATAATTAGTGCATAAGGCCATTTTAGTTCATAACACTTGCGACTTATTTAAAATGAACAACAAAATCATTGGATTGAACCAAAACACCGTTAAAATTACCTTCGTGTTTTCAAAATCAATCCAATCTCACTTTCCATTTTTTTATCTAGTGGTTGAGATTTGGTCTCTAGTTATGCATTAAGATTCGACATGTGCATACATAGGATGAAGAAAGAAAATATTACCTTAGACGGAGACATATAATTATGAACATCCGGGGTTGAAAAGTGCAAATCGAGTTTGGTAAGCTTCGGAATGTTACTAAGTTGAACAGCACATCCACGGCTCAAACCATGGATCATCAAAAAACGACATGTCCATCCCAAGCACTTTTATTTGACTGGATCTATTTGAATTCGAGACGTGGTCGACCATATGTACGTAATTTGGTAAAAGGTCAATCCCACATCTAAATTTTCGGAAAACAAGACGATCGAGGTAGTGATGCGGGAGATGTCGCCAACGAGTTGATAGTATGCTAGTCGAAACAGCTTCTTGAACTTTTAGTTGAGAAATTATAGATATCAGAATATCATTGAACAATTCGCTAATTCTATCTTCACGCACAATCTACAAAATTTGTCATACTATAATACATAATCTATGTATGCAATAAATAGACATACGTATAAATCTAATTGTTAAGAAACATACCTTGTACAACCTTGGTTTACTAGGCTTCATCATAGGTTTAGTCTAGCTAATAAAACGAGAGAGTAAAGAAAGATATTAATCAAAGTAACAAAAGACGATTGGTTTGAACAATAGGAATAACTTTCTCGAAATAAAGGTCACACCTATATAAAAAAGACTGGTGAAGAAAGGCAGTGGAAAGACGAGGAGAAAATTATACCGACATCGAAAATAACTAGGAATCAAACTTTAACAAATAGAAAACCAAATCTTGAGTAGCAAGAATCAAATATAGTTAATTGAGAGAAGTTAATTGGAAAATACTAAAATAAAAAGAAGAAAACGGCATGAGATGCTGAGAAAACCAAACCTTATTATACATTCGGGTAATATTAGAATTTATTTATTGCTTTAAATTTATGAAATTTTGAAGAATATAAATTGCATATTACCTTTTAAAGATACATAACTTTATCCCCACTCTTATGAAATTCTATAAAATATTGCACAAATAATTTCTCATATATCTCTAACCTCATGACTTAAACTGCATTATGCAAAGTGAGAACGAACAACGCTAAACCAAACTCTACTCCATAAACTAACAAAAACTAAAAATAAAAATAATTATTAATGAGTGTCAAACTCAATTCGAATTACTTTGTCGTATCAAGTTGACCCGATAAAAAAATCATAATAATGTTTGGCACTAATTTATTAGTTTCGTGTATGTTCGTGTTGATCCAAAATTTATTATCTTCATACAAAGGTATTAATTAAAACATCTCAAAATATATTAGTAGGCTAATGTTAATTAATTGATTGGACTGCAATTAAAAATGGATAATACATAATTTAACGTAATTAATCAGCCTTTATCTGAAGTGCCCGATACGGTCAAACGATTCCTACGACGGGATAAGCACGTGCCGTTCACTTGAAATCTCCTTTGTACCCCTAAATCCTCTTCCCCAATAGCTGGAATAGCAGCAAAATACCATTTTCAACCCTCTTAATTCTCAAACCATTGATTCCATTATAAAGTAGTATTCCAAATTCCAATTATGCAAAAACCGTTTGAAAATTCCTAAATCCCATAAAAAAATCATAAATTTACTACAATTACTCCTATTTTTAATTATGAATGGGATAATTGCACAATAAACAGTAAATGGGCTAGAACGTTATATTTAAAAATACATGGGTGAAAGTATATATATTTTTTCAAAGATTAAGGTCAGGATTGCAATTTTCCATTAATGTTGATATAGTACTATTTAAAATGAAGAAAACGTGTGCAACCGTTGAACTCGTTGATTTTTTATACACTTAACAGAAAATTTATTAAAAATATTTGAAACATATATACATAGATGATTAATCAATTGGGAAGCAACGACTTCAATTAGTTCGACATTCATGTGGACTTTTAACGAGACATGTGGAAACTATTTACGTGCTATTTCAGTTTTGATAATCTAAAATAGATAAAATAATTTTTATTTTCCGAGAGAATAAACTTAAAATTATACTCCATTGTATTTAACGTCAGATTACATTTTCAAGTAAATCTCTATAAGTCTATATCAATATGTTGAGATAGTATTAATTGTGCGTGAATAATCCCACATTATTTAATTTATTTAAAAAAGGTTTGACAATAGATAAATTAATCAGTTTTATTTTTTTAAAATAAATAAGATATTAAAATTTAAAAAGTCGTTGCCGGTACCGAAATAGGCCCAAATCATTTCGTTCCACGAATTAAATTACGTTTATTAGTCATCTTAATTAATTAGTAATAAATGCTACCGAATCTCTTCAATAAACTGTTACGGACGTTCTCCGTAACGAGGCCGGATGGCTAACTTCTCGGAGAGATAAGGTGATCGAACCTTCGACGTGCTCGAAGGAAAGCTCACGAATTGCTGATTTTCGGACGTTCTCCGATGAACAACAATTTGGAAACGAAATATGATATTCTTGTTACCCAAGACAAGTTTGTGGAAAATAATATATTTATTGAATGATTAAAATGATAACAACCTAGCCCTATTTATAATACTAGAATACTAGCTTAGGGAACAAGAAAACAAGATACGAAAAGATACTATGAATCAAAAGATAACTAAACAAAAGATATGGAAGATAAAATATATCTAAACTAAAGGACTACTCGTATCAACTCCCCCACGGTTAAAATCCACCTTGTCCTCAAGGTGGGAACCACGAACCAAAGACGAGAGTTGAAAGCACAAGCTTGGCGAGGCGTCTCCTCCTGGATCAAATGCATACCGAATAGTTGGACGTGTCACTTCACCTTCTCCATAAAAAATCATCAAGGTAGGATCAAAACAGTCGTCAAAATTCAGCGCTAAAACGTGAAGCTTGTTAACACGTCCACGAACTCCCAAACACGCCGTGTAATTTCGCGGCGGGACCATCCGTGCATCGATGGCAAGCAATGTCGGTCGCTGAAATATTCTTGCAACATCACTATCACGCAACTCTCCCTTTTCACCCAAACAATTCCCAACAACATCTTGGGATGTCACTCGAGCAACGACAGCCTTCTTCACTTCCTCAATGGAATCAACCTCCTCTACATCATCTAATAATGCCTCTTCCTCCGTCTCTTTACTCATATCGGGGCTGCACGGTGGGTCAATTTCATCAAAAGATGGAACTTGTTGGTCTTCGAGTCTGCCATCTCTACCTTCCCTAGATCCCCAATTCTCACTAGGCAAGCCACGATCCATGAGTTTCTTTGCTACTGCCTCTAATATGGAGTTCTCTGAATCACAAAGCTCTGCATCTAATATGGAGTCCTCTGAATCACACAGCTCCCCGTCGCCGTCTCGTGTTGGCGAATGCGTGTGAGTAATGACCTCTCCATAGTCGAAGGGTTGATAGTGTTCGGGCAGTGGATAACGAGTTTGGTGGAGGTGGTACGGCCGGCGTCTATCCGGCTGATACGGAGGCGGCGGTGGGTACCTATCCGACTGGTGGTGTTGTGGCCGCCGGTACGTAGGCTGGGTGTAACGTCGATGCTGCTTGTCCCAATCAGCGCCACCACGATCAGGAAGACCGTAAGGTGGTTCCGGATCAGGCCGTTGTGGCGGTCGAAGCTTCCCTAGTCGCCGGTCGTTCGTGTTCATACGCGACTCCAATATGTCCACCCGTCGATCCATACTGTCGAGGCGTGCATTTAATTTGGCAAACCCTAATGTGATTGGGTCGACCGAAGCCTTCCCCGATTGGTCGGGACGACGCGGCTGGCCTATATGCAGCGCCGGCGTCGCTTCCCTCGTCGGCCGTTCCGACGTAGATGGGCCATGGTATGTTGACGGCATGAGTACGGGATGAAAGCACCAGTTGTTACGGACGTTCTCCGTAACGAGGCCGGATGGCTAACTTCTCGGAGAGATAAGGTGATCGAACCTTCGACGTGCTCGAAGGAAAGCTCACGAATTGCTGATTTTCGGACGTTCTCCGATGAACAACAATTTGGAAACGAAATATGATATTCTTGTTACCCAAGACAAGTTTGTGGAAAATAATATATTTATTGAATGATTAAAATGATAACAACCTAGCCCTATTTATAATACTAGAATACTAGCTTAGGGAACAAGAAAACAAGATACGAAAAGATACTATGAATCAAAAGATAACTAAACAAAAGATATGGAAGATAAAATATATCTAAACTAAAGGACTACTCGTATCATAAACTCACTCCATTTATTAGGTCATTCTAAAATAACAACATCAAATTTTTCTATGTTTTATTATTTATTCTTATATGAGAAGTTGAATTTTATTTTCATATATATTTAGATAATTAGATTCATTTTCATAAATGCACATAAAAACATTAGCCAATTCAAGAATCAGGTTGAGAGTATAGCTGATATATTAATCAAACCTTGAAGAAAGGAAAATTTAATACTAAATCAAACTGCTGGATTTTATATTGATGGAATATAAAAAATCGATGATTATTAATTTCGGAAAAATTCATCAGCTATTACTTGCTATATTATTAAAATACTCCTTCTAGTAATTCTTATTTTTATATTTTAGTACTTTTAAATATTTATAAATAACTATAATTTGGCTAAAAAGCTTTTATATAACGATAACATGTGTTTACACACCAAATATAAAATTAAAGAACATTCATATATATCCATGAAATAATAAATATAATTTTGTATGAAAGTTATATTTCGATAATTACAATACCATGATACATTAATGAAGATCAAATGTCTAGAAATATTGCTAACGTTGTTATGATTATGATTTAAATAATCACGTTACAAATTACAATAGCATTTCTCTTTTCACACCGGCCACATATTCAATATATAACTTGTAACGACATTAATAATAACAATATTAATTTTACAACATAAGACCTATTAGCATATTCTTACAAATAAATAAACTCAAAATTTTAAAGACCGCATTCAACAACATTCATAATAACAATATTTAATTATGACATGGTACTTATTATAAATTTTTTTGTAAATAAATAAACCAAAAGATTTAAAACTGAAGCTGCACCAAAATAATAAAATTAATGGTGTAGTTGATATAGATCAAATTCTAACAAAAAATATATTTCTTAAATAATTATAGTGCAATTCACATAACTCAAAATAGCATTAACCAACTGTCTATATATAATTATTCAGCTTGTATTTTCAAATAAGTTGTACAAAAGTAAAAATACTCTAAATTAAGCTTCAATTCCAAATAATAATTATATCATAAATTTTCCGAAGGTCATGATCAACCAACATTTTAGGACCGTGTCGTGAAATTACCAAAACACCCATCCGCTTAATTCTCGATTAGAATTTGAACTTCTGGCTACGGGACTTCGCCCTTTTCATTTCCTATAAATACCCCTCAACGCCATCTCTTTTTCCCATTCTCTCTCAATTTCTCTCTCCCCTGTCGCCGTATATAGATACAACTCTACATACAGAACCTCTAATATCTGTCACACATAAAAATTAGCAATTTACTATATTCAATTTATTATTAGTATTATTATATTCATATATTTCCCCTCTCTAGATTTGGTATCCTTTTGAGGTAAAATCTTCTCACTCCTGACTTTTTCCCTCTCTCAGCTGATAATTTGCATGGAGAATAGGATTTGCTAATTCGTTTACAAGGATGGATCAATTATATTGATTGGGAAATAGATCGCTAATTAATTTGATTTATAATTCGATTGAGATTGGCTAATTCGGCAGTGGAGCTATTTTCGAGAGAGTTTTTCTGTGTGTTTTCTGGTTGAATTAGGGATTTTGTATTATTTACTTGCTGGTAAATTAGCTCTCTGTCTGTTGTTTGTTTGTGATGGTGATTGTATTTGTATTTAATTCGTGTTTTGTTTGTGATTAGTTGGGAGGAGTGTGGATTTGAATGTTGAGTTTGAGTTTATCATAATGGGAGACTGGTAGTGAGTATTCTGTGAATGATGTATCAGTGGGGCCGAAAGTAATCTAGGATTGTACGGATATTTTTTTGTTTATGGAGGTTAAAAATGGCTGTTAAATTGTAGAATGTGGTTTGGTTGGAGGTATTTGGTGTATATCAGGCTTATTAGGGACGGATTGTAAATAAATTATATAGGATCTACATTTTATTGTCAAACTTTGGTTATTAGGGATCCATGTATGTAGTTTTGATTTAAGGTTGTTCGTGTTTTTTTGTTTTTTCGGTTGTTTTTATTTGCTTATATCAGAATGTACCGATCTAGTTGTTTTATTTGATAGTAATTTTTGAAAGTCTTCATGCAGTGCTGATTCAGTGAAAGAATACGACCATTAAATTTTCCTGGGGGAGATGGTCGTGTCTCTAATGTTTCTGACTCTGTGTATTTAACTATTTATACAGATTACCCTTGTTTTTTCTAGTCCAGCTTGTTGTTTGTTCATGTTTTTGTGTTTATGCATAGGCCAGATTTGTTATACTATGCACGTTTACTGTTTGATTCAAACACATTGTTAAGATGAGACGCCTATGGTGGATACTGTATAAACGTATCAGTATCCCTCTCCACTTTCAGTACTAGTGCGCATGCACATATGCTTTAGGTGGCTGTTGCCATTCTTCCTCTTGCCCATATCATATGCAGTGATGTGTTTGTTTTGTGTTTCTAAGCCTTTTTGTATGCCGATTTCCAGCTTACTTTTTATTTTGTAAGTAAAACTAGCACAGTAACTGATGTAACTTTGTCTAGTGGGTTAGATGGCCTTTTTTGTGCATTTCCCAATGATTCTTTTGCCCCTCATTTGTGATAATTAATTTATGTGCATGCATGCACAGGTACTTACTCATTTTCTCTTCCATCTTTGTTGCAGAAGGTGCTTTTTTTGTTTATGTGGCCATTCACAAGGTCCAATATATCTGCCTGTTGCCACTTTGATGAGCTTAGAGTGCATGCTTTTGGATATAATTTATCTGATAAAGTTGCTAGTAAACATATTTGGACATTTTTGTTTGCTTGTATGCAACTTCTGGCAAAATGGGCTCCAAAGGAAAGCTGCTATTTGATCTTAATGAACTACCTGCTGAAAACGAGGATGATAATGATAATAATAATGATAGTGTTATTTGCTTCCAGCCTCAGAGGGCTATCCCTTCCATTACTGCACCAGCCGACTTCTTTGTGGCATCTTCTGGTCCCCAAGGCATAGTAAATAACATTGCTTTCTCCCATGCTTCTTCTGTATCTGGTTTCCAGCCTTTCGTCAGATCTAAAGTTGCTCAGGGACCAGATGTTTCTGATGAAAAAAAGAGTTTCATGGATGTGCTTAGCAATGTTGCCTCTTCATCCAAGTTGAGTAATGGCCAGGCTATGAAGGCCTCACCAATTGTAAAATCAGGTTTAGATGTTCAGGATGCGGAGAAGGAAGAAGGGGAATGGTCTGATGCAGAGGGCTCAGACGGTGCTTACAAACGAAATGTTCTTCGTGAAGAATCAACTGGTGCTACTGATGAACAGGCTTTGGAGAAAAGCACGGTTGAGATGATTGAGAACAATGTCCATGCTCCAGGTGCTGATACTATATCTCCTAATCATGATGTAAAGAATGAAAATGGTGGCCCTTCGGAGAAGAATCCAGAAACAAATGATAACAATGGTGATGCATCCATGGATGGTTCGGAAGAATCTGCTCCAGTACCAAAACAAAGAGAAGGTAAAGGAATTGAAGCTAATCATGCATTGAAGTATGGAAATAGTATTGGAAAGCGTCCTAAGCTGGACCAGCATAAGGAAGCAATGCTAGGGAAGAAGCGCAGCAGGCAGACCATGTTTCTCAAATTAGAAGATGTTAAGCAAGCTGGTGTTTTGAAGTCCTCGACTGCTAGAAGGCAGATTCCTGCACCAAATATAACCCGGACTATGAAAGAAACCCGCCCTACTCTGGGATCTGCTGAACGTGGGGATAAGCAAAGTCAGCCTGTAGTTAGAGATACAAAACAAGCTGATCTGTTGAGCAATGAAGGAAATAATTTTGTTGTGTCAAATGAGTGTAAGTCTGAGAGTAATGGTGACCATAGTTCTGGCTCTACTGGAGCTCCTAGGAAGTTCAATGCTGCGACTGAAGCTTTATCAGAAGGACAAACACCAGTGTTTCGGAAGCTGCCTCCCGACACAAGGCAACATAAGAATTCACAGTTCACTGGTAGGAAACCAGCTATTACCAGCCAGAATTCAGTTGATTCTAAATTAGCTACAAAAAAGCTACCTACCAAGAAGCAAACTTCCATAAGCAACCAGTATCAAGATTCTTCAGTGGAACGCCTTTTGCGTGAGGTGACAAATGAAATTTTTTGGCATCATCCAGGTATCTAAGTACAAACTCGTTGATACACTAGTCTGCTGTTAGTCATCTTTCTTTGGCTGACTTATCCTTTATGTTTAAGTATGCTTTCTTCTATTATGTAAAATTTTTATTTGTGCTAGTTGCTCTGATTGAGTGTATAGTTAGTAGGATAGTTTTGAACTGAAAAGAATGAATCACTTTTGGTGGAGTTCTATTCAGAATATTACTGCTTCTGGACATTCATTTGTACATTATGAGCCACCTTTCAGTATGACTATACATATTGGAGCTGAGCACCATTTTCTTGTTAACATTGTGTGCTTTTCTTTATGCTTATGGTGAAAACTTGGAATTAATAACTATGCTACCTTCGGCATGCATACAACTATGGTAATGCCTTCGGTTAACATTTGCTGATTTATTCAGTAATCCTCTTGATGGGCATTTGTTGATTTGTTTCAGCTTTGACTTTCTTTCCTTATTTTGACATCTTCTAGTGAAGTAGAAGTGTAATTTTGTGGGCAGTTTACTGTAAAATATGACATAGATTATGGATCCTTTAAACTGCGGCAATCTTATTAGCTTTGTGATTATGGTGTAATGTTAAAATCTTTCTTTCTTGTTTTTCATTATTGAATATCTCCTCAAGTTTGGCTTTCTAGAACACAATGTTGATCAACTAGAGTTCATTGAACCTCTTAAAATTTGAAACTGGAACTGAAACTGAAACTGAAACCAAATAACCCCTTCAGCTTTAGCTAGTACTTTTGTGATTTATGAATCTCATAGTATCTTATACATATTTTCTTTGTCACAGAGGAAGAGGAGCTTCAACGTGTTCCGGGTAGCTTTGATTCAGTTGAAGACTATATCAGGGTATTTGAGCCCCTGCTTTTTGAAGAATGCCGGGCACAGCTTTATAGTACCTGGGAGGAGTCATTAGAAACAGTTCCAAATCATGTTAGGGTATGCATAAAAAGCATTGAACGACGGGAAAGGGGTACTGGTCTAACTTTATCTCATACTAAATCTTTGTATATGTCTTACTATTAGTTAGTATTTAAGTTGTGTGAAGAAGTTCTGCATGTGTAGTGTAACCAGTAACATGTTCTCTGCAGCTGTTGAATAATCTTATTTGACATTTCATGTTATAGTTTGAATAACATGATGGAAGCTACTTTAGTTTTTGTATCGTTGTGCTCTGGATTTTGTTATCCGTGCATAACATGATCAGTGTTGTTAGGGTCGCGGGTTGCACCAGGGCGATTGAGTGAAATTTTGGGGCGCGGGGCGATGAGTCGACCGGGTCGTGCGCCCCACCAATCAAACGTGGTAATAGTGCAAAAATTGCATAACACGCTGCACTTTTATTTTTATTGACCTACCATTTCACCCTATTAATATAACTAAGTTGTAGATAGGTTTGTGCTCTTATTATAATATAGGTAATGTATTTATATAACAGCAGCTTATAAAGAAAGAGAGATGCATAATTGCCTATGAAATATTAATTAAACATTTGTTAGAAATGGAGAGCCGAGTAAGACAGAGATGGAGAATGTGTTAAATATTACTCTGTCTATGAGTAATGAGAGAGAAAGAGAGACTGCCTATTAATTACTATAGGAAAACGTGCCAGTAGCCCTGCACCACTAAATCATTTATGTAATCTAGGAGAGTAAAAGTTGTATTCCATTTAGTATAGGAGTATTTAAATATTATAGGGACTGTTCATCTTCTATTTTCTTTCTTCTCCACTTGACTGCGACCCACAGTATCGACTCCGGCTCGACCCAATCGCCCCCGTTGCCCCCGTCGCCCCAGCCTCGACCCCGTTTCTCGATCAACCCACCCAAGTTGGGGCGGTGCTGGCTGCGACCCTGGCGACCCGAGCGACCCGAGCGACCCAAACAACATTTTGACAGCACTGAACATGATGGAAGCTACTTTAGTTATTGTGTCTTTTCTTCTTCCTCAACGTCATTAGTTATGGTCCCCTGTTTGAATAATGTATTTGGTTTCTCTTGCTGTCTCTTTCCACTCTACATTGAAGCAAAAGAAGCAATTATTTTTCATATTTTCTTACTTGTTTTAAATTCCCTGTTTGTCACTGAACCCCTCCTGGCAGATCTTTAATGCTAGCTCTTGGAGATTTTTCTTCCCTCTCGCGGCTCAAGTGTGTTATTTTTCTGTTTTGAAATTTACAGGATGGTTTGATGTGATTCTTACTCCACCACATGAATACAAATGGACATTCAAAGAAGGAGAAGTTGCTGTTCTTTCATCCCCCAGGCCCGGAGCAGGTAAATATCTGCTGTTAATCCTCTTGTTTTATTCTTTCCTTTGTTTTCGATAAGCATTAGTTTGATGCGATTTTTAAACTGAGCTATATTTCTAACATGCTATCTCTGGATGATCCAGTTCATATTAGGAGGAATAATAGTTCCATGGCTCTAGAAGATGAGGAGAAGCCTGAAATTAGTGGCCGTGTAGCTGGGACAGTCAGGAGATATATACCTATTGATACCAGAGAGTACACTGGGGCAATCCTCCACTTCTATGTCGAAGATTTATATGATTCTAACAGGTGTGCCATCCCTGTCACTTGTTCCATTTGTCTTTTTTTCTGCGGTACTCTGTATGGTGTAGAATTGGTTGGGCTAGGTTAGAGCAATTTGTGTATCTAAGCTGTCTAATTTCTGGCTCAGGAACTTACGATATATTTATTGTTTGTATTTTAGCAAGATCGATGATGATCATATTCTGCGGAAGCTCCATCCTGGGGCTGTATGGTACCTGACTCAGCTTGGTTCTCTTGCAACCACACAGCGGGAATACGTTGCTCTGCATGCATTTCGTCGTCTTAATATGCAGGTTTGGTTCGAACTTCGAACTAGTTTGTTCGGAGAATGGCATGTATGATTTAAATTGTTTAGCATGATGATTGCTGATACCTCATGCAGATGCAAAATGCTATTCTCCAGCCCAGTCCAGACCAGTTCCCAAAATATGAAGAACAGCCACCTGCTATGCCTGATTGCTTTACTCCGAACTTTGTTGAACACCTTCGCAGAACCTTTAATGGACCCCAGTTAGGTGCGATTCAGTGGGCTGCAACACATACAGCTGCTGGTACATCAAATGGCGTGACAAAGAAATCAGAGCCATGGCCCTTTACTTTGGTTCAGGGTCCTCCCGGCACCGGTAAAACGCATACTGTTTGGGGAATGCTTAATGTGATCCACCTCGTCCAGTACCAGCACTACTATACAGCATTGCTAAAGAAACTGGCACCTGAAAGCTATAAGCAGGTTAATGAGACCAACTCTGACAGTGTGGCCTCTGGTTCTATTGATGAAGTCCTGCAGAGTATGGATCAGAATCTATTCCGGACTCTTCCAAAACTTTGCCCAAAGCCCAGAATGCTCGTGTGTGCTCCTTCAAATGCGGCAACTGATGAGTTGCTTTCACGTGTGCTTGACCGTGGATTTATTGATGGAGAAATGAAGGTTTATCGACCTGATGTTGCTCGAGTCGGTGTGGATTCTCAGACTAAAGCTGCTCAGGCAGTTTCTGCGGAACGAAGGACCGAGCAACTTTTATCCAAAAATCGTGATGAGGTCCATGGATGGATGCACAGTTTGAGGATTCGTGAAAATCAGTTATCTCAGCAAATTGCTTGCCTTCAAAGAGAACTTAATGTTGCTGCAGTCACTGGACGTGCACAGGGATCTGTTGGTGTTGATCCTGATGTTCTTCTCGCAAGAGATCAAAACCGAGATGCATTACTCCAAAACCTTGCGGCTGCTGTAGAAAATAGAGATAAAACTCTGGTTGAGATGTCCCGACTTCTCATTGTGGAAGGTAGATTTCGAGCTGGTAGTAACTTTAATTTGGAGGAAGCACGAGCTAATCTGGAGGCCAGTTTTGCCAATGAAGCTGAAATTGTTTTCACCACTGTCTCGAGTAGTGGACGCAAGTTGTTCTCTCGTCTAACTCATGGCTTCGACATGGTTGTCATTGATGAAGCAGCACAGGCTAGTGAAGTGGCAATTCTACCTCCACTTTCTCTTGGTGCAGCTCGTTGTGTTCTTGTAGGGGATCCCCAGCAGCTACCGGCCACTGTTATTAGTAAGGCAGCCGGAACCCTGCTGTATAGTAGAAGCTTGTTTGAGAGGTTTCAGCAAGCAGGCTGCCCAACAATCCTCTTATCTGTGCAATATAGAATGCATCCTCACATTAGGGATTTTCCTTCGAGACACTTTTACCAAGGTCGACCTACGGACAGTGAGAGTGTCATTAATTTGCCGGATGAAAAATATTACAAAGATCCTCTACTGAGGCCTTATATCTTTTTTGATATCAGTCATGGGCGTGAGTCTCATCGGGGGAGTTCTGTGTCTTATCAAAATACCCAAGAAGCACAGTTTTGCATTCGTTTATATGAGCACCTTCAGAAGTCTGTAAAATCATTGGGTATTGGGAAAGTGTCTGTTGGCATCATTACACCATATAAGCTGCAGTTGAAATGTCTCCAAAGGGAGTTCAAGGATGTTCTGAATTCAGATGAAGGAAAAGACATCTATATTAATACAGTGGATGCGTTCCAAGGCCAAGAACGTGATGTCATAATTATGTCTTGTGTGCGCGCATCGAGTCATGGAGTTGGGTTCGTTGCGGACATACGTAGGATGAATGTTGCTCTTACTCGAGCGAGAAGAGCTCTCTGGGTAAAATTCCTCTTCCTTCTTCATTTCATTTTCATTTTCATTTTCATTTTTTTCTATTCTCCTCCATTCCTTTTCGTGAAATGTTTAAAAGTAATTATATACCATCTCATGGTAGCCGCGGGCTATGAAGACAAGTATGTGAGTTTTAACGTTGTTTCCCTACTCACAGGTAATGGGAAATGCAAATGCGCTGGTGCAGTCTGATGATTGGGCTGCGCTAATTGATGATTCGAAAGCACGAAGCTGTTACTTAGACATGGATTCTCTGCCTAAAGAGTTTATCCCCGAGACTCCTACGTATGGCGGTTTTCCCTCCAAGCTTGCTGGTGGAAGGGGCTTGAGATCTGGGCCAAGATATAGACCATATGATTCGCAAGTATAGTCCGGATGTGGCACACCGTTGGAAGAAGATGGAAAAATCCAACATCTTTAAAATTCCAAGGAATGGAGCTTAAGGCCAGGTGCAGATTCGATGGATGACTTTTGATCAATCTATCTACAAATATCGAGATGCCTGGCAACACGGCATAAAGCAGAGTACTGCTGGTAATCTTCGTAAACGAGATGTGAATATGGTTGTGGTCTCGAAAGTACTATTCAAAAACCATTGGTAAAACCGGTTAGTGCCCAGGAGAGGAAGGGGTTCGAGTGAACGAACCCAACTTGGGGCAATGTCAGGAAGATGGGCTTCATCGTCAAAAACATATCTATGAAAAAACGAGGCTACTTGGTGTGCGACCTTTGCGTTTTGGCAAGATAACATTGAGCTGGCAGTTCGCTTGGTCACCTCAATACGTTCGCTTGGATTATCTAATTCGTTCGCAGCTCAACGCGTATCTAGCAACGTATGACCATGGTTAAACAGAGCTGTCGGGGACCAGCTCTTCTTTGATGCAAGCTTCAAAAACTCTAGACGGGGAAATGGAATTAATTTCCGGGAGGGCTGGTGGCCGATGGTCGGAATCGTACTGCATATCCCTAATGATCGCCGGAGATGTGAATCGGCTTAGTTTGTCCACACCGAAAAAGGTGTTGTATATAATGTAGTTGCGCTAGGAAAATTCTTTTAAAGATGAAAAAGGGTTGATAGTAGTATATCATAAAAAAAATTGAATTAATCCAAATGATTGATTTCTTTTAGTTACACATTCTCTGTTTCCAGTTTCCCTATGAAATTCATTCATTCTTTTCGCTTGCATGTAGTACTTCGAGGTAATGGGAGTTGATATTCAAATATTTTGTAGTACCATTGGTTGATAGAAATGAAAGGGAGGAATATTCAGAAAATAGATTTTGTGCTTCAAAAGAGAACAAATGTGTATGAAAATTGAAAAGAACAAATGTAGCACAAAGAAAAAAGGATGATGGAAAAAGAAAAGAAAGAGTTGTGCAAAGTAAAAATTGAATGATTGATGGAATGGAGGAAGAAAATTAGACAAATAAAGTGTGTGTGTTTGTTGTTGAGTCCATGTATTTTGGTATTAGTCGAGCCACCACATATTCTCTCTATAGTACTCGAGGAAATCACAATATCTTTCAAAAATAGAAGCGGTGTTGCATTGAACGGAGGGAGTGTGTCGAAAATCATGGCGTGCACGAGCTAATGCCTCTTGATCACAAGTCACAACAGTAAGTTTTTGAAAAGCAGCAGCGTTGTTGATGACGTACATAGCCAATTCCCATTGCCACGAATAACCCAAATATCCGGTGATCTCCAAATACTTTACTGCCAACTCACACTTTCTTCCATAATACTATATTGTTTCTACTGGATTTATAATGTCCATAACTTTTTCCCTCCGCATATTCGAAGTAAACTGCTTCAAACAATGTAATGACTACTCGCAAATTAAAAATGACAACTAGTTAGTTTGAGTTAATAATGCATACCTTTATCACGAGTTTTTCTAGTGACAAACATGCTTCAATAAAAGAACGCACGTATCGTGAAAATAAACTGCCATTAACAGTCCACATCGAATCAAGCACCAACTCTAGATGTTTTATATTTACAAGATCAACCCACAACAATTCACCATCATCTCTGTAGTACTGAAAATCAAAATCACATGCATTAATATTTGATACTCCCTCCCATCCCACAATAATTGTCACTCTTTTCCATTTCGCTCTATCTCACAATAATTGTCATACATTTTTTTTTTACCATAAATGGCAAGTAGTTCCCACATTCTACTAACTCACTTCACTCCTATTTTATTAAAAAATGGTCCCACATTCCACTAACTTTTCCCACCAAATTTTCTTTACATTTCTTAAAACCCGTGTCACCACTGAGAGTGACAATTATTGTGAGTAGTATATAAAAAGAAAAACGAAATTGAAGATGAATTATTACCCGAGAAACAATCGTAGTTGAGAGGCGCAGTAGTTGGAGTTGGTCGCGTATGCAAGATGGAATTCCGACAAGGATGTCAACAAGCAAGAGAGAAGCTACGTATTCTTGTCTCTGGAAATTCTCTCATGCACTTCAATATGTGTGAGATGTGAGCTCTAATTAAGCTTTGACGCTCACACAAACTAAGTTCATAGCCTCTGAGTTTCACAGTGTTTCTCTCTCCATTCTATTTCTAATGTGTTTTTTATTTTGGATATTATTGTATTGTTTTTCAATTATACTCTCTTCTCTTTTAACCTGTACATTAAAACGAAATTAAATATTTAACTATAATATTATGTTATACTACTACATTTACTTAGTATTGTTAATTCTTTTTAAAATTAAAAGTCTGAAAAAATAAGAAAAGAAATAATAAGTATAAAGCATACTACATTTTATAGAAGGCTAAGGGGAATATTATTAATTTTATAAAATTATTTTGAGTATATTTTGATTTAATTTTTTTATTTGTATTTAGAATTGATAATTATTTATTTAAATTATGCAACTTGTAAATTAAAATACATTCATATCATTTGGTTTGTTATTTTTTATTTATAGGGGTAATGTATTGCGTCTCTTTTTACTGTATTATTAATATTACTAGTATCACACCTGTGCGTTGCACGATCCATTCTATTTTCCTCAACTTATTTTACACAGTGAAATAATTTTATGAAATGATAAACAACATCATCTTACGAAATCTAAATGCATAAAAGTATTGTAATAAAAATTCATTATATAAATATATAAAACCAAATAAAAATATTTTGCTAAGTAAATTCATTAAAAATTTTCTCAATAGATAATATGACCAACTAATTAGAATTCATAAAAAAATTTATTACTACTATTTAAGGATTAATCAGTCTCCATCTTCTCTTCTATTCAGTATGCCTCCATTCTTACTCCTAATCTATCCCAACTTTTTTTTATCCGCTTGTCTCTATGTCCAATAGCTTCACCTTTTTCAGTCATAATCCCAACACCGTCATCGCCTCTTGCCAGTGTCATCTTCTCCTGTCAGATTACCTCCATCTATATAAGAACTTTAAATAAAAAAGAACAATAGTATAAATAAATATATTTAAATTTGATACTAAATTAGAAAATTGTTTGATGGGAACATGAACTTATGCAACAATAGCAATGTATAAAGATATATTAAAAGCAAAAACAATATCAGTGAAAATGTAGAAGAATACCTAAAGCCAAGCAAAACTTTTGCACAAAATAAAGCAGCGAGTGGATGAACTATATCATATATTTATAGTCCAAACAAATGAATTGGGGGCTATTCTAAGACCTTTCAATTTCCTCCATTTATGATAAGAAATTTAATTTTTTAATGAATTCAAATGGACACTGGACATGTAAGGGCTCATGCAACCCTTATAAAATAGCTGGCTCATTAATTTGTGATTTAGTTGTAGTTACTGTCTATATTCATTTTATTAGTGGTGGTGGTAGTAGTATATTATTTGGTCAAAATCAGAAGGATTTTCCACCGTAATTGCCTATGAACATAAAAGACAATCATGTGTAACGTTCATGCATTCTCACAATAAATAATTATCATCATTATTAGAAAACTAAATTCCCATTACTATTTGCATTTCTACACTTTATATTTGTAAATATTCAAATCTATACCCAAAATTCACAAATTTTCCAAAACATTTACTATATATATATATTAGTTATCCCACGATGCATAAATACATCCATCAGCGGAAGTGGCACGCGCTTTGGACTGGCTCTCGTGAGATCCGATTTCGACTCTGCTGGCGCCCAATTTTATGCCTAACTTATGCTTCCTTAACACTATCATTCTACATTTCTCTCTATCTTACTTTGTTATTTCTATTTTTAACTTATAAAATAACAATAATCACACTATCATCTCTATATATTTTACTTTGTTATTTCTCTATTTAACTTATAAAATAACAGTAAATAAAATCTCGTGCACACATTTCATTATTTTGTTTCGCACACACTTCTGGCCTTTTTAGCTGCCTCAGACTTCTTGACAACTTTGGGGTCTTTCCAATACTCTATCAATCCATTCCACAACTCTTGTGGTACAAAATTTTGTTTGGATTTTCCATTTGAGTGTGGCTTCTTCACAACTCTTGTGGTACAAAATTTTGTTTGGATTTTCCATTTGAGTGTGGCTTCTTCAAATCAGATATATAACCGAGTACCTTCTCTTGGCTTTGCCCTCCCACATCTCCTTCGCATCTATCTCCCAATCATGAAAATGCTTTCTAAAAACATGAAATATTTGAATTTAGTACTCCACAATTTAAAGCAATCTTATATGTACTAAAAAGTATACTTACTTTAAACTCTTCATAATACTGATTTTTTTAATTAAAACCATTAAAGTTTGCAATCCGATGAAATGAAGCAGTAATCTCCGTCGTCATTTTATGATGCTCAATTATATCACTATACCATCTAAATGTTAGTGAATAATTAATATGAAATGCTAAACTAATAGTAATTAGTAGCAAATAACAAACCTCGTATACGGATCCCTCTGCCATCAGACATAGCAAGTCCTTCATCGATTTCTGCCTCCCTAACATCATTACAAGATATCTCATGTGAAGCTTCTGATTTTGCGCACGAATAAACTGCCAACTTATTTCGGCAGTTGCCATGCTAATACAGAGTGTAGAAAAGAGTGAAAAAGGCATTGGACAAGGAAGAGAATGAACCGAAAATGTTGCTGAAACTATATGTTGATGAAAACCTAACCTATGCAAGCTATACTCATACTTACATAACACTTGATACCTTGTAGACTAAGCATGCCATAAAACAGAATATTAGTATGTGAATACCTCCAAATACAAAGGCTGCCATCATTTCCTAATTTATCACCCACAACAAAAATTAACAGATAGTCAAGACAAAATTCAGTCCCCATCTAATAATATAAACATTCGGATTGACCTCACACATGAGTACTTCGTTGAACAGGTTAAGGGCAAAGGAGTATTTCTGCACATCTTGACCACAACTGTCAATAACTTACAATTTGAGAGCATGAGAGAAGTAAGATGAAATCAGACAGGAAATAAGAAGGAAGTAGTATTTCTACGTCTTTACTCAGATTATTAACAGAACACACCATTCCTAAGATTGAGTAACACAGGTCAATTAATTAAACTTGCACTATAAATTGAATAATAATCTAGGTACGTATAATATTGTAAACTGACAAAGAGCAATTATAAAACAATTAGTGATTTGAACTGCAAATTCAAATTCCAGTAGTGTTACAAACAAAACACAGCAAATTGCAAATTCAAATTGCAAATTTGTTGGTAGAAATTGAAAAGGAAAACAACATTGATACCGGTAGGATGATATATACGCGATTGTGCTGGAAGTGGAGAGGTGGCGACGAGGAAGAAGCACCGGAGGCAGAAGTCGCGAGGGAGAGGGAATGCGCCGGATAGATCCTTTGGTATTTTAGACGGACACAAATCCGTCAATATTTAGTACAATCCATCAACACCAATTTTCTGACGGTGATCAAACTTAAAGTCTGTCAGAGAAAATACTGACGGAAATCCGTCACAAACACTACTAGTAGTTTTTGAAGGATACAGCTCCATTACAAAATCCGTCACCAAATCAAACCAACACACTACAGTTACAACTAAACCATAATAAAACATCAAAGGGAAGATCAACTTAGCCAACTGAAGGAGGAGTTTCGCCGAAGGGCGCTGGCTGTTACAGCACAACCCAGCCGCGTAGTTGTTCATAATATGCAGGAAGCTAATGCAGTGAAAGCTGTGCTTGAAAAAGTCCCGACGTGGACTTGTACCCTTGCCGTGGCTGACAACGCTGAGGGTAAGGCTATGGTTGTCGGCGCACTTAGAGACTCCGTAATAAGTAGAATTGAGGTTGTCCCTAAACCTCAATTCTCAAAACCAACATTATCATACTTATAACGGAGACTCCTAAGTGCGCCGACATCCATAGCCTTACCCTCAGCGTTGTCGGCCACGGCAAGGGTACAAGTTCACGTCGGAACTTCTTCAAACACAGTTTTCACTGCATTGGCTTCCTGCACATTATGAACAACTACGCAGCTGGGTTGTGCTGTAACAGCCAGCGCCCTTCGGCGAAACTCCTCCTTCAGTTGGCTAAGTTGATCTTCCCTTTGCTTGTTTACGCCGTTCTGCGCAAGAACAGCTTCGAGCCTCGCATTTTCTCTGATAACGATTTCTTCTGAGTCTTCGGGAAATGACCAGTTCATTTTGTACAAAGTAAAAGGAGAGAGAAGGTGTGAGTAAAGAAAGAGCAAAAGAAGCGTTATTTATAAACAATAAAATGAGGCGAGGTTGATGGATTGAGATCAATTATTACTAGCATGCCTCCAACTGTAATGGATCTGTAGGGATCACAGGTTTGTATTTGAACTAGGGCTTACGGATCACAGGTTTGTACTTGCTGTAAACGATTTGATCACGAAATATTGAAGTACTCCCCGTGGCTCCCCCATTATGAGACAGTGCAACAAAATTTGGCTGAGAAATTAATTTTTACTTAATGTTCCTTAGCCATATATATCTACGGTATAATAATTTCAGTTTTCACCATAAAAAAATATCTGGTTTTCCTCTGCAATATCTACGGTACAATAATTTTAATATACACCATTGAGAATCTGTTTCTTCTTCTCCCTCTGTTCCATAATAAATGTTACATTTTCTTTTTTAGTTTGTCGAACAAAAGTTGTCACATTTCCTTTATGGAATAAGCTCCCTCTCACATGAATATAAATATACTTCCTCCATCTCTGAAAGTTTGTCCCATTTTTATATTTCTGTCCGTCCCACAAAATTTGTCTCATTTCACCTTTTACTATTTTTTATAGTGGACCTCATATTCCACTAACTCATTCATACTCACATTTTATTATAAAATTAATATATAAAAGTAGGACTCACGGTCAGCCCATCAATCTCTTTAATTATGAATCAAACATTCAATAATTTCATCAATTGCATCATCCTTTTTACTAAGGAAAAGAAAGTGTTGCTCCAACTTTAGCATAGTCCAAGATTCAAGATTTAAAAGTCCGCTAAAAGTAGAAATGGATAAAGTGGTGTTTGATAAGGATCTTCCATTTTTTTTCTCTTCAACCCCTTCTCTCGATCCTTGCAACCACAATATCCAAAGGAGATCAGCCTCACTCGCCAATTGCATCATCCTTTTTACTAAGGAAAAGAAAGTGTTGCTCCAACTTTAGCATAGTCCAAGATTCAAGATTTAAAAGTCCGCTAAAAGTAGAAATGGATAAAGTGGTGTTTGATAAGGATCTTCCATTTTTTTTCTCTTCAACCCCTTCTCTCGATCCTTGCAACCACAATATCCAAAGGAGATCAGCCTCACTCGCCAAGAATCTTTCCTAAGCCTGCAAAGAAAAGATTTGCAAATACCACAATTGGTGAGGAAATATGAGTAGCAAAATTCAAGAATAAAAGGTAAAGTGACTAGTAGTGAGGAAAAAGGAAAGGGTGGCAGCAAGTCCCTGCCAAAGAAAATTCAGGTACCAAGAAAGGAATTAGAAGCTATGTTAACCAAACCAAGGAAAAGACTAAGCAAGAAAATAGAAGATTTGACTCCTGCTGCATATATTCCCAAACATGGAGAAGGGAACAAGTAGCAATAGTATCATAAGCTTAGCAATAGGACCAAGAAGGGAAATCATAACCCCTCCTCAGGAATCAAATATAGCATGCATTCAACTATGAGATCATCCAAGATTAGGCTTCTCAAGAATTACACAAATTTGGCATAAAGAGCCTAGTGAGTAAGCAAGAAACTCATAGATCCACAACTGAAAATAAATTAAAGAGCTAAATGAAGAATAAGTAGATAAATGAAGAACTAAAACACATTATTATTGCATATAACTCGCCGACCAGTTTTATAATCACAAACAAATATAACACATATCAACAACTGAAAATAAATTAAAGAGCAGTAATAAAAGTTCAAAACAAACATAATATAAATCCATACAAACCCATACTAAAATGTTCAAATCAAACCTAATACAAATCCATGATAAAAAGTTCAAAGCAAAACTAATACAAATCCATAATAAAAGGTTCAAAGCAAACTTAATACAAATCCGAAAAATGGAGATTTCTAATTTCAAACTCATCAAAAGCCAACCCCCACTAATTGTGCCATTCACATCTAAACCCAACCATCATCTAAACCTAAGATGACAGTAACACCTAAAGCAGTTGGAAGAACGGGACAATAATATCCAGCTGTAATAAGATGAGTCTGAGGTAAAATCATATGGATTATAGGTATTCATAATTAGATCAGTCGGATAAAAAGGATATAGGTGAAGAGGATACCGTGCAAATCGCACCATTACTCGGTTATCCAAGCTACACACAGAAAGTTGACCAACGGTATAATGATCAAATGACAAGACATTGTTAAAACAAGTTTTGGTTGCACAAACCAGGGCCAACTCAAAGGCTACATTATCAGAAGGCTGAAATAAAGACGGATGAACGTTGGGATGACGCCTCATCAGCAAACAAGAGTTCGAATCAAACACTTGGATCCTTTCACCAAGTTCGAAAAAGATGTTTGGATCATTCACATAAAACCAAATTCCCTTACCACTAATAACAAGAACTACTACCCTTGAACCAACAAAATATACCTTCTCGAATATCTCTCTATACTCTAGACTCGGAGTATGTACGTTGATTGTAGTAACATCCATGTAAGATCCCCCAACAAATAATTTATCACAGTTAGACTCATCCCACATTTGTATTGAACGCCCCAATGCTTTTGAAATTACAAACAATTTTTAAGTATTCAAAAAATTCAAAAAAATAATATGTAGCAAATACATACTAACAAATAATCCAACTCAGCGATATCCATTTCCAGAAAAATCCAGCAGTTTGCTATCTCTAACAGTATCCCCTACACATACATATGCGGACACCCCACTCACACTATCCCATGTGTAAAGATCACCATCAATAAACGCAACGTCAATACGTCTGTCATCAATGGTGAGAAGACCACGTATAGGATGCTTACCACTAGAATCATACTTCTTTAACACAAGTGTTTCATCAAATCTACCACTTTCAGACCAAATATGGTGCATCAAATGTGGCATACAATCCCCTAACCTATACAAAATGACCGACACCTTAAATAGCACAAAGTACTTATAAAATTGAAGGTTTATTGTGTCTCTATTTATATTATAAAAAAATAATTAATGAAATATCGAATTAGATGTCAAACATGAAGAAATAATAGACAATATTTGTACCTGGGTCAATCCACCGGGCCAACCCATAAATAGTACTCCCTTTATCCCACTCAAGATGGCCACATTCTTGAGTGACACGAGGTTTTAGGAAGTGTTGTTAGGTGGAATAAAGTAGAGAGGAAAAATATAGTTGAATGTTTTAATGAGGAGAGAGAAGGATATTTCTAAAATAGGAAAGTGGTCATCTTGATTGTGACAAACTTTTAAAGGAAATGCGGTCTCCTTTGGTATTTTAGACGGACATAAATCCGTCAATATTTAGTACAATCCATCAACACCAATTTTCTGACGGTAATCAAACTTAAAGTCTGTCAGAGAAAATACTGACGGAAATCCGTCACAAACACTACTAGTAGTTTTTGAAGGATACAGCTCCATTACAAAATCCGTCACCAAATCAAACCAACACACTACAGTTACAACTAAACCATAATAAAACATCAAAGGGAAGATCAACTTAGCCAACTGAAGGAGGAGTTTCGCCGAAGGGCGCTGGCTGTTACAGCACAACCCAGCCGCGTAGTTGTTCATAATATGCAGGAAGCTAATGCAGTGAAAGCTGTGCTTGAAGAAGTCCCGACGTGGACTTGTACCCTTGCTGTGGCTAACAACGCTGAGGGTAAGACTATGGTTGTCGGCACACTTAGAGACTCCGTAATAAGTAGAATTGAGGTTGTCCCTAAACCTCAATTCTCAAAACCAACATTATCATACTTATAACGGAGACTCCTAAGTGCGCCGACATCCATAGCCTTACCCTCAGAGTTGTCGGCCACGACAAGGGTACAAGTTCACGTCGGAACTTCTTCAAACACAGTTTTCACTGCATTGGCTTCCTGCACATTATGAACAACTACGCAGCTGGGTTGTGCTGTAACAGCCAGCGCCCTTCGGCGAAACTCCTCCTTCAGTTGGCTAAGTTGATCTTCCCTTTGCTTGTTTACGCCGTTCTGCGCAAGAACTGCTTCGAGCCTCGCATTTTCTCTGATAACGATTTCTTCTGAGTCTTCGGGAAATGACCAGTTCATTTTGTACAAAGTAAAAGGAGAGAGAAGGTGTGAGTAAAGAAAGAGCAAAAGAAGCGTTATTTATAAACAATAAAATGAGGCGAGGTTGATGGATTGAGATCAATTATTACTAGTATGTCTCCAACTGTAATGGATCTGTAGGGATCACAGGTTTGTACTTGAACTAGGGCTTACGGATCACAGGTTTGTACTTGCTGTAAACGATTTAATCACGTTCAGAATATAAAAATATTGAAGTACTCCCCGTGGCTTAAATAGCACAAAGTACTTATAAAATTGAAGGTTTATTGTGTCTCTATTTACATTATAAAAAAATAATTAATGAAATATCGAATTAGATGTCAAACATGAAGAAATAATAGACAATATTTGTACCTGGGTCAGATCACCGGGTCAATCCACCGGGCCAACCCATAAATAGTACTCCCTTCATCCCACTCAAGATGACCACATTCTTAAGTGACACGAGGTTTTAGGAAGTGTTGTTAGGTGGAATAAAGTAGAGAGGAAAAATATAGTTGAATGTTTTAATGAGGAGAGAGAAGGTTATTTCTAAATTTGGAAAGTGGTCATCTTGATTGTGACAAACTTTTAAGGGAAATGTGGTCTTCTTGATTATGACAAACTTTTAAGGGAAATGTGGTCTTCTTGAATGAGACAGAGAGAGTATTTATGGCAGTTTATATACAACTTTTCAACAACATAAATAACTTATAGCGGGCAACCAAGGTCTTTTTCAAGCGGCAAGGATGATCAACCTCCTTCAAAGCCGCATAAGCGTCCATCACAAATTGATCATCGCTTCTTAAATAAACTACACCAGAGAACTCAAGGAGGTATGTGATGAAAAAAACACCTTCTCCATATTTTTCATCAGCACCACATCTACTCGCTTCATATTCTCAACCTGGTTGTCCAACCTTCTTTCATGATCACTGATCTCTCGTTCGAGAGTGGAGATCTGATTAAAAAGGGTATAGATAGCCTCCATTTTGTTACTGCGATAGAGATGAGACTGTGAATTTGAAATAGCAGTGAAAGCGATGTCTCCAGTTGTATTTGATAGGGCAAATGGATAAGGATCCAGGTCAGAAATGGATAAGGGTCCAGCTGGGGATAGGATCCTCCCGTCCATCTGAACGATTAAACTGTTGTTGATCGTTGGCTTTTATAAGCATGTGCGATAGCTAAGTGCACTTATAAAATTGTACTGATATTAGTATGTGACTGTTAATTATCATATGACTAAATAAATAATATACTATCCAATGTCATTTTAAATGAATGGATTGTAAATCTTTCATTAAATTTAAAATCAATTAATCTTCTGACTATCATGTTAGAAAGAATATAAAATGTTTGATCTTTGATTTTTTATTTTATTGTTTCAGAGATTTCTTATTTTGGCGTCGCACCGAGAAAGATAAATTGATTAATATGCTAAAAAAATTAATTTATGGTCATGCTTTTTATCTGTGTAGATTTTTCAATTTAATCTACATTTATATACATAAATAAATACAAAGTGAAAATCATAAACTTAACATTTCAAATAATTCTAACAAAGAGTTATTGTATAATTACTGTTTTTATTGACACTAAAAAATGAAGAGTAAAAATTAGGAGTATAATATAAGTAAGTATGTTAACTAAGAGAGGTAAGTGAAAAATTTAAATGAGTATCAATTGGTAACTAATTAGCAATTCAAAACTAAGACTAATTTTTAACCATTATGAGATCTAGTGATTGATATAATGCTAAGGGAAAATTTTAAATGAGTATTAAATAAAATTAAAGGGCATTAATGTCAATTCTCTTTTATTAAAATTATCATAAAACTTTAAATATTCGTAACTCTCTCAATTTAAATTATTTTTTCACAAAAGTATCAAATTAAAGGTAACTTTATATGGATTCTAACGAGATCTCACTTGCATATGTTCCGACGACGTTCGGATGATGAAATTTGATGATTTTTTTTTTTCAGTTTTCGTATATGTTAATAAACATATTTTTTTATCAACAAATACATCAAAAAATCTCAATATAATGCATATAAAATCTCAATATATTGCATGTGAAATCTCAATATAATGCATGTGAAATCTCAATAAAACTGTGTTGATATTTTGTCTACTATTTATTGAAATTCGTAAGATTTAATTTCATCTACTCGTTTTACAATCTAAGGGAGGAGGTTTGGTCTTGATTTTGGATTATGATGCTATAAGCAATAGAAGAGGACCATGTTAACTAATTAGCAATCTCAAATTAAGACTAAATCTTAGCTATATTAAATTAGGATATATAGTATTTGAAATAATGCCAAGTGAGCTTATTTTAAATTAAAAAATTTATTAAATAAATTTAAAAAGTATTAATGTTAATTCTTATATATGGTAGTTAAAACTAACCATTTTCTCTCTCATTAAAATTATCTTAAAACTTTAAATTTACGTAACTCTCTCGATTTAAATTATTTTTTGATTAAAAAAATATATCAAATTAAAGGTTATTTCATAAGGATTTTAACGAGATCTCAATGACATATGTTCTGACGATAAACACATGATGAAATTTTATACTCCTCGTCCCAAGAAAGTTGATATAAAACTTTTGGGCGCGGAGATTACGAATTTATATTAAATAAATAGGAGAGATGAAAAAAGTAGGAATGATAAGAGAGAGTAAAGTAAATGATGGAATAAAGTAAGAGTGATTAAATGTTTTGTCTTTTGTTAAAAAAGGAAATGACTCAAATTTGTTAGGACGGACTAAAAAGGAATACGACTCAACTTTCTTGGGACGGATGGAGAAATTTTTATTTCAATTTTCGTATACGTCGATAAATAGATTTTATATCAATAAATGCATCAAAAAATTTCAATATAATGCACGTACAATATCAACAAAATTGTGTAGATATTTTTGGGTACTTGTATTGAAATTCACATGTCACTTAGTTGATATTTGTAATAAACTATGTTGATATAAATAAAACCATGAAAATTATTATGTTATAACATATTGACTATTTTACCCTTTTGTTGATATTTTATATACTACTACTCCCTATTTATTGAAAACATTCCATGTGCTTAATACACCATTCAATTAGGCTATCATTCGATTTTATTATCAGCATCGTGACGGCGATGATAGACATTGAAGAGACAGAATGGTACGCGACGGCGAAACCGCATGTACGTACCGGAATGATAAAAAAAACCTATTGAAATGAAGTAATATATATATATATATATATATATATATATATATATATATATATTCTGGAATGAAGTTAAATTATCCTAATATGTTTTGACTTATTTGCCATAGGCTGAAGTAAAATAGACTCGTGATGAAGGCGGAATAATTTATGCATTTGCATATAATGGGACTTTATCTATATATGTGCAGTAATTAAATGAAAAATATAAATCTCATACGCCACAAATCATGCCTTATTTTATTGTAACATTTGATATATATTTATTTCTTCAATAATGTATGTTACATACATAACGTTTCAATTCAATGATTTTTTCTTTTTAGTGTGATGTAGAGAGTAAATTATGCATATGAAATACAAGCATCCATGTTTTGTTACTTAGCAATATATTACTAATATATACATACATAAATATAGTGAAGAGGTTAATTTTATAATTATTACTTTATGATACCTATTTCAAATTAGTAGTTAAACCTGAGTTGTTTGTTAAATATTATATTCTATATTAAGTCATATAAGTATCTATTAAAAATAATTAATGAAAATTAAATATGAAAGAATATAAAATTAAATTTAAAAAGAGCACGTTAGTGGTTAAACTAGTAAATGTTTGTTAAAAACAAAATGATTAATGACACTTAAACATTGAGAAGGGGGTGATATGGATTAAAGCAAAGTTAATATGGAGAAGAAGTTTTAGTAACAAAAGAAATAGGAAATGTGGAAGAGATGGGTCGATCTCTGGCCTGTAGTATAGACAACAAGCACAATTGCCACTAGAACAGAGAACGATTTTGTAAATGTGGCGCAAAGTTTTGGGGTATAGTTGTACCCTTTTGTTCTTACGTGCATACGCCACTGGTTCTCATCAAGCCTGACAAGGTTGTATATGGGTGGCCGAGGGTGTCCTTGGAAGCACCTGAATGACATTGGTTCACTTCTATGAAATCTTACGCTCCTCAAGTTAGAAAAATATGCATTTCGAGGCCCAAAGTGGAATTTGAATCAGGGAGTTTTTTGAAACTTGAGACACTTCAAACTGAAGACACTGATTTAGTGCAATGGAGAGTTCAGCATGGAAGCCTCCGGCGGCTTGAGCTCCTAAACTTACGACATTGCTAAAGATTACAACAACTCGATTGGATGCCTAGTCCCTCAATAGTCATGACAGCTACAATTGAATTAGTTGACTGCAATCCCGTTGTCGCTTTTGCCATGCAATTACCTGCAGTGGCAGATTTAAGTGAGAACAAAGGGGTACAAGTGTACCAAAAAAAAAGTGCTAGTAATGGTGCAGTGGTAGGCATATAACCTTGCCTTCCTGTAGATCCAAGCCCCTTGGCCTAGCGGTAAAGGGTGCTGGATACCGCGTCCATCCTGGAGGTCTCGAGTTCGAACCCTGGGTGGCGTAATTTGTCTTTCCTCCTTGTTATAGGAGTTGATTTGTAGGCGTAATTTGTCTTTCCTCCTTGTTATAGGAGTTGATTTGTAATTTTCTCCTTCATATATATGATATAAATATATGAAGTTAATTTAAAAAAAAAAAAAAAAAACCTTGCCTTCCTGTAGACCGGGTTCGAATCCTATGGAGGACAGTTTCTATTTGGCCTTTTCAGTGTCATTTTTTGTTTTAAGAGCATCCACGGTTGTGGGCCCGACCCCACTTTTTCTGTCTGCTCTTAGGCAAGAGCACAACACCCACAGCAGTGCTCTTCCGCAAGGACGAGCACAAGGGTCCCACCATTCTATTATTCAATTTAAATAAAAACATTTCCACAAAAGTAAAATGCATTAAAAATACCTGGAATAATATTACAAATTATAAAAAAATAAAAATTACATAATTAAATTCATAAGTGGCCGAATTTCGTCCAAATGGATGATGAATGTGTGTATTTATAGATGATTTTGAGATTAAATTTTTAAAAAAAAATTCAAAAAAAATTCAAAAAAATGGTAATAAAACGGCTATATTTTTTGGAATTCAAAATTTTTTTTTTATTATTTTTGGTATTATTTTCGATTTTTAAAAAAAAAGAAAAAAAATGCCAACGGCCAATAGAAACGCGCCACGTTGCCCTGCTCGCTGGCACGGACGTGCTCTATGCTAAGAGCACTTCCGTGCCAGCGGCAAGAGCACAGCAGCGGATAAGCGTGTCCTTGCCAGCGGCAAGGACGGACAGATGGTGAGTGCTCACCGTTGTGGGTGCTCTAATTATCTCTGTGTTATAACATCTCTTGTACATATAATATTTTTGCTAATGAATTAAATTTTCCATCTTTTATCTTGTTAAGTATTTTAATGTTTTGAGTGCTTGTTTATATTTTTGTTATTGTACATTCAAAAACTTCTAATTAATTTGTTTACTATTTTCTTATAAACATTGTTTGATTCTCTTATCATGCATTTATATTATCTTTATTATTTCTCGATCCTTTGCAGAACAATTTAATTTATTTTGATGCATTTTTAATATGTTATTCTTTCTAATGTAGTTAAATTTTTATTTTTCTTATTTTGAAAAACGACTAAATTTTGCTTAGATAATTGAAAATGTGATTTGTTTTTGAAAATAATATATGTTGCTAAACATCAAATAAATCATTATTATAATACTATAAATATTCTCATTTTTATATATAATGATGTTTATTATCGAAAAAAAGATATCAAATGATTAAAGCATCTGTCGAATTTTGAAACTCTAAATCGTTATAACTATTTATCGCACCCCCATATCGAAAATCCTGGATCTGCCACTGATTACCGGAATCTCTCTTAACAGTTACTTGCTCCTTTTCTTAGTTATGAGATTAGAAGTCGTAGCTACACTCTCAACTTGGAAGACAGGTTAGCCTTCCCACTTCATTTAATTTGCACAAATCTCATCCAATCATATCTTTCTTTAACTAAAAGGGTTGTGCTTATTGAATCTTGACATGTTTTTATTAGATTTTAATGCATTTTTTATATAGGTAGGTTATTTTATTTATCTCCTAATATATCTCTTTGTAGCTGGGTTATACGATTTCTGTATGCATGTTCTTGGGTGAAGTTCGTCGTCAGCATTGGAAGGCATATGTGATGACGGTGGTGGTGTTGGTCAGTCTCCCAACCCCTCCTGGATCCGTTAAGGAATCCCCGGGCACAAATACAAATACAATCCTTTATTCGATTTATAGAAAAACAAAGATCGAATTGAAACCATAATCAATATAAAAAATGGTTGAGAAAAAATATAAATGTACAAGATTGTTTATTGTAGTTCATATTCTAATCCCAAACTAGCTTTTTATATTTAGACAAAATTGGATAAGAAGAACAAAAAGCGGCAAGAGTAAAAATGCTATAAGTGGGTTAGGCCTGACCCATTCTTTTGTTCGACATAATAATGTGTTCGATACAGATAAAGAAAGTTATTGGTTTGTATATTAAATCATTCATTAATATAAACTTATCAAAATCCACCTAGAATTTGGTGCAGCAAAATGCAAACCAGAATAAACATAATGGGCTATTTCAGCACATAACTATATAAATCCCATATATTATTTCCAAAAAAACCCAAGACACATTACCAAAATCAAACAATCCATAACAAGATTCAAGCTTTCCTGGGTAATGCAGTGTGACATTGTGGAAGAACAAACTAATTCTCCATAAAAGTAATGAATTAGAAGAACCTTTGTAATAGGAGATGTTAATTTAAGTTTAAAATATTTATTAATTTTAAATTATCTTTAATTTGATGTGGATGTTAGGTAAGATGGCACGACGACAGGAAAATTAATCAATGTAAAAAAGTTGTATGAATGTTTTGAAAATAATTAATTATACATATCTCATTAATTAACAAAGCTGGACTAATTATCTTCTCTATATTCAAATTAAGCGAGGTTATAATCAATAGTAAGGCATCAAACAAAGCATGTAAAGGAAGTTATGAAAACTATTACAATATACTAAGTACTAATTAATCCAGCCTTTCCATTTTAGACTATCCACGACAATTAGAACACCACTTATTCTCTAGAACCCGTGTCATGATGGACGAAGGAAGTATGTCGAAAATTATGACGTGCACAAGCTAACGCCTCTTGATCACAAGACACTACAGTCAATTGTTTAGGTGTAGGAATATAATTAGTTGTGCACGTATTTATATTGTTTGACAATGTATCATTCAATGAGTTAGTTGGAAGTTGGAAGTTGGCGGTTGGAAATAGGAAGATAGGAAGATGGCAGATAATGAATTGAATGCGACTAACTTACATCCCTTTGAGTTTAGTTTTGTTGAAATAACATCAGAAGTCGCACATGAAAATAATATCATATTGGGTACAGATAGTTAATATCGCATGTAATACGGCAAATAATATCACAACTAATACAACAACTAATATCAAAACTAATACTACACAAAACAATTTCATAGTTCGTACTACTAGTAATTTCAGACGTTGTGAATATATCAAAATAAATTGGATGTAGAATAATGTACTTAAAATAAAATCAGTTGTAGTCGAAGGTTTAAGTACATAGGGGGTACTCCAAAATGATGTATGAAAAATGCATCAAACAACGTAATGACTACACTCAAATTTAAATTTAAAATGACAAAGTAAGTAGGTAGTTTGAGTTGATGCATACCCTTATCACAAGTTTGTCTAATGAAATACATGCTTCAGTCAAAAGACGCACGTAAGTTGCCCCGCCAGGATTACAACTATTCATTGGATCAAGCACCAACTCTAGATGTTTTATATTTACAAAATCAATCCACGGCAACTCACCATAAATATACACCTGAAATTTAAAATCACATGCATTAATATTTGATATATAAGATGAAAGATGAAATTAAAGACAAATTATTACCGAAAACATAGAAGAGTTATCTGTAGTTGAGAAGGCAAATTAGTTGGAGTTAGTCGCGTATGCAAGATGGAATTTGGACAAGGAGGTCAAGAAGCAAGAGATTATCTGAGCTTTCTTCAAAATTGAGTTTTGTAAGCTTCTGAATGTTGCTCAGTTGGACGACACATCTAGTGTTCAAATAAATGATCGCCAAAGAAATGAGGCTTGTAGTGTCAGGACCGCCCTTTCTAGGGTTAATAAATGCGGGAGATCGCGACAAAAGGGACTTTATGAAAGGAGAATTTTCTAGGGTTTCGATAAAGAGGTCAACCAAAATATTTAATATTCAAATAACGAGGGAAAATCAGAGTAAACGCTTAACATTTGAATCCGAAGTCAACAATTATCAAAATTAATAATCCAAGAGTGGAAGAGGGTTCAGAAACATAATTGAGAAAGTAACAATCATAATTAAGCGGAAGCATTCAAGAGTAAGAGTGACGCCATGTATGAAAACACGACGCCCCTTGGAGTTCAAAATAAATCCAACGAGACTTCAATTTAAGCTCAACACCACTCAGCTCGTCGCCGCTCAACCTGCACATAGGGAAAACACATGCAAGGGTGAGTACTATAAAATAGTCAGTGGACTTATGCCGAAAATAAGTTATCAAAATATTATATTCATCATACCATTTTCAAGTAACCATCGGGGTTTTAGCTTTAGAAAGGTCTGAAGCACCAAAAATATTCCATCGTTCAAAACCACGACCGCTCAGTCGATTTTCCCATAGACGTCAACCATATCTGCTCATACATGACTTGGAATGTGGCCACAAACCAAGTCACTAGACCGGCCAACCCGTACGCTGGCACACGGTCTACCAAAATTATATTCTTTCCCTTGCGATCACGATTCACTTGCATAGGATATAACCACTAGAATTTAGAAATAACACAGAGATCAACGCAATGAATCAAACAATAATTAAGATGCATGCATCCCTAGGGTTTGATTATTTTTATTGATAGGATTACAAATATTCCTAATTAGAAACTTGGGTATTTCGATTAATTTCGGCAGCTCACGTCCCCAACAATTTTAAGAAAAGATAAATGGATCCACGGGAATTTAATTAGTAAAACATCCTCCGCTAAATTTTAAAATGGTCAACAAATATTAAATGACCCCTTTTCCTGAAAAACACACGTCTGTCTCACATCCCAATTTTTAAACAAAAACTCAAAAATTAAAGGAGTATAACAATAAAATTAAAATACTCTTTTTTTTCGAAACACAGAACACGTATACTCCCATTTCAACATGCACAAACGTATACTTCCTTTTCAACTTTTAATCAAGCACTACACTATTAAAATAATAAAAAAAGAGTATAGCACCAAAATACTTCCAACTTCAAATCTATAAACAATGCATAAACGTGCACACACTTCACGCATACACGCACACACCCACAAACACACACATACACACATACTTTCCCATTCATCAAATAAATTCCTTTTTCACTCGATCTATATGCATGGGGTTCAAGAATACCAATTAACCGGTTAGATATGAAAGGATGGATCAAAATACCTTTTTTGATGAGAACAAATGGTAGAACAAAAGATTAGCTTTGGTTCTTCAATGAATCTTGAGTCTTCAACTCCAATTCAATGTAATAGATGAAGAACTCTTGAAGATCAATGGAAGACAAATTGAGAGAGAGTACTGGGAAAGATAGTTGGCGTGAGAAATGAGTGAGATTAGGGTTAGGGTTTTTATATCTCAAAGATTTGATTTCACCATTAAATAGAACAATTAAATATTGTGGAATTAGAGAAAGAACAGAAAATAGCGTGAAATTGAGAGAGATTAGAAGTAGGCAATTTTTGCCTATTAAAAATGTGTAGGATTTAATTTAAATTTACTTGGAGAGAAAGATACCATATAATATGTAACAAAATAATAAATCCTGCTATTAAATGGGAGGGGGCGATTTCTATGCTTCTCCAATAAAGATTTAACAAGATGTGGTAAGATTTGCTAGGATTTAATTGGATTTAAATTCATTGCAAGAATTAAACAAGGAATCAATTAAATCCATAAAATAATCCATTCTTCTAATTAATAGGGGAATTCTAAATATTCAAGGAATAAACAAGAGGGTCGAATGTTGCATAGAATAAGATAGAGAATAATTTGGTTTGGATTTAATTTTAATAAATATCCAAGGCAATTAACTAAATCCAAGAGAATAGAATTCTTCTCCAACAAATGATGGTGATCGAAATTTCCAATAAAAATGGCTAGAATAATTATGCATGAACCCATTTAATCTAACTCATGCCTTGAAAATTAAATCACATTGAGATTTCACCATCACAAATTAGAGCTCGTAAAACAAGTAAATTCACCAAGCACCCATTGTTTGAAAAGCCACGTCATGTAATAAATGAAATTGACCCATCAAGGCACAGCCAATAATTTCAAATCAAATTAGGTTACTAATGCACTATTTATTAGCACTAAAAATACCTGCAAGCATACATGATAGATCTAGTATAGCTAAAGGTCAGTACCAGATATCGAACACATGGAATAAGATTGCAACTGACTACCATATACTAAGCGTCATATACTATCTAGAGACACATGATTTTTGGGTTGATTAATTAAACTAGACTGAAAGAAATAAACAAAAAAACATAAAACATAAAAAGAAATAATACAAAGCAGGCTTAAGAATGTAAAATTTTAGGATCCAAAAATACAATCGACTTCCTTGAATTATGGTCTCCAGAGCTATTAAGTCGATCACAATTGTAGATTAAACCCCCTCCCGATGTGAGAAACCTGTAGATTAGGTGATAGGATTGAAGTCCTCTTCTAACCCTTAAACCCCTAACTCCTAAAAGCATATAAGATCAAAGACCCCACTCAAAACCTCAACTCTCCTGAGTTCTATTGAATTAAGGTGTGAATTATCCCTTTTTCCAAGTCAATTATTTCATCTGCCGAGTACTCTAATCAACTCTAACATGTATTTAAGAGGTAGCTAATCAATTGAACATAGAAAGCACCAGATAAATCAAATAACTGCAAAAGCTTACAAGGAAAAACAATTGAATATCTTCACCAAAAATTCCACAATTGATGTTCTACTCATAGACAAGTAAAAACCACAAATAAAGTACGAGACGTGAAAGAAATTGATAAAACCCAAGGTTGAATCTTCAATCTTCAGTCTCCTCTTGCATGGATCTGCAGAACTCCGCTCCAATGGAAGATGGATGAATTTAAGGGTGGAATATGGAATGGAAGAAGTGTAGAGAGGGAGAAGGATTGGAGGCTCTGAGATGGGGATTATGAATTAGGTTTGGGTATTTTTAGGCGGAGAAAGGTTTATTTTTAATGATTTTCGTGTCCTACAAGAAATGAGAGAGATTTGGTTTCACAATTTAATAATTTATTCTCTTTCTTGAATTTCCGCCCAAATTTCCGTCAGCTTTGACTGCATTGCGCAATGTTCGTAGAATGGTCATAACTTTCTCTACAAAACTCCGATTGAGACGTTTAAGGTATCCACACAAAGCTCTTTCGAAGACGAAGAGAATGACATGTACTAGTAAGCACCGATTGGACTTCAAATTTGCTGGAAGAATGGGCTCGAACAGAAGCTACTACACCTTGGCCTTTTTGCATCTTTTTTCTATCTTTTTCTATCATTTATCAACAAACACATTCAGAATACCAAATGTATAATATATGCAATTTAAGAACATAATTTGCATGATTGACATTTAAAACTAGTAAAATCTAGCCCTTAAAAACATACAAAATCCGTGTTTGTCAACTCTCCCAAACTAAATTATTTGTTTGTCCTCAAACAAAATAAGAGAAAAACTAATAAAGAAACACGGATGCTAAGAACTAGACTTCATAGTTGCCTCAAAAATTGTAACAAGAAATAAAGAGTTTGAAAAGAATACAAATCAAATCAAGCAAAGCTTATTAGTGCATTTTCATTACTAGCTCGTTGATCACCTTGAAGTACATGCGCTCACAAGTGTTTAAGAACATAATTTGCATAATTGACATTTAAAACTAGTCAAATCTAGCCCTTAAAAACATGCAAAATCCGTGTTTGTCAGTCACAAAAAAATATCAAATAACAATTTCACTCGTTATTTAATTCACGGACTCCACAACATTAAAAGCATTAAATGCAAAACATTTTATGGTTCGCAAATTAGTGTTCAAAAAGTGGGGCGTTACATGTAGCGTCGCGAATCACAATGGATTCAACTTCCAAAACATATAATAAATGCTTTAGTTTAGAATGGCCAACAATTGAGACATTTTTCAACTCAATAGATGATCTAATTCTCAAACATTCAAGAGAAAGACAACTGGAAATCAAAAGCTCAAAGTCTCGATCGATCATTTTAATGCATCCTAGATAGGGATGTCAATCGGGCCGGCCCATCGGGTTTCGGGTTGGCCCTACTCAGATTGCGGGTCAATCGGGTGCGGTTTAATCGGGTTGTATTTTTTTCGAGTTAGAAAAGTTCAACCCTAGCCCTAAAAGCTCAGGTTTCGGGCTAGCCCAACAGGTTAATCGGATTACTACCGATTAGATTAACATGCGATCAATCCAATAAATAATGATGAAAATTAGTTTTATTCATAAAATGTAAATTGTATAATTATGATAAATTTGAGATATTTGCTCAAACTCAATCATAAACAAGATAAAAATGCTAATATTTGAGATATTTCATGAAATTTTAATGCATATTTTAGAAATTTAAATATTTTTTTGTGAATTTGAAGTTTTTAATTTATTTATCAATTAATATATTAATAAAAATTCAATATATAATTGTATATTTAATATAAAATGAAAAGTTATTTTTTAGTTATCTACATTAAAAAATTAATCAATGAAGTGTCAAATTAGGAGTAAAAAAATAGAATAATAGAAATTTTATAGGATTTTTGGGGCAACCCATCGGGTTTTTGGGTCTGGCCCTAACAGGTTGCGGGATAGTATCGGGCTAGAAATTTCCAACCCTGACCCTATAAATTTAGTGGGCTATTCAGGCCAGCCCATGGGTTGCGGGCTACACTGACATCCCTAATCCCAGATACAAATCTTTAAGGCATTCCATTCCATTTGTAATTTAAAGTCTATGAAATAGACCCTAGTCATGAAGCCTACCACATAGGCGAATTATTTCAGCTTCATTAGCTTGGCAAACTCGAACCATTTCTCAAAATTGCCACATTCATGGATGTGCATGTCCACCACCAATTCTTTTATTCGACGGCCTCTATGTGAATCCAAGATATGGTTGATCATACTTATGTAATTTGATTCTGTCTCAATATCATATGCATATTCACTATATTTTTGGGAAATTGAGATGAGTAATGTAGGTATGAAGATATTTCCAACAAGTTGAAAGTATACAAGTCGAAGTAGTTTCTCAGAGAGGCAGTCGAGAGATTATAGATACTAGAATATCATTGGGCTGTTTGTTGATTCTATCTTCATGCAACATCTCCAATATTTCACACATTACAATTATTCTATCCAATTTAAAAATGAACTAAGTGAAAAAAAGAGATTACACATATATGTAAATCTTTAGAGCATCCACAATGGCGGCGAGTGGACCGGCTAGCCGATTCCCGGCACTGGCCGATCCGCTCGCCGAACCATTACAGCCGGCGAGCGCCAAATCGGTGAGAAAAACGGCAAGCACACGCGGATTCACGGACGCTGGCCGATCGGCTGGCCGCCATTGCAGTTTCCCGATCGGCCAATCGGTTTTTTATTTTTATTTAATTTTCGAAATACTATATATACGCGATTTGCACGTCATTTTCATTTGCACCACTTGTTTTAATGAGTTTTCTCTCTATCTTAATTTCTGTACAAGAGCAACAACGCGAAATGGAACGAGGTTGAAGGGAGTTACTGGAATATGAGTCATACTTTTACATACTCCTACTTATTGGGTTTAAAATAAAATATGAGGAGAGTGAGTTAGTGGACTCCACATTCCACTAACTCTAACCACTCACGTTTTATTGTAAAACCAATATACTCCATTTGTCCCAACTAAGTTGATACAAATTTTTTTGGCACGGGGATTAAGAAATTATGTTGAATAGATTAAATGAAAGTAAAATAAAATAGGAGAAGGAAAAAAGTAGGAGAAATAAGAGAGAGTAAAGTATGTGAAGAAATAAAGTAAGAGTGATTTAATGTTTTGTTTTTTTGTCAAAAATAGAAATGACTCAACTTTGTTGGGACGTCCTAAAAGAGAATATGACTCAACTTAGTTGGGATGGAGGGAGTATAGTAGGACCACATAAGACTAACTTTTTTCATCACTTTCTTTCATAAGGTCAAACAATTTTTAAAACTCATACCAATCAAAATTGAGACATTTATTGGCGGACGAGTACAAAGATTGGAGTGTATCTTGAAGAATAATCTTTCTGTTTGGCAGGTCTTCGCGTGGTGCTCTTCGGATGTCCTCATCTTGAACCGTGGTCTGCGTGTGTGATAAGGAATTTTTCCCTTATCAAAGCCAGCGGCAGTGAAGCTCGATAGCGAGATCAGATATACGACCCCTGGTCAAGGTTCGGCGACCACGGGATGACTACACGCGAAAGTTATTCCCATCGGATAGTGTGGTTTGCATCCCACCACATACTAAAACAAATTATGTTAATTCAATATAATTGTTTTATTGAAAGATATAGTTAGCTAATTAGGGATGTATTAAGATTAATATGTAAAATATTGTTAAAAAAGAAAACTAATTTCACCCATTGATTAAGTGTGATCTGATAGTTGATATGGAAGCCACATGGAATTTAAAAATTAATAAAATAATCGAAAAGGGTAAAAATGGTAAAGCACAATTTTACATGACTTCGCTACATGATGTAGTTATATTTGTACATCATGTTCTATTAGTACATGATGTTAATGTATGAAAATGATATTTTAATGTACGAGTCTCACACATTAATGTACGTACATGACTGAATAATGTATACATTATCATGGGTATATCGTACATTACTTTCCGACTTATGAATTTGTGGATGGAAGCTATATTATATAGCATCCACAAATTCACAAATTCTTGAGTCGGAAAGTAATGTACGATATACCAACGATAATGTACATTACACGGTAATGTACAATATCATGGGTATATCGTACATTACTTTCCGACTCATGAATTTGTGGATGGAAGCTATACTATATAGCATCCACAAATTCACAAATTCATCGTATTAATTCCCTTAGAGCCGAAAGGTAACATCATTCACCAAGGGTTTAGTAGTCCATGGGGCTAGGGTGCCATGTAATGTACATTATCGTGGGTATATCGTACATTACTTTCCGACTCATGAATTTGTGGATGGAAGCTATACTATATAGCATCCACAAATTCACAAATTCATCGAATTAATTCCCTTAGACCATCTCCATCGGTGACCATGGAGAGAAGGTCACCCACATAAGACAAAAAAGATGCAATTAAAAATAATTCTAAACAAAAAAACCCAACCCAACCCTTTCTTCCATTGTCACCCTGCCGGCCCAAGTAAAAAGTGGGTGTCATTGACACATGTCTTTCTCCTATTGGACAATATTGATTACTTTTTTTTTTATTTCTTTACTTTTATTTATTGATTTATTTTATCACTAGTTGTACAAATTTGGTCACTAGTTTAATCTTGAACATTTTACACTAAATTAATTTTTGATTTTTTATTAATTTTAGTTATGAATTTGTTTTATTCAATTATTATTATATTTATCCATATATCCTTCCAATACTCATTGTGAAACGTTCTTCCAAAAAAGCCATTTGAATTAATTTATTTTAGTTATTAATTTAATTTATTTAATTATTATTATTTTGTCTTTATATATCATTTCAAAACTCATGTGAATTATTCTTCCAAACATTCATGTGAGTCCCTCTTCTGAAAAATTCACGTGAACTAGTTCATTTTATTATGATTAATTATTATTTTTTATTATTTCTTTATTATTTGCTACTTATTTTATTGTGCTTCATTTTTTCTATATATATCCCACTAAGCATTGCAATACTCTTTACAGACAAACTAACTTTCTTTTCATTCTTGTTTTGATAAATTTGGTTTCATGGATCCAAATTATCCAGACTATAGTCCTTTTTTCCCAAACTCCCATTTTTTTTCAAATCCGGAGTATTCACAAAACCTTGAATTTTCTCCAAATCTAAGCCAAATTCCTACATCTACTGAAATTCCCACGTCTGGAAATATCACCCGCAATTTGTTCGGAGATGTCCAACAAACGAACAAAAATCAGAAGAGCTCAAAAAATGTGAGTTGGGGTGTGAAAGAAGATATAGCACTTATGTCTTCTTGGGTTTATGCAAGCGAAGATAGTGTGCGTGGTAAAAATCAGAAGGGAGATACATTATGGCTAAATGTCCATAAATTGTATCACGAATGCCAAGTAGAAAATCCATATGAAATTAACAAAAGAAATATGGACTCTTTGAAGGGTCGATGGAAACGACTTAACGAAAACGGCAACAAATGGGTGGCTATTTGCAGAGCTGCCAACGCCCGAAAGAGGAGCGGAATGAGCGACCAGGATGTTGAGAAGGAAGCTCATAGCATCTACAAAGGCGACGAAGGCAACGACTTTCAAGATTTGATAGTGTTTAATTAAGTTATGAGTAAACATGAGAAGTGGAGTGTTCATGATGCAACACAGGTATTTCTTGACAATGAAAATTTTGCTAATGAACAGGATGGTAGCAACTCAAAGAGGACAAAGACTTCTGAATCCGGCGAGTATGCTATCCCTTCAAATCCGGAAACTCCTACATCTGGACATTCAACTAGTTCCCGACCTATAGGCAGAGACAAGGCAAAAACAAAAGGAAAAGGCAAGGTAACACAATCTGATTCTATTAATGCACAATGCGTTGCAGATCTTCACGCACTTAGGCTAGCTAAAGATTATGAGAACGAAATAGCAAGGGCTCGACTGCAGCTAGAACGTGAAAAGCTGGATAGGCCCTCTATGAAGATGTACCAAAAAATGTTGCTTAAGTTGTTGGAGAAAGAACACTTGTCCCCAGAAGATCAAGACATGAAACGCAACCTAACAGAGATTGTGTTTGGAAAATGAATGCTTTTAGTTTGAGATGAGTTTGGTGTGAGAATAAGTTATGTAATATTAGTTTGGTGTGATCTTAGTTGTAGTAATATTTGTATGGTGTGCTTTTAATTATGTAATGTTAGTTTTGTGTAATCTTAATTTGCTTCATTTGGTGTGATCTTTGTTTGCACTTTATGTAATATAAATTTACGTTATATAAATTAGTGTCACATGCATTTTCTGCAAAAGTAAGTGGGATGTCACAAACATCATTGTTGACCACATGCATTTGCAGAAATGATTTTGATATCACATGCATTTACCCGTACAAATAATTATTAAGATGTCAGGAACATTACTTTTCTATCACATGCAAAATTAAGTGGGATGTCAGTAACAATATGTCACATGCATTTTCTGCAAAAGTGATTGAAATGTCACAAGCGGAATTACTTTATCTCATGCATTTCCTGGCAAAAGTGATTGATATGTCACATGCATTACTGCAAGTGTGTCTATCACATGTGTAGGTGAAAATATGAATTCCGTGCCACTTGTAAAAAGTATTTAGTTTATAAATAGCTTGTGAATTCTTTTTTAAGATAACACCAAATACTGACTCCATTTCCAAAAAATGTCTTCCAGTGAAAACTCATCACTTTCATCAGATTCAAGTTCTGATGATTCAAATACCATTGCACTCAATCAATGGGAAGAACGAGTTTCTCAACAAAATCATCAAATTTATACAATTGTTGAGAATATGTTATCTAACATTCCCAATCTAACTGCAGGGGTCCAAGCTTCTAGAGTCAGAAAACGGTATTGTGACAGGCAACGCGAGATTGGTGCTGAGCGTTTGATCAATGACTATTTTGGTCCCAACCCGACGTACGGACCTGAGGTGTTCCGACGCCGATTTCACATGCACAAATCCGTATTCCTTCTGATAGTAGAAGCTGTAACTGCTAACGATGAGTATTTTCAGGAGAGACGTGATGCTGCTGGGAGACAAAGTTTGTCCTCTTTACAGAAGTGTACAGGAGCTATGCGGGTGTTGGCGTATGGGACATCATCCGATGTCGTCGATGAATATTTGCGGATGAGTTCAACGGCGACAAGAGATTCTCTAATGCATTTTGTTGATGGTGTTATTTCATGTTTTGGTGCCACATATCTTAGAAGACCTACTAAACAAGATATGGCTAGACTTCTATATGTAGCAGATCAACGTGGTTTCCCAGGCATGATAGGGAGTATAGACTGCATGCATTGGCAGTGGAAAAATTGTCCTAACGCATGGGCTGGACAATATACAGGGAGAAGTGGAAAACCAACGATCATTTTGGAAGCTGTGGCATCATACGACTTATGGATATGGCATGCATTCTTTGGGACTCCAGGTTCGTGCAATGATATTAATGCACTCCATCGGTCTCATGTTTTTGATGATGTCTTAGAAGGTCGAGCACTATATGTTAATTACGTTGTGAATGGTCATCAATATAATAGGGCGTATTATCTTACTGATGGCATATATATCCTGCATGGGCTACATTTGTCAAGTCAATCACTTCTCCACAAACTCAAAAGCATAAGTTGTTTGCTCAACACCAAGAGTCTATTAGAAAATATGTTGAGCGAGCATTTGGAGTCCTACAAGCACGTTTCGCATTTTTGCGAAGGCCGTGTCTTGTATGGGATAAGATTTTGATGGGAAAAATTATGATGGCTTGTATCATCATGCATAATATGATAGTAGAAGATGAACGTGATACATATCAAAATTATTATGACGCCACCGAGTTTATTCAAGATACGCATACAAGAGTACATGAAGAAAATGTTGAAGCCTTTCGCTATTCCACTCAACGGATCGGGAGCTTGTCATCATATATGACTAATCGAGCTCAACTCCGCAATAGAGAAGCTCATATTGCTCTTCGAGAAGATTTGATTGAGCACATTTGGATTAAATTTGGCACAAACAATTAAATATGTACTAATGTTTATCTTGTTTAAGCTAGCTTTTTTTTTCACTCTTCATTTGTATTTTGGTTTGTTTATTTCTATTATCGGCTTGTATTTTTTAATGTGTGTAATTTATTATTATATTTTGCTTTAATTATTTGAATAGCTAATATTTTCTGTTTTAAATTTGAATCATATATTTTTTATTATAATTTTTATACATTATTTAATATATATAAATTAACTATAAATTAAAATATTAATATAAAATATATGAAAAAGAAAATATTTAATTGGGTTGGGTTGGGTCACTAATGGAAGTAAAAAAGTTGATGGGGGTTGAATTGGGGGAGAGTTGTGTATGTGGAGGATAGAGAAATGAATATTTTATTAAAAAGTTGATTGAGGTTGGGTTGAGTGAGTGTCACGGATGAAGATAGTCTTAGAGCCGAATGTTAACATCATTCACCAAGGGTTTAGTAGTCCATGGGGCTAGGGTGCCATCATATTAACATAACGTTCATTAACCGGAGGAAGTTAGATCCAGTCCCTTAGGGTTAACTTATCCATAGGGCTAGGATATAGTATCCACAAGATTACCCTATTGAATGTTGTGTTACTGAGTCGGTACTACACTCTAGCCTCATGGATTGCTAAGCCCTTAGGGAATGGATATAACGTTCGTCACTCATTCAATAAATTATAATCTACATTACGTAGAAGGGGCATACACATTAAAACACATTAATGTATACATTAAGTTAATGTATTAATCCATATAAATGATGTAACAGTAATATACCTTACTTGTCCTTTAATGTATAAAAATGGTATAATAATGTACGGGGATACTTTTAATCAAAGCCATTAAATTAATAGATTCAAGGGATTATATTAGTCCTATGTTTTATACTGGAGGTGATAAGGAGGGTAATGCACCGACAGGTAACTTAAGTTGAAAACTTTAGAGAATTTTGAACTTATGAAAGTTAATTCCCTTCCTTTGTATCCACTTGTTATTCTTTGTGTGTAAATAATTAATATTTGTAATTAATATAACTATTGGTCTATACAGTCAACATTCAGTATCGTTGATTTATTCAGCAGAGAGTGTAGAAGTCTAAATATTTGACTTCTGGTGATTTATATCCAAATGAAAAATCATCAATATTTTCTTAGAAAAAAACCTGGTATAATAAACCGATGAGCCCTACTTGTTTATGGTAAGATAGCTACGTGCAAAATTCAAATATAATGGTCTTCCAAATATAATTAAAAATATGATTCACATATTGATTAGACTCAAACCAAAGACCTGTAGCCACTAGTTATAAATACAACTAGTACACCTAACATTTAATCATAGCATTTATGTGTTGTTTTAATATAAATATCATATACGAATAAATATCAAACTTGACACTATGTATATAAACAACCTATAGTCAAATTATATTAAAAAAAGTGGTTGAAATAGTTAATTCCATAGAAAAAAATATCTAATAAATTCTATGTATATAAACAACCAATAGTCAAATTATATTAAAAAAGTGGTTGAAAATAGTTAATTCCATAGAAAAAAATAGAGTAAAGGCCAAAATTGGTCCTGAACATATGGTCATTTTATCATTTTTGTCCTAAACATTATCTTTTGAATTTTTTGGTCCTGGACATTTCAAATCGGATCACAATTAGTCCTCCGTTAACAATTCCGTTAATATTTAACGGTCAACGATTTTAATCACAATTTTGACCAACTTAAACAATTTTTAATTATTTAATCATCAAAAATATTTTTTTAAATAAAATCATAAATAATTTTATTATTTAAAAATTGTTTAAGTTGTAATAAATAATTTATGATTTTTTGATGATAAACACAATTTTGACCAACTTAAACAATTTTTAATTATTTAATCATCAAAATTATTATTTTTAAATAAAATCATAAATAATTTAATTATTTAAAAATTGTTTAAGTTGTAATAAATAATTTATGATTTTTATGATAAACACAATTTTGACCAACTTAAACAATTTTTAATTATTTAATCATCAAAATTATTTTTTGAAATAAAATCATAAATTATTTATTACAACTTAAACAATTTTTAAATAATAAAATTATTTATGATTTTATTTTAAAAAATAATTTTGATGATTAAATAATTAAAAATTGTTTAAGTTGGTCAAAATTGTGATTAAAATCGTTGACCGTTAAATCTTAACGGAATTGTTGACGGAGGACCAATTGTGATCCGATTTGAAATGTCCAGGACCAAAAAATTCAAAAGATAAAGTTTAGGACCAAAATGATAAAATGAACATATGTTCAGGACCAATTTTGGCCTTTACTCAAAAAAATATCTAATTAATTCTATGTATATAAACAACCGATAGTCAAATTATATTAAAAACATGGTTGAAAATAGTTAATTCCATAGAAAAAAATATGAAATTAATTCATTTCCAAAATTACTAAATTCATTTGAAACTTATATTGTAGTGACACAAACGATTAAGTACAAATCTATTCTATATCGCGTGTCTGAGGGAAATTGGAAGGTATATATAATTCTTGTCCAACCTCAATTAATTTGAGGCATTTTGTGATTGACCTAAAAACAAATTGGAGCGGGCTTGACCAAAGCGGACAATATCAAACTACTGCTGCAGTCGACTATCCGAACAGAAACAATGACTTGTCTAGAGGCCTTATTTGATTACCTTCATTATGCATTTGCCATTAATGGGACAAAAAAAATATGTGGCTTTTTTTTTTTGCTTAATTATGCAATTGACACCTTTTGAATAGTCTTTGTCACTTTTGCCTCTCAAATTGTCTCATTTTCCAATTCGACTGGACTAGCTTGTGGAAAGGGGCATCTTCTAATCTAAATTTTTTAGTTTACAATTAACTGATTCAAGCGTGCGACAAAGAAAGACCGAACAGTAGAGAAATAGGGAAATCATAGCTTTTTAGTAATGATCAAAATTGAATGAGAAACTATGGAATCCATAATTTATAAGTAGTTTGGAAATCTAGGGACTTAAAAAGAAAATTCAGAAATGAAAATAAAACCCACTAAAAGCAATAGCTTTACAATTTCGCTCCTTGTGAATATCTCGAAATTGATGAGCTTGCTTCATCAAACTTAAAAAGAAATTCGTAAAGCTGTTCAAACTTTAAACATGTTTATATCTGTATTGTTAGATTTAATTTAATTAATTTATTTATTTTTCCATAAATACAGATAAGTTAGAATGCAGAAGCTTCACTAATTTTTCCAGTGGGACCTGACTTGGAAAATACTATTACATTATTTTAGTTTTGAATAAAAGGGCATAATATTCTAGGCTTGTTGTTTGAACACATCACTTCAATTAGCATTTAGCAGTGTGCATTTGCAATATGGAGAGAGTTAATTCCCCATTTTTCATACTTTCCCTACTGCTCTTTTGTCTTAGCCTTGCTGCTACTCATCAAATCAATCCTGATGAGTCTGCACTTCTTGCATTTAAATCCCTCATCACTTCAGATCCTAACAATGTTTTGAAAAACAATTGGACCGCCGGAACCTCTGTTTGTACATGGATAGGAGTTACTTGTGATTCACATCATAGTAGGGTCACTCATTTGCATCTCTCGAAGGATCTCAAAGGCAGCATCCCACCAGAAATCGGAAATCTTTCTTTTCTTGTTTCTCTAGATTTGAGTGCGAACTCTCTTCATGGTCCCCTACCAAAGGACATTTGCAGATACAACAACCTTCCAAGACTTAAAGAACTTGTGTTAACCAATAACAATTTGGAGGGAGAGATACCAATAAGTTTGGGTGAATGCCCACAACTTGAGATTCTGTCCTTGTCATCCAACCATATCGGTGGACATGTGCCTACACAAATTGGGAACATCACACACCTTAAGGAATTACACCTTACCTTCAACAATCTAAGAGGTATGATCTTATATATCTATACTAAATAATAGTATATTTATTAAGGTTCATGCTTGATTGGATATATTTTAAGGAACCTATTTATCATTCATCAATCTGTTGTGCTTGGAAATATACACATCACAGGTATTCATTCAATTTCATGAAATTAGACAGGAGATAAAAATGAAGTGAATAATACTCACTTGGTGTAGAATCATACATTTTGTTTAATATTGTTATACTTTACTCTAATGCTTTAATTTCATTATTTTTCAGGTATTATTCCCAAAGAGATTGGCCATCTTAAAAAATTGGAGAGCATGCAGTTGACTAATAACAAACTTAGCGGATCAATCCCAAGAGAAGTGGGAAACATGACAGCTCTTATCGACTTATCGCTCGACAATAATAGTTTAAGTGGTATGATTTATTATTAAACTATAACCACAAATATGCTTTCCTCATAATTTTTAAAATAGTATGATGATAGGATCGTGAATGGAAGCACGCGTTTCCAGTTTTGAAGAGCGAGACGAAACGATTAGGGTTTGAGTTTTTAATTCTCAATGACTTAGTCTATTGGGGAATTCTATAAATTATAGAATTCCTTCTACTTGATTTGACTATTCGACTCGGGAAATAATCTAGAAGAAAACCCAAGAAGATTTTACTCAATCTATTATAATACTCCTTCCATCCACAAAAAATATGGCAATGGGTGAATGACACGAGTTATAATGTAGAATTGGTAAAGTATGAGAGAAAGAGAAAAAGTAGGAGAGAAATAGTTAGTGGAATGTGGGGTTCATATTATTAGTAGTGTTGAAAATTTTCCATAAATGAATGTGCTCTATTTACAACCAATAAATGGTAAATGTGCCCTATTTTTTGTGGACGGATGGAGTATTAAAATAGTCCAAAATCATGTAATTGCTAGAGTATTTTGTTACTCCTTCCATCCCAAGGAAAATGACTCATTCCTTGGACTGTACGAAATATTATGCATTTTTATTTTGTGAGGTTAGGTAGCAGGAATAGAGGAAGAGAGAGAATAAAGTAATAGAGAAAAAGTTTCTATTTTTAGTAATGGGTCATCTGGGACAAACTAAATAAAATGTGGGTCATCTTCAGTGGACGGGGGAGTATATGGATTTTCTACATGCAACTGAACCTAAAATAGATTATTGAAATTTTAACATAAAAATTATGGATATGTTGACGAATAAAGATAAATTTGTTACTCCCTCCGTTCTCTAAAAATAGAAACTTTGGAAACGACACGAGTTTTAATACAAAATTAGTAAAATAAGAGAGAGGAAAAGAAAAAATAGGTAAAGTAAGAGAGATGGAAAAGAAAAAGTAGTGTGGAATTAGAGTTTTGTGGAGTGTGGATTCATTTCCTAAAATGGAAAGTTTCTATTTTTTGGAAATGGATTAAAAAGAAAAAAAAAATACTTTTAGGATACGGAGGGAGTATAGGTTATAAGTGATAATTTCCACACTTTGCTATCTGAAAATTATACTAAGCTTCCGTAAACATTCTGATTTACAGGAGTTATTCCACACGAGATTGGTCATCTTGATCATTTACAATCGTTGATCATGGGGTGGAACAAGTTGTTAGGTCCTTTGCCTTCGACCATGTTCAACATGTCTTCTTTAGAACAGATTGAACTATCATCTAACACAATTGGTGGGGCTTTGCCTTCGAAAATTGGGAGCATGAATACAGTGAAATACTTATACCTTGAGAACAATGCTTTAGTTGGTCAGATTTCTAACTCTTTTACAAAGCGTTAGTTTAAACATATTGTTCTACTCTATCTAATTGAAATATATTAGAAACTTGAAATGTTTTGAGTTAATTTTATAATATTCTCTTCTTTTATAAATTAAGGTTTTCGTAGGAAACGGTAGAAAAGGATCATATTAATCGCTAAACAAAGTGTTTCTTTCCTTTGTAAAAATTTTAAGTGTCATATTCAAACAAAGTCGTCTACACAATATTGGAAATGATGTACGGTTTAAATTACGATTGATTTGAATCAAATTTGGTTTTTTCCCTTTTTACTGTAGATTCTCAGGTATGATATATAATGCCCACAACATTATCAATTTATTAAACTATTCAATTGTGATAATATTATTTTTGCTATATATACTTTGTACATGTCCAATACCATCTACTATTGGAAATATTTCAAATCTGGAGGGCTTAGATCTCTTTTCCAACATATTAAATGGTGAGCTTTCAATTTGTCATTTTTGGACGTTTACTATTACACATCTTGTTTAATTTTTACTCCCTCCGTCCCAAGATAAACGAGTCATATTCCTTTTTGGAATGTCCCACTATAAGTGAGTCATTTCCAATTTTTAGCAAAAATCTTTCTCTTACTTTATTCTCCATCTACTTTATTCTCTATCTACTCCTTTAATTTTCTCTCTATCATACTTTACTCTCTCCACTTTAACTTATTTAAATATCAATTTCCTTAAATTTCATGCTCAAAAGAAGTGTTTCGCTTATTTTGGGACGGAAGAAGTACTATTTTCATGGTTTATATTTGACTAAAAAGTAGTACTATACATTGTCTGAACAATTAGTTATAGTTAATTTTAGTGCAAGCTTGGCATGTTAAACCTGAATTCCATTACTCGCGATATTAACATGAATTATGAACATTCTAGATATGTTAGGACTTCGGACACAAACATTGAAAAGTTCAAACATTAGGGGGAGTAGTGTAATTCCCAGACTCTTTTATAATATCCAAAATTATAGTACTACTAAATTTATGTAAATATTTTGATTTATAGGATTTATTCCACGAGAAATTGGTCAACTGGATAATTTATTGTCTTTAGACATGAGTTGGAACAAGTTGTCAGGCCCCTTACCTCCAGAGATTGGGAACATGAAAGTACTGACAGAATTATACCTTGATAACAATTCTTTAGTAGGTAAGATTTCTAAATCTTGCAGTGCTCATATAAGAGTTTTTCATATCCTATATAGTTAGAAACATGAAATACTTTAAATTAATTGTATATGTTTTTCCCCTTTAATTAATATTTGTATAGAAAAAGATGTGGATTCGCCTTTCAACTTTTAAAATGTCCGTTCCTCCGCAACAATAAAATGTGACATGTGCATCAATTTCAAGTCGTTTATTTAAACTCTATTGGATATACACATTTTGCCATTTTGAGATTTCCATAGTTTAAAGAAACATTTGTCTTTTGATAATATTTAGTAAGTGGATTTCATATTCTACTAATTTATTACAGTCACATTCTACTATAAATTTAATATGGAGTATACAAACGGAATTCATATTTTCTAACTTTTTCATTCATTTCATTTATAAAGTCTAATTTTTTTCTTAAAATTCGTGCAAAATCAAAACATGTCTTTATGACATAATGAATAGTATATTAACGTGCTAATGTCGGATCCAAATTCTGTCATCATGATATTAATGTGTTAATATCTCGAATTCTGTCATAGAGATATTAATATGAAAATTCTAAATACGTGAATTTTGATTTTGCAATAAAGATTATGTTAGGATGATAAATTATACTAACTTAATTGTACATTTGATTTGTAGGAGTTATTCCACAAGAGATTGGTCATCTATATTGTTTAGAATTGTTGTCTATGAGTTTAAACAAGTTGTCTGGCCCTTTACCGCCGGCCATTTTCAAGATGAAAGCACTGACCGGTTTAAGGCTTGACAACAATGCTTTAAGTGGTAAGATTGCTAATCTTTGTAGAATCTTATTTCAATAGTTTGAGCATATTTAACCTTCTCTTATTGTATGACTAGTTAGAAACTTGAAATTCTCGGAATTTATTTATAATATTTTTTCCTTTAAAAGATTAATACTATTTTATTAGGAAAAAAACAGTGGAGTAGCTTCTCTTGATTGCTAAGCAAAATGTTTTTCTTTTGTAACAAATTCAAGTCTGCCTATTTAAACTTTATTGGATACCAGCACAAAAGTTTATGTAAACTAAAAAAATACGGTCGTTGTTATAAATTTAAATGAGCATTTTTAGAAATAAAGAAAATTGATGTCACAATCATTTTCTTATTCTCTCTACTGACTGTTTGGAACGATCAAACCGTTGTTTGAATTAAATACTTTTTAAAAGGAATGCAATGTATTCTTATAAATTAGACTAGTACTACTATAAATGTTAGACACGATTTTAACTAATTCATTCCCTTCGTCCTCCCAAAAGAATAGCCTTATTGAAAAATTGAAAGTTTTATTCAATTACTTTACCCACTCTTTCTCTTTATATATCATATTTTATCCACATTTTTTTCTTCTCTGTTATTTATCTAATTTCTCTTTGAAACTTATGACGTCCACCCATAGAACTATTTTTGGTGGACAATGCATGAATACTAATAACAATTAAATGACAGATAGTATGCTTATGATAAGTAAAATGCTTATGCTATGTGAACTGATAATACATGTATAGAAATTTGATTTATATCCTTCTTCATAGTAAAAATAAATTGTTTGAAGGTCCAATTCCGTCCGCCATTGGGAGTATATCAAATCTAGTGACCTTGGATCTCTCCTCCAATAAATTAGATGGTGAGCTCCCATCCTCCATATGCAACTTGACACTCATTACACACCTCACTCTCTCAAATAATACTTTCAAAGGAAGACTGCCACAGTGCTTGGGAAACTTGAGCACATCTTTGACCATCTTTCATGGAAATGAGAATCAATTTAGTGGCCCCATACCAACATTTACCAAGGGTTGCAGTCTTTTGTCCATCAATTTGGATAGTAACAAATTGCAAGGACAATTACCTAAATCCTTAATCAATTGCAAGAGTCTAATGGGTCTAGTCATTGGAAATAATAGAATAAAAGATGAATTTCCCTTTTGGATGGAAGGCCTACCCGAGCTTCGAGTGCTACTGTTGAGGTCTAACAAGTTTGGTGGAAACATGTCGCTTGTTTCACCAACCAAGTTTCCATTTCCTAAGTTACAAGTTCTAGATGTATCCTGTAATAAATTTGTGGGCTCTCTACCTCAAAGATACATCAAGAACTTCAAAGCAATGATAAAGGCAGATTACAATCAAACAAACTCGGTTTATGACACCTATTTTAGTAATGTGGAGTCGGTACTCATCTTGAAAGGTGACGATCAGTTATTGAATAGACTATTGGAAACATTCACAATAATTGACTTATCATCCAATAGATTCTCTGGGACGATTCCACCTTGCATAGGAAGTCTTAAGATTCTCAAATATTTGAACTTGTCCCACAATACCCTCACGGGACATATACCTTCATCTCTTGGAAACTTGAGTGAACTCGAATCGTTGGACTTGTCAACAAACAAACTGAATGGAGAAATTCCAAGTGAATTGACAAGGTTAACATTTCTTGCAAAATTAAACCTTTCAATGAACAATCTTGTTGGGCAAATACCACAAGCTAATCAGTTCTCCACATTTGAGAATGATTCATATATTGGAAACTTGGGATTGTGTGGAGTGCCGCTGACAAGAAAGTGCAAAGGAAAGAATGGGCAATCGACGCAGCCAAGAGAAGAAGAAGGTGATGATGAAGATGGATTCATAGATGGATTTGGTTGGCGAAGTGTTGTGATGGGATATGGAATTGGATTCATTGTTGGGATTGGAATTGGTTACCTGATTATAAGAAGTGGAAGGCCAAGATGGTTGGTAGAATTCTTTTTTGGGGTTGGATATCAATATAAGACGAAGAAGAGATGCAACCGAGCTACACCAACACGCAGGGTAACTTGATTCAAAGCCAAAAGGAGAATTCAGTGATTTTCTTGTGTTTGATTTGGAAGTATTGCTTGTGATTTAGTTGTGTATCCTATTTCCTTTTACCTTTTCAAGTGCTATTTTTGTTGTGTTTTCTATTTCTTTTTATCTTTTTCAATTGCTACTTCCGTGATTGTGTTTGATATCTTCAATACTCTCTGTGAGGTATATTATTGTAACACCCCGACTTTTTTCTACCTTTCTATTGTATTCTTGAAAGGACCGTCGTTTGTGCACTTGAAAATTTTTCAACCTTGTTTCTTTTGTCGAGAGAAGTATTTCACTTTTGGGGCCAAACAATTATTCTTTCCTAGCCCAATTTGAAACCCAATTGTTACAAGCCCAAAATGATACCTACACGAAAGAATAGACCACGTATCAAATACACTTTCGACATCAAATCAAGACGAAAAGTTGGATAAGAACCGCGTCAGATCAGGCACGTTTTCCAATTGGATAAGAATCACGTCACATCAGGCACATTTTCCAATTGGATAAGAATCACGTCACATCAGACACGTTTTCCAATGCCGCATTAATTACTCGTCACATCGAAACGAAAAGGCGTGAATTTTTGTCTTTTATGAAAAAAAAATTCTATAAATAGCACCTCCCTTCATTTCATTTCTTTGACGTCAATTTAGAAATCCGAGAGAGAGAAAACGAGAGAAGGAAAAACCGAGAGTTAGAAGAGAGAGAGAGAGCGCCGCCTGAGGCGGCGACGGTGGACGGCGGCGCTGCGGATCCGCGACGGCGGATTCATGGCAGCGGCGGCAGCGGTGAAGGGAGAGGGACGAATCGTGTCAACGTTTGTTTCTACCGTTCGTTTTTCTTGATTCAAGAAGGTATAACTAAGATTTTCTTCTCATCTCCTTCATTGAAACTTTATTCTTAAATCCTACATGCATATAGAGGGTGTAGGAATCATAGATAGCAAAGTTAATCGGTGGGAAAGTAAGTTTGCTTGAGAACTTTGATAGTTATGCGATTTTTGATTAACTTGTGTGAAGTTTGATTTGAATCCTTGGTGAATGATCTAAGTTTATGTGCAAACATATTTAAGAGAGTCTTATCAAGCATGATTGTGTGTTATAAGCATGAGAATTTGTGTTTGGATGATTGGGAAAGAAACCCTAATTTCGAAATTTTGAGTCTGAAATCTGTGACGTTCGAACAGTATTTCCTGATGTGTGATTGACCTACCAAACGGTCGAATTTTGATATGAAAATTTTACTGAGTAAATTTCATGGTGATTTCTGTGTCTCGTATAAATTTCAACCCTTTTTGTCAAAAAATGAATTTTTGAAAAATGTTTGAAGTCGACTGCCAGTAACGTGTGTTCTCCACCAGAAAGTTTCGAAATCTGTTTGACCGACTAAATGACCTCCGTTTGATGTGATTCTTGAACTATATGAAAATTGGAAGTGTCTTCTGAGTCTTGTAAAATTTTCAGCCTTATTGGACATCGTACGAATTTATGGTGAATTTGTCAAATGAACTGTGCAATGCTGCCAGAAGCTTGATGTTCCGACCCGAGTGTTGTATTAATGTTTTGACTGACCAAATGACACGATTTAAGTGTGAAACTTTACCTGAATGAACCTGAATGTGTCTACTATGTTGTGACCAAATTTTAGCTTCATATGAGGTCGGAGCGATTATTGGTGATTTTTACAAGCCAACCGCGCAGTTCTGCCAGTTTCGTTGTTATGTGAAAATATTTTTTGTACTAAGTTTGATGAATTATATGATGCATGTGTGATTTGAGAAAAGTATTATGACATGTCTTTCTTGTGTTGGTGAATGTTGGGATGGGTGAGAGAATGAAAAAAAAGGGGAACAATAGGACATGCATGATAATATAAGTTTACGAAAGGCTGATTTGTGTTGTCATTGGTAAGGGTGATTGAGTATACGTGAGCTCGAGGAACGAGGGTTGCCCTAATTGGATATTGAATGGTTTAAGCAAACGAAGTGGGCTCTCTTTTACTAAACTCTTTTACGCTTTCAAAAGTATGATTATGGTGTAATAAGGGTGGTTTAAAAGTGTTATGTCATGCCATGGATTGTTTTGATTGAGATTGTGTGCCTGATGCCTAGTTCATATGAGTTTACTCCGTTAGGCTATATGGCTATGAATGAAACGAATTCGGGTCTGAGTAGGGCCGCAAACCCTATCAGGCTGTGTACACAAGTGGGATCGTGAGCCGTCCTTGCTAGTCGGCCGGTCTCGTGGGCGAATAGTGTGGCCACACTTTCGTCGCACTATGGAAAGAGAATGTGATTGAATGATTGATGAGAAAGTGGGGAGATTGATTGTCTGGCCAGACTTTGAAATATTTTTGTGTTCTCGTGATATTTCCTAATAACACATAAAACTCGAGATCACTGGTATGGATGACATAACTGTTTTTATTAAAATATTTTCGGCATGAGCCCATTGAGTACAACAAGTACTCACCCCTGCATGTGTTTTCCCTATTTGCAGGTTGAGCGGGATGTTGCTGTGGATGTTGAGTCGGCATAGGGAATATGGATGCGTTATGTCTTCATACATAGGCGTCATCCTTGACTCTCTTTGAAACCTTATTTCCGCTGCTATATTTTTGAACTAAAATACTATTCTTTTAAGCTAATCGAGTCTTTATATGTGTGAAAGTACTACGACGTGAGCATGTCAACATAGGATGATGGAGTGTTTTACATAAAGGACGAAAGTTGATGAGTTGTTTTGAGAATGTTAAAATTTTTAGAAAATAAATGAGTAATCTAAGAATGTTGTTTCAAACATATATGTGAAGTGCATGAGTGTTTTGTTTGGAATACAAATGTGTTATGAGTTTTGAAAGATTTGCATGGTTTGATATGTAGAAAAAAAATGGAAAAAGGATTTTGTGGTTGATGTTTTGTAATATTAATGACTCGTTGTCTAGTGGAGTTTGATTGAGGAAAAAATGTTTATGTTGTGGAAAGTTGTAAAAAAAAAAAGAAAAAAGTTAAAAAAAAATTAATTTAAAAAAAAATTTGAAAAAAAAAAAAGTTAAAAAAAAAATTTCCTTTTCGATTGGAAAATTGAGCCATGGAAGTGTGATGTTATATATGTTATGAGGTGCGAAGTATGAAGCGTTATTCTATAGAGTGTTTTATACGAGTGATGAAAGTTAATGTGAAAGTATGTTTTGAGTTTTGAGTCAAAACTTTTACTCTAAAGTTGAAACTGAAATGTGAAAATTTTGAGGAAAGTGTGAGAGTCTGAAGAAAATTTTATTTCAAAAGTTTTGAATGATAATGTGAAGTGTGAAAGTGTTTTGCTTTGATATGTGAAAATGTTGTGTGTTATAGTACTTGTTGTGATATTTTGTTCTCTACGAGATGATGAAATGTGTCGTGAACTTAGAGTGCCGAAGATGTAGAGTACCTAAGAACAAATGGAAATATGTGGTGTGAACTCGAACTTTATCGAATGATTACAAATTCAGAATCGTTTTTCCCTGAATGACGAGAACAAGGAGAATGCGAAAGAACGTAGCATATGATAAAGAGTTTAAGAAAAGAAGAAGTGCAAATTGAAGAGATGTTCCAAACGAGAAAATGTTCGAGGCAAGAAGAGATGCGAAATGATCCTACAACGGATGTAGAGATCATACCTTTAGTATATTGTTTAATGGGACGGAGGGAGTAGTATATTGTTTCAACTGGATTTATAATGTCCATAACTTTTTCCCTCGGCATATTCGAAGTAAACTGCAACACATATTGTAAAAATCTTCAAACAATGTAATGACTACTCGCAAATTAAAAATGACAACTAGTTAGTTTGAGTAAATAATGCATACCTTTATCACGAGTTTTTCTAGTGACAAACATGCTTCAATAAAAGAACGCACGTATCGTCAAAATAAACTGCCATTAACAGTCCACATCGAATCAAGCACCAACTCTAGATGTTTTATATTTACAAGATCAACCCACAACAATTCACCATCATCTCTTAAGTACTGAAAATCAAAATCACATGCATTAATATTTGATACTCCCTCCCATCCCACAATAATTGTCACTCTTTTCCATTTCGCTCTATCCCACAATAATTGTCATACTTCTTTTTTTTTACCATAAATGGCAAGTAGGTCCTACATTCTACTAACTCACTTCACTCCTATTTTATTAAAAAATGGTCCCACATTCCACTAACTTTTCCAACCAAATTTTCTTTACATTTCTTAAAACCACCGAGAGAGAAATTATTGTGGGACGGAGAGAGTAGTATATAAGGAGAAAAATGAAATTGAAGATGAATTATTACCCGAGAATCAATTGTAGTTGAGAGGCGCACTAGTTGGAGTTGGTCGCATATGCAAGATGGAATTCCGACAAGGATGTCAACAAGCAAGTGGTTACCTAAACGTTCTCCAAAACTGAGTTAGGTAATGGAAAAATTCTATTTTGTTCTTGCATGCTAATAGAATTCCATTTTAATGAAGGGCTTTAGATTTATTCCAACTCAAGGAGTGACGCATAACCGTTATGCGTCTTTATTAATGAAACGTATTACAGTTATGCGTATTTAGCCAATGGCGCACAAATATTATGCGTCTTTGTGTAATGACACACAAACGTTTGGCGTCTTTTAATGACGCACAACTCTTATGCGTCTGTATAGAATGACGCATAACAGTTATGCGTCTTCTAGTCGGGTTTTAAGGGGGCAGAACGCTCACAACAACAAAAGCAGCGGAGCACGCAGCAACCGCGATTTTCAACCGATTCCGGCCGTTTTCCGATGGATTTCAACCGTTTCCAAACATATTTCGGTAATTGTCCTTCAATTTGGCTACATTCTTTATTGCTTAATTTGTGCAGGTTTTCCCTAATTTACCAAAGTTATGGTTTATGATGAAAGTGATGAATTTACGGTCGATTTTTGGTGTTTTGTTACCTATTTGTGTCTTTCACATGGTTATGCGTCATTAAAATAGCATAATGGTTGTGCGTCATTACGTAAAGACGCATGATGGTTATGCGTTTTATTAATAAAGATACATGATGATTATGTGTCACTCCTTAAGTCGGAATAAAACTAAACCCCTTCATTAAAATGGAATTCTATTAGCGGCTTAGAACAAAAATAGCACATCCAAAGTTCAAAACCTCATTTCCAAAGAAATGAGGCTTGTGGCGTCGCGAATCACAATGGATTCAACTTGCACACCATGTAACAAGCTTACATGCTTTAGTTTAGAGTGACCAATAATTGAGATATTTTTGAACCTAATAGATGAATAAATCCTCAAACATTCAAGAGTGAGACAATTGGAAATTAAATGCTCAAAGTCTTGATCGGCAATTTTAATGGATCCTAGATACAAATCTTTAAGGCATTCAATTCCATTTATAATTGGAAGTCTAAGAAATGGACCGTCGGGATGAAACCCGCCACATAAGCGAATTATTTCAGCTTTCTTAGTTAGAGCAAACTCGAACCATTTCTCAAAATTGCCACATTCAGGGATGTCCATGTCCACCACCAACTCTTTTATTCAACTGCCTCTATGTGAATTCAAGACATTGTTGACCATACTTACGTAATTTGACTCTGCCTCAATATTATCACGTCTAAAAATATATTTTGGGAAATTGAGATGACTAACGTAGGTATGGAGATGTTGCCAACAAGTTGAAAGTATGCAAGTCGAAGTAGCTTGACGGAGAGTCAGTCGAGAGATTATAGATATGAGAATATCATTCGGTAGTTTGCTGATTCTATCTTCATGCAACATCTACAAAATTTCACATATTATAATTACTCTATTCAATCTAAACAAGAAAAAGAGATTACACATTTATATAAATCATTATGGAAAAACATACCTGGTGCAATGGTTTCTTCATTGATACTGCGATGGAGGGGTAAAAACTAAGGCTACGTTTGATAGCTATGTCATGTTTCGACTAGACATGATAAAATTTAAGATAGTAATCATAGTTTCAATTAGTTTAGTTATCTTGATGGGGCGTTTGATAGCTTAAGATAATTATGAGTTATTTTATTTAAATTTTTGGTACGTTATAAAAAATGATAAAATTATAATGGTCAAAATTAGCCTCACTAATTTAAGTTAATAATTAAAGTACCCTTGAAGAATAATTGCTACTCCATCTCTCTTCTACGACTCTCTCTCTCTACTGTACTTAACAAATTCCCAATATTCCACAATCTCCATCTTCCTCAACTCTCTCTACTATACTTCTCCAAATTTCCAATATACTAAAATCACCATCTTCCTCAATCTCTCTCTACTGTACTTCTCCAATTTCCAAATATCCCAAAAGCACCATCTTCCTCAATCTCCTCTTCACGGACCGGCGATTCTCCATGGCGCCACCACGCCGCCTTCCCTCTCCCTTCTCCCTCGTCTCCCTCTCCCAATATCCCTCTTTTTTTTTCCGGCGATCTGCGCCGCTGCTGGAACCCATCGCCGTAACACCTCGGTTCGCGCTGCCTACCATCTCGCTCAGAACCCATCGCCTCTGGCCGTCGTCTCCGTCACACTGCGGTCCAGTCGCTTCGCCGCACGCGTCGGCAGTCCGTCTCTCTCTATTTCGGCATCGATCTACTTCTCCCCCAATTCCAAAGTTTAGATTTTTACTCCTGCTCAGATAAATCTTGAAGAATAATTGCAAAAATTTTAACGTTTGATTCAAAAATAGTTGCCGGAAAAGATACATAAACGGAATCGTCGAATTTCGTCGTCTCGGAGGGAGGCAGATTGAGAAAATGGAAGGAGAGAGACAATAGCGTTTTTGAGAAGAGGAAAAATATGGAGGCACGTTTATATTTTGTTTAAGGTTAGAAAAATTTGATGGGTAAAAATGTACTCCCTCCGTCCCGCACTACTCGCACTTATTTCCTTTTTGGGCGTCCCAAGTTACTTGCACTCTTTCCATTTTTAGTAAAAATTTTCACCTACAGCCGTCATTTTTTACTTTCCTATACACTCATTCCTTAATCTCCGTGCCGAAAAGGAAAAGAGCGAGTAGCCCGGGACGGAGGGAGTATTTTACTAAAATTAACTAGGTATCCTGATATGTAATATAGTAAAATTGGGGGTTACATATACGGTTGAAACATAGATTTTTTAGTGGGCTTTGTGCGGGCCGGATATAAAACACAGGCTATTCAAATAAGTAACATTGCTACCAAATGCACAAATAAACTCATATTATTTTTCTTATCTAACTGTAATATAGCTACCAAATGTAGCGTAAGAGTGATGATCATGGTAGATAAGAATAAAAAGCGGCCCACTCTTTTATTTTACACAAAAATCTCAACTAACACTCTATTTTTACATGTATCTCAAATAATTCACAATTTATTATTTGGACCTATTCATGTGAGCACTCACTGTAGTAAAATGATAAATAAATAGATTGACTAGAGAGAGTAGTATTATTTTTTCAAAACGAGTGATGAAATCGAAATGCTTCTACTTAAGTGGAACGGAGGGGTATTACTTTTTGCTAAAAATAGAAATGATTCTATTATTTTAGAACTTTTTAAATGAAAAATAATTCAATTAATAAGAAACGGAAGAAATAGCATATCGTAACAAATATAATCAGAACACAGTAAATGAGAAAGTAAAAAATTAGCAGTAAAAGCTTAGGCATTGGATAGAAAGAAAAATGCTGGGAAAATATTATACAAACCAAAAGGTTTAAATACATAAATTATTTCAAAGTGAACTGCATAATATTTAACTAGTTTTACAAACCATATAATCATTAACAGAAAAATCGCATGCATATTTGGGGCCTCATTTTTCATAGGGACATGAGGCGACCGGTTCGCCTCTGGTTCCTTGTGGGCAAGCCCTGATCTTGAAAGTCGGGGGTTGCCTCAGGTCAAATGCCGGCATGGTTTCACCACCGTGCAGCCTTGAAGCAAATCCAACAGCTCAGATGTGAGCCATCTTCGATAACATTATCACCATTACCCTCCATCTCCGAGATCATTTTCAGGCGAGGAAGTATAGCAGCTCGGGCATACTTAGCAGATGAACGCTCCGGCCTCTCAGCAATCACTGCAATCCACGTAACGGAAGTGAGTTTTTGGAGACAGAGTATGTCATAATAGATGATGCAATATCATAAAATTCTATGCATTTATTAACCACTTCAGACGAGACACATATTGAGGCGTCGAGGCACGACCTGAGCTCGGAATCCTTCAGTGAAAATGCAGTCGCCCGGCCATTTGGACCCCTCCACTCTGAACATCTTTGAAGCTGGAACACGAGACAGGACTACGCACTCAAACTTCTTCCCTTTCGATTATAAAAACATCTCAGGAAGAGAAGGATTCCAGTAGCAATAATCCGAGGACAGTGGAGAATTGGTATTTGCATCTTTGCAACAGCTGCCGCATTCAAGCTTTTGCTTTCTCAAAACACCAGCCGCCTTCGGAAGCATTCATTTTCCAGCTATCATCGAACTCATGTAAGAATTTATGTTCCTGGCCTCATGAACCGATGACTTCCAAGTCGAGAAATATAAGGTAAAGTTGACTTCGCATCCACTTCTGAAGGTCCGAAATTCGAATATGACTCCTGTGGTCTATAACTCGGCCCGGATCCCAAACCCCTTGCATTAGAGATCGTGGATGAAAACGCACCATAAGTAGAAGGCTCGGAAACAAATTCTTTAGGCAGAGAATTCATGTCTAAGTAACAGTTTCGAGCTTTGGCATCATTAATTAGTGCAGCCCAATCATCAGACTGCACCAGCGCTTTTGCGTTTCCCATCACCTGCAAATTGTGCCAAAGCCGGGTGAGGAGATGAGAGAAGAAACTACATTGGATTGATAAGGACTAAAAAAATACTTACCCACAAGGCTCTTCTTGCACGAGTAAGAGCAACATTCATGCGGCGAATATCTGCAACAAAACCAACACCATGACTTGAAGCCCGAACGCAAGACATTATAATGACATCACGCTCTTGCCCTTGGAAAGCATCCACAGTATTAATATAGACATCTCGTCCTTCTTCTGAATTTAAAACATCCTTGAACTCCCGTTGAAGACATTTCAGTTGCAGTTTGTATGGAGTGATTATGCCAACCGACACCCTCCTGACACCTAACGATCTGATAGTTTTCTGAATGTGCTGATATAGACGAACACAAAACTGTGCTTCTAGTGTGTTCTGATAGGAGACAGAACCCCCTCGATGAGATTCTCGACCAACAGCAATATCAAAAAATATATAAGGCCTCAGCAGCGGATCTTTGTAATATGCCTCATCTGGAAGAGAAGCAACACTATCACTATCTGTCAGGCGCCCTTGGTAAAAGTGCCTTGAAGGAAAATCCCGAATATATGGGTGCATTCGATACTGCACAGATAACAGCATTGTCGGGCAACCTGCTTGCTGGAACCTCTCAAAAAGGCTTCTACTATATAACAAGGTTCCAGCTGCCTTACTGATGACAGTAGCAGGGAGCTGCTGAGGGTCACCGACAAGAACACAGCGAGCTGCACCGAGGGAAAGTGGTGGCAGTATTCCTACTTCACTGGCTTGAGCTGCTTCATCGATCACAACCATGTCAAAGCCATGAGTTAGACGAGAGAACAGCTTGCGCCCACTGCTTGAAACTGTAGTAAAAACAATTTCAGCTTCATTAGCAAAGCTTGCTTCCAGATCCGCACGGGCTTCCTCGAAATTAAAGTTCCCACCAGCTCGAAACCTCCCTTCTAAAATGTGCAATCGGGACATCTCAACTAGTACTTTGTCCCTATTTTCAACTATTGCAGCGAGGTTTTGAAGTAACCTATCTCGGTTTTGGTCTCTGGCCATAAGAACGTCAGGGTCAACACCAACAGATCCTTGTGCATGACCAGTGGCAGCAACAACATTAAGTTCTCTTTGCAGATATGCAATTTGCTGGGATAACTGAGTCTCACGAAGCCTCAAACTATGCATCCAGCCATACACTTCCTCACGACTCTTTTTCAAAAGTTGCTCAGTTCTTCCTTCAACAGAAACTGCCTGAGCTGCCCGATTCTGAGAATCCACACCAACTCGAGCAACGTCAGCTCGATAAATTTTCATCTCCCCGTCAATAAATCCTCGGTCAAGGACACGTGCAAGAAGTTCATCGGTTGCAGCATTTGAGGGAGCACAGACAAGCATCCTAGGCTTTGGGCAGAGTTTTGGAAGAGTTCGAAAGAGATTCTGACTCATGCTCTGCAGAACTTCATCAATTGAACCAGAGACCACAGCCACCGTACTGTTTGAGTTGCTCTCATCAACCTGCTTATAACTTTCAGGTGCCAATTTCTTTAGCAATGCAGCATAGTAACGCTGATATTGGACGAGATGGATCACATTAAGCATCCCCCACACAGTATGTGTTTTACCAGTACCAGGAGGGCCCTGAACTAAAGTAAAAGGCCACGGGTCTTGCTTCTTTGCCACACCACTTGACATACCAGCAGCAGTATGCATTGCAGCCCATTGAATTGCAGCTAGCTGGGGTCCATTAAACGTCCTGCGTAGATGTTCAACAAAGCTTGGTGTAAAGCAATCAGGCATTGCAGGTGGTTGCTCTTCATATTTTGGGAACTGGTCAGGACTAGGTTGAATAATCGCATTTTGCATCTGCAAGAGTGTATGATAATTGTCAACATAAAAACATAATGTGGTCCATCTTATCATCTACATAACTGAATTTCAAATAAAACCTGAGCGTGAAGATGCCGGAACGCATGCAGGGCAATGTATTCTCGCTGTGTTGTCGCCAAAGAACCAAGAGGAGTCAGATACCAGAGATCACCAGGGCTGAGCTTCCGCAAAATATGATCATCATCATTCTTGCTGTGTTTTGAAAAAAAAAAGTAAAAGGAGAGGAAATCAGTTGCTGATGCAGAAAATTGTGTGGCTGGCCACAGAAACCATGTAAGGCAAAAAAGCATCGCTCACCTGCTGGAGTTGTAGTTATCGCCAACAAAAAAGTGAAGGGTGACTCCTGTATGTCCTTGGTTACCAATAGGCATGTATCTCCTCATTGTACCTGCAACACGCCCATTAACTTCTGGCTTCTCCTTATCTTCAAGAGGTGAGGGACCATTCCTCCTAGCATTAGCTGGATTGCATCAACAGAGAAACATGTAAACATATGGTTTTTTTCTTTTGAAGAACTTAAGTCAGAATAAAGAAGAAACTCAGAGTATTAATAATAATTTGCAAAACCTGCTCCAGGCATACACATTGAAAGAACTGCTACATCCCCTTCCTTAAATGTCCATTTGTATTCATATGGTGGCATTAATACCACATCAAACCATCCTGTGAAAATGAACCAACAACCAACACAAAAGTTGAACCAGATTAAAAGCTGTGGCTAGTATGTGTCTCTCCCAGAAGAACAATAAAGGAAAACTACATTTGAAACAAATCCCCAATATCAAGAATGATAACCTTGTGCTGTCAGGACAGAACATACAAATACTGCATCTTAGACTTTAAAGACAGAGGATGCCTAGACGCAGGTAACACAGAATATCTTGAAATGAGTGGCAAGACAACTAAAACATACAGTAAAATGAAAGCATGAGCCATAATCTTGTATGTGGAGTTTGACATCATCTTATGCATACAGTTATCTTGTAAGGAGAAAAATGTGTGTAGCAAGGAAAAAAGCAAGGAGTAGCAATAACCTAGGATCAGTATTTTAAGAAAGCTTAATAATAGTCCAATTAACACACAATGGCACAATGAGCATATACTGTTGAACTCAATGAAGACATATCAAATTAGAGATGTAGAGCTTCCATTTACTGAATATCAGACCAATTTAAGGATCTAGTGCAGAAGGAGAAGTAATAAGGAAATACCCCTTTCACGTCGTTCAATGCTTTTTATGACCACCCTAACATGGCTTGAAGCCATTTCTGAAGACTCCTCCCAGTTATTGTAAAGCTGTGCTCTGCATTCTTCAAAGAGCAAAGGCTCAAACACCCTAATATACTCTTCTACTGAATCAAAGCGACCTGGAACACGCTCAAGCTTTTGTTCATCTGTTGATTTCAGAAATAAAATATGCGTAAGCAAACAAATAAAATGCATGTGTAACAGTGCATTGTCGTTTTCATAAAAAAAATTGCAGAAGGTTGAGGTAAAAGCTTCAGAACACTGGCTGCAGTTCACGGTCTTCATTAGACACTCTCCAAAACTCACTCCTAAATTTTCTGAAGTTCATTTCAGAGTATTGAAAAATTATAGAAGATTATTCTAATAAGATATGATGTGAGCCATTTCATAAAAGAAATTTTCAAGATAGACTATATGTGAACAGAAGTGTCAAACTACCTAGCAATTTTGATCATGAGTAGCAACTTCATAGTAAAAAACAGAGGAAAACATAACACAGAAAACGGAAAGGAGACAGATAACCATTAGGATAGACATACTAACGTGCAAGAATTAATATGAGATACCACATTACCTGGGTGATTCCAAAATTTCTCACTAGTCACCTCTCGCAATAGGCGTTCCACTGATGAATCTTGAATGTTAACAAAACTTTGCTTCTTGGAAAGATGTCCTTTTACAGCTAATTTAGGATGAGCATAACCACGGACTGCTGGTTTCCTACCAGAACACTGACTAAGTTGCTTTATATTAGGCAGATGCTTCGAAGAACTTTGACTAGAAACAAGTGGTGTTTGGACTTGCAAAGGAAGATCTATCGAGCCATTTAATGTTCCCGGAGGTCCAGGAATCGCAGAATTACTGTTTTCATCACTCTCGATTTTACAATCATTTGACTCTGCAAAATCATTGCCTTTATGAGTCAATAGATCATCCTTTTCTGGATCCCCAATTACAGATTGTGCTTGCTTTTCCCCACTATCAGCAGATGGTAGCACAGAATTGGTTTCCCTTACTCTTCTCAATAGTGCTCGTGGTGCAGGTATCTGCTTAGTAGGAGTTGAAGCCTTCGAAGCACCGACTTGCTTCACATCTTCTAGCTCGAGATACATGGTCTGCCTGCCACGCTTCTTTCCCAACATTACTTCCTTCCGCTGGTCAGGCTTCGGGCGTTTCCCAAGATTATTTACAGGCCTCAATGAACGAGTTGCTTCATTTCCTCTGGATATTCTTGGTTTAGGCTCTGAAGCAGAATGTTCTTCACCATCTTTAGCTTTATTGATTTTCTTATCAGTTGTTTCAGTATCTAATGCAATACTCACTACCCCCTTTGGGCATGCACTATTTTGCATCAATGCAACTTGGCCTCTCTCTTGTGTATGTAAACCAATTGAAGCATTAGCTGAGCCCTCTGCATCAGACCATTCACCCTCTTCTTTCTCAGAATCCTGATCACCAATAGGACCTGCTGGTGCCACAAATAAATCTTTCCTTTCAATATTTGAGGGTGGAATGGCCTCCTGAGTCTGGAAGCAGACAACACTATCAATATCATCTTCATTTTCAGTAGTCGGTTCATTAAGATCAACTATTAGTCTTCCTTTTGAGCCCATTTCACAAATAGTTGCAAACAAGCAAACAAAATTGTCTATATATGTATACTGGTAATTTTAGTTGGATATTCTATTAGTAAAGAATATAACATGCCAACCAAAGATCTACTCAGCACAAATACTCAGACTTCTCGAATGCCTAACAAAAGCACCTCTGCATCAAATTTGGAAATAAAATTTGTAAGAATGCTTAGTCATAATCACCAAACAAAATACTCAGCCCTGACTAAGAAAGACACACACTAGATCATACATTTGCTATTTTTAATGGCCAAAGAATCATCAATCCAACAAATTTATTCATTTAACAAAACTTCTCTTTCACATCATTCAAAGATTGACAAGAAACTTGATAACTACCCAATCTTGCTCACAACAGTGTGCATTGCATACCACAGAATAACAGTTAGGGTCTATCTTGCTGACAAAAAATTAAGACAATAGACAAGAAATATCAAGAAATTAAATAACTGTACAATCATGCTCAAAATACCATACTTCACAACCCTGTGGACAAATTTCAACCTCTAATTATGACCAAGCACGATCCAAAATGTACATATACAATGCCTAAGATGCAGCAGACCTCCATTTCTCAACTATAAATCAATAACCAGATTAATAACCAGACAACCTTCCTCTACTAGTAGCCAATTCACTCCACATTATCAAACAAAAATTCAAACAAATCAATAAACCGAAAAAACAACACCATTCATCACAACTAAATCGTGCGAAATCCACAAAAAAAGTTCAAATTCCAGATAATGAATCAATAAGCTCAAAATCAATCTCAAAACTCATCGGATTACTCCTACGGTCCATTTTCCAATCAAATTAACAACATATACTTCGCCATTCAAGCTGATTCGCTACTCTACCACACATCATCAGCTCAAAAATGAGATTGTATTATACCTCCAATTGCAATGAATACTCCTTCTGAGTCAAGCTATTGAGTAAAGAATACGTCAGATGTATGTATAATCGTATCTATACTGCGATGTACAGAGAGAAGAAGAGAGCATTCATCAGAATTTGTGAGAGAATCCGAATTCGAGCGGTTTATTTATAGGGAACGAATGGAACCCGAGGGTGTTTTAGTAATTTTTCCGTATTTGGATAGAAAAATATGCTTAACCTAAATTAATTAGGATTGAATTTCTTGGTTTTTGTTTTTTTTAACTTGATTTTTGTTTTTATGAATCAGCATTCGCTCACGTTTCCGTTATACAACCTAATCCGGAACATAAATTAATATCCGAGTTTTTCTTTTGTAAAAAATCCGAAAAATCCAACTTCAAAAAAATAGTTAGTGTGTATACTTACGTAATTGTTTGACTAAATATTTAATTTAAATATAATTTAATGTATTTAGTAGTAGTAGTTATAATTTAAATATGTTGGGTTATAACGTTAAGAATTTCAATGCAAACTGAACTTCTAAGTCTACTCTGAACATAAAGAATCTGATCAGGTCTAAAACGACAAGTCGAATTTAATAATTCAATTTTTGTCCGGTTCGATTATTTTGATTGCATATGTTTTGTTCATTTATGTCATCTTGATCTAATTGTTTTTTTAACAAGCATGCGATTATTTTTCTAAAAAGACAAATCGAATTTAATAATTTGATTTTTTTCGGTTCGATTATTTTGATTACATTCGCTTTGTTCATTTATGTCATGTTGATCTAATTGTTTTTCTAACAAGCATGCGATTATTTTTCTAAAAGGGCAAATCGAATTTAATAATCCGATTTTTGTCCGGTTCGATTATTTGGATTACATACGTTTTATCCATTTATGTCATGTTGATCTAATTGTTTTTCTAGCAAACATGCGATTGTTTTTCTAAAAAGACAAATCGAATTTAATAATCCGATTTTTGTCCGGTTCGATTATTTGGATTACATAAGTGTTTTTCATATATGTCATGTTGATCAAATTATTTTTCTAACAACCATGCAATTTATGTCTTATTTTAACTAATCTCACGGGCATATAATTTAATGTGCGTAGTAGTAGCAATTAATAGAATACTATAATTTAAATATTTTGATTTACAAAGTTAAGAGTTTCAATGTAGACTGAATCATAATCCGGAATAAAAAGAATTTGATCAGATCGAAAAAAGACAAATCGAATTTAATAATCCGAATTTTGTCCGATTCGATTATTTTGATACATATATTTTGTTCATTTATGCAATATTGATCTAATAATTTTTCTAACAAGGATGCAATTTATGTCTTATTTTTACTATCTCACGGGCTCCTTCGATTGTGCATATGCTTGGACTTTGTGTTGGATTGGATTGTCAATATTTCGGTTCGATCAAATCTCGGATTTGCTAGAAGCCCACTCGACGTGGCCTTGTTTGGGCTGTCATTTTCTAAGGCCCACATATTTCTGGGCTGTGAATACATTAAAACACGTCCAAAAAATTAACTATTTCTTGAGATGTAATAATTGGGTTATTTTTAACAGGCTATTTCTATTTGGTTTTGTACATTTTAGGGGAATTCTTGTCTTATCATTATATTCAAAGTAGGTGGATTAGGTCTAAGGTCAGATTTCTAGGCCCAATTACATTTATCATATTTACTGGGCTCTCAAGCCCAAAGTGAGGAAATGTGTAGCTTTCTTAGCCCATTAAAACTGATAAAAAAAAGTACTAGTTCTACTACTCCAATAAAACACGTGAAAATTAAAAACAAAATAAATCAAAATTGAAATATTTATAATATCTACATCACACAATATTTATTTTAAATAATAAAAATATAGGCACAACATATTAGTGTAATATGAAACAAATTATTTCTGAATAACAATAATTAATATTCAAAAAGAAAAGAAACATAAAAAGGCGTCAAATTAAAAGTAGGGAAAAAAAGAGAAAAGGAACAAAAATTCCAAAGAAAGAGTAAAAAGAGAAAAATAAAAGGGGGAGGAAACACAATGATGGACCAAATTGTGCTTCTAAAGTGAGTCACGAGAGGCAAAAATATATTATAAACAAATTTTGAAATAATGAGAGGAGACATTAAAAAGTTAATTTAAAATAAATTCACAACTTTGAAGAAAAATAGTTATTGATATAAAATTTTGAAAATGTGCATTTGCCCTCAAGATAGTAGTAACTCATCAATTGCAGTAAGATCTGCCCCTCCGTTGCCAACTGCGCTACGCCCCTGCGGGCATTAGCGACTCATCAATGATTCAATGTTTGGGTGGTGTGGTCTACCATAGCCACTCATCAAATGATTCAATGTGTGCGGTGATCTAAATCATTAACACCAATCAACGGCCCTGATTATCTTGTCGAAATCTCCAACGGCTCCATTTTCTATTTAATTTAATTATTTGTTTTTCTTTTCCCTCCACTTCCACACTAACTTGTCTTTCTCTCTTCTTTACTGTTTTCACTCTCTTTATAAACAGTATCAACTGATTAAAATTAAAGCACAAAAATTCATCAATCAGCTGAGGAAATTCCGAGATGAAAAGGCAGCAGCTGCATCAGTTTGCAGCGGTTTTGAGCTTGCTCGCATGGCTTCTAGCTCAATGCGGCAGCGGAGAGCTGCTGCCGTTTAAAGCGGCGAATTTGGGGGGGTGGCTCGTGACCGAAGGCTGGATGACGTCGTCGCTCTTCGACGGCATTCCCAATAAGGATCTGCTGGTGTGTGTTTGGGGTATTTTAATACTCCTATCGGTTGAATTTTATTTGATCAGAATCTAGAGGAATTTAATTCGTGATTTGTTTATAATTTAGCTCGTAGTTTACTGCAATTTATATAATTGGGTAAACTAGTAGTAGCATATCATCATCGATTTGGGGAAACTGTAGTTTAGATACTAATTTCCACATTAGGAAATGGAGCTGTGATTCACAACATTGCAAATGGTTCTAAGATGCCAATTTGGGAAAGAGGTTTTATACTGCAAGTTGGGTGTAGGTAAGGTTGTTGGTGTATTCTAATGAAAATATGCGAATTTGTGTTTGTTGGTCTAATATTAGGTTAAATTGCGGTTGCGCTTCATTTCACACTTAGTATAACTTACATTGATGAATTCCGAAGTGATTGTAAACATTTTTTACTGTCTCAGTGTGTCATTTAACTATCAACTGAAGTGAAATGAAGATAGTCTAAACTCATAGTAGAATTTCATTGATTTGCTTCTCACTGATTCATCTCTGAGAAAATTGGTGGCTGGAAACAAAGTTACCTCCCAAAATTAAGTATATTAGTATGACTAAATTGTGATCGCTACAAATAATTGTGAAATGCTTGGGAGTGTGAAGTGAGAGCCGTTTGCTTGATTTAATTAGATTTCTTTGTGTAATGTCAAGTAAAAGAGTATAATTCCAGTTTAAGAACATATCATCTTCTTCTCTTCCCTTCCTACATCGGTACTTACAAACAGAAGTTGGTATAAATGTCAAAGAGAGGTGTAATTTTAGAACTCATGTTTCAAATTTCATCAGGATGGAACTCAAGTGCATTTTAAGTCTGTCAGCCTCAACAAGTATCTGTGCGCAGAAAAAGGGGGCGGTTCAGCACTGGTAGCCAACCGTCGTAATCCCAGAAGCTGGGAAACTTTCAGGGTCAGTTTTCTTGTTTCTTGTTTCTTTTCTTCCTACAGGTTGGTCTCACATTTCTATGTATTCACTTAAATATGCAGTTATGGCGAATTAATGAAACCACCTTCAATTTTAGAGTTTCCAACAAAGATTTCGTTGGGCTTGCTGATGAAGGTGAAGGGATTAAAGTGTTTGCGCGTGCAGCTGAACCGGGGCCAAATGAAACCTTCACAATTGTACAAAATGCAGATAATCCGAGCAGAGTGCGTATAGTTGCATCAAATAATCTTTATCTTCAGGTAATTATCTCTTGTACAAATATATTTTGCAGCTACAAACATCTCAATAACTCCTTATATGTATTACTTGACAGCTTCCAATAGCTTTGTATAAATAATCAGAACTATCCTCAATGCTCAAATTATGGAGGATAAACGCATTTACATTCTTCTTTTTTTTTTTTTTGTTTAGTTTTTTTCTCATATGCATTTGATTGTCGTGTAAAGGCAATTATGGAGAACTATGTGGTGGCCGATTACTTGGGAAGTTCTTACGACGAATGGGGGGATGGAGATCCCTCTGTTTTCGAAATGCATATTATCAAGACGTTACAAGGGGAATACCAATTAACCAACGGTTATGGTCCAGACGAAGCCCCTAAAATAATGAAGGTGGACCATTTAACTCTGCTATATCTTCTCAACAAACTAATCCTCAGCCATACGAAACAAGTGAACATTGCTAAACTCTCTAATAATCGCAGAATCACTGGAGCACCTACATTGTCGAAGATGATTTCAGATTCATGTCACAGCATGGTCTCAATGCTGTTAGAATTCCTGTTGGCTGGTGGATCAAATACGACCCCTTTCCACCGAAACCGTTTGTTGGGGGGTCTTTGCAAGCTTTAGACAATGCTTTCGCATGGGCTGGGTAGGACATTCTTCCCTCATACCTGTTTAACATGTCTCTTCCATTAAAGTAAAATACCATCGTCGTTGATTTTTTTGCAGTAACCACAATATGAAGGTCATACTGGATCTTCACGCAGTTCCAGGATCACAGAATGGCGATCACCATAGTGGATCACGAGATGGATTTATCGAGTGGGATGAATCCCGAATTCTGGAAACTGTTTCAGTCATTGAATTCTTAGCACAAAGGTTATATATTTCTCTTCTTAAGATCTACTAAAAAAATCCCCACACCATCTTTTCAGTACCAGAAAGTGGCCCACCCATCTTAAATTCGAAAACATAGTCAAATTATTAGGTACTACTGATCTATCATAACAAGAAGGGGTATGACATGTCTGAAAAACAAAAAAGTACACATACTTTATGCTAGAAAGTGATATGCACCCGATTATCACAAACTTAAACACAAGTTTCTTACGTGCAGGTACTGCGATCACCCGAGTCTTGCAGCAATTGAGTTAATGAATGAGCCATCCGCTCCCGGTGTCCATCTGCATACCTTAATGCAGTACTATCAAGCAGGATATGATGCAGTCAGAACATACACAGCTACTACCTACGTGATCCTCTCAAATCGCTTGGGGTTAGCCAACAGCACCGAGCTCCTCCCCTTCGCCACAGGACTTAGCAACTCGGTCATAGACGTGCATTACTACAACCGCTATTCAGACTACTTCCAGAGCATGAACGGTAGGCAGAACGCAGATTACATCTACAAGAAAAGGTCGAAGCAGTTGAAAGAAGTGACTCGCGATGGTGGCCCTCTAATCTTTGTTGGTATGTTCAATAAAATGCTTTCTCATTTTATTTTTCTGGGCGGATTGATCATTATCGACTGAGCTAACTGCGCTATATACGGAATTGCAGGAGAATGGACTGCTGATTTGTATTTGAACGATACTAAAAAGGAAGATTATCAGAGATTTGCAAAGGCTCAGTTAGAAGTGTATGGGAAAGCTACATTTGGGTGGGCTTATTGGTCGTATAAGTGTGAGGAGAAGTATTGGAGTTTCAAATGGATGGTAGAAAACAACTATATGCAGCTCTCATAACGAAGGGAAATTTTAGTGTTTGTTGTATACATAATGTAATGAATAGAACAAACCATATACTATATTGTTTTATGAAATTTATGGAAGTGTTTATCATATATACATTTTGTTTTATCCCTTTTACAGAAAGCGACCGAGTCAGGAATTTTGTTTTAAACAAAAAATAAAATGAAAATTTATGTTCTTACTATTTGAATTATAAATTCATTTTTTTTGTAAGAACTATCCTATTTTTTAAACTACATCAAAAGTTATGATTTTGATGGTCACGATCATGATGAAAACTTTTACTTAGTGTCGATTACATTGTAAAATCAAATCAATTAAAAAGCATAATTGCAATCTTTTTAAAAAATACATAGTGAGAAATATGTAGAACCATACAAAATTGCTGGCTTTTGTTTATTACTGACACTATATATGACTATAATGATTTTTTCCAACTAAATATAGAAACAAACACAAAGACTTCGCCGTACAACTTTACTACACAGATACATATTACTCGTCTCTTTGTCACATTTAAGATGATCCATTTCGTTTTTCACACGTAATTTAAAAAATCATAATGTATAGTTAAAGTGGTGGAAAAGTAAAGCTAGAGAAAGAATAATGTAGAAAAGAGTTTCTTTCATATTATTCTCTCTTTTAATTTACTTTCCCTCCACTTTAAATATTTATTATGGCTTTTTCGTGAGAAAAATGAAAGGGGTCATCTTAACTGGGACGGGGGAGTAATTAATTTTGAAGAAAATTCACAAGATAATAGCCAATTAAGCACTAATATTAACTACTTTCTTGTTTATATTAACTATACAATGTTTGTTTAGTGATACTACTTTTTCTTGTAATATTAACTACAATTTCCTACATTTTTGTTACAAAAGCCAAATATATAGTAAGTATTAACTAAGCTACGCAAAAATAGAATCCAAAATCCTATGAAGATTGAAGACTAATAAAATCGACAAATTCTAATTAGTAGTTAAAATTTAGAGAGTCAAACGTTACACACTCCCAACTTATCTCAACAAACAACGTTACAACTTTATAAATATCATCATACGGAGTATATTACAAACACATAAATCAAACAAACATTTTACTACCAAAATCTCATTTTTTTTCACTACACTCATCACCCACTCTTCTCTAGAGAACAAATAAAAAATGATGAATTTCTCTTTAATTATAGCAATGTGGGCTGCCGCGGCGGCGGCATTCGTGAGCGACGCTGCCGCCCCGGACTGCTCGCCGCTGGTGTCCGGCATGGTGGACTGCATGGGATTCTTGGCGGCGGGCGGCCCAGAAACGGCGCCACGCGCCGCGTGTTGCGCTGGGTTTTGGAATTTGGTGCGAACGAATGCTGACTGTGTGTGTGATGCGTTGGCGACCGCTGCCAACATGGGCGTCGTCGTCGACATGTCTAGGGCTCGTGATTTGCCGTTGTATTGTGGTGTTGCTACACCTGCTGTCACTAACTGCAATGGTCTCTCTCTTTCTCTCTCACACACGTTTATTCGTATCTGGTGATTTGAATTCTTGACCTAATATTAATTTGATGTTTTTGTTCTCACACACATCTAGATCATGACTTACTTAAATCATCGATCAAATAGTTATATAGTGATAGAAATCCATGGGTTCCATCATAAAACTAATTGGTGATAGGAGGAGTGGCCCATGAGATTTATATACTAGTTTCAGTTTTGTTTTAACACCGATGTGGGACAGTTATATGTTATTTTTTAGTTTCAATTGCCAACATATAGGAGGCTGAGATATGCATCTCACACATACAATCCTCGACGTAATAGTTAGAGACTTAGAGAGGAATCATCTTATCAATCAAAATGAGTTATTCTTTGTTGTCTCACATAATTTGTTCTATAATGCTCTATATGTGCTTTTAGATTAATTTTTTTTTGCTCTCACTCTCTCACGTTCATGCATATACTAGATCAGAGGCGGATCCAGGCGGGGGCAGGTGGGGGCGGTCGCCCCTACCCGACCGTCCGGAGAGCCTAAATTTTTCATTGAATCAATCCGAAAATAGGATATCCGCCCCCTCCGTAGAGTGTAGAAATATTTTCGTTTTCAATAAATGTCATATAAAATGTAGTAGTCCAATGGTTTGGTTGTTGGATTTTTAACTAAGATGTCTATGGTTCAATCCTCAACAAAAACATATTTATTTTCATTTTTCATTTTTTATTTTATCAATTCATATTTCTTCTAATTATCAAAATAATACCTTTAAATACTACTAAGTTGCATATATTATGTTGTTATATTTATTCTTTAGTTAAAATCATTTTTAATTTTGTGTTAAAGTCTTTTTATCCTAAAGTACTTATAATTTGATCCATGCATCTTAATTATTCTCTATGTAACAAAATAAACATTTTAAATATTTTTGAAATATAAATATTTAGTGCTCTACTTATATCACTTTTGTATATAATATTTACAGTGATTAAATGTACATATATTTACACTAATTTTATATTTTAAAATGAATAATACATATTTGCAAGCTAAAGCATGTTTATATTTATATAATTTTTTATTTTAAAATGAATAATACATATTTGCAAGCTGAAGCATGTTTATATTTTATTAATGAAGCTAGTGCAGTAGTGCTACTTAAATATTAATATAATATTTATTTATTTTATTATTAAAAATAATATTAAATTAAATATTTAATATTTAAATATAAGTTTCGCCCCCGCCATTTTCGGGTCCTGGATCCGCCACTGTACTAGATGATTTGAATCATCGACCATATATATTTAAATCAGTAGTGGTGAAATGTGAAATGTTGTGTTTCTCTTTATTTATGGAAGATCGAAGCAAGTTATTTTACTATTAGTTTTATTTATTTAATGATTTTTGTTTTTCATTTCATTTGCTAACACGCCCAATGGATCTCCAGGTATATTTTTTAGTTTTGATTGAAGATTTTTAGTTTATACTGAAATAGTAATACCAAGTACTCTATAATTGTGTGACACGTTTCATTTATTTACTTGTTTATTTTATTTTTCAAAAATATAAATAATTTTTCATGTCACATATATATGTACCACGTCACGTGACATTTACCCGATCCATTTCATTCAAGATAAAATATTTTAGCATAAATCAATGTATTTCTCAATATATACTATAGCAATCTATTTTGCATACAATAACTTACAAGGTAATGCCATTTGTGTTTAGAAGCTGCTCCCCTTCCGCCGCCGTCCGCCATCTCAGAGCCACCGTCTCCCACCTCTGACGTGCCGGCCAGTGCACCGGCTCCAACACCTTCTAGTTCGAGTTGTGCTAGTCCGACCATCTTTTATAGCTTTATTTTCTTTGCCTCGGCCTTACCCTTTATTATCGGGAACTTTTGATTTTTGCATAATTTTTCACTCTTCAATTAGTTTGTTAGAAATTTTCTAGTAGTTTTTTTGGGAGACTTATTTTTTCGAAGTTTAATTTGTTGAGATAATTAGTTGGCATAAATGGCGTTTTTTGTTTCTTATTCATTGATAATACTCAATTTACTCGTTGAACTTATTTTTAAAATTGCCGTGTTTTAGATACTTAATTCGTTGATAATACTCAATTTACTCAAATTATTCGTTGATAATTTTTCTCCCTATATATAGTGTTGATTGTGAGTTTGAGATGAAAAGATTAAAATTAATGACCTCCGTCGCTCACTTTTACACAATTAAGAAATATCATTAATTACAATTTCAAGATTTGATTAATTTTCCATACATTTCAAAAAAAAAACTTATTTATAATTTTGTACCATAAGCCAGTCTTTGAGAATTTGCTCACAAATAATGTGACATACGCATTCCACAAAAAATTCAAATTAACAATCTATGACTAAAAGATGAAATTTTATTGTAACAAAAAAAGAGATGTAACTTTATTTTATTATTACTTCTATAATTTAGGAAATACTATTACTACGGAGTGTATTATTTAATGAGAAAATGAAAATCCAATTAATATATCTGGTAAATATCCTTACATAGTAAGTAAGCAAACGCCTCTCTCTCTCTCTCTCTCTCTCAATTGGTGCGAAGAAGGTGGAGCAGTTGCAGATTTCATTCCCATTCATAGCAATCGATCAGAAGCCGTTTCCAGCTAAGAATTCAGCTCCGCCGCCTGTCGATGATGGATTCCTTCTTCAAGCAGCGATTCAACGCCGCCAAATGGTGATCCCCAATCTCTACCTTCAACTGTTTAATTTGTCACTCGCAAGTCTGTAAATAGGTTGTAATTTAGGGTTTTATCTTCGAAAACTGCAGATAATTCGATCTAGATCTTATTCCGATGATGTGGTTAAATTGGTTTTATTTAGCTTGGAATGCTCTGTTTCTGGAGGTTTTACTGTAGTGAATTTAGTGGATTATGTATGGTCGATGCTAATCCGTGTAGATTCGATGGTTAAATCGTGTTTAATTTGTTGTATTGCTTAGTGATTTAGGGATTTCCGTACAGGATTGGTAGTGATTTGTGGTAATATGCGGTCTGATTGCAGCTGTTTGGTGTTTTTACAGTAAAACTTTGCTAAAACTCACGATTCCTCGAATTAAGTTACTGAGGAACCGGAGAGAGGCTCAGCTAAAGCAGATGCGGAAGGAAATCGCTAAGCTGCTTGAAACTGGTCAAGAAGCCACTGCTCGAATTCGCGTATGGATATGTTTCATTTTCTCTAAATTGGGTGTTTTCTTGTAATTATGCAGATGTTTGGTTGTTTTATTTTCATCTTCACAGAGAAAGATTGGAGTTTTTGGACAGAGTGATGAATTTGTTATCAATTTTGGTGTTCAGGTAGAGCATATTATAAGAGAAGAGAAGATGATGGCTGCACAGGAAATAGTTGAGCTCTTCTGCGAGCTCATTGCTGTCCGTCTTCCAATCATTGAAGCACAAAGGTAATTGATGTCTCATTTTCACGCTTGTAATTTCCTTTATCAGTAATAGTTGACGATAGTAGAATGTAATAATGGGTTCTGAACATTGTTTGTGTTGGCTAGCTATTATCAATGTTATCAAATAGCGGATATGGCGGCGCCATGGCCTATGGCATGGCGTTCGGTGGTGGAAACGCCATAGCACCATGTCGCTGCCATAGCACCACCATATCCGACATTTGACAACATTGCGTGTGTACTGCATTTAGGAATAGGGCATTATGCAAGAAACATGGTGGTTAGAGTGGTATATTATGTTTTATTAATTGTTTAAAGTATTTTAGATGTTATATTTTTAATATTTTTTAATTTTTGAATTATATATAAATATATAAGTATTATTTTATTTATTTAATTTTTGACCGCCATATCCGCCATACTAATACGCCATATCCCTGTGGCGGTTTTTAGGCAAACCGCCATAGGCCGCCATACGAGATTGATAACATTGGCTATTATAAGTTAATGAGTTTAATTTTTCAATTAAGTTTTATTAATCTAAAAAGAGCTATTCTGGATAAGAGCTCTTGATTTTATCGACATCCTTTTTTATTTTTCTTTTACGTTCTCTGGATGTCAAAGGGATGGTTTTAGTTCTCATTCCCATCTTGCAAGTATTTTTGCCATCTTTTGAGCTTTCCATCTGTACGTTGCGGGACAAAGTCAGCGTAAACATGCTTGCTTTGTATTGAGGGGTGATTTTAGGCAGAAAGCATGAATGACATAATTAGTTATGCAATGAATATTCAGACAGTGCTCTTCATTCTATGAGAATGCTGGTTCTGTCATTTTGTCAGTTCCCCTAAAAAAGGTTTGGAGTGAGATTTCTTCTTATGGCAATCATGTTTGTGTTGGATGTATATCAGGGAATGCCCTCTAGACTTGAAAGAGGCAATTTCCAGTGTATGCTTTGCAGCACCAAGGTGTGCCGATCTGCCAGAGTTGCTACAGGCACAACTACTGTTTGCAGGGAAATACGGTAAAGAATTTGTAATTGCTGCAACTGAGCTGATGCCCGAATGTGGTGTCAATCGCCAGGTTAGAAAAATTGTGCTGGATTCAATACAACCATTCAGGTTCAGTCCTCATTCAGTTCCTCATGCGTTGTTCTCTAACTGCAGCTGATAGAGCTTCTATCAATCCGAGCTCCTGCACCCGATGTAAAAGTGAATCTTCTAAAGGAAGTTGCTGAAGAGCATCAGCTCGATTGGGATTCTACCGCTACAGAAAATGAACTGTTAAAGCCACACGAAGACTTACTGGTAAGTTTAACAGCTGCTGTTTGATTGCAGTTCGGTGTCCTCATCTTATTTTTTGTGTCGTCCTTCGCCTTTCCAGAATGGGCCATCGCAGTTCGTCAGTGCTTCAAAAGTGCCCCTCCCAAAAGAAAAGCACAATGAGACACCAGAACCTGCTGCCCTTGAAAAGTCTGATTCGGATTCGGATTATGACATTGTGGAGTTTCCAGATGTCCCAACGCAGCCATTACATCCGAATAAGCCAGTTGTCTCAACACCAGTGATGCTGCATTTCCCTGAATCTGCACTATCAGACGATGATCAAGAAGAACTGAACAAATCGGAGTCTGGGGATGTGGTTTCAGAGAAATCAGTTGCAAAGGAAGATGCTTCACCGAATACTCAAGCAGGTCCTACAGAAGTGAAGCAATTCGTGCCATTCATATCTCCTCCATCACAATCATCAGAAACAGTTGCTGCAACCGCGAGAGAGAACAGTCCGTCTCCAGCTACCTCAAAGGTGTACGGTGATCACGTGGATCTGGAGGATGTGCTGGCTGCTGCTAGAGCAGCTGCTGAATCAGCTGAGCGTGCTGCAGCAGCTGCACGCTCAGCTGCCAGCATTGCTCAGCTCCGGATAAGTGAGCTCTCCAAGAAAAGGAGCAATGAGTTCTCAGCTCCTCAGCAGCATAACGACACCAACACATTGAATGGTGACTCTGGCAGTGCTTCGGCCTCCTCAAGCCAAATTGACGGATGTCAAAACAACACGATATCTCAGCAGCTATCGCCTGCTTCGTCATTTGATTCCTCTTCACCACACGACAATGCTCTTCACCTACCCCAGAGATTGCCATCGATGGACGATGAACCGTATTTTTCATACCCAAACTTGTTTACATCTCAAGGCTCGAACATCGGGGCTCATTCGCAGTCGCCTAGAGAGTCCAAGTGAGTGTCTTTGCATAACTGTGATGTATTCATATGGCTATGCATGAATAATCTATCTAAACGCCTATTTTATTGTTATACGTATTTCATGTAGTGTTAATGGTATATATTCTGTCATTAATTATATATAATCGAGCATACGACATTGCTTGCCTTTTCATATAGGGTTATATTGTTTGTTTTTTATCTTGGGTTGTGTTAGAGTGGGACAATGCTCTTAATGCATAACTACGACCAAATCCCATCAATTGGATTCAAAACTGGGAAGACTGTGATTTGATACAATTGAACTTCATTACTGCTTCATTGTAACACCAAAATATGGGTAAAACTGTCCATAATTAGTAAGGTAGTTGCGGATAATATGGAGAAATGAAATTGTCACCAACAAATTCGAAAATATATTCAAGCACAACAATGTCACAACACAAATTCTATAATCGAGAACATGTGTATTCCATTTTTCATGCATAATTTCCTCAAGTATAACAATGAATTTATTCCAAAACAACAATGATTTTACTTCAACCCAACACATATTGTAGTATAATACTACCCTCTCCGTCCCCAAAGAATATGCAATTTGGGTTTGACACGAGTTTTAATGTAATATTGATAAAATAAGAGAGAGGTATAGAAAAAAAAGTAATTAAAGTATTGTTAGTGGAGAATGGATCCCACTTCATTAGAGTGAAAATAGTTTCCAAAATTGGAAAGTGCATATTCTTGTGGGACGGACTAAAAAGAGTGTATATTTCTGTGGGACGAAGGAAGTATTATTTTTTTCAATTTTGATATTTGTTTGCTTGTATGATTGCATAAAATTGCATAATTTACTTAAGTACTAGCACTCCTTCGTTCTTGTAGTTGGAATATTTCTTCTGGACACATGGATTAAGAAAAGAAAGTTTAGTTAGTTAACTGGGATTAATACCTGTAGTTGAAATATTTCTTTTGGAGACGTGGATTAAAAAAAGAGAGTTTAGTTAGTTAACTTGGATCTATATAAACTAAAAGAAAGAATAAAGTTAATAAATGATGATATAATTAAGTAGTTGAGTAAATAAAATAAATAATTAAATAGAGTGAGTAGGTGATCCATGATATAAAAAGGAAAGAGAGATTAAGTGTATTGTTTTTCACCATTAAAAATAGTAAGGAACATTTTTTAGGCCACAAAGTTTGCCAAAGTATCATTTTTGAAGTAGGCGAATATAGGTGCAAGTATGGCTGGAACAAAACGATAGAGTATATAGGAAACATTGGACAAAAATATTACAAAGAACATACACACAAGTCTGGCCGGAACAGATGAGATGCAACACGCACAAACTCAACACTGGAGTAGGCGAAACAGTACAAACTAAATAGAAATTAACATAATAGATAATGTAGATAGCTTGACGTCACATGCAATCTGTATTGCAACTTGTTCCCACAATTTAACTCATAGATCCACAACTGAAAATAAATTAAAGAGCTAAATGAAGAATAAGTACATAAATGAAGAACTAAAACACATTATTATTGCATATAACTCGCCGACTAGTTTTATATTCACAAACAAATATAACACATATCAACAACTGAAAATAAATTAAAGAGCAGTAATAAAAGTTCAAAGCTAACATAATATAAATCCATACAAACCCATACTAAAATGTTCAAATCAAACCTAATACAAATCCATGATAAAAAGTTCAAAGCAAAACTAATACAAATCCATAATAAAAGGTTCAAAGCAAACTTAATACAAATACAAAAAATGGAGGTTTCTAATTTCAAACTCATCAAAAGCCAACCCCCACAATTCAGCCATTCACATCTAAACCTAAGATGACAGTAACACCTAAAGGGGTTGGAAGAACGGGATAACAATATCCAGCTGTAATAAGATGAGTCTGAGGTAAAATCATATGGATGATAGGTACTCATAATTAGATCAGTCGGATAAAAAGGATATAGATGAAGAGGATACCATGCAAATCGCACCATTACTGGGTTATCCAAGCTACACACAGAAGTTGACCAACAGTATCATGAGCAAATGACAAGACATTGTTAAAACAAGTTTTGGTTGCACAAACCAGGGCCAACTAAAAGGCTACGTTATCAGAAGGCTGAAATAGAGACGGATGAACTTTGGGATGACGCCTCATCAACAAACAAGAGTTCGAATCAAACACTTGATCCTTTCACCAAGTTCGAAAAAGATGTTTGGGTCATTCAAATAAAACCAAATTCCCTTACCGCTAATAACAAGAACTACTACCCTTGAACCAATAAAATATACCTTCTCGAATATCTCTCTATACTCTAGACTCGGAGTATGTACGTTGATTGTAGTAACATCCATGTAAGATCCCCCAACAAATAATTTATCACAGTTAGACCCATCCCATATGTGTATTGAACGTCCCAATGCTTCTGAAATTACAAACAATTTTTAAGTATTCAAACAATTCAAAAAAAATAATATGTAGCAAATACATACTAACAAATAATCCAACTCTCCATTTCCAGAAAAATCCAGCAGTTTACTATCTCTAATAGTATCCCCTACACATACATGTGCGGATACCCCACTCATACTATCCCATGTGTAAAGATCACCATCAATAAACGCAACGCCAATACGTGTCATCAATGGTGAGAAGACCACGTATATGATGCTTACCACTAGAATCATACTTATTTAACACAAGTGTTTCATCAAATCTACCACTTTCAGACGAAATATGGTGCATCAAATGTGGCATACAATCCCCTAACCTATACAAAATGACCGACACCTTAAATAGCAAAAAAGTACTTATAAAATTGAAGGTTTATTGTATCTCTATTTATATTATAAAAAAAATAATTAATGAAAGAGGGAATATCTTTTTAGGTCCACGATCTTTGCCGAAATATCATTTTAGGTCCGTAAACTTTGAAAATATCATTTTAGGTCCGTCAACTATAAGTTAATATCATTTGAGGTATTTTGAACTTTTTTCGGACGAAAATGCCCTTAAGGCCTTCAAAGAGTAATTTGAACAATTCTTTCGCCACTCATCTTACGTCAAACACCTAGAGTCCAACAATTTTTTTACTACTGTTTAATTCAATAACCATCCAAATTGAATTTAAATATAATTAAAATTTGCCGTAAAAATAGTACATTTTTCAATTATTAGATGACCAATTATATATGGATAGTGAATTGAGACTTAGATACTTTATTTTATTTTTTAGGGAACATCTTTTTTGGTCCACGAACTTTACCAAAGTATCATTTTAGGTCCGTGAACTTTGAAAATATCATTTAAGGTCCACCAACTATGAGTTAATATCATTTGAAGTACTTCTTTACTATTTCCAAGTTTTTTTTGGACGAAAATACCCTCAATACCTTAAAGAGTGTATATTTTTAATAAATTTATCATATACTCATATTTTTTTTATAAATATCTTTACAATATATTTTTGACAAATTTTCTAAATATAATTTGACCTTCAATATTATCATTTAATTTTGTGGCATGCAAGAAAAGATCTTTATTCAATTTTTTATTATTAAAGAAAAGTTTTTTATTCAATTTTAAAAAAAATTAATATAAAAATTTGAAGAAGCAATTTTACTTGCATGTCACAAAATTAAGTGATAATATTTAAGGTCAAATTATATTTAGAAAATTTATCTAAAATATATTGTAAAAATATTTATAAAACAATATGAGTATATGATAAATTTATTAAAAATATATACACTTTAAGGTATTGAGGGTATTTTCGTCCAAAAAAACTTGGAAATAGTAAAAAGTACTTCAAATTATATTAATCTATAGTTGGTGGACCTCAAATGATATTTTCAAAGTTCACAGACCTAAAATGATACTTTGGCAAAGTTCGTGGATCCAAAAAGATGTTCCCTCTTATTTTTTTAATCTAAACTGTATTTTAAGAATTTACAATAGATGATTTGTGAATTATATTTAGTTTATTTGTTTTGAAATTAGATAGCTATTAATTTGGATTGACATTCGGAGTATTATTTATATGAATTTCAGAATGAGATCAATTACCATCCAAATTAAATTTAAATATAGAAATTATTGGACTCTAGGTGTTTGACGCAAGATGAGTGGCGAAAGAATTGTTCAAATTGCCCTTTAAAGGCATTAAGGGCATTTTCGTCCGAAAAAAGTTCAAAATACCTCAAATGATATTAACTTATAGTTGACGGACCTAAAATGATATTTTCAAAGTTCACGGACCTAAAATGAAATTTCGAAAAAGTCCGTGGGCCTAAAAAGATGTTCCCTCTTAATGAAATGTCGAATTAGATGTTAAACATGAATAAATAATAGACAATATTTGTACCTGGGTCAGATCACCGGGTCAATCCACCGGGCCAACCCATAAACAGTACTCCCTTCATCCCTACTCAAGATGGCCACATTCTTGAGTGACACGAGATTTTAGGAAGTGTTGTTAGGTGGAATAAAGTAGAGAGGAAAAATGTAGTTGAATATTTTAATGAGGAGAGATGAGAGAGAAAGTTACTTCCAAAATTGGAAAGTGATCATCTTGATTGTGACAAACTTTTAAGGGAAATGTGGTCATCTTGAATGAGACGGAGATAGTATTTATGGCAGTTTATATACAACTTTTCAACTTCATAAATAACTTTATAGCGGGCAACCAAGGTCTTTTTCAAGCGGCAAGGATGATCAACCTCCTTCAAAGCGTCCATCACAAATTGATCATCGCTTCTTAAATAAACTACACCAGAGAACTCAGGGAGGTATGTGATGAAAAACAACACCTCCTCCATATTTTTCAGCAGCACCACATCTACTCGCTTCATATATTCTCAACCTGGTTGTCCAACCTTCCTTCATGATCACTGATCTCTCGTTCGAGAGCGGAGATCTGATTAAAAAGGGTATAGATAGCCTCCATTTTTTTATGAGACTATGCGACAAAAATGAGACAGTGCGACAAAATTGGGCTGAGACTCCCATTTTCCTTTGCAATATCTACCGTATAATAATTTCAGTTTTCACCATTAATAATCTGTTTCTACTATGCAATCAATATCTACGGTACAATAATTTCAGTTTTCACCATAAAAAAATAGTTTTTTCTCTACAATATCTACAGTACAATAATTTTAGTTTTCACCATTGGGAATCTGTTTCTTCTACTCTTATTTAATACTCACTCTGTCCACGAATAGTATATCAATATTCAAGTATCGTCTATTGATTGTGACATTAATTTTTACAAGTATTCATACCTTAAAAATATTTTCAAATTATTTATTATAAAAAGTTGAAGAATGAACTTTTCTTGCATGTCACATGCTTAAATACTATCAAATTATATTTATAAATTAGGAAAAAGATATAGTAAAGATATTTATAGAAAATAGGAGTATGTGATAAGTTTATTAAAAATATATAACCTTCAAGGTATTTAGGGTATTTTCGTTCGGAAAAACTCAAAAATAGTAAAAAAGTACTTCCATTGATATTAACGCATAGTTGACGGACCTCAAATGATATTTTCGAAGTTCACGGACCTAAAATGAGAGTTTGACAAAGTTCGTGGACCAAAAGCGACGTTTCTTCTTATATTTAATATACACATATATTATATTTTTATTAATATAATTATATAAATTAATAAAAAAATTCAATTAACTATAAGAAATATTCTAATTTATAAAGTATGCTTTATTTTATATATATAAATTTTAAATTAATTTTTAATTATGTTTGAGTTTAAACATATATCTCAAAATTATTTCAATTAATTAGACAAAAAATTACAAAGAACATATACGCAAATTTGTTCGAAATAGGAGATGCAACATGTATAAATTCAATAAAGAAGTAGGCGAAACAATACAACAAAAAAGAAAATAACAGAATAAATAATGTGGATATTACTTGTAGAAGTTTGGCCGAAACCGTAGATGCAACATAGCATCCATGGAGATTGACTGCATCACATGCAATCTGAATTGCAAGTTGTTCCAACAATTCAACAACTAGATCCATAATTTTAGTTTGTCGCATTGCTGTAGGAGCAACTCTGATTTGATCTGGCATTGGTTTCGACCTGAAAGAGGTTAACTGTCACTGCAGCAGAGAAAAAACATTTTTTTGTAAGTTGAACGAAAAAAGCGAATGGGAAAAAATAGCAATGTATGGGGCTATATCGGAAAAACATATCAAAAGTTAGAAAAAACAACATTCACCATGCAGTCAAACGGAACCCCGTGCGCAAAGGTTCACACCATTGATAGAAAATGTAGATACATACAATGAAAAAAATAAGGTAAAAAAATAGGACAAATTACAATCGTAAAAATTAAAACGAAATTGTGTATAACTAGAAAATATAGTTTTAGTAAATGTGAAAACAAAACAAACCATTTTGTAGATCTCATTTTAGAAAGGGATAATAGCATTTAAATTGTGTAGTGTATGTCTCATTAACTTTGAAATTGGAATATAAATTACGAAGTTTTAATATTTTTTTAATTGTCTTATCCATATACAAATTGACTTCTTGCTATTTGTTTCTATATAATAGACTCCATATACGAGTAATATCTAATTATTTAATATTTGTCTAGGTAGGTATTTGATCAAAACAAGTATTGGCTTAAACCAAGAAATGCAGACGGTTTTCTATCCATTGGATTAGCCAATCTAATCTTAAGATTACATTAATTAACGGCTAGATTTATTGGGTAGATATTAATATTTTAATTACTTATAATCTTAAAAGGTTAATTATGTAAATTGCATTATGTCGTTAGTTATAGTATTTCCTATAATTTTGCTCCGTCATCTAATGTTCCTTTTATATGATCATGACCTATATTTTCATCTATTATGACATATTAGAATAAATTAAATTTTTGTGGTATAAAACATAATCTCAGTGTTATGACTTGAATGTAATTATATTTTGACCCTATTTTACCATGTTTTTTTATTATGACACATAACATTAATTAGTATGGCCCAAAGATTTGTCTATATTTTTGGGTAACTTTTTTTGTCGTGCTTGAATTGTAAAGGCGTTTTTAGTATGGTTATGCCATATAATCCCTGTGTTATGACTCGAAATTAATTATATTTTGACCCTATTTTACCATATTTTTTATTATGACACATAACATTAATTAGTATGACCCAAAGATATGTCTATATTTTGGGTAATTTTTTTTTGTCGTGCTTGAATTGTAAAGGCGTTTTTAGTATGGTTATGCCATGAGTAAAAACGGAACGTCAGTTTATATTTTTGAGTAATGATCCCATGATTTCCGCGAAGAAAAAACGGAACGTCAATTTATATTTTTTTTAGTTCCCATATTACCCTTTTATGCCTCAATTCGTTATTATTATGACCTAACAAAATGGTTGACAAGACTAAATCGTGGCCGTTCATAATCAGATCCTCCGTTCCAAATTTGGTCTGTATTTTTGTACTTAAGGGCGTATTTTGATAGATTAAGACCCTGTCTAGGTATTTGTTTATGTAAAAGATTAAAATACTCAAAATATGCGCAATCTATTAATATAGCCTAAAAAATGTCAAATATCGCCTAAATAACACATCTCCAAATTAAATGAAAATCTGAAATTCATATAAAATTAATTGTCACGACCGCCCTTACTAAGGATAGTGAAGACGGGGAAAACGTGACGAGGGGAGGGACTAAGGAGCGGGGAAGAAAAGGGGTACGCAAATATGAAAAACCCAATTAACTTCAAAAAGAAATATTTTAGTTTATTGAAAAGTTAAGCAATGGATTTTAGCCTCAAAATACTTAATGTCATAAAAGAGTATTAAATAGTGCGGAAGACTTCTAGAAATTAATTTCAAACACGGCAGCGGAAAAACAAGTATTCAAGAGAGTCAAAGGGAGACACCTATGTATAAAGACACGACGCATCCGGAATTTCTTAAGGCTCGACTCAACATCCGCCGCAACATCACCGCTCAACCTGCACATAAAGAAAACATATACAGGGCTGAGTACTTGATATACTCAGTGGACACACGCCAAAATATTTGATAAATGTTATGTCACCCATACCATAGTGAACTCGAGTTTTAACATTTTAGAAAAGAAATATCATCGAGTATCACAAAAACAGTTTCATAGCCTGGCCAGACAAAACAATCTCCCCACTTTCTCAACAATCAATCATTCACATCCTCTTACCATAATGCGACGAAAGTGTGGCCACACTATTCGCCCACGAGACCGGCCGACTAGCAAGGATGGCTCACGATCCCCTCTGTGTACACAGTCTGATAGGGTTTGCGGCCCTACTCAGACCCGAATTCGTTTATCATAGCTCTATAGCCTAATGGAGCGAACTCACAAACTAGGCATCAAGCACAATCTCAACATAGCCCTATAGCCTAACGGAGCAAGCTCAAACGAACTAGGCATCAGACAACAATCTCAACATCAAAACAATCACGACGTGACATAACACTTTAAACCACCCTTATAGCTCCACAATCATACTTTTGAAACGTAAAAGAGTTTAGTAAAAGAAAGCCCACCTCGCTTGCTTATACCACACAATCACGACTTTACACAACCTTTTACTCTTGGTACCTTCGTACGTACAACAACCCTTGTCAATATCACCACACAATCAGGTTTTCCATTATTACAATTATCATGCATGTCCTATCGCTCCTTTCATCGTTTTCTTAGATTGCCCATCCCCGAACGTTCATCAACAAAAACGAAACGAACACTCAAGCATACATCAACGTGTAACACATAGCCACATCATAGGATACGTTTCTTATTCACACATGTATCATTTATTCACTCAAAACTTGACAACAAGTATTATTTTAACATGACAGAAATCTGGCAGAACTGCGCAGTCGTTTTGTAGAAATCATTAAAAATCCATCCGACCTCCGTTGGGGCTGAAATTTTATCACAACACAGTAGACACATCAAAGATCATCCAGTTAAAATTTCACATCAAAATCACATCTTTAGGTTGGTCAAATAAAAAATGAAACTTACTGGACGAGAATACAAATTCTGACAGAACTGCGCAATTAACTTTAAAAATTCATTTAAAATTCATCTTTCGTCAAAAGAGGCTGAAATTTATACACAACACAGAAGACATCCCAAAATTTACTCAGTTAAAAATTCGTGCCAAAATAAGATCGTTTTGTCTGTCAAACACATGTCATAATCTACTGTCCGAACACCACAGTTTTTATGCTTCACAAATTCGAATTAGGGTTTATCTTTCATTCATCCAAACATATATATTCATGCTTCCAACACATAATCATGCTTCAAAAAGATCTCACAACCAAGTTCTCATATATTCACATATCATTCACCAACGAATCATCAATCCCAACCGATTAATTTTTAGATCTATGATTTCTACACTCACTATATGCATGAGGGAATCAAGAAACATGGGTTCAATGGAAAGGATGAGAAAGAGAATTCAAATATACTTTTCTTGTTCAAAAACAATCGGTAGGAAAGATAATTGATGCGATTCTTCGATGAATCTTGAATTTCCAACTCCAAATTGATGCAAGAACAAAGGATTGGTGAAGAATTGGTGGAGAAGGAGAGGGAGGGAGAAGAAATCGTGTGGGAGAGAGGAGAGGGAGAGAGCGGCGTGAATAATGGGGCTAGGGTTAGGGTTTGACTTATTTATTCTCTAGGTTTAATCCCACACTTAAATAAAATAATTAAATTGTGGGGGAATAAAATAAAATCCCACCATTAAAAATAAAAGTAGCCGTGTGGAATGGGAGAGATCAAGGAAAAAAAAAACTTAAATCCTCAAATCAAATAGGAATAGGATTTAAATTTGGTGAGGTATGGTAAGATTTAATTGGATTTTAATTCAAGGAAGGAGACAAACAAGATACCAATTAAATTCACAAAATAATTCCTTCTCCTAATTACTATGAGATTTTAAAAATCTCAAGGATGGCATAATTTGGTTTGGATTTAATTTGGATAAATATCCCAAAGCAATTAATTAAATCCAAGAAAGAAAGTATTATTTCCAATAAGTAGGAGGGCCGAAAATTTCAAATAAAATGACTAGAGTGATTATGCATGATCCCATTTAATTTAATTCACACATTTTAAGCTTAATCACATTAACTCACATAACCCACAACAACTAATTTCACATAATTAACTCAAACACATCGAGACTCAATTTCCACAAAAGAAATTCTTACTCAACATCCACATTAATTTTAAAAAAAGCCATCAAATAAAAAAAAAATAAAAAAGTCACAATTTTCCGGGGTGCTACATCAATGCTTTTTCAACATGAGGTGTGATCAATTGTTACCTCAACCTTTAATTGCTAACTACAACTAATTTAAGACCATAAAATTTTAAGAGATCTAGTGGTTTATAAATTGACATGTGTAATTTCTTTTTATTAGTATTATTTAAATTAAAAAGATAATAAAACTACCAAAATTAGTGTTTTGGACAAAATGTTAATATAGTGTATAAAAAATATTAATACGATTTCTTGAATATGTCAACACAATTTAGCATTGGCATTTTATAATATTATATTGGCATATTATGTTAGTTATGTTGACATTAATCTGCTTCTACAAAAATACGAAAATTCAAGATTGTTTTTCAAATTTTGAGATCGGAGCATATGCAATCTCGTTAGAATCCTTATAAAATTATCTTTAACTTGATATATGTTATGTGAAAAAATAATTTAAATTGAGATAGTTATATATGCAAATAAAATTTAGAGATATTTTTTAAAAGTTAGTTTTTTGTTCTTAATTGATATAAATACCATAATTAACATTTTTTGTTCACTGTATTGATACTCGAAGCAGATAACTTTGAGTGTAGTGTATATAGAGAATAAAGAGTTGAAAACTTTGTAAAATACCCACACATCTTTTTGTAGATAATAGATTTTGCTTAGGAGATTTATTTTATTTATTATATTTTAAAAATTAAACCCTAAGTTTCTAATTTGAAAATCAACGACCTCTCTCTTTCGCTCTGGCTCTCATCTCTCACCAACCACGATACACTACAACCTCTTCCCTTTGAATAATGGCAAATGATTTGTAGCTATATACATTAATTATGTTAACTAGTGTAAAACCCACGATTAATTTATTTTTATGTCATTCTAAATTTTTAAAAATTAAACCATATCTATATGACAGGTTATGGTGTAATAGTTCCATACAGTTGGCGTTTAATCAAGTGTGTGAATTTTAATTATTTTTCAATTTTGATATATAATGTGTTGAATCTCTAGATGGGCATTCACCGTGTTATGTTGTAATTGTTCCATGCGATTGGTGTTTAATGAAGTGAGTGAGATATAAATAGATTCAGATATATTTGATATATTTCATTTTGTTTATTCAAGTTAAAAATAGATTATTATTTACGACCTTTAAAGAATATATATAATATACTCACAAATTGGTTTCTATAATCACGAGCTAAAATAGAAAGAAATTTTGAATTAATGTTATTTATTCTTGTTTTTAAATAAAATTACTTTTTTATTCTTGCAAAAATATCAATCAACAGCTTAAATAAGGGTAAATTGCCAAAAAGAATGATAGAATTTGGTTGAATTCTAGTATGCTATGTTTTCTTTACGAATAGACAATATATATTGTTTAATTCATTCGACAAACTTCTATGTAGATACTGCAATTTCACCAAAACAAAATTTATAACAAGATAATTGAGAATTCTCAGTTCAAATATCATAATTTTTCTTACTATTTTTAAAATAGCTGATATTTTGACATAATTCATGATTTTTTTGGTAATTTAGCCTTCAAAATATTTAGTGACCGGATTTTCCGTCTTAGCTTCTCGAACACTGATTCAATTATGTCAACTGTCAACATCTTTTAGCCTAAATTAATTGCTTTCCTTTAATATCACATTTTGGGGAAATTTTTGTGAAATTGAATTATCACTTCAAAATTAAAATTCACTTTGAGTTAGTTCAAATTCCACATTTTTAGGAAACCATAGTAAAAATTGGTATATCAATTATTACGATTTACATTTTAAGAATCATAATCCATATTTAATGAGATTCGTTTTTTTGTGATATATATCGACCATCAGAACTTGGAATTATTTATTAAACGATGAATTCAATTTGCCCATTTGAATGTACAAACAGCGTATTTCTACCAATTAATCGTAATTTTCATATTTTATTCCATTCTAATATATAATGAATCATTCATTAAATATTTCAAAATATAAAAAACCCCACACATTCGACATGAAATTAATTCATCTTTCTCCTATTTTCAGCTTCATTGTCCTTGCTTTTGCTGCAGAATGCACTTTTCAAATTTTATTATTATATATTTACCTTTTCCATAAACTCAATTTGCCAATTTAAATGTTTTCAGTTCTATTTAATCATGATGTATAATACAATAAACTGAATTTAGAAAATCACCACATTGATCAAAATATTTCAAAATCCTCCACACATTCGACATGAAAATAATTCATCATTTTCCTATTTTCTTGTTGATCATCCTTGCTCTTGCTTTACAAGGTACGTTTTTTAATTTGATTTATAAAAATTTACCTTTTCCATGATTCCATCTTTCAAGAAAATTTTCATGTTTTATAAATTTGATCTATTAATGTTTGAATCTATAAAAAATCGATTATACTATATGTTCGACGCCATTGTTTTCTCTACTCTTTCTTGTTCTATTCAAAGAGAGGAATAGTTAATTAATAAATCAAAATTTGCAACCAAATATATGCCTTTTCTACATTACTAAGACATTTACTTAGGAGTTAAGAGGTCTCAAATTTAATCTTGCCGGAAATACTCGTCGTATGCAATATCGGAAAAATTATGAAATTGAGTAGTTTGCTTTGAGAAAAAAAAGATTTTGTGTGATTCTAGAAAATTGTGAAAGTTAGTATATTTAGATGCTAATATTTGATTTTGTAATTTGTTTGTATTGCAGAAGTGAAGGCATGTGAAAAAATTATGTGCTCTGTTCATATGCAATTTGATGGATGTACCCCTGGGAATGCATGGTTTTATGTGCTCATAAATATAGAAATAAAATAAGATATGGAGAGTGCATCACTAATAACACTTGCTATTGTGTTATGCAGGGGCAGCCGCAGAAATAATTATCGATAGGGGCTGAGATTTTTAAATTTTATTTTAATGTATATTTTGAGTAATTTAGATAATTTATAGGGGCTTTTACATTATAACTTACACTATATTTGACTAAATTTCAAAAAAATTTAATAGAAAAAAGTAAAGAAAATTATTTCATTGAGGGTTTAAGCCCTTCCCCCTTTGGCTTTGGGTCCGCCCATGGTGCATATAAATATTTGATTCTCTCATATATTATTCCTCTTCCTCTAATAATTATTCCAATATTTTAACACTATTTATAAGATAATATAGTTATCGAGGATTTTTTGAAATATATGATGCACGCTGTTGAGATTTCATATGTGAGTTATTTTATTTAAAAATATGAAGTAAAATAATATCAACATAAATATATAGCTAGAGTTTTACTTGTCTCTCTTTTACGTAGCAAGTATGCTTAATGAACGAAAACGTATTCAACTCTTGAAAAAATATAATACATGTAAAAATTATAGTTCTAAAAACATTGGAATCATATGATTTTTTATGTTACTAGATAAATATCATCTTACCATTTAATCAAAGTAAAATGAAATTTATAAAAAAATCATTATAGAACCTTATTAATAACTGTAATATTACACTCAAATCCAAGAACTTTAAGTGGAGAATATAAAGAGGAAGTAGAACTGTAGAATAAGAAGAAAACTAATAGTGGTACAAAACACAAATGGGAGTTTGATTATTGACTTTGGGATGAAGCACTCTTAAATCCTTGAGCTATTCTTTTACATATCGAGATACATATAAATCAATGAAAAATTAGTCAGTGAAACCGTCGGTAGATGGATACTTGGTTATTGAACAAAAGGAATGGTCATAATTAAAATCTTTGAATTTGAATATTGGATGGGGACTACAGTAGCATTAAGAATGTTGTCACGTTTCATGTGAGTTTGAGTCACAAGTACATTAAATTTCCCTCTCTTGTCCTATATAAATGTTTTTTGTCCAAACATTCCATTGCAACATTTCTTCTAGATCTCTTCACTAAATTTTCATACTGCAAAAACAGAATGAGCAATTATATTTTTCTTCCCTCCACTTTCTCAATTAATGTATTTATTATCTTCTTTCTACTTACCCCTTGTCACACCCTTAGACCTTTTCATTGTAAGTCATATCATTATAATTACTTACATTGATAATGTATTTTATTTATTGATAATATTTTTTGTGGTGCAGTTCCTAGTCAAAGCAAAGGGAGTTACAAGCCCATGGAGGTTAAGGTATGGATGCTTTCAAATTAGATGATTTATCATAAAAATAAACCATGTGGAGTACAAGATTGATACTATGCATGTTCTATTTGTTTTTTTTTTTTGTTTTTTTGCCATTTGTTGGTTTACCATTGTTTTGTGGACTTTGCTAGCCGGTTCCTGACTTTGAGCATTTATCATTATATGAAAAATTATACGTAACAGGTAACTATTTGCACATGTATGTTTATTTGCAGGAAGGGATGGAGTTATACCCGACGGGTTCGAGGCTACCCGATTGCTCATACGCATGTGGGCCATGCATGCCCTGCCGGAGGGTCATGGTTAGCTTCATGACGTGCTCAGTCGAGTCGTGCCCCGTTGTCTACCGTTGTGTGTGTAAAGGAAGATATTTTCACGTCCCTGCCAATTAATTGATGTCACGTTCTATGTAATAATATGAGTCAAATTTTTGTTAGGGAAGTTTTCTTATGCAACCTTTAATTTGTGAGTAAAATATTTCTTCTTTTATTTCGTTAGTATTATTTTATTAATGACTCTTTATGATGCCATGAAAACATATGAAGTGTATTGGTGGGAAATTAAAGAAGAATGAAGCTGGATATGTAATGAGACAGCTGCAAATTAAAGATTAAAAAAGTGAACCTATTTAGGGGGTGAATTTGCAAGGAAAATAATGATTTGAATTAGAATAATTCATCTAGAGTGCTAATGACAGCTCTCACTTCACTCTAGTTCCATAATTCAAATTAAATTGCCTTTAAAGCAAAATAAATGAATATGGAATCGTTCTAGTTGGGAAGCCATTATTGAGTAAATAAATAAAGCTAATTTGAGTAGCACAATATGAATTACTTCTTTCAAAGGTTAATTGATTATGGCTTTATAAGCATTCTTTATTTGCTAATTTTAACCAACTAGTTAACTATTGAATGCCATTTTTTTTGCGAAGAAGAAAAGGACGAAAGAGAAATGTGCTTGACTCAATAATTTGTAAATGAGATGGAATAGATAAATTGCACTAAATCATTTTTGTACAAAAAATCGACTTACAAGATATTGACAAACACCCACAGCTAATTTACAGTCGTGGAGTGAAGTCGTGCTTATCTTCTCTCGTCCCCACCTAGATTCGTCATCATTTACGAGTAATCAGTAATGAGTGGATAAAGTTACTAGTTAAATATTTTTAATTAGAATATTGACAAAATTAACTATTAAAACCGTTGAAACTGCATAATTGAGCCGAACAATTAAGCTTGACACATTAATCATACCTCATCCAACAATTTAATTCGAAAAATATATAATTTCTTGCATTTACATTTGTTTTATTCAAAAAAGAGTGCAGTTAAAAGCTACGTGGCAACACAATCCCACCTACCCAAACCAACTGCCACTGCTTAATTCCTCAAAATCACTTCCGCCACTCTCGATGCTCGCCTAATTACATTTATGCCCTTGTTGAATTAGTCTTGCTGGGTACGGCTATCGAATCAGTTCCTAGAAAATCACTGCTCTGGCAATATCATTTTTTCAAAGCACTCATTTTCAGCTACCTCGACTTTTCCCACTGCTTTTTTTCCTATTTATATCAGTAATATTTTCATGAATCTAAGGCATTTCAGCTCAATCCATCTGCAGTTACTGTACCATTTTTGTGAGAGGTAACAAAAAACTAATCTTCCTTGTTTTATAATCCGAGTATTAATCGCAATTTTCGGCGGTGATTTTGGTTGTTTTTTGAGGATCTATTGACGCGCGTCAATTGTGTAATCAAGTATTCGTATTTGATGAATTCTAGCCTGCTGAGTTATGATAGTTTAACTCTTTTTCTAGATTGAGTTTTGCTACGCTGATTGATTTCCTAACTCGTTGAAAATTTATGTTGCGTAATCCGGTGGTATTCAGAATTCGTTGCTGTGATGATAGAAGTTGGATTAAGAGAGACTGCAATTTGTAACTTGTTGCACATTACTTGTTTGATGCAAAGCCGCTTAGAATTCTGATATTTTATTGTTTAGAGCTAATTAGTTATTCTACATCTGAAATCAAGATTTTGTTGGTTGTTTTGTTTATTTTATTAGCTAGCAAGCTTTTCCAATGGACCCGTCAAATGGTTTCGAGGAAACATCTAATCATGATATAAAGTCTTTCTTTGATTCATCGCCTCCTCTGAAGAATGCTGCAGAAATCAAAAGAAAAACTGAAGAGTTCATTCAATTGAATTCGAATTCAGGCAAGTTAGTTAGGTTAATCACGAAAAAAGACTACATTTTCCACTCGCGATTGAGCTGCAAGGTTTCACATTCATTTTGTCATCAGAACATCCTAGGAGGATCGTGTTGGTGACTTCTGGAGGGACAACTGTTCCTTTGGAGCAACGATGTGTGCGTTACATTGACAATTTCAGCTCAGGCCATCGGGGATCAACTTCTACAGAGTAAGCTGGCATTGTTATTTTGTTTCTTTTGAAAGATTCTATGTTATGCTTATGTTTTTTACTCTGGACGATGAAACTACAGATATTTCTTGAAAGCTGGATATGCAGTGGTGTTTCTTTATCGCGAGTAAGTAATGCTTCCTTTCTTCTTTAAGCAGAACCTCATGTTCGTGACGGCGAAAGTGAAACCGGCTTAATTACTTAGCTTCGAAAGCATTATTGTAATGTGTAGTATTTTGCAGAGGAACCTACCAGCCATTTTGCACATTGCTTCCGAATAATCCTTTGCTCGAATGTTTGCAAGTTACTGACGAATCAAATATTACAGGTTCGCTTCGTCACCACACTGCATTTTTGCTGAATTTCTTGTCTTTATAGTTTAGATAATAGGGAATGCTAGAGGATATTGTTGTAACATATGTCTTTTTGATGTTAATTGTCAATTTGCTCGATTCGATTTCTTTATAAAAACTATCTTTGATTTACCGTTGTTGCACATTTCAGCACGGCCACCATATGAGAAAACAGTCAAGGAAGCTATAAGTAACAGTCATGCGGTATGATCATCATTATCTTCACGTTTCAGTCTAATTTTTGCTGATCTTGCAACTTGATGAATAATGAACATGTTTGACTCTTTTGCAGGCAACGAGCTCTGGCACCTTGTTGAAACTTCCCTTCACTACAATCTTCGAGTATCTTCAGGTTGGTACTCTCACCATCTTTACGTAGAAACTAAGCTATCAAAAACAAAATTTTCACTTAGTTCTACCTAGTAATTCAGTTAGTCCTTATGATCACTTTTGTGTATGCTTTGCCAGAATTTGCAGTTGATTGCATCATTAATGAGCGGCCTCGGTTCACGTGCTCTGTTCTATCTCGCTGCAGCAGTGTCTGATTTTTATGTTCCCTGGGAGAGCATGGTAATGTATCTATCATTCAACTACCCAAAACAGCATGTCAGCATATCATCATCGAAAATACTAACTTGATTGGATAATATGTTTCTCCCTAACATCAACAGTAGACACATGTTAAGTTAAGCAATAACAGCATGATGGACTGTTTGAGTTTTCATCATCATGTTTTGTTGACAATAGCATCTGCTGTTTCGTCTCAGGCAGTGCATAAGATTCAGTCCAGCTCTGGTCCTCTGGACATGCGACTCGTCCAGGTTCCGAAGATGCTGTCGGTGCTGAGGAGAGACTGGGCTCCAAAGGCCTTTTGCATATCATTCAAGGTAATAAAATACTTAATTCAGTCTTCAAACAATGTTTTAATGACAGTTTTAGCCTGTTGAAGTCGGGTTAAAACTGTCCCAAAATCAGTTTATAAGGCTAAACAAGCGTCTTTCCCCTTGAAATAGGATATACATTTAACACAATGCTTTTCCTCCTCCACAGCTAGAGACTGATAAGGATATTCTTCTGAAGAAAGCCGGTGCGGCCCTTGAGAAATACAACATGGACATGGTGGTAGCTAATGAGCTCCTAACGCGTAAAGAGGAGGTCATCGTCGTCACCAAGGGTGGAAACATTATCGTTCAACAAGACAGAACGCGGGCTGGTGCTGAAGTGGAGGAGCCGCTGATCAAACTCATCGTGGACCAGCATTCTGCTTCTATAAACTCAGCCGCATAACTTCACAGCTTTGAGATACACACAGCTGACAAATGCTAATGATCCAATCCTTTTTTTCTTTTCAGCAGCACCTTATCAATGAGGCTTTCAGGTATGAAGAGCCATTTACTACTGAACACATATTTTGCTAACTTTTTTCTATAGAGGAAGAAAGTAATATTATGTTTTTTACACTTCATTTTGGCTTCTCTGTGTTATATGTTTGAGTGTTATTTTTGTTGTTGTGCGATGATATTCGAATGTGATGTCATCTTGTACACGTGTCGACAGAATTTGCGATTTGCTAGCCTCTTGCCTAATAAACAAAGATTTATTTATGTGGAAAAGATGATTCATTTAGATCGGCATGGGAGTCCAACTGTATTGCTTTGCTATAGCCTAGAATCCATGTTGTGTATTTTATTTTTGAAGGACAAACTAGTTTTTTATTGATCATTTTTACTAATTAATTAAAAATTAAAGTTCGATTCGCTCATATCATCTATAAATCACAACACAACGATTTAGGTACAAATTGAGAGATCATACTTGTGCCTAGACCATACATATTACTGCTTCAATCATATATGCACATAAGCCACATAAAAATATAGCAGTGGTTGGATTATAAATCGTTACTCAACTAAGCAAAAACTACAAGATTTATCTCATTTACAGAACTTCTACTATATATTTATATCCGTGGCTTAACTTGTACCTAATGCTGCTTCACGAACCTTGACACGACCGCACATCAGGCTGGTTCACCCGGGCAACGGGCGGACCAGAGCGAGCTCAGTGTCCGCAGACGCTGAAAATACTCCCCGAATGCAACCAATCCATTAGCTGCCTGTCGCGTAGTCAATATATGCGACATGTGCTGTAGTGTTTGTTGTCGTAAATGATCCGCCTGTACGTCCAAATTCGAGCACATTAGTACTATAATTCCGTCTACCAAAACACGGCCCGGGTCATTTAGTTCATGTTTACCTGGTTTATGAAACTCTCAAGAGACTCCAAGTTCTCGAGGGCAAAGGCCGTCTGGGAGCAGTAGTTCCCTGCTCCCGGGGCCAGAAATGTGACGCTCTGCGCCAGGGTCTGTTGGAGCTTCTCCATGCCTTGCGACAGAGCGTCCTCAGCCTGCACGCACAAGTGCTTCAAGTTATCCACATTCGCCGTTTGCTGATCAGTGAGAGGCTGCAGCTGAGGCATAACCACCTGCAACCAAAAATACACTCTCAATAAAATAGTATTCATATGCAATCGCCTGCAAACCACACACCAGAAACAAAATCTCGTACGTTGATGAGTTCTGAAGGCTTGAAGCCCCCGATCCACAGGAAAAACCTCTCGACTGAGGTCCTCCACATGCCAGAGACCAAGTAGAACGCGTCGGCCCTCGCGGCCTCCCTCTTCATGTGGAAGAGGTCATAGTAATGGCTGAGCACGCGCTCAACCATTACACGTAGCTCCAGATCGCCTATGGGCGTCTGGAGCACGTTCTTTAGCTCAGTGATCTTCCTCTCCTGCTGGTCTAGCCAGTGGCTGTACTCTATCTCGAACGATGCAATCCCGGAGCCCACGGTGCCACACAAGCCCATATGCGCCGTTGCACCGGCGATAAGCATTCCCTAAAATCAAGAATCAGAACCTAAACACACAAATTTTTTTTAAAGTATTGTTTGAATTTGTTAGGTTAATTCTTACCTGTTGTCTAGCTCGCTCGAGCTCGAGCTCGAGCTGAGCTAGCTTCAATCTGCTTGTTTCCAACTGTTGAACATAAGCCTACAAATGCAAAGCAATAACCTAGCATAACTATCCAAGAATTCAACAATTCTTGCACCATTCTAGTAAAATTAAATACACGAAATGAAAATCTCTGCACCTTCTTCCTGAGACGACTCTTCCTTGCAGCCTCACGGTTCTGAGCCAATCGCCGCTGTATCTGTGATCACAAAACTGGCTTCTCAAATCCTACACCAACGCGCTGGCATTGAATGTTTTCATTACAATAAGCAGAGTTTGTAAGGGGTCTAACCTTCTCAGATATACTTCTCGAAGCTCTAGAGTCCTCAGCTTGCTCCACTGATTTGTCCGAAGTGTACTCAATCTTGTCGTCTATCTTAGAATCGGCATCATTGATCATACAGACAGCGGCGTCAGGGCTGATGTTGCCCTCAAATGTGTCTTCCCACATGCTCATCTGGTGCATCGGTTCATACAATCCCAACCTTCCCGATGGCGCGAACTGAGTTGTCGGGGTAGTCATTTCAACAACCTGAAGAGAAAGACGAGGAAGCCCAACTTATTTGATAAGACACTTCTCCTTCGTCCAAAAAATTATGGACAAAAATATCCCAGAAAAAAAATGAAGAAGAATGGGACTTCACATCTTATTATCTATGAATTCTTGAAAATATTTTCTTGATCAGTAAAAATCACTCCAAATTCTGAAACTAAGGAATCTAGATCATAATTGATGTAAGAATCAAGAACTAAGAATCAACACAGAGAAAGAGAGAGAGAGAGAGAGAGAGAGAGAGAGAGAGAGAGAGAGAGAGAGAGAGAGAGAGTCACTCAGGTTGTAAGAAAATGAAGCTAAAATCATGTATGAGAACAAACAAACACATAGTTTCACTGATCATGCTGTTTTTAAGCAATAAAATTAAGAATATAAAAAAATCCCAGAAAAAAAAGAAGAAAGAGCCTTCGCATCTTATATCTATGAAATCTTGTAAAAAAATTCTTGATCAGTGAAAAAACCCCTCAAATTTATGAAATTAAGCTACAAAGGAATCTTGATCATAATAATGTCTCACTATCTCACTTCAACAACTGTTTCACTTCAGACAACACAATAAAAATGAGAATTTAGTACTACTAAACAGGCTAAACAAGTACTAGATTCAGCCAAAAGTAAGACAGCTAGTACAAGAATCAAACCAAAAAAATTTAAAAAATAAAGAGAACTCACAACTTTTGAATATAAAAATAATCTAACAAGAGATTCTTTTTCTTCTTTTCTTGTGTCCTCTGTTTTATCTTCAGATCACTCCACTCTCACAACGAAGAGCAAAATCGTGCCGAGCTTCGATAAGATTGGATTCACTTTGCCACAAAGCAGCTTCACAAAGCCAAGAATTTGGAAAAGATTCAGTCAGACATATGTTATATAAATAGGGTGTGAACGTGACAAGCATTTCATGGTTTCTTTTATAGCTTTTGTGATTGATCAAAGTGCTAAAATAGAAGCAAAAGAAGACTAAATATGGCTATGTAACAGTCAACAGATGGTTTTCTTCCCCGGCTTTCTGGAGCAGCTAATCAGCACGTGCCAGCGCTGCGGTGGTGGCCATGTCAGCAAGAAATTTTAATATATTATTGAAACAAAATTAGTTTAACCTTTTTTGTTTTGATCAAGTAATGTGTGGCCTAATGTGATGTGTTTAGTCTAAAATGGTGAACTTATGTTTCTTTTAAGAAAGGCATTGTGAGTTAAGCTTCTTTTAGTTGGACTACTTAGTTAGTTAGTTATCACACTCTCCTTGCCCTTTACATGCTATTTTTGTTGCAAAATGAAACTAAGTAGTTCGGCCCTAATACGATTTGTATCCTGACTAGGATGTGATAAGATTATATTGCGCTTATATATAGAGTTGTTATTTCATGTAATAACTTACAACCGAAAATTATAGTGAAATCCCTGATTTAGCATATCCCGAGACGTAGATATATATAGTATCGAACTGCGTAAACATTTCTTGTGTTTGTTTCGTTTATGTTCGTGATTAACTGTTGCCATTAGGGTAGAAGGTTTGCTTAAGTGTTTGCTAAATGAGTGTGAATCTTGTTTCTCTTTTTGGAAAGAGAAAAGCTATGCAGCCATAATATGGCCGGCCATAAAATGACATTTTAGTAAATATATCAACTGTAGATACTATTTATTTAATTATCTCGTTTAATGCTCAAATATTTTTACATTACTACCCTTTCTTTTTTCAAAGCAAACGTTTTTTTTCAGTTCTCTACTTGATTTTTATTATGTTCTTTTTCTTTTAATAATAATTTTTTTCATTAATTTATTTTTATTTTTATTTGTTTTGCATTGCAGGAGTATAATTTTAGTAACAATTATATAATTATCTGACTTTTTTAAATAAACTGATTCAACATTCACTTTTCCATACTTAATATTTATTCCCCTTTTCCAATTAATCGATTATACATCAAATACTCTTTAATTAATCAAATGAACCTCCATTTGATAATTGGGAATTCGATTCAAATAATGATAGTAATTATGCATTATTTGAATCTTTTGTTCTCCATAAAATAACATACTAGTATATGCTATTACAGGACATTATGATGGTCACGGAACTCTTCTTCATATTAAATTGTGACATAACATTATATAAGTTCTATAATACCTAAATATAGATTTAAATATATCATACTATTATTTAAATAATTTGATATTTCAAATTATCGCATTTTCAGTTTATCAATTGATACTTTTCATTAGTTTTCTATTCAATTGAGAATCTTTTGTATTTAGGTCTATTTTGAGATATAATTAATCTTTACTTCAAATTTCAATTGAAATTAAATTAAGCTGGAAATTTGGTTGATGTTCAGTCAAACTGAAAAAATATAGTATTTCAATTAATTTTATATTTAACTGAACAGTTAAAATTACTTAGAGAATTACAGATTCGGTTGAATAAATTGAAATTTTGTTGGTCTTGATTTAATTGAACAATTGAAGATTACATTTTATATCCAATTCGATTGGGGACGTCAATTGATCTTTTGTGCAAAGGAAATGCAACATTGGTGAATCTTATGATTAAAAAATTATGGATTTCTATTTATGTTGAATTTAATTGAATATAAATTTCAATTGATTATATATTCAATTACAAATTCTATTGATTTATTATTAAATTGGACTATTGAGGATTTCAAATGATTATTTATTATGGACAACAAAAAATCTATGTCACAACTTAGTTTTATGAATTATTAAGCATTTCACTTCACTTTATTTTAATGAATTCGGTAAAACCAGAGGATTCCACTATTCAATTATATTTATATTAATTAAAATCGTCGGCCATTCAATTGAAATGAAGATCAACCGACTCCCTCTAACGAGTAAGATAAACTGAAATTCGAAAATGTTTAACCAAATAGTATAAGATTAATTGGAATCCCAATTTTTTAGAAATATTTTAGAGAAACTGAAAAATAAATTGAATATCTAAAATATCACACACAGATTAATATTCATTTTTTAAGAATATATTATTACATTTTATTTGATAGAAACTAAAAAAATCAGTCAAATAAAAAGGAATCATAAAATATATTAGTAGAATTATATTTTAATATTTATGTGCAATAACTGGTTAGAAATTAATTACGTCTTGCGTAAATCTATATTTTTTTACGTACATATTCTTTTAAATATTCCTAACTTTTGTTGTTTCTGTTATCAAAATGATAAATGAGAAAAAAAAGAACGACTCTTAATTATGCTTTTTTGTAGTAGTAAATGTAAGGACTCAAGAGTAGAGAAAAGGGTATAATTGTCCTTCAAAATCTGATGCTTTTAAGATGAATAAATACTTATTAAACTGGTACTGTTTTCCATAAAAAAATCTGTTTATGGTCAGCCATAATATGACCATTTTGCACTACCCTTAGGGTTGGAACGGTACGGTATACCGCGCCGAAATGGTCATACCGCATACCGTACCGTACCGTGCGGTATGACCAAAAACCATACATTTACCGTACCGCTTTTGTCGGTATACCAAAATTTAGATATCATTACCGTACCACTTTTGTCGGTATACCGTACCGTGATTTCGGTATACCGCAATATGCGGTATACCGCGGTATACCGTGATTTCCGGTATATACCGCAATTACGGTATATACCGTTTTTGCGGTATACCGTGTTATTTGTGGTATATACCGTTTTTGAGGTATATACCGTTTTTGCGGTATACCGTGTTATTTGTGGTATATACCGTAAATTTACGGTATATACCGTAATTGCGGTAAAACGCGGTATACAGCGGTATATACAAAATGCATATCTTTACCGTACCTAAAACTGTCGGTACGGTATACCGCAAATTCGGTATTTTTAGAATTTTTTCGATACGATAAGTGCGGTATTTCGATATATTTTCCCAACCCTAACTAGTCTTTTGGAAAATTGAGTGGTGAAGATAAATGATGCTTTTATTTTGGTTTACACTTGTTTTGACTACTTGTCTTGAATAGTGAAATTCAAAAGTTATTTTTTTACTGACAGATATTCAAGATTCCTAGACTAAAAACAGAGGTAAATGCTCTCTATTATTGAAGATGAAATTGAAATAAAAGTTCTACAACTTTTGTGTACCATTCAAGAATTTTACCAATCTTTATACCCTTTTTAAATAATAATTTTGTTTTACTTCTCAAATATCAATAATGTTAGAACACATTTTTACTTGTATACTAATCCATCAAAAACTAACCTTTGAAACCTTGTGAAAGGCCGTTTAGCTCTTTCTGTTGATCTCTTGGCCTACCCGTCTTAAATCATCCTTGTTTTTTTTAATAAAAACATCATTTGCAATGGCTTTTCAAATTCAAGAAAGCCGTTTAAATAAATATATAATTAAAAAACTGAAAGAAAAAAGGAACGAAAAACAAATGGCCATCCTCAACTTTTAAATAAGTCCATCCATTATGTTGTCTCTATACCATCTCTTAACTACTATTTGACCACTATCCTTTTTTCCTCCATCCCTTAACTAAGGGACGGAACCTGCAACGCTCCGTCCCTTAACCGTCCCTTATTCCGTCCCTTAATTACTATTCATTCAATTTCATTTTTTATTTTTTTTACAACCCAATTCAATTTAAACAAACACAATTCATTAAAATTAAAACAACATTACAACTTAAACTTAAAAAAAAGAAAAAAAGACATAATTAAAATTTTAAAAAAATAAAAATGACATAATTTAATCTTCTCCGCCAAAGTTTTCCCAAATGTGCTCAATTAGATCCTCTTGGAATAGATGTGTGTTTGTGTGTGAAATGAGTATGAAATAGGATTATTTATAGAGTAAATAAAAAAAATAAAAAAAGAAAATAAAAAATTAACGGTAACATTACCGTTTGAAAAATAATTTTTTTTTATTAAAATTTGTTTTTTTTTAAAAATGAATTATTGCGTCATCCGTGACGACGCCCACTCGCGGGCCAGCGAGTGGGCGTCACGCATGCATCGGGGGCGCGCCACGTCGCCCGCGCGCGTGACGGGCGGCGCGTCCCTTGTCTCGCGGATACGGGCTATGGGACGGGCTGGGGACGGGCTACGGGACGGGCTGGGGACGGGCTACGGGACGGGACGAACGTTGCAACGCGTCCCGCGCGTGGAACCGTCCCTCCGGAACGGAAGGCGAGCCGCGCGCGGGACGCGTAGTGGATGCTCTAACCCAAACACACATATGACTCATTTAAATTCTCGAAAAGTGTCGATTGTGACAATTTATAAGGGCTCAGTTTGGTTTTTGTTTATTTTTGTTGATTTTTTATTTTTTGCTATTTGTGGTTATCATTGAAACTAACGTTCTTGAGCGTTTTTTTTTTGTTGCCTTTGGTTGTTATTCTCTTGTATAAGTAAGGGTTTTGATTAGGATTTCGTTTCTTGTTTTGTCGATTGGACTTTTGCTCTGTATCATGAACTCGTATCGCCATTAATTTTTCGGTTCAGCGTTTCATTTTATTACATCAAATCCAAGCTTTTGGAAAAAGCCAACATCACAACAACACTTCTCCCATGATAATGATTTATTTATTTTAAATCAACGTTGGAAATGATACAACATGCTACTATTTTGTAACCTGAATCTAAGCAAAGATTCTTGCAACATAATTTAAGATTCCATAAAGCTTAATGACTAAGCTTTTCTCTTCCCTTTGCTTTTGAGCTGTTTTGTTTTCTCCCGTAATAATGCATATTATTATAGTATCACTAAAAATTAAAATAGAAATAAAAATACAGATTTCTTGGATTGCTGCCACTTGGGACTTTGATGAAAAGAATTCTGCATCGGATTAGCACAAATTGATGTAAGAAAAAGAGAAGATGACAAAAAAAGCTTTGTTTAGTTGTCATTTCAATAGAACAGTGGAAGAAGCAACACTTTTTTTTCTCTTTTTTTTATACAAATATTACTAATTATTAATAATATTATTATTAGAATTTGTTTAATTGCATTATCTCCGTGCAAATTGCAGCAAATAATGTGGGACATTATGCAAAGAATTATGATTAAGAAAATGGACTGTTTTGTGAAATATCTAGAAATGCAATTGAAATCAGCAGTTGCACTTTCTAGCATCATTGCATGATTTGAGAAATTTTATTTTTTCTTTTCTTTTCTTTCATGTTGAGGATTTGTAGATATAAAGAAATCCACTACGAGAAGTAAAGGGTATTTGGTGTTTTTGCTTTTGGCTTTAAAGCTAGAGATGTGATTTTGATATATTTTAGGTCACTTGCCAATTTCGACACAATCTTTATTAATTTTGCAACTATAGTAGTATGATTTTTGGAACTTTATAACTCCAACTATTATAATAAAATTATTTTCTTTCGAAAAGCAGCATCTATGTGTCAACCATTTCAATATACGAAAAACAATATTTAATTTGCATTGTTATAATTGCAACGTTTGAAAAGCCGCGTGAAAGAAATATCTAGATATATAGAATAAAGAGAAAATAGTAAAGAATATAGAAGAATTGAAGAAAAACAGATAGCTAATTTAGAAGATCTAGAATACCTAGATATGTGCTCTATATAAAATTTCAACATCTTTTATTAGTTAGGAGTACTAGTTAGATGAATGATGAATATTTAGTAATTACTATAAAAACAATAAAATGTTTTAGGACCCCATTATTTCCTGGATCTGCAATTGACTTTGTTAGCTATCAAACACGAGCTCGATGAGTAAACTAGTAGCCAAGATAGGATCATTTCAATCAAAAAAAATGCTTGAATACACTAGACTACTTCATTAATAGGTTACATTATATCTAAAAAATTGCAAATAACAAATCCATCCATTTTTGCATCAAATTCTAGGGCAATTCAGAGCACAAGAAAACATCCTATGCCACACGAATTAAATGACTTTAGGATTTTCCAAAAAGCTATGGTTCCAAAGTTGAAATTACAAGTGTCAATGGGCTAGTAGTGTCCTAAAAGGAAACCACAGTAGAATGTGATGCAATTCTTGCCACATTTTTTTCTGGGTTATTAAATTAGTTTTATTTATTAAAAAGTTGAAAGCTTTTAATATGATTGGAAGCTTTTGAAGGTAGCAAAATATTAGTTGCTAATTTCACATGTAAAATCTTCAATAAGATGTGACATTTTTTTAGCATAAGATGTCACATTTTTAGCACAAGTGTATAACCATGGATTGTTCATTTTCGAATGTATATTCCTCCGAGGTTAACAAAAGTATTAATTCACAGCAAACCTTATTTTGGGCAATATTGTCAATTCGTAAATGTTTAATGATTTAATTCGATTTAGGTTCATATCAATGCTTAGATATATCGTTTTTATTTCCTAATGTGCTCAACTCATATTGCTCCCAACTTTATAGAGAATAATAGTTTAATAACAAGTTCATATATTTATGAACCACCTACCTCCCATTATTGATCAAGCTTTTTTTTTCTCGATTGCTCCTTTCATATTTATACATGTTATCTTATGCTCTCATCATATCTCTTACTTTACTCTCTCAACTTCACACACAAAATAAAGTTGCATAAATTCTCGTGCCGCCTAAGGAAGGGGAATAAAGCAAATTTGAAGAGATTTTGCAGTTGAAAAGCTCTGACTCGTCTTTACAGAAAACACACAGTGACCATCTTAGGTCATGGGAATGTCAATTGTGGTGGGGGCGAGGTTCTTCCAAGTGAGACTGTCAATGCATCTATTAACCTGCAACAATGGCCACACTCTCTCATCTCTCTCTCGTGTTTGCTCTTAACTCTGTGATTAATGTCTGAGTATAGTTCCCGAACAAGGTCATCCTCCCAGACGAAAAGATTTCTCCTCCATTTATCCGTCTCCCAAACTCACATTTCATCAACATGACATGATAACAACACGATATCCTAAAGCAACCGAAACCATCATGTCCTTATTTGGCTGATCTGATAAGGACACAAACACGATAGGTCTTGACACTAACCCATTAATTTCGTGCGTGTTTATGTTTCCACATCATGTCGAAAATTATCAATTCTAAATATTCATAGACATATTTGAAAGGTGAGGAGGGGCGATGGGGGCATTTCAGCCTTATCCTTCACTATAAGAACAGGATGTGAACAAGAACAAAAAAATAAAATTGATGGAAATTATGCAAAATTACCGAGACAAAAGGCCGTCGATAAGCCACGAAAATAGAAATCGACGGACTTGCCATCGGTACTTACCGGCAGTGATCCGCGAGGTAAAACTTTTTGCGACATAAGATTTTACGACAGCCCCGATCTGTTGGTAACACTGTTTACCGACGGATATATGCGGACGAATATGCCATTAATAATGCTGAAAATAGTCCTCAACCCACTCTTTCACTTCCCAAAAAGTTGCATCAAACGAATTGAAGGCTACATAAAACTAGAAAACAATCTTGTAACCAAAATCTTTTCATCTCAGCTCAAGTTAATGGAGAAAAAAGTAAATAAAACCACACATAGATACAAAACTAGAAACTTCTTCAACAATTTAACCTAATTCGAATAAATAGGGCAGCAGAAACCTAGGCAGATTTATACTTCACAAATTCCAGAATTTGTGCAACTAAAAAATATAGTGTCTAAAAAAAACTGCCATATTTTTTGACTCCGATTTTAACTCGCAAACTCCAACTTTTTTATATATTAGTTTACTTATTGAATAAATTGCATGTATATATAAAATATGAGATAATCTCGGATCTTATAGTTCTACAAATTCGGTATTTCTCAACAATACCATATTTCATTCTATAAATACGGGATTTTGAAGCATTGCTCCATTCTAAAATCCCTTTTTTTCCCATGCATTTTTAGCCGGTAAAGAAATAGATGAGAATCCACAAAGAAATGAAACAAAATTAGTTTTTGTTTCTTGATTACTTTTTAGTGTGCCAAACTCAATAAGTTAGAAAGGGTTTTTTGTGCACTTGTACGAGCGCAATTACTATTTTTTCTCTTTCTCTCTCATACATACACATATAGATAGTTTTCACACGTGCGCAATTACTATTTTTTCTCTTTCTCTCTCACACGTACACATATAGATAGTTTTCACACGTGCAAGTATAAACTTCCCTTATTCTTGAAACTTAATTTATTGTTTTTAAGATATCACTGGGAAACATCTCTTGCACTTTCATTGTCCAAACAATACATAGAAACACCACTTAGATTAATTAATTTTGTTATTTAAAACAATTAGGGTTTATATAGTAACATTTCAATCAAATCTTTATGGGGCCTTCACCACCAAAGGAATTTGGCCATTTTCCACTTTTTGATATTGATCATCAATTCCTCAAAGACAATCCACCTCTCATGATGAATTTTTCCACACTAGATAATAAGACATTGATCAAGAACAATGTGGCCTTATCTCCGGAAGAAACCATGATGCAAAACCCTTCTTTTTCTTCGGGTTCTTCGTCGGCTACTTCTCCCCCAATCCTTCATGAAAACCCTAACACGAAGCCGGTGGATGGAGTTTGGAATGATGGGATGAAAAACCCTTTTGGAATGAGTGATTTTGGAGAAGAATTCTTGCGGAATCCGGCCCCATTGATGATGAAGATGGATCGAGAATACATGAATTGGCAACAGCAAGAAACAATGCAGATAGTTCAGACAGATTTTAAGGCTTCCGAGAATAGTGCTAGAAGATATTCTGATAATTCATGTTTTGTAAATGGGAAAAATGATGAGAGTTTTGCAAAGAGTGTGGAGAGGAGGCAGAGAAGGATGATCAAGAATCGAGAGTCAGCTGCAAGATCGAGGGCTAGGAAACAGGTTTGCTTTTCTTGTTCGATTATGATAATATTGAATTTTCGATATTATCAACTTCAATCTCGTATTTTATTTCATAGTTATATTTTTATGGAATTCAGTTGCTATATCGGTTCAATCGGAATTGAGTATCCTATTTTGTGGTGCCCCATTGACATCTCGATACTATTTCCAATAGTGAAAAATAATTATTGATATGTATTTTCCATTATTCACTTATCAATAATGATTTTTCATTTATCCCTAGCCTAATTAGAAATAGGATCGGCATTTAGATTTCGTATTCAATTTCAATTTCAGTTTCGTATTTTCAGCTTCACTTGAAATTGAGTATCCTATTTTGTGGTGTCCCATTTAAGTCATGTATTCTATTTCCATCCATATTTATCGGGGATGGAGAATTATTATTGATCCTTTTTCACATGAATATAGCATTGGATGTTAAAGTACATTAGTTAATGAATGATCTCTTCAGAATTATTATATCCAACTAGAGCATATTATGTCTGTGCTTGTGCAGTATTTTAATTAATATTAAATATTTTAATTATACTGATAAATGTTGATTTGCATTGAAGGCTTACCTAAACCAATTGCAAGAAAAGGTGAGTCAACTTCAGACATCAACTAAATTGCTTATGAAAATAAAGGTACTACTTAATTACCTTGTTAATTAATTAAAATCATTAAAACACCTTTTAAAATCTTCAATGCCACATTAACAAGCCAATCAACCATGAGATAAAAGGTAATCTCAAAATATATTTTCTTAACCATGAGATAAAAGGCCCCTAAAATAAATTTAAAGATAAAATGATGATAATTAAAAAACGAGAGTAATAATAATTCCTAGTGAAATAAGTTAATAATATTTTTTTCGAATTTATCTTTTTATGCTTATGTACAGGAAGTCTATGCTATTTGGAATTCAAGTTCGTTATCTACACCAAGATACCAACTCAGACGCATCAGTTCTGCTCATTTTTAGCAACATGCCTTAATTCTTTATTTCATTTTTTTCCAATTTAATAAATTGAAAAATTCTTATTTATATCTATTTCTTTTCTGCAAATTTAACATTTGCAATTTTTGTATCCGATGAAAAGAGTGGTAAATGAATGGAACAAAAGTTACTCCTATTTTTTCCCTTTTTAGGGGATATAAGGTTTAGCATCGCAAAAGTTATATGTTTCATGGATCTTTTGAATAATATTTAAGTTGAAAAGGATAATAATTAAGAGTTGCAATTTGATTGGGTGTGGGAGTTCTAGAATAATATTGATTAGGTATGAAATTAAAGTAGTTTTCATTAGGGTTTAGATGAAATTATTTAGATAGATGGAAATCACTCGAATGAATAAGCTTGACCGGCCCAACTCGATCATTTTTTTTTGCTTTGTATGAATAGTTATTAGTTATTTATATATAACTTTTACTGATATGATACTTACTGCATTCGTCCTATGCTAACTGATGCAGAGATTAAGAAAGTGACGATTAGTTTGCATTAAATTTCTCATGGTCAAGTATTCTAACAAAATTAAGTGAGTGTGTCCGTGATACCAACTGATACAATTCTCGTTGCTTGTTTGATGAACGACCAGAAATTTGGAAGAACGGGGCAGAAGACCGTTACAAATGGATGAATGACGCCACAAAAGAGATAGAGGAACCGTCTGATAAGTCATGGGATGGAATGAATGACGCCGATCAAGTACTCTGACAAAATTAAATAAGTGTCTCAAGTTGAATTTTAAATGATACGTAGATGATTTTTTATATGTAACTTCAACTTATTATGTTTTTTTAACAAAAATGACATCATTTTTGTTTAGTTAAACATTCCAACATGCAATCTGAGATCAATATATACCACATTATTTTGAATATTTCGGCATTGCTCATTAGATTCAATTTAAGGAAAAATCACTTTATGGAAAACTGATTATACACCAAATATTTAAGAATATTGTTACCATATTCAAAATTGATGATAATATAAAACCTGAACTAGCCTATAATCAATGTATTGTTTTTTTTTTTGTAATTAATAGGAAAAATCGTATACAAAAATATATTATTACACGATGGTTCGACAACTATTATGTAAATTGATACCATCACATCCACTACAACTATGAGACAACTTACCAACAAGTAAAAAAAAATACAGATGTTTTTAATGTCACAGTTGTAATCGAGTTTCTTTTATTCCAATATTTATTAGAGTACATTTAAAATGACTATGAGGAGGGCGTGTATAGTAAATGATGGGGACCTATACCTATAAGTACTTACTTATTAATCAATTTTCAAACCACCATCTATATAAAAAAATCAATAAACAAAAAAAATATTGAATGCAACTTATGAAAGTTGCCCAAGAATGAAAACAATTGAATTTGATTCCTGTAAGTAGGCTTCACATAAATGTTTATTTCTTACCAAATTTGTTGTAGAGATCAAATGATATTGTTTTGGGCCTAATATAATTCAAATAAACATATTTGATATAAAAATAAAATAACCTTTCAAATATTCTATTTCAATTGCATATACTATTTTTTTCGTTCGCATAATTCACGTATTCAAATGTATAAAAAACGGTAAATTTTCAATATTATTTAAAATTTTAATTATATATCTTAGCTATATTTGGTATAAGATGCCCTACAATAAGAATAGGCTGATTTTTGTACAATTGAGGTAGGAATGCTCTTCACTTTTTCACACAATCTATTCGTCACAAGTATTTATGTTGGCGATATTTTTGAAATATTATAGTGATATGATTCAACACAATCATCTAAAGTTATATACATTGATGATTATTTATTGATTGAATAAAATAGGTAATAAACTAAGTTAATACTGTAAATTATAGGGTGAGCTGAAGTTATAATAAAGTTAGATACTTATTCCTTAAATAGGTTTTATCATCCTCAAGTGAATGTGTAAATACTTAGTAATCGTAAATATGTTTCTCAATTTGATTTGACTTGAATTTTAATAAATATTGAGAGAAGCAGATGTAAAAAATTAATGAAATATATCATACGTATTACTTGATGATAAGAACATAAATACGTTTCCACTGAAGTCATGGTTCATATCATATCCAACAATTGGTCCATAAATATTGGTAAAATAAAAAAAAAAGAAAGAAAAAGAAAAAAGAGTTATATTCTTAGAGTGTGGCCCACCTAGCTTTACTAGGAACAAGGCATTTGATTCTATTCCCCCAATTTTATTTAACTTTTTTTTTAATCTAAAAAACACATAAAATTCATTCCTCCTTCAATTTTCATCTTCCTCTCAACTACTCCTCCACTCCCTCTCACCTTCTCTTTCAAGTTTCAACCAACACACGCCACGTGGACTCTCCTCTTCTCTCTCTCACACACTCCCACGCACGAAGGTGCAGAGGCGCATTTTATCTTCACCCCTTTTCGACGTAGAATTCCCTGCCCATTCCGCCCCCTTTCCGTGGACTCAGAGCTGCTTTTACGGTCACCTCTCTCTCTCTCTCTCTCACGTTGTTCTTCTAAAGCATTGTTTTCTGCATATCGATAAGCAATTGTATTTCTGCATCTTAATTTATCAGTTTTTGAAATCAGGCGGTGAGCTCCCTCCTCATCTACATCTTCTTCACTTCACTTTCTCGCAAAAGCTACTTTCCGCCTTCTTCAATCCTCTTTCCCCTCACCTACTTTTCTTCACTTGTGTGTGTGAGTGAGTGTGAATTGCAATCACACACACTGGCACGGAGATTGTGTTTTCTACATGAACCAGATTTTACATTTTATGTGTTTTTTCAACATTAATCGTATCTACTGCAAATTAATTTTTGTTTTCCCTGTTAATCGATCTCGTTTAAATCTAGCATCTGAGAAAAAACTGCTTCGGTTTCAGTGAATTTTCTACCTACTTTGTTCTGATTATTCAGTGAATTTCCGGCGCAGGTTACCGCAAGATGGAGGTGACAGTTAAAGGAGCTTCACTAACGTGCGCGGCGGGGCCGCTTTCCTTCCTACTCCTCCTGCTCAAAGCTCACCTGCTCTACACAGCTCAGGTTTTACTTACTAATTTCAACTCAAAATTATTTAAATGGTTTTCAACTGTTTTTAGCAAAATTATTTTCAAGTTTTAACTTTTTGTAACAAATTTTGTTTATTTTGTGTATGCTTATTCTATAATCAACTAAACAGTTTCACAGCACAAAATTATAGTCATACAATGTTCAATTAATCAACCATTTTTCACTATACCAACAAACTTACTCTAGAAAAAAATCTAAAACTGTAATTTTTTGTAATTTAATATTGGATGAAGCTGAGTTTTGACTTTTTTTTTTGGTGATTTGAAATTGGTGTTTTTTTAATGGTAGCTAACGTGCGCCGTGTGTGGAGTAGTTGAAAATAGATATTAGAGTGAGAGTTCCAATTTCTTCGTCACGGACTCCAAAGGGAAAATAGAATTTAAGTTTAGTGCCATTTTGAGTTCCGGGTTGGTTGAGGCTGGGCCCCCTACCCCACCATAATAATATAGGCCCACAATCATGGCCTTAGTTAATTTATTACAACTGCTTGACAAAATTAACACAATTATTACAACATTAACAACCTTGCTTTCCCTTGCCTAAAAAGAAAACCTTTTTTTCTGTTTTCTCTCTATAGTTAAATAAACATAAATAAGCAATAAAAGTTAAAAAGTCTTCAGAAAAAAAATTAAATATTTTCAGTTACTATAATTGTCTCTGTAAACATATATATCTACAGTGGAGTTCTGTTTTACTTGCCCAAAACTTAATCGTGGAAGAGTGCCATATAATATCAGTCATGTCTTACTAGTCTTAGCCTCTCACCTATAACAAAAATAATTTCATACTATAACGAATTTAATTTTGAGTAATCAAACAATCTCAAACTCTAAAAATTGAACCCTATATAGTATAGCCTATGGGGGTTAAGGGGACTGTAGTTACGTAATTATTATTTTATTATTGTTACTGAATTAAGAACTCTACGAAGTTTTAAGTTCCAAAATTCTTAGTCATGGTAAAGTCAATAACTTGTGTTACTTTAATGTTGAGTGGACACAATTATATTTTTAATAATGGGAACATCGATAATAGATTCGAATATTCGTTTGAGGATATTTTCAATGAACCGCATATACCGAGGTATGGGTCGGTTTAACGGGTCGGGTTCGAGAAATGAGGTATGATTGTTTCAAGAAATTGAATATTAAAACGTATTAAGTGAATAATTATTTTCACATTTAATTTCCTTTTGAAAAATAATAAAACTGACGAATGTGAACTTATATCACTCTGTAATATGAGCTCTTACTTCTAATGCTACTACTAACTAAATATAAATATAAATATAAATATAAATATAAATATAAATATAAATACAACAGTTGCAGGCCGTTACAAAATTACTGATGCTGACTACAACAAAAGACCAAACAGAAGCTGTCGACACTGAGGGAGGAGCTGGAGAGGACAGTGACGGCGAAGCTGCGGCAGCCGGCGGCTCTGCGGAGGACGAAGGTGAATATTCCGAGGAAGGCGAACAGGGGAACGAGGCTGACAGCAACGATAAGGCCAAGAAGGGGCCGGGAGGGGCCGGTGAAGAGGATGACGATGACGAAAACGAGGCTGCCAATGGGCACGATGACGAGGACGATGAGGATGACGAAGATGATGAGAATGAGGACGGAGACGACCCTGATGCTGCTGAGGACGAGGATGAGGAGCCGGAGGATGAGGACGAGGAGGAGGAAGATGAGGAAGAGGAGGAACTTCAGCCTCCGAAGAAGAGAAAGAAGTGAAGCAGTGGTTAATTTTATTAGAGACCTAATTTACAACTTATTTCACTAGAGAGAAGAACTTGGGCTCTCAGTTGCTTAATTTTACTTCATGTTTTGAATTCATATCCTACTCTGACAATATTTGAGCCAACAATATATCTCTAGGAAGAAACTTATTTCGATTCAGTTCTATCTTTTCTTTACTGAATTCTGTATTTTTAACTTTCTATATTTTTCTTCTGTATTAACCATTAAATATTCTAAGGAGTGCAGTAATAGTATTTTATGCTTCACAGAGTAAGCAAAAGCAATTTCTATCTCAAGGAAGAAACTCTTCAACTTTATACAAATAGGAGTATGTAAGTTTTTTATACAAATAAACTACCAATTATACAGATAGCTTCTACTGAATCTCACAGAGCTACTAATATACAGATTTAACACATTAGATTACAGCATGCATGTACATCACAGTAGAGTTGGAAATTGTTACCTCAAATCTCCATACCTACTCGAAATCATATATTTACACAATGTCGAATCAGCCGAGAAGCTTTTCATACTCCCGCTGCGTTACCTTGTCAGTGGAGAAGGTTGGTTTGGCAGTTGGCAACACTACAGGCAGACAGTAGGCAAACATGAGCTAAGGTTATCTACAATCCAAACCAACAGAGTTTGTAAGTCAAGATGATTCTTACCAAATTCCAAGGTAGTTTCAATCATTTCTTTGTTGCATCGATGAACATTGCTCGAGTCCAATGCTCCACGTCTTCAGTATGTGATGGAGGAGGTGGAAAAGTAGGATGCTCCACCAAATCCCATCCTTCCATTAGGTTTTCATTCTTCCCATACTCAGGAAACTCGTTGGCATAAACATAGCTGCCAGTAAAGCTTGGGAGATAATTATCAAAGGCATTTCTCTGCAGAAAGGAAAATTATCAGTGAAAGAATGGGATGTCAGATTGCAATGCGTTTTTTTCATATTCAGGAGACAGATGTGCATTGTGTAACTAAGACGACCGCTCATAAAACAAAATCTATAATAAGATAATAATTACAGAAGATGGAATGGGGAAAAGTTTTGAAGCATATAATGCTTCATTATAGGATAGTTATGAACCCAGAAACAAAATCTAATGCCCTAGAACTCATACATTTACTATCACCATGTTACATAGACAGGAGATTAAATAGTAATTAGAATGTATACCATTGAAGGCAGTGCATGTGCACTCTCCATCAAAGTGCTCGATGAAACAGTTGATTCAACATTCCATACGGATGTGTTCAATTGTTGGCAAGACTTGGACCTGCATGTTTGAATCAATATCCATTTCAAACTGTAAAGCATTTGTGTAATTTTCTGGAAGTAGATAATCTTCCAGAGTAATAGAGAAATTAATTTGGACATGTAGTTTACATGAAGTTGCATATATTATGTGCACGGTGAAAAAATAAGATGATTGGAGGATGCTTATACCTTGATGATGCCATTCTCAGAGATAAAACACTTCGAACTTCCTTTGAAGAAGATAGTGTTGTCAACAATCTCGCAAATGTCTCAAATGTAGAGGCATCCGAGGGAACCTCCAGGCACAAAGAGTTATAGCAATAAGCAGTTAGGCATGCCACACTTTTCTTGAGGAGTGATATGCCCTTCTGCAAATCCTTGTGTAACTCCACTGAATGTGCAGAAGCAGAAGAATAATTGAAGCTACCACCAGAGGAATCTAAACAAGGCTTCCTCTCAGACTCCATTGAAGCCACGCCAATAATTGAAGCCACGCTTTTATCAGACCATGATGTTTCACCACCAGTAGTGCAAGAGTTTTGGCGAGGAATAAAAAGTGGATACTCACTGTTTAGCAGTAGAAATTAAGTTAGTACAATGGTAGATATTTTTATAATCAAGTAGATACAAGTGAATAGGGGTCGAGCATCTGTTTAGTGTACATTCTACTTTCCTCAGAAGGAAGGGGTGTATAGTACAATTAACCGAAATCCCCACCACTACAACTCTATCCAGTATATTACCTTCTAGATGATGGACGAGCATCCCAATATGACTCCCGCTGCCATATCCGAGAACAGGAACCCTGATATACATGAAGAATGATGAGACTCAACTTGTTTGTAAAGCCATTCAAGTAACAGAACTTCCAAAAAACAGGGAAAAGAGGAAAATATATAACTGAGAATATCAATTAAAAACAACCAAATGATTAAATATTTGTATTTTATTGCTCAAACTTTTGTACGACTTGAGCACCTGACTAATAATTTGACTGAAACATCTAACTAATATCTAAACCAACAATACTGATTGACGCAGTGCAAATTTAGGGCTGTTATCTCAATGCAATTTTACAGCAGAAGATCATTGCACATGTTCTTCACCATGATCGCACTTTTCCTACATGTTATTGATCTATGATTATTGAAGTATGATCCTAGCTACCTAGTAAGAACTCCTTCAAAAGAGTTGGTGTCTTAAACCACAGTCAGCCGAAATAAAACTCAAGAGATATCATAAGAGCAGAAGGTAAATACTGTACATACCGCAAACCCAGAGTTATGCAGAGCAGGAGAGCATACAGCATGCAGAACTAGATTCAAAAGTTGCACCATATACCCCAATGAGGCGGCAAGTTCCTCGGATGGAACTGAGTGGGGATCTAACCTTCTTGGCAAGCGTGCATTGGAAATTGTATCATATGGACCACTATAACCATCTTTTCTCTCTCCATCAATAAACACCTGCAATTAATTAATAACTGTGAAAAACTATTAAGAGCGCCAGCTCTACCAAGAAAATTAGCTCAGTCTAATTGCTTGAGAATCATAGAGAATATATATATCTACAGGCATTCAGAATTTCAGATATCAACAACGATAGTGCTTCATCTAGATGTCCAAAATAAACCTCTACGGAATTTTCTTAGGAAAGAGAACAGCGAGAATTGACATGGTGAAGACCAGTGACAAAATAAGTGAAATCAAGATTGAAGTTTAAACTGAAGATACCTGCCAACCTCAAAAAATAAAATAAGTTTCCCTACCCATTTGTATACTGTATGCATTAATTTCAGGAGCTCATCATAAAAAAATATAAATATAAATATAACACAGTATAAAGTCACCCTGTCTAGACAAACTAGGAATAGATCAATAGAACACAGTATAAAGTCACCCTGTCTAGACAAACTAGGAATAGATCAATAGATACGTAAAATGGAAGTTGATTAAATGCCAAAAGTGTCGTATGAACTACAATATCAGCTATCAAAACAACAACAGTGATATTTAATTAGAAAAGGAAAGGTTTCAGGAAGTACCCGACGCTGAGGAAATAACTTGCATATCTGCTTGATAATGACAGATTGTTTATGAAGGCGTTCAGAAGTAATGGCCATCTGAAATAAGATTTGTGGAGCATTAATCTTAGTAGAGATGTAAGTATGATAAAGTACTAATAGTAAGAGGTTTTAAATAATGACTGAATAAGTTTTCTTTCTTACATGTCCCAAACTCTGTGTGCAGATAAGATTAGGATAATATTTCTCGATTTGCTCAGTACGATTCTTTTCCACCTGCAGTTTCATATCAAACAAGAAACTTTATAAAATGGAAAAATGGCTTCTGGAGAGGAAAACTGAGCTAACAGCTCTAAGTTTCCCTGCATAAGAAAGATAAATGTAACTTAATTGTTATACCAAACTCATTGCTGACTCAAGCACTTCGTATTTAACTTTTAGATCATGAGACAACTTCTCCATTTTAGCCCTTCCTGAAAAAATTCAAAAAAATAACATAAACTAAATTGAGGATCACGAAAAAACAAAATGGCAAGCATCTAAACTCAGAGCACCAAACCTTGTGAAACCTGTGCTCTTTGAAGTCTGAGCTTATCCCTCAACCTAGCTAATTTCTCATTTTGAATTACCCTCCAACTATGTTGATCATCAGCCTTACCCTAAAACAATAGAAAATAAACAATTACAAAGTTTAAACCTATGAAATATATATACCACAAATTTAGTCACTTTTTTACACATTCCACAAACTTTCACAAAATTATGAAGGTTGGTATGCGTATACTAATACACGTTTCACATATTGCTAATCAGATTACAATAAAATAGCAAAATCAATTGAAAAACTACATCACACATACCTTCGCCACCAGAACTTGAGTCAGTCTCGAATACAGCGAATCTCTCTTACTCTTCAACAACCTCAAATTACTATTGTACTCATTCAATCTGATCACAAACCGCAACAAACACACATCAGTTTCTGCTAGTAAACAACATATGCTATCTCGAAAATTATTAGTGTTACGAACAATGCGGTGGTAAGTACACAATCACTAAAACTCAAACCACGAGAATTTACCTGTAATTAACGCATACATGACAAATTGAGGCGATATTATAGTTCTCGCAAATGGCGCAACAGCTCGTTTTTCTCGTCGTCGCCGTCGTCATCATCTGAAATCGCAGAATTAGACTATCGCTTCCTTTTCTGTTGGAATTCTTCCTCTCCGAGCTTAAAAATGATTGCTTGAACAGTAATTAGGGATTGTATGTGATAATGGCCAAGGTTTTTGTTTTAACTAGTACTACTAATTCTTTAATTATTAAATCAATATCAGATTAGATTCGAGCATACTACTATTATTTTTAACGTAAAATGAGTAGATATCTACAAAAATAGAAAAGGGATAAAAACTGGATTACATTATTCAAAATGAAAACAAAACAAAATTTTATCGACAAATAACGTAAAAAATAGACTAAAGGCCCAAAATGGTCCCTAACATTTGGCGTTTTTTTGATTTTGGTCTAAAACATTATCTTTTGGATTATTCGGTCCCTCACATTTGAAACCGGAGTCAATTTAGTCCTAAATTGACGGAATTGGTTAAAATTGACGGAATGTCACAGTCAACGCGATTTTAGTTGATTTTGACCAGATTAATAGTTATAACTATGTTTTATTAATGGCTAATACCTAATTAACCTAATTAATCAAAAACTTAAAAATGTAAAATTTAAACATGAAAATAAAAAAAATCAAAATTTTAGAGGAAAAGCGACGCACAGCACAACGTCATCCGCCTCCTCGTCAGCCACCTCGCCTTCGAAACCATCTATGAGCACAGCAAATACGCCATCGCCACCAACAAACAATCGATCCACTCGCTTGTAATGGCGAATTCAAACTCTGACCCTAACCATAAAAGCAACGAAACAGAGGAAAAGCATCACGGCGTCGCCGGTCACCCCATGGACAATCAAATGCCTAGCCAAATGCACAATATCGTCACCAACACCTTGGCTATGAAATCCACAATGTTGCCGGTGCCGCACAAATCTGCAGCATCTCCGTCTCCGATCAGCCACTCCGACCTCGGGGAAAAAAACGGAAAATCGAATAAACAACAGAGTCACCAGTTCATCAAACAAAACAAAGGCCATGGATTACCAGGATCCAGCATCAGACGCAGAGAATTCGAAGATCCGGCTACTAAAACAGAGATGAAAGCGATGGCAGCCAGAGCCCTACGCTACCTCTGCGCAGGAAACGTATCCGTATGCAAAAGCATAACAGAGTCACGCGCTCTGCTCTGTCTCGCCGTACTCCTAGAAAAGGGGGAAACCGAAGTGAAATACAATTCCGCCATGGCATTGATGGAAATCACCGCCGTGGCCGAGCAGGACTCAGATCTGAGGCGATCGGTGTTCAAGCCGACTGCTCCGGCGACGAGAGCGGTGGTGGATCAGTTCCTCCGAATCGTCGAATAGGCAGATTGCGAGCTCCTAATCCCTAGCATTATGTCAATTGGAAACCTAGCGAGAACGTTCAGAGCAACGGAGACGAGATTCATACCGGCATTGGTGAATCTGCTGGACGACAGGGAGCCGGAGGTGAGCTGCGAGGCGGCGGCGGCGCTGAACAAGTTCGTCGTTCATACTGCTGTGCTATCTAGCGATGCACGTGCCGGATAGTGAGACGTTGGCGCAGGAAGACGTGTTGATAGCGCTGGAGTGGTCGACGAAGCAGCAGCATCTGATGCAGGATGAGGGCATTGTTACGCTCATTTATGAAGCGAAGAAGAGATTCGAGCTTTTTTTTATTTTCATGTTTAAATTTTACATTTTTAAGTTTTTGATTAATTAGGTTAATTAGGTATTAGCCATTAATAAAACATAGTTATAACTATTAATCTGGTCAAAATCAACTAAAATCGCGTTGACTGTGACATTCCGTCAATTTTAACCAATTCCGTCAATTTAGGACTAAATTGACTCCGATTTCAAATGTGAAGGACCGAATAATCCAAAAGATAATGTTTTGGACCAAAATCAAAAAAACGCCAAATGTTAGGGACCATTTTGGGCCTTTAGTCTAAAAAATATTAGAGTACTAGATTAAGTACGGATGGAATAAGTATTTCTTTAGATCATGTACGTATTATATAGAAAAAAAGTGTTTTTTTTAATAAATTAGAAGCTTGAAATACAAGGCATGGTGTTGCCTCAAAATAGAAGAATGGAGTACTGGTAGACTTTCTGCTGAAGCTAAATAAAATAGTTGTGCTATATTTTTTGCAAAATAATGTTAATTAATGCAGAAAAGATATTCAATAATAAGAATTCAAATTTCGTGATTGACAAAATATGACACTTTTTATCATTGAATATAGTTAATACTGAAAAAATTATAAAATCAAAATTTGAATATTTCTAGCCTATCCAAAATATAATGGGTCGACCCAATTGACATTGAGTATTTACTAAAATCAATAAATCAGTAAAGTATAAAAAATCAATGGTGACTCAGATAAAAAAATCAATGTAATCAAAATACACACTTTATTTGACCGAATTAACATGAAAGTTTGTCACAAATTATGTCCTGAAAAACTGACCGAACCGAACCGAACCGAACTAAATTACACGAGGCTCTATGTAAGTAGTCTTCTCCGGCACTTCCTCAAGCAACATATAGAGATAAATATCAAGCTTTGCACAGGAGAAGCCGGTTTACCATAAGTTCATCGAGCTTTGGCTCTACTGGAAGCACACCCTGTTTGCTCTACAGGGGCGTTGTGCTGGAGCGAGATATACAGTACAGGCGATATGCATTCGATCTCACATGAAGTTATCTTGGATGGCCTTCTTTAACTCTTCCAGTTTCCGGATAATCTTTGGGTTCATCAAGTCTCTGGCTTCCCTTACAAGAGTGCCCTCCCGGCTGAAATGGTAAGCATCAATTATAGAACCAACCCATGTATGCAGCTGCTCCGGTGTCCTGTTAGATACACGAGTTTTTTGTCATGTGAAATAAGCAGACGGGTGAAGGGGAGTAATGCCGCCACCCCTTAGGGAGAGGAAAAGATAAACGAAAATAAGAGGAACAAGTTGTCATGAGTTCTCAATAAAAACACATACGTGTAGAGGTTGTCAACATCCATTCCTTCAAGTTCTTCTCCTGGTGAGAAAGCATCATTTAGTGCACTCATGCGCTCTTCAGGGTCTTCGATTGTTAGTAGATACTTAAGTATCCTGATTTCTTTAGGCATAAGCCTCTGGAGATTACCTCTGGATGTTTTGTATAAATGATACAATACATCTTTAACCTGGGAAAGGTGAAAACAGCCACATTTAGATAAATATTGCAGGCTGCAGCCAAACCATACTAAACGAGTTTCACATCTATAAACAAACTAGTTTTAGAAGAGCTATAAATATGCTAGCCTTGATTACGATGACTGAATACTGATTAAGATCAATACGGTGATAACTACACACTATCGCGTTGGTAGGAATGCTCTTTGTATTATTAGCTATCATGATGTAAGTTTACTAAAAGTAGAAAAATGATGTATCTAATAAGCCAACAAGATACCTCGTCTTTCATCATGGTTGACTCCTTGGCAGCAGACCAAGCTTTTGTAATCATGAGGACGAGTGCAGAATCCAGTTGATTTTTTTCAGCCAAATTGTCAATCTTCCGGCAAGCAGCATCTACAGATGGAGAGTTAATGATATCTTGAAATTTCAACTCTGCAGCATTTATCGCTTCTATACTTTCGGTTGCAGTATCATATGCTTGTACGGAAGCTATGCATGTATTCCCAAGTTTCGCAACAGCTAGTCATCCAAAAGAAGAGAAATGTTAACATTTTTTGAACAGGAAATTAAACACTATCCAGCCTGCAATTGCTTGTATAAGTAAGAGATATAAGGGAAGCAGTAATCGATGAGATCCAACATGTCTAAGTATCATTAACATAGAGCACATGTTGGGCTATGGCTGAGTGACATGAAGTCAGTGATTGATCACAGATCAAACATATTGATCTTAGACAATAACTCACTGCAAACATTTCGGCAGGACCCCTTTAAGTGCCTTTAAAGCATTTTACATATAATTATATATTACATGAGGAAGAAAGGACCAAAGCTTGTCCAACATTGACAGTAAAATCTATAAAAGACCGCAGCATGTTAACCATGAGATGATATCATAGGCACGTTTTTAGTCAGCCAAAGCTCATTATTTCAAATAATGGTAAAGGGAGCAACAGAAATATGATAAATTTAGATCTATCCTTCATAATAACAGTAAACTAATCGATTCAGTAAAGAGTTAGCCTCACCATTTTGTTCTGTTGGATTGTCATAGTACGACTCTGCCACAGTGTTAAGATGAACAAAGAATTCTTTCGTGAAGTCTTTACGGCGCCGAGCTACAATTTCACCAACCTCAGATGGTGACTTTCTAATTGCATCAAGCAGCTCATTATGCCTTTGGGTATCATCATCAATCTAGACAGAAAGCATTTAGGTCATTTTGCAACATGAACTAACTCTAGTTCTACAGACAATATATCAAAGAGTCCAAGACAAACATACTCGACCCAACTAAACGTATAAGGAACAAAATCTTGTTCTGCCCAAAGATCAAAGATGATCTACGCAACTTTATGCATACGTAGATCATTCTAAATAAGGCAATAAATATACTGAAAAAATAAAAGGACCACATTCATAGTTTCATTATGTTATGGAAAACAGGATATGTACCTCTTTGAGCTTCCTTGCAAGCCGAAGTAGCTTGTGCTGCATTCCAGGATCATTCTCACTATCTGCTCGGTCCTGACATCTCTTGTAGAAGTGGGGTCGAATATTATCCCATTCCTTGCTAAAAATTAATAATCTCCTCCAATCGGTCGGTGCAGGCTTATCAACCATAAAGACACCAATTAATTTGTCACAGATGCGAATCATTTTATTCTCATCCAATTGTTCACTATCCTTATTTTTGTGGTTTGCATCATTTGCAGTAACAGCACCACCTTCTGCAATATGTTCCTCAGCAGACGACACATGTTCCTGAGATGAAACATTCCCTGCCGTTGTTGCATTATCAAGACCAGCAGTACGCGACAAACGCCTAAAATTCTCATGTGGCAGTACGAAGACTGCATTCCAATAGGAGAAACTTGAAGGGGTTAATCACAATCCTTACTGAAAGAAATTACAATCCCTACATATACTAAGATTGCTATAGCGGCCGTTCCTTCTCTTATAACTACAAAACCTCATACTCAATTGCTAAGGACCTAATTTCCCAATTTATAACACAATCTCCATTATATAAATTCCATCTTATAACTACAACAAACACATAAATTCCATTACTAATTTACTAGTCAGAAAAAAGATAGTAATATCAAACTTCAGAATTCTACCTCAAGTATTTGGAATCATGTATCCTACCCAAATACCTACAGCATAATTCGAATATCAGGAACAAATAAGCATCATTATCAGCTCTAGCTCTACACCAATGCCAATTTCTACCCAACGCCTGAACTCAATTTAGCCTTCTGGCGCCAAAATTCGATTCAATGCACAATATTCGAATACCTTTGGGTTTATAAGCGACAAATAATGAAGAAATATTCCGAACGGTAGTCCTGAAAACAGGGAGTGATGGAGAGAAGCTTCTGGAAGCGGCGGCGGCGGGTCTTGCGGCTGAAACAGAGCAGTATGAGCTGAGAGGAACCGAAGCCAGCTCCATTTTTCAGTAAACAAAGGATTCTGATAATTACCGCAAATCCGCTACTGAATCACTGATTCTATCCTGGTTTAATTTAACCTAAAAATAGTAAAGAAGACGAAAAAAGGGGGAATATGGATATTTATTCCATTTTGTTGAATTAACAAAAAATAAAATATTTATATAAATTTATTGCAGGTGATTTGAATATAGACACGATAATTAAATTGATGTGAGGTTCGGATAATTATCACCAATATTATTATTGCTAATAATTATTCTAATTGTTAATTTAACGATTATGGTTTACTTGAGTACTAATTAAAAAAAATTGAATTAATACTTTGTATTAATAATATTTTGATTCTTAAATAATTATTCTAATTGTTAATTTAAGATTATGGTTTACTTGTGTATTAATTTAAATTTTGTAGAATTAACATTTTGTCTTACTACTATTGTATCCAGTATTTTTCAATTTTTATTACTCGTATTATTATTGTGTCTATGAACGTGTGTCATGGCTGGATTTGGTCTAAATCTAATTATCGTATTGACACGACAATTAGTACTCTCTCCGTCCCAAAAAGATTGTCTCATTTTTCTATTTCCGTCCATCCAACAAAATTTGTCCCATTTTTTCCCCTATTTTTGATAGTGTACCTCATATTCCACTAACTCATTCCTACTCACATTTTATTATAAAACTGATATATAAAAATATGACTCACATTCCACTAATTTTTTTAACTCACTTTTTATTACATTTCTTAAAATTCGTGTACGATCAAAATGAGACATTCTTTGTGAGACCGAGTTAGTAATTACCCAACACATACTACTTGCAAGGTCATTATTTGTTGCTTGGATGAGTTTATTTTGCAACCAGTTCCATTTTTTGACTTCTTGAAAGCTGCATTTCCAATTACATATCGGCCCAATTCAAATTTTGATCTAGCCCATTTAGTTTTCTTACACATACTGTATTTAGACCAGCCCAGATATATTTTTGAACTGACGTGACATCTACCGTATAAGTGATATATTACTACGAGTAAGTTTATATCAGTAAAGTTAGAAATTGTTTTGTTCCTTTATGCATTTATTCAAAATTATAAAGAAAATTAACAAACCAACCTTTAATTGTTTTTAAGTATAATTTATAATTTAAATAAGACTAACGTGCTATAATGAAAAGTAACTGCACATTACATAAACTATGTAACGTAACATTTCTTATTAATAGATCAATCATTGACTAGAGCATATTGATAGCTAACTCCATCCTGATGAAACATGTGAAATACAACAACTTCTCATATCAAACACCTTCCAATTCTTCTCCAATCCCTCAGTAAAATACACACGATTGATGGGGTGCGTACTAAACAAGCCCAACAGCAATGACGGCCCATCAGCCCAAAGCCCAAGGAAGAGTATGAGTTCGGCATTACCAAAGAGTTCGGCCTCAGCCTACAGCTCGGTAAAAGCCAACCAATCAAGCTCTGCTCTCAGGTCGGCATCAAGCTCTACTCTCAGATCGGCAACCAAAGCAGTTCGGTCTCAGTAAGAGTTCGGCCTCAGCCTACAGCTCGGTAAAAGCTCAGGTCGGCATCAAGCTCTACTCTCAGATCGGCAACCAAAGCAGTTCGGTCTCAGCATTCGACCGAACAAGGAGTTATTGGACCCATACTGGATTTCCACAACTTCCAACACACCCACTACCACGTGGTGTCAACTCAGGCCACGATCGTAGGCCATGACCTACACTACATCCACGATCTTAGGCCATGACCTACACGACATCCACGACTTAGTGGTGATGCAAGCCACGATCTTAGTTCAATGTATAAATAGAACTTAGATCTGATATGAGAGGGTGAGAATCTCTCTAGAGAAAAAATCATATAGCAAGTCTGTGTTGTAAGCTGTAATTTGCAGATCAAGCAATACAAACCTGCCCCCATTTCTCCCCGTGGACGTAGATTTACCTCAGTAAATCGAACCACGTAAAATTTCCGTGTCATAATTTATTTTTACGAGCATTCATCATCATCAATAATTCGCGGATTCATCACTGGCGCCGTCTGTGGGAAGCAGAGAACCAAATTTGTGATAAAGCGAATTTTTGACCATTTTTTCCACCCAAAAAATGCATACCAGATCGCAGAGTACCCGTATTCCTGCCCGTGAGAACCAGAAGGAAGCCAATCCATCCCATAGGTCTGGAAAACAGCCTAGGGATAAATCCACCACCAGTTCTCATGGCGGAGGAACAAGCCGCTCCAAAAATCGTCCCACTGAGTCTTCCCAGCAGCCCGATTTGAACGAGGCTGTCAAGCTGTTTTTGGCTGAAAAGCAGGAGGAATTCTTAACCTTCCTGCAAAAAAGCCAAAAGCAGCCGGAGACGAAAACGGCGGATTCTCCCTCTCCCTCCATACGAGACAGTCACTACCGCAGTAGTGTCATGTCTTCCAGGAGAAAGAATCCTCGGTACCGGAATCACAGGAGAACTCCATCTCCTCCATACCGAAGAAATGTCGGGTTCGCCGTGTACGGAGCATTGAGGACTCCGTTCTCGGACGATATTACCCGAACTCCCCTACCACAGAACTACCGAACTCCGTCGATAACCTATGACGGACTCGTGGATCCTCATGATTTCTTGGGACGCTATCAATATAACATGGCGAACCAGGGTCTCAACGAGGTCCACATGTGCAAGCTGTTTCCCGAGCTGCTCACCGGGAACGCAAGAAGGTGGTTCGATAGCCTCCCCCAAGGCAGCATTAGATCTTACCGAGATCTAATGGACGCATTCCATAGGAGTTTCTTTCAGAAAGCGGAAGTCCGAATCACTTCGGCTCAGCTGCTTTCCATTCGTCAAGGTCGCGACGAAAAAATCAGCGACTTTATGACAAGATTCCACAAGGAATGCCTGCAAGTAGACGATCTCAACGATCTGCTTGTCATCTCGGCATTCCAAAATGGAATCCTGCCCGGAGCTCTCTACAGGAAGCTCGTTGAGTGCGGTCCGCAGACAGCTCAGGAAATGTGGGACATTGCGGACCAGTACTCCCGGGCCGATGAGGCAGACCGTCGCAAACGGTCGTTAGACAGCTCATCGTCCCGAGGAGACAGAAGGAAGCCCGATCATAGCGATCAGGGGCATCCTCGCCGGACTCCATTTGAAAGAATTCAAAAGGCTCCGGTACAAGACAGATTGGGACCCCGTCTCAATCCCGAGAAGCCGCCCGCTCAGTTCGTACCGCTGAACAAGCCGAGAGCGGAAATTTTCGAACTGCACTCTGACCTGTTCGAAAAGCCAAAGCGGATGACGAAATCAGCCGCGCGCCGACCCCGGGATAACTACTGCTCCTACCATCAAGACCACGGTCACGATACCGAGGAGTGCAGAAACTTGGCTGCAGGTATCGATGTTCTTGTGAAGGCAGGGACATTGAAAAAATACCAAAACAAGCAGTCAAAGAAGAATAAAAAGCAGAGAGGCGCGAACTGCGCTCCTCAGGATCCGAAAAGGCAGCCGGATCCCGAAGACGATGACGAGCCGCAATATGATGGAGTAATCCAGACTATCGACGCTCTCCCTGCCGGGAAGACCAAGTCGTCCCTGAAGTCAGAGCGCAGAGGCTCCAATCGAGAGGAGCCAACGCATAAAAGGCTGAAGCAGGACGAAGTGATTACGTTCTCGGATGCTGATCCCGTCCCGGCCATCTCTCCTCACCAAGACGCCATTGTCATCCAAGCCGGAGTGGCAAACAAACTAATCCACAGGGTGTTTGTGGATACAGGAGCGTCGGTTAGCATTCTTTTTAAAGAGTGCTTCGACAAACTAGAAGTGGACCCAGCTCGGCTCAGTCCGGCTCCGCTTCCCCTGAAGAGCTTCGCCCAGGAGGACACCCGCCCTGAAGGTATTATCAGCCTTCCGATCACGGTGGGGAAAGCGCCTACTAGCTCCAGTACGATGATTGAGTTCTTTGTGGTAAAAGCTCGGTCTCCGTACAACATCATCCTGGGAAGAGACTGGCTCAACGCAGTTCGGGCTGTTTGCTCCACTTATCATCTCACCATCAAGCTCCCCACTAAAGGGGGGATAGCGGTCATCCGAGGTGATCAAAAGAGAGCAAAAGAGTGTCTGCAGATTGCGCTTAAAAGTGCCGAGCAATCAGATCGGCACCACCAAGCATAGCAATCACAGCAGCCGGAGTCAGAGGCAATGACCGAAGTCATACCGGAGCCGAATTCGATGACAGTTCAGCTGTACGAAGACGATCCATCCAGAACGGTTAAGATCGGCTTCGCGGGAACGCCTCTACTTCGGGAAAAAACCATTCAGCTCCTCAAGGAGTACAAAGACGTCTTTGCATGGTCTCCGTTGGACATGACCGGAGTGCCCCCCGAGGTAATCACTCATCGTTTAAATATTGATCCTTCGGTCCGTCCGATAAAACAGAAGCAAAGACTCTTTGCGGCAGAACGAAGTCAAGTCATCCATGACGAAGTCCGTCAATTATTGAAGGCGGATGTGTTATTCGAAGTGAAGTATCCTTCGTGGGTGGCCAATCCTGTCATGATCAAGAAAAAGGAAGGAGGATGGCGGATGTGCATAGATTTCACCGATCTAAATAAGCACTGTCCCAAAGATTGCTATCCCCTTCCGAACATAGATAAAAAAGTAGAAGCTCTGATAGGCTTTGAAATTTTTTGTTTTCTTGATCTATACAAAGGATACCATCAGGTTTTAATGGATGAGATTGACGCTTCAAAAACGGCCTTCATTACTGATTTCGGCATTTTCGCTTATAAAAAGATGCCATTCGGTTTAAAGAATGCCGGAGCCACTTATCAAAGGATGGTAGACAAGCTTTTTCGGCACCTGATTGGAAAGGAGGTCGAAGTGTATGTTGACGATATAGTCGTCAAAAGCAAAAGCACTTCGGAGTACGAGCACAACCTCAAGTCCACTCTCAACGTGCTCAAGAAAGCCAACCTCAAACTTAATCCCCAAAAGTGTACCTTTTTGGTAGATTCGGGAAAGTTTCTGGGTTGTTGGGTTTCAAAGGACGGACTCAAGGCAAACCCCTCAAAAGTTCAAGTCGTTCAGAACATGGCAATGCCGAAGTCCATACATGACGTGCAAAGGCTAACCGGATGTCTAGCCGCACTGAATCGATTCCTTTCCCAAGCAGCCGAAAAGCAACTGCCGTTCTTCAAGGTGTTGAAAAAGGCACCAAAGTTCGAGTGGGGAGCCGAGCAGAAAAAGGCCTTTGACGAGCTCAAAAGTTATCTAGCCGAGCTTCCTATTCTCTCTGCTCCAACCGAAGCCGAAGTAATATTCTTATACTTAGCGGCATCGGATCAAACCATCAGCGCGGTGCTTGTACGAGAAGAAGGCCTAAAGCAGCTTCCCATCTATTTTACAAGCCGAGCATTAAGAGGTCCAGAAACCAGGTATCAACCTCTGGAAAAGATTGCTCTAGCATTAGTAAATGCAGCAAGGAGACTGCGGCCATACTTCTATGCTCACAAGGTATGCGTCTTAACTGATCTGCCACTTCGGCAAGTGTTGACCAAACCAGAAGCATCAGGCAGAATCGCCAAGTGGGCTATAGAGTTGGGAGAGCACACAATTGAATATCTACCTCGGAAAGCCATCAAGGGACAAGCCTTGGCGGATTTTCTTGCAGAAGCGAAGTTCGATCAAGCAATTCCTGTTATTGCCGAACAGAAGAATTCTGCCAATGCCGAACTAGCACAGCCCTTGGAATCCGAAGTAGAGCCGCCGGACTGCTGGAGCGGATTCGTAGATGGAGCTTCAAACAAGATGGGAAGTGGAGCTGGTATTTTACTTGTCGCTCCCGACGGACACGAGGTAACCTACTCACTTCGTTTCCTATTCCCCACTACTAATAATGAAGCCGAGTACGAAGCCCTCCTGGCCGGACTCCAGTTAGCGCAAAGTCTGCTCGTCAAATCTCTCAAAGTCCATTGTGATTCACAAGTCATAGTAAATCACATGTTGGGTACAAGTGAAGCTCGTGACGAGAGAATGAAGAAGTATTTGGACAAAGCGCAAAGCATCAGCCGAAGTTTCTCCTATTTTCGGATAATCCGCATTCCCAGAGCGGAAAATAGCCGAGCAGATGCCTTAAGTAAGTTGGCCTCAGATCCGAGCTCAAAGGCGGAAGAATTAATGCATCGAAGCATTGATGAAGCCGAGGTACATTCAGTATCCAGCTCGCCGAACTGGATGACGCCGATCTTGCAGTATCTGGATCAAGGACAATTGCCCGAGGATAAGAGAGAAGCTCGGAAGATCACGTGCCGAGCTCTTCGGTACGAACTTCATGAAGGAGTCCTCTTTAGAAAGTCTTACCTCCAGCCGTTATTGCGGTGCGTAGGACCAGAAGAGACGGACTACATCCTCAGAGAAGTTCATGAAGGATCGTGCGGTAGCCACATCGGAGCCAGAGCTTTAGCTAAAAAAGTTCTGAGATGGGGATATTATTGGCCAACCATGGTACAAGAGGCAGTGCAGCTCGTCAAGAAGTGTACGAAGTGCCAAATTCATGCAAATGTCCCAAGGATGCCGCAGACCGATCTATACACTATGCAAAGCCCTTGGCCTTTCATGCAATGGGGCATAGACATAGTGGGACCACTTCCTCAAGCTCCTCGGCAAATGAAATTCCTTATCGTTGCCGTGGACTACTTCACGAAGTGGGTGGAGGCTGAACCATTAGCTACGATAACGAGCTCAAAGGCATTGGACTTCGTCTGGAAGAACATAGTGTGCCGATTTGGCATACCCCACATCCTCATCTCGGATAATGGGACTCAGTTCACCGACAAGACGTTCAAGAATTGGTGCCAAGAGCTGAACATTCAACAGCGGTTCACTTCGGTCTCCCATCCCCAAGCAAACGGACAAACGGAAGTAACGAACCGGATTCTGGTGAAAGGGTTAAAAGCTCGGTTAGAACAAGCCAAAGGACAATGGGTAGAAAATCTCCCTCAAGTCCTATGGTCCTACCGAACTACACCCAAAACCTCCAACGGTGAAACTCCGTATAGTCTGGTGTACGGCACTGAAGCCGTAATTCCAGTGGAGATCGGCGTACCCAGTCCCCGAACTCTAAGTTTCTCCTCAGAAATGAATGACGACGGACTGAGAGCAGAACTAGATCTCGCCGAAGAAAGAAGAGAATTGGCGTGCATAAAAGCAGCCAAGTATAAGGAGCAAGTAGCCCGGTATTATAACCAAAGGGTGAAAAAGCTTCAATTTCAAGTGGGAGATCTCGTCTTGAGAAACAACGAAGTAAGCCGAGCAGAAAAGCTGGGCAAACTCGAACCCACATGGGAGGGTCCATATCGGGTGTCAGAAGTCCTCGGCAAAGGGTCTTATAAATTGACTCACATGTCAGGAGAGCAAGTACCCCGAACATGGCACGTCTCCAACCTCAAGAAGTTCCACTTGTAAGAGACAAAAGTCCGGTCAGTCTGTCTTGTGTCTAGTTCGGTCATAGGGGTATATGTTTTTATTTGTTTGTTTCTTACTTGCACCTTTTACTTGTCGTTTTTTTAAAAAAAAAAGGTTTAAAGTTTTTTTCCTTCGTCTTTTTCATTTTTTCTCTATGTGTTTTGTCTCTATGTGCTTGTCGTCTCTTACAAATGGTACCAAGGTATATCGTTCTTTAAAGACTGATCCCCTTTTTAGATCGATTATTAAAGACTATTGTGAGTCCAAGCTTCTAAGGAGGATATAAGACCACAATTCAGCTTAACAAGCAGTCCGTCTGAAACGAACTGCAATAAGCCAACGATTGTGAGTCCAAGCTTCCAAGGAGGATACAAGACCGCAATTCAGCTTAACAAGCACTTCGTCTGAAACGAACTGCAATAAGGGAAAGTCCGATCCACGCGATAAACCTCGCCGAATTAGGACGACCAAGTTCGGTCAAAGAAGTTTACCTCATAAGACCGGGGACGACCATGTCTAGTCAAAGAGGTTTACTGCATAAGACCACTTCGGTTAACTGGGAAAGTCCGATCCACGCGATAAAACTCGCCGAATTAGGACAAGGGAAAGTTCGATCCCGGCGACAAAAATCGCCAAATTAGAACACAAACCAAGTCCGGTCAAAGATGTTTATTTCGTCAGACCAAAGACAAGTCCGGTCAAAGATGTTTATTTCATCAGACCAAGGACCAAGTCCGGTCAAAGAAGTTTACTTCATAAGACCGAGGACGAGTACGATGAAATTTTTTCGCTAAGCTGTAAATACAGTGTTAGAAGCGAAAACAAAATTTCATTTTTCAAATCTTGTTCGGCATACAACTCAGCTACCCTACAAAATGGCGTTACGCTATTACAAAGGACCATTCTACTGTCCAGGGTTGCTGAAGTTAAGCCACCTATCTGCAAAATCCTCTGGAAGCCGAGTTCGGTTGTTCCGAGCAGATGAAGAATAAGCAGGTCGACGAGATGCTATCCTCGACCCAACGCCTCTTCCCCGAGCCCGAGAAGTCCTAACACCTCGGCGATGAAGAGTCTCTGCAATAAGCATCTGCTGATCTTGCTCGCTCATAGTCACAACTCCTCGGCGAATTTCAGTCCGTCCCTGTCTTGACGATTCCGGTTGCTCCTGAGCCCGTTCTCGTCTTGACGTTTCCGGCTGTTCCTGAGTTCGTTGCTGACTTGGAGCAAGATTTTGAGCAAGGGAACCAGAGGTTTGATCTGGAGTGCGAGCATCTGTTGGCACGATATGCCGAAGGAATCTTTCTATGGAGGGGCGCCGAGAAAGAACAATGTTGTACCGAGAAGCCCAACACCGCAGTGATGTCACAACTTGTTGGCAAGCCGGGCTCTCCAGCACATTGTTCATACGGAGTACATGATATTCCTCCCACAGTTCGTCAACTCGACTCTGAACATCCGAGATGGTAACTCCCCCGCGCTCACGGATATAATCCTCATACGCAGTCCTCTCAGCAATGGCCGTATTCAGCTCGGCCTCCAGATCCTTCTTATCGGACTCTAAGTCCTTATTATCGGCCTCCAGCTTCACTAAACGAGCCAGAAGCTCGTCATTCTTCGTCTGATCGGCTATAGCTCTTTTCTCAGCTTCGTCTAAAGCCGAAGAGTACAGCCGTTTCCAGTGAAGTATCTCCATCTCCTTGAGTACAAAGCAGCTATATTAGTTCGGCAGCTGTACCGAGCAGATAGTAAAATACAACAGGAATAAAGGCGAGTACGAAAAGCTATACGAAGACAAGTGTAGAGAATTTTTCATTCACAAGGAAAATTTTTTACACTAGGAGGGCTTCAAGGCCATTTTACAAGGAAGAAACTAGACTAAGAGAAGGGAGACGAAATCATACTCCGTCAGCTTCGTCTACGGCTCCTTGGTCTGGTTCAGCTTCTTTCTCCTGAGCTACCTCAGCCTCGGCCTCGCATCCTGCCGGCCTCGCCTCCGCCTCCTGATCGGCCTCCTTCTCCGGATGCCCGGCCCGCTCGACTTCGGCCTCCAGCTCCAGCGGCTCGGCCTCACCCTCTCCGTGGTAAGTCGAAGCGGGTGAAACGGGTCCCACGGAGACAAAGATAGCCTCCAGGTTCTCGTCCCGATCAGCTCGACAACAACGGACTCGGTCTGCAGAAAGCAGGACCGAAGATGAAGCGAGCTCCTCAAGGAGCGGCAGATTCTGAAGCCGAGCCGCTATCTCTCGGCTGTACAGAGGCAGCACGACGTCGGCCCCCTGCTCGCCCTTATCGGCAATTAGCCTTACCAGACTACCGACAAAGGCCGAGAACTGGCTGCTCAAAAAGAGTTTCTCCGTGTAAACACGGAGAGCCTCCCCTTGGGCAACCACGGCAGCAGCATCCCTCCGTTTCGTCTGCTCCCGCTGGATGACGAGCTGGTTTTTGGCAAACTGAGCTTCATCCTGGGCCGAAATCCTAGCAGCTCTGGCCTTCTCAAAGTTAGCCTCAGCCTGTTCGGCCCGATGACAAGCAGCCGCCAACTTCCTCTGCATCTCAGCATAGTCATTGGACGCTTTGGAGAGTTCGACGGCGACGAGCTTGGAGAGCATATCGTTCCTCTGAAAATGAATAAAGAAAAAAGTCAACAAAGGGACCACAAAAAATACAGGAAAAAAGCAAGGCCAGAAAATCAAGAAGAGAATTCACCTCGGCGAAGTCCGTGGGCCATAAAAACGGCTCACAGATATGTTCCGAAGGAGGCGCCAAGACCACGTCTTTCTCTGGCGCTCTCGGGGGCTTCTGGGCCTTCCCCCTCCCCTTTGCCGAAGTTGACTCCGGCTTCTTCGGATCCGAAGAGGTTTTTTGCCTTTTCGGAGTCCTCTCGGCATCAGACGCCGAGCTGGTGGTTTTCGGCCTCTCCGGCTCCTTGGACTCCGAAGATTTTCGGGTAGCCTTGTTCAGCATGTACACTGCCAAAAAGCAAGAAAGCAAGGTTAGTTTTCTTCGTTAAAGCAGTAGAACATAAAGGTAGAGAGAAATCCTCACCCTCGGCCTCTTCGTCCGAAGACGAGATGTCGAACACGACGTCGCCCTTGACGAGCTCAGACTCCGTGTATTGTTTCCTAACTATGGGAATCTTGTTGAGCTCGCCATCGAGCTCGGCCAATGGTTCTAACCGAGGATGAGGAATCACGGACTTCGGCCCTCTCCAGGGGAAGCCCGGAGCCGCTGTCCTATTATAAAAAAAGAAGCGGTTTTGCCATTTCGGCCACTTGGTTTTGCAGAATGCCCTAAAAGGCTGTAAGGGGATCAAGTAAAACCAAGATCCCTTCCTTTTAAATTGGAAAAAATTAAGGATTGCCCGCAGAGACAGATCCTTATCTAGCCTACGGAGTTCGGCAGCAAAAGCCGACAAGTGCCTCCAAGAATTCGGAGTCACCTGACCTAAAGGGAGTTGAAAAAAATCAAGAAGCTCTACAAAAGGTGGGGGAAGAGGGAAACGAAGCCCGCATTCTAAGCAGGCTTCGTAAACGGTGGCATAACCCTCCGGCGGGTCGTTAGCCCTATGATCATCGTCGGGAACCACCGCCTTCCCCCCGGGAAGAAGATATTTTTCGTGTAGAGATATCACGGTGTCCTTACTCAAGACGCTGTGAAAGTATTCTACAGTCTTCTCTCCGGACTCTTTCCGGCTAGAAGACCCCTTGCCCCCTTTCCTACCGCTACCTAACTCGGAAGAAGAAGAAGAAGACATGGTTCTTACTCTTTGCAAAATCTGAAGAAATTCTGAAGAAATTCTTGAAAGCGGAAGGAAATTTTTACGCAAAGGAGATAGAGTTCAGAAGAAGCAGTCGCAAAAGTGCTTCAATGATGAAGAAGGGAGGTATTTATCAGATTCGGCGAAGATTTCAAAATCGTCGCACCGTTTCGAATCCCACCTTTTCAGGATTCAACGGCCGGATTTTACTGTCGCATTTAATGCAGTCACATGCAAGGCACGTCCCCTGACATCAGCCTCCCCCTTGCCTTTATCCAGAATGCCGAAGTGACTCACTTCGCCGAAGTGATTCACTTCGCCCTTCGGGGGGGGTAGTGATGGGGTGCGTACTAAACAAGCCCAACAGCAATGACGGCCCATCAGCCCAAAGCCCAAGGAAGAGTATGAGTTCGGCATTACCAAAGAGTTCGGCCTCAGCCTACAGCTCGGTAAAAGCCAACCAATCAAGCTCTGCTCTCAGGTCGGCATCAAGCTCTACTCTCAGATCGGCAACCAAAGCAGTTCGGTCTCAGTAAGAGTTCGGCCTCAGCCTACAGCTCGGTAAAAGCTCAGGTCGGCATCAAGCTCTACTCTCAGATCGGCAACCAAAGCAGTTCGGTCTCAGCATTCGACCGAACAAGGAGTTATTGGACCCATACTGGATTTCCACAACTTCCAACACACCCACTACCACGTGGTGTCAACTCAGGCCACGATCGTAGGCCATGACCTACACTACATCCACGATCTTAGGCCATGACCTACACGACATCCACGACTTAGTGGTGATGCAAGCCACGATCTTAGTTCAATGTATAAATAGAACTTAGATCAGATAGAAAAAGGTTAAGCTCTATAGAGATAAAATACCATATAGCAAGTCTGTGTTGTAAGCTGTAATCCCAGATCAAGCAATACAATCTTGCCCTCCCTTCTTCCCGTGGACGTAGATTTACTTCAGTAAATCGAACCACGTAAATTCTTTGTGTCTGCATATTCATTCTCTACCAGCATTTACTAACATCAAGAATTCGCGGATCCATCAACGATCATCACCATACCCAAACTCTTCCGAATCCACCCAAACACACCTCTCATTCAAGAAAACCGTCTTCCCTCGTAGCCTCTCAACCTTAATCCAATCGAGCCTGACCAAATCGAGTTGAAAAACCTCAACATGGTCCACAACCGCAAGAGATTCCCGATGAATCAAGAAAACCAACAAGACCTCTCCATTCATCTCAAACAAATACTCCGTAAAGAACCTCCACCTCGATCTTGGGACAGCCCTGCTCGGTCCTAGGGCCGTGATCACAAGGCGCGTATCGACCACCTGCATAACCGCAACATATATATGTACACAAGTAAAAAGACACAATTGAAGCCCTACCAATATTTTTTCCTATGTCCGTCCCTATATATAACGAGACATTTAATATTAAGTAAAATAAATGTAATTGTAAAATGAATAAAATAGATGAAGTGAAATAAATATCCGTATCACCTGCATCACCGCAATCGTTCCCTGCAAGCTCATCGTGTAGAAATTGTGGTGAAAGCTAACTATGCTCACGAATTCCATCTTTTTCTTCTTGTTCGAATCGAACGGGTCGGGCGTATTGCACTCGTACCAGACGGAAACGTCCGTATCCCGGTACACATCGTGGAGGACGGAGCGTGAGACCATGTGGATCACCGTGAGGCCCGAAGTCGGCCCGTTCGGGCCGACAACGCAAACCAGGTACAAAACCGGGCCGAGGGGATTATAAGGATTGACGGTTCGGGTTGGGGCTGTTGGGGCGTAGGCGAGGACGCGCCAATGCAAGTCTTTGGGCATTTTCGCGGCAACTTCGACGAGGGTGGTGGAGTCGTGGAGGTAGCGGTAGCGCGGTGGTGGCGGACTAGGGTTGCGAGGGTTTTGGATTGGAGCGGCGGCGGCGACGTGGCGGAGTTGGGGCGGTTGGTTGTGATGGGCGTCGCATCGTGTTGATGTTGGTGGTGGTAGCCGTGATTTGGTGACGGCGGGAGCGGAGCTGCGGTTGGTGCGCCACGGATTGTGTGCGCCGGTGATGTTAGTTGAGAGAAACTCCGTCCAAGGACACTGTTGTTGAGAGCGATACGGCAGCGGCTGCTGTGTGTTAGTGATGGATGATTTCTTGGGCTTGTGTTTTTTGGATGGCATTGTTGGAAGTAAGGTTTGTGGTATGAGAATATGGTGATGAAAGGGGATGTATCATGTATGTATATTGGTAGGTGGCCCTTGGTACCCAACCTTGATCAATTATTCATTTTATGAAATGTAAATTGTTTAGTTTGAAGAGATTTTAAAAAAAAACTATTTTGGTGCATACATAATTAGTATGGATAGAGTTGACATCAGTGGAAATATTATACTAAGAAAAAAGAAAGGATGGAGCTTGGGGAGCAAGCACTTATAATTGTTTTTACTTTTTAGAGACCACAATGAATTAAATATGGCCAATTTTTATTATTAGTTCATTATTATTCACTCATTCAACATTCGCCACTAATCCTTCGTCATACACTAAAATAAATGAAATTGTTATGATTAAATTGATATTTTTCCTCGATAAAATTAATAATAGTCAGGATTCAAATTGTGTTACATCGTCAAAGAGTAAGTATGTGAATTAAATACTAATGCTTTGTAAAGTTGTAGGAGTATTAATAGTATAGGTACTTGTCCTCCATTTTTTTAATACAGTCCATTAACTCAACTCTCCAAAATAATGATATGCAATTTTTAAAAACTCTAGTCTATAATGAAAAAACAACATTATATAATAGACTGTTCTTGAGTTCCAAGGAAACATACCTACTCCATTTATTTAGAAACCACATCACCACCAGGCACCACATTCACCTATTCATTGATCTCACCAACAATGGCAGCCAAAAAGTCCAAATCCAAGAAATCATCCATCACGAAAAAAACTCCTCCTCCGCCATGTAGACAACATGAGTGGCCGTTGTCCGTCCTCCCCCCGACTAATGGCCCCGGCCATCCCCGAGCATTCTGGCAATGGTCCGGGGTCATCAAACGCATCTCCGCTCCCGCCACCACCAAATCATGGCTACCACCACCACCAACAACACGATGCGACGCCCGTCATAATCAACCGCCCCAGCTCCGCCACATCGCCAACGGTCCATGCCATAACAACCCTACTCCTCATCCACGATATCGCTACCTCCACGATTCCACCTCCATCGTCAAAGCCGCCTCGATCATCCCAGAAACTTCGTATTGGTGCGTTCTCAGACACGCCCCGATGGCCCCTGAGCCCCACACCGATATCCTCGGCCCCAACCTGCGACTGTGGTTCATTGACCCCCCAAACTGTCCTAGATCGGGCCTCATGGTGAGGTACTGTTACAGACTTAATGTCTGATAGATTCCATCCTAAAACCAATTGGTGATAGAAGAAGAGACCTATAAGATTTATATAGCACTCCACTTTCATTTTTTTTATTTTTTTTAGCACAAGTGGGATAGTTATATTAAGTATATTTTTTGTTTCAATTTCCAACAAATTAATGTCCCACATTTGACTAATCTTTAGGATGAGTTCTCATGTTTGGTCTGTAACAGGTACGAAGCCTCAAGCAACACCGACCGTGACTACGTGTTATGGAATAAAGCCGCTGAGGTCTGGCACGAGTGTGTGACGCCCGACCCGTTCGACCCGAAGAAGAATCCGATGGAATTCACGAGCATGATTAGGCTTCAAGGCACCTACTACGTGATGACCCTGCAGGGAGCGCTTGCGGTGATGCGGGTGGCCAACACGCGCCTCGCGATCACGACGGTGGCGGCAGGCAGAGGCGTTCCGAGATCGAAATGTAGGTTTTTTAAGGAGTATTTGTGTGAGATGAAAGGGGAGATCTTGTTGGTTTTCTTGATTCACAGGGAATCTCTTGCGATTGTGGATGATGTTGAGATTTTGAGACTCGATTTGGTGAGGATGGATTGGGTTAAGGTTGAGAGGCTGCCGGGGAAGACGATGTTCTTGAAGGAGGAGTGTATTGGTGTAGATTCCGAAGAGTTTGGGTGCAGGGATGATCGTGTTTATTTCACGGAGGGAACGGAGAAGATGTGGAAGGTGTTTAATATGAAAACTTGTTCCATTTCATCTGTTCCAATCGGTTGGAGTTGGATACCCAAATGTTATTGTTATTAATTCATGTCTTACTTGTATTCAGTTACGTATGAAGTCCAGCCCAACTATACAATTAATTAGAATTTATAGTAGTTATTTATATTTTTGTTTTCTATTTTTGAATTAAAATTAATTAATACTTCCTACGTCACAGAAACTTTGTCACATTTTCCCATTTGCGCCCGTCCCACAAAATTTGTCACCTTTCACATTTTACTATTTTTTGGAGTGGACTTCATATTCCACTAATTCATTCATATTCACATTTTATTACAAAATTAATATATAAAAGTAGGATTTACAAAATTACATTTTTTAAAAATCCATGCCTGGTTAAAGTGTGACATAATTTATGGGACGGGGGAGGAGGGGGTGGGTATGATTAATTAGTCCAAAGTTAGAGTATACTCTCTTGTCCTACTATCATCTATCCCTTTTTGATCTGACACAAGTTTCAAAAAGAAAAATGGGTGAAAACAGTTAGTGGAATAGTTGGAATGTAGTATGTCATATCATTATAGCTTTGTGCTAATAAAATTTGAGTAAGGTAAGTTAGTGAAATGTAAGATTCATTCATAATCAAAGATAGTAAAAATAAAATAAGACAATTAATAAGTGATATTCCAAGATGAAAAAATTAAGGCATATAATTGGGGACAAAGAGAGTACTATTATTTTTTAATTTGAGTTTTACTGATATCCAATTAGAATGCATTAGATTATACTCACTTTGTCCACCATTAATAGGCTCCGCTTGACTCGGCTCGTAAGTGAGTGAAAACGGTTTATCAAAGGCGAGTTCTACTTTTCATCACCATATATAAGCATCACTCTCGTTTTGTCTATATTAGTGTTGTTTATTTGTTTTATACATTTTTTATAATTCTAATATCTTAGATTATTATTATTGATCCATTTATTTTATAATTATAAAAATGTTAAATCTCTTTTCTTCTTTAGTTTATTTATATGGTGTAATAGAGAAAATAAATAAATCAGCTTAGGATTAATTGTTAGTATTATATAATTGTATAATTAATAGCATCGATAATAATTTCTGAGTATTAGAACATGAAATAAGTATACAAAATAGAACATGAAGATATTAATATATGACATAAACGAGAGTGATACTCAGCAATATCGCGTAACATTTCTTATTAACAGATCAATCATCGACTAGAGCATATTGATAGCTAACTCCATCCTGATGAAACATGTGAAATACAACAACTTCTCATATCAAACACCTTCCAATTCTTCTCCAATCCCTCAGTAAAATACACACGATCATCACCACACCCAAACTCTTCCGAATCCACCCAAATACACCTCTCCTTCAAGAACAACGTCTTCCCCCTTAGTCTCTCAACCTTAACCCAATCCGTCCTCACCAAATCAAGCCTCAAAACCTCAACACCATCCACAACCGCAAGAGACTCCCGATGAATCAAGAAAGCCAAGAAGATCTCCCCGTCCATCGCGAACAAATATTCCTTAAAAAATCTACAACCCGAGGAAGGAACCGCCCTGGTCGAGCCTAGGCCCGTGATCGTGAGGCGCATGTCAACGTCGTCCACCTGCATCACCGCGACCGCTCCCTGCAGGCTCATCGCGCAGTAGCTGCCTCGGAAGCTAACCATGCTCGTGAACTCCATCGACTTTTTTTCACTCTTCTTGGCAGAGAAAGGGTCGAGCGTGTAGCACACGTGCCACACCGAAACGCTAGTGTAGTGATGCACGTCTTTGCGGATGGCGTGTGAGAATGTGTAGTATACTTTGAGGGCCGGGCTTGGCCCGTCCAGGTGGGTGATGTAGTTTGAGTGCAATAGCGGGCTGAGGGGATTGGGGGGATTGGATAATGTACGGGCCTTCGGTGTTGTGAGAATGCGCCAGTGTGAGGCCTTGGGCATTTTTGAGGCGGCTTCGACGATGGTGGTGGAGTCTGGGAGGTAGTGATAGTGTGAAAGCGGGGTAGGGTTTTGGGTGGGACCGGTGGCGATGTGGCGGAGTTGGGGTGGTTGGTTTTGATTGGCGACGCATCGCGTTGTTGTTGTTGTTGGTAGCCATGATTTGGTGACGGCGAGAGCGCTGCGGTTGCTGTTGTTGTTGGTAAACAGCTTGTTTATTGCGGCTGAATGGTCGGAAGGATTAGTCGGTGGAAGCTCGGTGAAAGGCCATCGTCGTCGGAGGTGATATAGCGGCGGTTTAGTGATGGATGATTTCTTGGCCTTGTGTTTTTTGGATGCCATTGTTGGAGTGGCTGATTGAAAGCAAAGTTTGGGTATGAGAATGTGGTGATGGTATGGCTTGTATAAATAAATGCTATAGGTAGGTGGCCTTGTTAACCAAGTTTAATCAATCACTTATAAAATGTTGCTTGTTTGTTATGGAGAGAGAGTGATTTGATTATTTTGGTGCAAATTTATAAAGTAAAGTATGGAGAGAGTTGACTAATTAGTGAAATATTATAAAGAAAAAGAATTGAAGGATGGTGCTTGGAAGTACACATAATGTATTTTAAAGGCCACAATGAATGAATTAAATAGTATTCCATCCGTCCGCCATTTAAAGAGCCCTTTTGACTCGGCACGAGTGTTAAGAAATTGTTTAACTATATAAAGAAAAGTAAAGAAAGAAAATGAGTGGAACGTGGGACCCATTTAAAGTATTAGTTTTATGTTGGATTGTGAGCGTAAAAAATTAGTGGAATATGAAGTCCATATAGTAAAAGTGAAATAAAATAAATGGTTCTATAAATCGTGGACATACCAAAATAACAAAATAGATCTTTAAAGCGTTAGACAAAGGGAGTATGATCAATATAATTATTTTTGTAATTTCAACTTACTTCACATCCACATCTGAGATGGCTCAAAAATAGACAACATTCACCTTTTGATTACTACGATGAATTAAATACAACTTTTTACAAGAATATTTGGTATGCATACTTGTCCTCAATTCTTTTTTAATAGTTCCCTTTACTCAACTCACTCCATATAAAATAAGCAAGCAACATTTTATAAATGAATGATCAAGCTTGAGTACCAAGGAAACATACCTATTAATTTAGAAATCCTATCACCACATTCACATAACACCAACAATTGCATCCAAAAAATCCATCACTAACAAAGCGCCACTGTCACCACCAGCCCCACCCAAAACCCTACTCCGCACCTACACTATCTGTCACGACCGCCCTTTAAGGTTAATAAATACGGGTGGTCACGACTTAAAGAAACGATGCAAAAGACTAGGGTTGCATTAAAGAGAGTTTGACCAACAATCAGTGACAGACCTAAAGAGGGTCATGGGGGACCCATGGAACCCCAGTCATTTTCTAAATGACTACTCCATATATTATCTATGTTAATAGTAATGCTAAATAATTCAATAGCCCGGTTGGCTTTTTCCCAGCCCTGGCAAGTGATTGCCCAGAGATCGATTCCCATCAAAACCAACCCCCTGATTTAAGGGTTTAGTCTTTTTTACTGATTCTTCCTACCATCTTTATTTTCTCTTATTTTTCTTATTTACTTTTGCTTATGTTTCTTATTTACGGTTAGGCTTGAGTTTGATACTTATAAAAATTATACTTTAATATATGCCTTTTAGAATGTTATTCCCACTATAAGAGCAATTACTAAATTTTTTCTTACATTTTACATTGATTCTCTATTTTTTATTTTATGTGTTCTCATTTATAATATCACTTTTTTGTTCTACGTTTTTATATAGCTATAATTAGAATTCAATTCAAGTCTTTACTTACAATAATTTATGTTTTATTTTATATATTCTTTAAAACTTAATTTTTTGACAAAGTTATTTTTTTTACGTTGGCTATTTAGACAAAGGGAAGTATCAGCTGAATGAGCCATGGTTTGCGGACCTGGCAAACTACTTGGTTACAAGAGAGCTACCAAGTACACCAGAGATTTCTCGGGCCCAGAGGATGAAAATTAGGAGTGAGGTCAAGTACTATTTTTGGGATGATCCTTATCTTTGGAGGATGGGTTCAGACCAGGTGATTAGAAGCTGTATTCCGGAATGGGAACAGAGGGACGTGCTGGAGCATTGGCATGCGGTGAGCATTTTGGCCCAAGAAAAACTACTCGGAAGGTTTTAGATAGCGGATTTTACTGGTCGTCATTGAACAAGGACACTTATGAGTTCTGCCAGAATTGTGGCCGCTGCCAGCAGACTGAGGGAATCTCTACTCGTGATGAGATGCCCCAGGCCCCATTAATCATCTGTGAAGTGTTCGATGTCTGGGGGATGGACTTCATGGGTCCATTCCCATCTTTCTATGAAAATTCTTACGTACTGGTAGCAGTAGATTATGTATCGAAGTGGATAGAGGCGAAGGTGACCGCCACATGTGAAGCAAAGGAGGTCACGAAGTTCCTTAAGGCTAATATTTTCAGCCGATATGGAGTGCCGAGGGCAGTCATTTCAGACCAGAGAACGCATCTCTGTAACCGAACCATGGAGGCCCTTATGAAAAAAATACGGAGTACGACTTTCTACTCCGTATCACCCACAAAGCAACAGGCATGTAGAAATTTCCAACCGGGATATCAAAGGAATTATAGAAAAACAGTCAACCCGTCAATGAAAAATTGGAGCAGACGGTTGGATGATGCACTCTGGGCCTACCGGACTGCGTTTAAAACTTCCACTGGAATGTCGCCTTACAGGCTCGTGTTTGGCAAGATGTGCCATTTTCCGGTCGGTGTAGAATATAGGGTGTACTGGGCAGTCAGAGAGATAAATATGAAGCCCCAGGCCTATTAGGAGGAGATGAAGCTCCAACTGCAAGAGCTGGAGGAATTGAGGCTTGAGTCATACGATGCCGCGATGTGGTACAAGGAAAAAACCAAGTTTTGGCACGACAAAAACCTCTGGGTCAAGGAGTTGTAGGTTGGTCAGAAAGTGCTCTGTTTCCAATCACGGTTGAAGCTGATGCCCGAAAAGTTGAAGTCTAAGTGCATCGGACCCTACACGATCATTGGCCTCAAAGCAAACGGAGTTGTGGAAATTCAGGGAAGCGCTTCTAACTCTATCCATTTCCTTGTTAATGGTCACAAAGTTAAGGTGTTTAGGGATTGTTCAGAGATGTGTGTGGTGGAAGAAATTCCACTACGCATGCTCCCCACTATCGCCTAACGAGTCAGATTGTTTAGGTATTTTTCGAGAATTCTTGGGTCAGGTAGATAAGCATAAAGTTTTTAATCTGTGGACTGAACCAAGGTCTTCCTAAGAATGCTTAAACACTTTTTGTTAATATGTGAATATGTGAATATGTTTCTTGAATCCGAAAAAAGGCCAAATAAAGAAAAAAATTCCAATTTCCAGAAATATTTTTGAAACACCAAGCTATCCCGGGAAACCAATTGTTATTTAAATTCCAAAAATATTTTAGTCTAAATTTTCGTAAGTGTTGTTTTGTGAGAGGAAACTTGAAAACAGCAGTTATGTGAGTGGGAGAAATTTTCCTATTACCATCACCAATTCGACTACCGTCAGCTGCAATTCGCCCACCACCCATCGCAGTCCATATATCAGCCACCACACCACCACCCATCGCAGCCCATATACCAGCCGGACGGGCACAAACAACGTCACCCCTACCACGCCCGACAGTCCACTAGCTGGGACCCACCATGGATGCCCCAGACCGCCACATATCAACAACCGCCATCCTATGAGCCAGATATGTACTCGCCACCACCGCCCGGACGCCGTCCTACTTGCTGGGACCCACCTGCCTACTAGGAGACACCGGGACAACGTCCCTTCCACGAGGTCTCGGCATACGATCATCCGCTGCCCCCCAACCATAACTCAGGATGGAATCAGCCCACGCCGCAACCACCTTGTCCAGCCACCACCACGGCACATCCGACTCTCGCACAACTTCAACAATTATTGGAAGCGTGCTACAGGATGGAGTCTCGCCTTGTTGCAGCCGACCGACGCATCGACAACATGCTTCCTCCCGAGCTGCCTGGACCTGCGCAGCCCTACGGCTCCCAAATTTTCGGGTTTGGGGACCTTGTTCAGCACCTTCCTCCATCAGGAAATAGCAAGGCTTCGCCGGGGCCGTCGGGTTTAGTCTCCTACGACTCATTGGCTCCGCCGCAGCACTCGAGTACAACACCACCACCCTTTGCGCTGCTTCCCGATACCACCTTTGAGCTGCCGCCAGAACTTCTTCCTTGGCAAGCGGAATATCGCTCGTTGGCTTATGCTTTGTCCAAGACTTCAGTTGGGGATGTTTTGGAGTGTAATAAGAAAGAGATTTTGATTCTTGACTGTGATCGATTCGAGGAAGGATTTGATGATCTTCGGAGAAGATTCTACATTCTTATTCTCATTTTTGTGGCGTTGAAAAGGTTGATATTTATGGGAATTTGGAAGCACAGGAAGATGATGTTGCGAGAGAATTAAAATCTGTAGAGGAAGAGAAGTCAATTTTGATTATAAAAGATAAATATGTGCATATGTGTGCTGAAGAAGATGAAGCTTCGCCTGATCATGGAGTTTTGACTCCCCTAAAGAATTGGCTCAAGCTACTACTTGGAAAGGACATTATGATTTTGGCTAAGCCGGATGAGGAGACCAAAAGCAACCAGAAAGTTGCTCAAGAATTCGTTAACAAATGGAGCCATCTAATTTTCAACAAGAGTCCTCCCTCGGTGTATTTTTATGGGAATAATGAACGGAGATCTTCAACTATTCGGTATGCGTTTGATCCAGGAGGAGATATCTTGCCAAGTTGTTGTTTTCAACTCTCTTCGTTGTGTCGTGGTTTCCACCTTGAGGACAAGGTGGATTTCAACCGTGGGGGAGTTGATAAGAGCATATCTTCAATAATATCCACATATCTTTATTAATTAGTTAGTTATTGATTTACCATATCTTTTCATATTTATTAGGATTATTTTCTTGTTCCTTAAGTTAGGGTATCCACTATTATAAATAGTGGATATTGTTATTCATTTTGATCATTCAGGAAATAAAATTTTTCTCCTACTCTCTTTCGTTTCAAACGTGCAAAACGCACGAAACCCTAATTTTGACACCGGATTGGTCGACGGAGCTCCCGCGACGTTCGACGCGAAATCTATCATTGAGGAACTTCTTCCTTAACATCGTCCCTCTCCCTTTTCGTTTTATTTTTATTTCCTTAATTTCTTTTGCCTTTCTTCTTTCTAAAATTTCCTAAAATAACTTCCCTCACCTTATTAAAACTTCTCCCTCACAATTATTTTCTCTCACAACTCACGCATTTAATTTTCGAAAACCCTAACCTCACCATTCCAAACTTTCTTTGTGTCAGTTTCCGACGGAACCGCCACCAACCACCGTGGGTTTCCGATCATGAAGTCATGAAGAATCAGCCACCCAAACATAGCTCTAGAAGGAAAAACTCCCAACCCACAAAAGCGAAAACTGGTGAAACCTCGGCGAAGCACCGACAAACCCACCAGCAAGGAAGTCACCGACAAACCCTCAACCAGACGCAGTGGCGACTTCTTCATCCCAGATCATAATTCCCAACCCAACTGCAGTACGGTCAGAACCAACGTCGGTGATTACAATCGCCGTCGCCACCACAGAGCTGATTGAGGAGCCCGATCCGGAACAAATCATGCATGAGTTCTTACAAAAGTTTGGCCGTGGAGCAAAGGCAAGTGCAATCTACGCTCGCTTGGCGGAGCTATGTAAAGAAGAGGAAGCCACCCTGACACGCTTGAAATTCCACCCCGACAGTCTACTTTTCAAGAAACACCCACAGCCCAAGCCCTATCTTCCCACAAAGAAAACCCCCAAAACTTAACCGACACCCTAGCCCCTGTTACAAAACCCCCTTCCACGGAAATCCATGCCGAAATCCAGACCATTACATCTACCCCTGCCCCTGTTCAGCCACATGCAGAGGAGGCAGGTAGCCCCCACAAGAAAAAAATGGAAGAGGCAGAAGGGGATGATAAGAAGGAGGAGAAGGGAAGTCAAGGTACTGAAGGAGGGGAGAATGAAGAAAGTGTGTCTGAGGGGGAGGGTGAGGCGTGAGTGGAGGATGAAAAAACAGAGGGTAGCGAGGGTAATGAGGGATAAGATGCTGAAGGTACTGGGGAGGGTAGAGAGAGAGGAGGTTGATGAAGAGGATGTTGCTGGTAGTGAAAGGGAAAATGTAGAGTCTGGACAGGATAGTGGGGAGGTTGTTGAGGGAGAAATCCCTACTGATGTTGAGGGAGAAATCCCGGTGGATATGCGTACAGTTGAGAATAAGGAAGAGATCGTCGGTGAGGACGATGGTGAGAATGTTGAGAACGAGGAACCTGTTGATGAGAGTGTGAAGGAACCCGAAAGCGAAGGGTTGAAGGAGATTGTGGATTTGGAGGATGGACCGGATGGTGAGGAAAGAGAACGACGAGGACGAACACCCGCCGGAGCAGGCAGGTGGATGAATTAGTGGCGGCTACAAGGCCAAGGAAGTTGCAGTTCGGCACCTCGGAGACGAGGTATCAACAGGGGAGGACATCCCTGAGGCCCAGGAGACTCCAGAGAAAGAAGATGAGGTCTCTGCTGAGGCTGTGGAGAAGCGCTTTACTGCTGAGCATAAGTGCAAAGGAAAGCAAGAGGCTAAGCCACTGACTAAGAAGCACCGGCAAGCTTCCTCCACCGTGGAGATTAATGAACCTACCCCACAGCCCATCCGTGTGCCGTTTTCCAAGCATTTAGAGGGTCCCAATGAGGACAGCAAGGAAGAAGCGGATGCTAACCCACCTGAGGAGTCCATCTACAAGATGACAGAAGTGCTGGTGACAAGGAAGCTATTAGAGGTTATGGCCCATTTCGATGATCCCAAGAAGGCTCTAACATACGAGGAGCGAGGGGCGAAAGAGAAATTGGCCAAGTCAGGAAAGTGCTACCACCCCGAGTCGTTCTAGGAGATTGAGTCAGAGGAGGAATTCCTCTCCTATATCAGCGCCATCAGGTTCGAATGGTTGCTGGGCCATAGCACAACGGAGGTGCCGATTGCTTTGGACAAGGAGTTCTTCACGTCATACAAGTTTAAGTCCACCATGGACCCAGACGTCGACTCAATCACCTTTCACCTTTTTAATGAGGAGATAACAATGAGCATCCGGGAATGGTCGTTGCGAATGGAGTTGTTTACCCTGGAGGAGGATGAAGAATGTATCAGGAATAAGGGGGCAATCGGACCCCTGAGGAAAACCCCTGGTTATGACACTCAAAAGGCTTGGGAAGTCATCACCCACAAGCGTTGTGGGAACTTCAAGACAGGCATCTCAAAGGGAGTCCACATCACCAAGCTTGGGTCAGGTAAGCTCCACCATCACTACACCAGAACTCTACTTCACATGGTGTATGCTGAAAGGTGTGAAGGTCCACCTCGGATACTGGCTGGCCCAAGCTTGCCACTTGATGACTACCCACACATCTCGCCACCTCTACACTTGTCACCTTCTTGGTGCCTACCTCCAGAGGAATGTAATTATGAAGATAGCGAAATCGGTGCCTCTCTTAGAATGTGCGATCCTCCAGAGCAGTTCAACCTCGAGTATTTCTTCAACGAGGGTCTTCTGCACATGGTGGATGGAGAGGTCTTCTTTTATGAAGTAGGGAAGACCGAGGTGACTGTGACAATAAAAGGTGTTGGAGTGACAAATACTGCGATGGTGGAATGGCGAAAGAAGATGGGGGTATTAGGAATGAGATCGGAAAAATCAGGAGCAGAATGGGCATGATAACATCTACCGTACTGGGACTGAAGGAATCGCTAAAGGTGCATACAGAGAAGATGACTGAGGCCATTACCCTGATGATGCTGATGGTTGCCTTAGTCGAATAGAGGAATTCGCAGCCCAGCAGTTTATTCCTCCTGGGTCCAGTGGAGAGATCAGACCCTCAGCCCCAGAAAAAACCCTCCAGTAAGTAAGCGCCAGTTAATCCTACTGCTACCCCATGTAAGAAGAGGAAGGAGATGACCACCAAGCCGACAACGATCATGTCAGTGAAGAAAACCATACCAAAGCCAGTGATGGATGAAGCAGAGGAATCTACACCATCAGTTACAAGTAAAGTGGGTATAAAAAGTTAGTGGAATGCGAGGTCTACTTTTATGTATTGATTTTATAATAAAATGTGAAGGGAATGCGTTAGTGGAATGTAGGGTCCACCTACCAAATATAATAAAAGTGAATTGAGACATTTATTGGCGGACGGACGAAAAAAAATGGGTCATTTATAGCGGATGGAAGGAGTATTATTCAACCCAATGTAGACTTCTCGTTCTTTTATTTCAGCTACCACCAACCCCATAAACTTCTCGTTCTTCTCATGTCAAGTAACCTAGGAAGTTGCGAGTCACGACTAATACAAATAGTTCTCATTCGTACCGAGGTGTCAAATTAATGTAAGAAAACATCTAAATATTTTGATCGTGTAAATCAATTACGTCAATAATATCTTGTGGTTTAGAATAAAAAGTACCTAAAACAAAACCAACAAGGCTCACGCTGCAAATCAGATGTTCATACCCCGAATTAAGGCATCAACTATTAGAAATGGACCACTCACCCATTAAAAGGCCATATAAGATGGAGGGTTATCAATACTTATATAGATGAGCTAAGATCATCATCAAGTCAATGTGAGACAAGATTTATGAGTTTTTACATCAACTAGCTAGCATCTTGATTGCCAACTCCATCCGGACGAAACGGGTGAAATGCAGCAAGTTTTCATATTAGAGACCTTCCACCTCTCCTCCGATCCCTCGGTGAAATACACACGATTATCTCCGCACCCGAATTCCTCTGAATCCACCCAAAGGCACCTTCTATTTAAGAACACCGTCTTCCCTCGCAACATCTCGACCCTAACCCAATCGAACCTAGTCGAACCGAGTTTCCAACCCTCAACATGATCCACAACCGCAAGAGATTCCCGGTGAATCAAGAAAACCAACATGATCTCCCCATTCATCTCGAACAAATATTCCTTGAAGAACCTCCAACTCGATCTGGGAACGGCTCTGGTCGCCGCCACCGCGGTGATTGTGAGGCTCGTGTCGACCACCTGCATCATTGCAAGCGCTCCCTGCACACTCATTGCGTAGTAACTGCCTTGAAACTTAACCGTGCTCGTGAATTCCATCGACTTCTTCTTCTTCCACTTTGTATCGAATGGGTCGGGTGCATTGCACTCGTACCTGTTTGAAAACACGCCAGCTGGACTGGTGGCGATGTGGCGGAGTTGGGGCGGGTGGTTGTGATGGGCGTCGCATCGCGTTTTCGTTGGTGGTGGTAGCCATGATTTGGTGACGGCATGTGCCGAGGTGAAGGTGTTGAGCCACAGCTTGAGTGCGGCGGAGATGTGGTAGGAAGGATTGGTCAGGGGAAGCTCGGTCCAGCTCCAGAGCCATTGGTTTCGAATGCGATATGGCAGTCGCAGTCGCGGTGGAGGCAGCGGCTGCGGTGGCGTTTTAGTGATGGATGATTTCTTGGCCTTCTGTTTCTTGGATGCCATTGTTGGTGTGGTTGATTGAAACCAAAGTTTTGGGTATGAGAATGTGGTGATGGTATGGTTTGTATGAATAGATATATATATATAGGTAGGTGGCCTTGTGACCCAAGTTTAATCAATGACTTATAAAATGTTACTACTTGTTTACTTTGGAGAGAATGATTTTATTATTTTGGTACAAACATATTTAGTATGGAGAGAGTTGACTAATTAGTGAAATATTATAAAGAAAAAAAATGAAAGATGGTGCTTGGAGGACAAGTATGCATAATCTATACTCTATAATAATAATCTATAAACCTATAGAGTGGTAGTTGTGAAGCTTTGCCAGAAATTCTAATTATATCCTTTTAGACGGGAAATGAAGAGTTGCTGTGTAATTAATTTCTTTTATAAATGTTGTAAATGTTCAGCTTTGTGCGTTTTGTTTGTATGGATACTGAGTGTGTGTTGTAGGGTGTAGCCTATTTGTGTTAGGCATGGGCTTTATAAAAACAATACACCCTACGTCAGCGAATAGGAGTTCCGTTTTTCGATTTTAGTCCGTCCGTAAATAGGAGTTACGGTTCACTTTTACTATAAATGGTAATAGGGTCCTACCTTCCATTAACTTACTTCATTTACATTTCATTTAAAACTAATACATACAAGTTGGACACTTATTCCACTAACTTTTTTCGCTCACTTTTCTTAACATTTCTTAAAACATGTGCCGTCAACAAATGAGACTCCTAATAACGGACGGAGGTAGTACCATTATTCTATTGCAAAACATAAGTTTGTCAATGTAAAATTATGCAACTCAAATTATTCTATTATACTATGATTGTGTTGAAATTATTAATAAATTAAATTAAATTTATTACTAGAAATTTCAAATTGTGCTAGTTATCATCCAAACCCTAATCCAAATTCTATAGATACACAACTTTTACAATAGTAGTAGTAGTAATATTAGTACACGTACTTATCCTCCATTTTATTTTAATGTTCCAAATACTGTATATACACAACTTTTACAATAGTAGCAGGAGTAATATTTAGTACACTTACTTGTCCTCCATTTTATTTTAATATTCCCATTCACCTAACTCTCTCAATATTAAACAAGCAACATTTTGCCAACCGCAACTCCGCTCCCGCCATCACCAAATCATGGATACCACCGCCAACAACAACATCACAATCAACCGCCACGTGGCCACCGGTCCACCCCGAAACCATACTCCGTATCCACACAATCGCTACCTCCGCGACATCACCGAAGCCGCCTCGGAAATGCCCGACGCTTCGCTATATTGGTGCATCCTGAGACACTCTCCGGCTGCCCTGTTACCCAACCCGGCACCCGCGCTCCGCCTCCAGGCGACGTCAGCATCGGGCCGGACGGGCCTAGCTCGGGCCTCATTGTTAGCTACGCTGCCCCATACGTCGCCGGTCCCTACGTGTACTGGCGCAGAGGCGTTGAGGTCTGGCACGAGTGCGCGACGCCAGACCCGTTCGACCCCAAAAAGAAGCTGATGGAATTCACGAGCATCGTTAGGTTTCGACGCAATTACTACGCGATGAGCTTGCAGGGAGCGCTCGCGGTGATGCAGGTGATACGGATATCTATTTCGCTTTCTAGAATATACCTCTCTTCGTTAGCGATATAAGAGCATCTCCAATGCTGACGGACGTCAAATAGCCGTCAAATAGCCTTCACACTGCCACATCATCAGCACTACAATTCTCCTGCCACATCAGCTTGCCACATCAACTGGACATCAAATAGCCATCAAATAGCCTTCACACTACCTATCCACATCACTAATAACAATTATATAATTTAATTTACACTTGTATCAACATACGGAATTTAAATTACGAGACAAATACGGAAAATTCGAATAATAATATTAAAATTTTTTTATTACATTAATATAAAAAAAGTACAATAATTAAAAATATTACATTTAAAAAATTACATAAATTTGCATAAAAACTACCGCCTTGCAGTCCTCAGCGCCCACAACTCTTCAACTAAATCATTTTGCAGTCGAATATGAGCCTCCGTCTGACGCATGTCGGCATGTGCTTGGAGGAGGGCTTCTTCATCGTGCGGTACCCCACCTCGTACGTTGGCGGTGATGACGCCGTGGCTTGGACCTGCTTCATTATCGTCGGTGGCCCAATCAGTCAGTTGTACACCTTCATCTTCGACGATCATGTTGTGCATGATAATACAGGCATACATTATATCAGCAATGCAGTCGACATGCCACAAACGCGTTGGTCCCTTAACTGCAGCCCATCGAGCTTGAAGCACACCAAATGCGCGCTCCACGTCCTTTCGCGCCGACTCCTGCCGCGTCGCAAAGTAGGCCTTCTTCGGCTCTGATGCGCACCGGATCGTCTTCACAAAGACGGGCCACCTAGGGTATATCCCATCCGCCAAGTAGTAGCCCATATCATGCTGGTTGCCGTTGGCGACAAAACTGATGGCCGGACCGAATGAAAATGAGGTTCAACGCGCGTATATATAGTGTTTTGCGAAAAAAAAAAAAAAAATATTTAAATCCGACGCCGGTTTGGCGCCGATCCGGGAGCCACAATGGCGCCCGTGAGGATCGGCGTGGGAACCGGCGTCAGCGCGGGAATCGGCATGGCGACGCCGATTTTGACGCCGATTTCGCCCACGCCGGTTCCAATGGTTCGGCGTCAAACCGGCGTGGGCGAAAAATCGGCGCTCCGGTGGTGACGCCGACCATTGGAGATGCTCTAATGTCCCATTTTGAATTGATGCGGGTTTTAAAAAATGAATGAAAAGAGATAGGCTATGTCTAGTACATGGAATTGGAGGCGTGGAATTGAAATTGGAGCCTTCAATTCCAAATTTAGTGTTTGGTATCATAAAAATTCTTGGATTTGGAATTGAATTATATTTTCACAATTTGAATTTCATATCAAAAGTAATGTAATTCCAAGTATTAATTAAATTGCACACACTGCACACATTCTTACACACACATTCAAATTTTAAAATTCAATTCCTTATCAATTATTTCATTTTGCCAATCAAAGGATTTGAAATTGAATCCTAACTAATTCAATTCCTTCCAATTCAATTTTATAGAATTTCGATTCCAATTTCGTGTACCAAACGGAGCATAAGAGTAATGATGAAAGAATTAAATTGAGCTTTTAATTGTCGATTTTATCAAAATAGAAAAATGTGATATACAGTATGTTATCTAGTCTTAATTTCGTGGTTTAACTTTAGAAAATGTTAGAATTTGATTATTTTTTCTAAGTATGTTTAAAACCTTTTTACTATAATACAATGAATAGAGAAATACAATTATTTTCCTAAGATCTCAACTTTGAAGTATCTCACTATCTCTTTCATATTCTATTTGTATCAAAAGGTGGTCGAGACGCGCCTCACAATCACGGCAGTGACGGTGGGCAGAGCAGTCCCGAGATCGAGCTGGAGGTTTTTCAAGGAATATTTGTGTGAGATGAATGGGGAGATTTTGTTGGTTTTCTTGATTCACAGGGAATCTCTTGGTATTGTGGATGATGTTGAGGTTTTTCGACTCGATTTGGTTAGGATGGATTGGGTTAAGGTTGAGAGGGTAAGAGGGAAGACGGTGTTCTTGAATCATGAGTATTTTAGTTGGGTGAATTCAGATGAATTATGGTGCAAGGATGATCGTGTGTACTTCACGGAGGGATCGGAGAATATCTGGAAAGTGTATAACATGAAAACTTGTTCCATTTCACTTGCCGGACTATGAACAGATAGCTTCATCGATTCACAATTAGGTTTAAAAAATACTCCCTCCGTCCCGAGCTACTCGCTCATTTCCTTTTCGGCACGGAGATTAAGGAATGAGTGTATAGGAAAGTCAAAAATGACGGCTGTAGATGAAAATTTTTACTAAAAATGGAAAGAGTGCAAGTAACTTGGGACGCCCAAAAAGGAAATACGTGCGAGTAGTGCGGGACGGAGGGAGTACTTATTTATGGGGAATAATTGATGTCTTAATTGTGTTCATTTACAAATGTTAAGATTATTAAGTAACGTCTTGTATATAGTAGATGTCTTGATGCGTGTCCGGTCATGTATTTTGGTGATTTTCAAATAATTATTAAAGAAATAAAATTTCAGATAACCAAATGTCAATTAGTACAAGATGGTCACCAACTTTTTATAGGTATTTTTGGGTATTTGGACAAAATTGTCCTTCGAGTGATAAAGTCAATTCCACTATTTCACTGTATTGACTGGAATTTACGTCAGTATATATAGTACGAGTGATAATTGCAGCAAGATCTGTCTCTCCGTTGCCAACTGTGCTACGCCCCTGCGGGCTAGTACGAGTGATAATTATTTATATGAGTTGATGGATTAACCCAAAAAAGATAAAACTAGTTTATTTTAGATAGAAGTGGCATTATATTAAAAAATAATTTTATTTGCTGAATTATGATTTATATTAACCTATAAATAGTCCAAATTTATACCTAGCAAGTGTACAAAATTTTTTGATCATGTGAAAAAGTTGGCGTGAAATTTAAATTTGTGGGCACCGTTTGCGATTTTCAGTTATACTTGATTACTATTGAGGAATATGCATGTTAAATACACATACATGCATCTAACTTCAATTATAAAACGCATGAATGGCAAGGACATAGTAGCGTGATAATAATGAATCCATGCATATTACATATGCTTATGCTTCAATGATAAGAATATATTAGCCACATATTTACACATGCATATACAATTAAATTAATATGTTTCACCAGTGATAAGAATAAATTAGTCTGTAGATGATCAGATTCCTTGACAGCTATAATAATGTATTTAATGTTGTGTCGTAAAGATACACTTTCCTGAAATTACTATCTTATAAAATTTTTTGATATATATCTTTTTCAAATTTATCGATATATCGAATTTTGGTATGACAAATATTTAATACTAATATTGTACCGGTTTTTAATAAATCGTATTTTTATGCTATAACAAAAACTTTTAACATTTTTTTAATAAAATAAGTGCGATATACCAATTTCTTGAAAAAAATAAATCCATACTGATTAGAGATTAACTCAACTAAAGTAGTGGTCCAACATAGCAAAATTTTGGCATTAATTCCTTTTAGTACAATAAGTGCAACATATCAGTATTTTAGTATATTTTTGTATTAAAATTACAACAATTTTTAAAATGACAATGTACCACTAATAAGAACTTTTAGATTTAAGAGTAGATTCAATCTTAGTCTGCTACGTGGCAGACTTGTTTGCCTATGTATCGTAGATTGTTTGATTATCGTTGATTTTGTATCATATATTGTTTGGAACCGTATGCCGAGTTGTTTTCCTATGTATCGCAGATTGTTTGCCTAGGTTGTCATTTTAACTATGGTGAGTGCTCTGATTTCGTATCTCATATTGCTTGAAACCATATGTCGAATTGTTTGCTTATGTATTACATATTTTTTTGCATATGTATTGTAGATTGCATGTTACTTGTTGTTATATTATCACTTTAAGAGTCTTGTCACCCTAACCTATCCTATTTTCCACCGATACCATATCTCAATCTCGATAAAACTAATTCGTACAAATTAACTCAAACTAAAAAAACCCATTATTACATCCACCAACATTCAATGCATTCAACAACGCAAGAGCAAACTCCATCTCAACAAAATCATCCTCCTCCTTCGCCAGCAGCCGCCGGTACTCCGCCACCACCGCCTCCGGCACCACCATGGCCCGACAAAGCGGGCACGTCAGCGCGTAGCCCTTCAGCCACCTCTCCACGCACCGCCGGTGGAATACGTGGCCGCACGACGCCAATTCTGAAAGGCAGACACTGCATTCGTCGGCATCCGGAGCAGGCCGTAGCCTCCTCTGGCTGCCCATGATCGCCGCCTCGTAGCTACGTTTCGTCGTGAAAATTTGGTAATATTTGGAGAAAATGCAAAGAGCTAATATGCCTAAATGGATGAAATCCGGCATGATTGTGAAGAGCAAAATTGAAAGAATTTTGCTGGGATAGGATACAAGTTTTTCTATAGCTCCCATGTTTCTACTATCAACAAAAACTATGGTTTAGGATCTGTATATATAGTTGTAAATATGTGGAAAATATATAATCTTAAAACTAATGAGAGTTGGGCAGTTGTGATTTGTGATTTGTGATTTATCCATCTTAAAATAAGACTATAGAGTAAATTTGGTACATGATCGGAATTACCATAAACTTTAGTCTTAAAAATAAACAATTTTACGAATTATGTGGATTTTTACTTAGCGTTAATTTGTGCTGGTACCAAAACTTAGCCTAAGAAATAAGGTCAAAATTTGATTTTCACTGTCGATTTTACATACTCCATTAATCAATATATCCAGTTACACTTGCACATGTACATAACTTAAAAATTATAATCTGTATCCATGATTACGATAATTAGCGTGTGGATGATTATAAATATTCCTATCCAGCTATGTGAATCTATTTCAATCTTCACACATCAATTTTTTGAAAAAAAAAGAATATCAATCCATCTCTAACAAGTTAACTCAACAAATTTCCCATCTAGTGGTATATATTATATATACAGGTACTACTAGGTAGGTTGTGACTTGTGATGAGAGCTTTGTTTCTTGAAATTTAAAACGGATGGAGTGAGTTAGGCCATCTGCAACGCTGTCTCTTATCCATCTCGTAACCGTCTCATCTCTTCACTATTCATGGCCCAAGTGGCGGACGCAGGAAATATTAATAGTAGGGGCTTAATCATATACTCATTTCATTTACTAAAAATAGAAATTCTGAAAACGGTATGAGTTTTAATGCAAAATCGGTAAAGTAAAAAAAATAAAAAAAATGATAAAATATGATAGAGGAGGAGAAAAATATAGGGAAATTAGTGTTAGTGGATTGTGTGTCCATTTTCTAAAATGAAAAGTTTCTATTTTTAAGATATGGTTTTTAAATGAGAGAATTTTTATTTCTAGTAAATTGATGGAGTATATTTTTATTATATTATACTCCTCTGTTCCAAGGTAATTGTGTCGTATTCTTTTTTTATTGTCTCAAAGTAGTTAAGTCATTTACTTTTTTGGCAAAAATTTTATCTTCTCTTATACTTTTTTTTTTTTTCATCATTCTTATTTTATTTCATCTCTTACTTTACTCTTTCCACTTTTAACATTTAACACATCAATTTCTTATGTATCGTGTCTAAAAAAATGCTTCACCTGTCTTGAGTCGGGCTCATATTATATACTAGTATATATGAAAAAGTAATACTTGTATCGTAAAAAATCATATACACTAGTCCAACCCATCATAAATTTAAAATAGCTAAAGGAATTAAAGGAAATGATGTGAAAGAACTTGAAAAAGTAGAAAAAATCTTTGTTATGCATTTTAGCTACTCGTATATTTGAAATAAGTTTAACAATTTATGCAACATAGCAAAAGGAATCAAGGAAGTTTTCATTGGTCAAAATTTATAACTTAGGATAAATTTCATAATCAATTTTATTTTATAAGAGAACATTAATTGGAGCTCAAAACGGTACAGTACTTTTTAAATGTGACTTTCAATACCTAATATAGTAATATTATATCACTAACTTCTTCCCCAAAGTTTCGTCAGCCATTTTCTTCTTTCATTATCTTTTGCAAATTTTCGATCCTCAAAATTTGTACAGCCCCTTCACATCATTCAGTTCCAGCAATTTAGTCTGCAATTATATTGGCTTTGGAAGGGCTTAAAACTGTTATCATTATTTTTCAAAAAAATTATAAATAGAAAAAGATGAAAAAAATCTTGTTGGGGAGGGCTTAAGCCCTTCCATCCCTCCACCTGTGTCCGCCAATGCATGGCCCCACTGTACTTTTCATCTCATCTCTTAACTAAGAGACAGCACATGCAACCCTCCATCCCTTAACCGTCTCTTAACCATCTCATCTGTTAACTATTCATTCAATTTCATTTTTTTTATTTTTATTTCCAACAAATTCAATTAATAAAAACACACTTCATTAAATAAATAAAAATTACAACTTAAAATTCTAAAAAAATAAAAAACCACATTAATAAAATCCTAAAAATATAAAAAATAGTTGTCTAAAGGCGATCATGTGCGTCTACTGGTTGCCAAATTTTACCTAAATGTGCTCCATTAGATCCTCCTGAAGTTGGGCGTGGGCGGTAGAATCACGTGCCCTTGCCCGAATAGACAACCGATCTTGGATAGACGGATGCACTCCACTGCGAGGCGGACTACTTGCGGTAGAGCTTCCCGGGGTTTCAGGGTCGAACCAATTTCCCGCCTCAGGTCCTTCGTCGGCGACAATCATGTTGTGCAAGATTATGCACGTATACATTATGTCGACCATATTCTCCATAAACCACGTACGAGCCGGGGCTTTGATAATGTTGAAGCGAGCTTGGAGAACCCCGAACGCTCTCTCCATATCCTTGCAAGCAGCCTCTTGCTTCTGAGCAAAAAGAGCCTGTTTTTCGTTCACCAGCCTGTTGAACGTCTTCATGAAGGTTGGCCACTTCGGATAGATGTCGTCGGCAATATAGTACCCCATTTTATACTGCCGGTTGTTAGCGATGAAGTTGATGGCCGACGCTTTGCCATTCAAAACTTCGGTGAAGAAGTCGGATTGGTTGAGCACGTTGACGTCGTTGTTCGATCCGGGGACTCCGAAATACGCATGCCAAATCCATAGCCGGTAGTCGGCAACAGTCTCGAGTATAACGGTGGGGTGGGTGCCTTTGTAGCCACTCGTGTATGACTCCCTCAACGCCACAGGACAATTCTTCTATTGACAATGCATGCAATCGACGTTGCCAAGCATCCCGGGGAATCCGTGCACTTCTTCGTGAAGTCGGAGCAGAATTTGACAATCTGCGGTGCTTGGCTTCGGGAGAAATTCGTCGGTGAAGGCTGCCCGGACGCCTTTGCATAGGTTCATCAAACACATTCTCCTAGTGCTTTCCCCAATGTGCAGGTATTCGTCGAACAAATCCGCCGTTTGTCTAGTAGCAAGCTGACAGATTGCTGCAGTACATTTCTGGAACGTCGTGTGACTGGGACGGCCAGTGGCGTCGAACCCTTCTTGGAAGAAATCTTCCCGGGCTGCCAATGTATTTGCGATATGCAGAAATAACCGTTTCCGCATGCGGAAACGGCGACGGAAGTAGGTCTCTCCCTACACCGGATTCTAAATTTGAATTTAAAGAGCTTTTCATCTAGTTTTGTGCTTTTATGTTCTCCGTCATACTAAAATGAACTATTGGAACTGGTAGTGTCATTTTCAACATCTCATAACATAAGCTAATTTATGTCTTAATTTATGTCTTAATTCGTATTTAATTATATATTTATATGAGATTTCTAAAAACACACACATATAATCAAAGTCTGACAATGGATCCATCTGGAGAATATTAATGAAATTGCAAATTATGCCCGCATGTTTGATTTATGAAGATACTATAATACGATTCTTGTATTTCATTACTTGATCATTCATAAAAATTCATCGACTTCTATTTTTTTAAGTTTCTAATTTTTCCTTATAAATATACTCCCTCCTTCGTCCAATTCTAAGTGGAGCATTTCTATTTCGGCACGAGATTGCATGTAATGTTATTTTGTTAGTATAGTGTAGAGATTGATATTTTAAAATTTTGGAAATGTGTTATTTAGAATGGGGGATCTCAAAAAGAAAAATATATCACATAGAATTAATACATCTAACTGTTTTTTTATATATATATTTCTTTTAATTTAATAATTTTGGACTAATATATGTGGTGCCATATGATACACTGTATTATCGGATATTTGATTGGCCCAGATTTGAGTCCTATGAAGACGTGTGACATACATTTGTTTTCGTCATCTGGATACCATTTTACGTTTATAACATGTTTTATTGCCGTTTGTGATGTTTCGTTTCCGAGGAATTCGAACCACACATGTCGTAGATTATTATAATCGTATCTATTGACACATGTAACAAGAGACGCCATAAAATATTACTACTATTTATTTATTTTGTTTTGTAGCAGCCGTGGCATTTTTAAAACGTGTGCCAAACTAAAATTTAATTTGACTTTTTTTTTTCTCTTTTTTCTACAGTTGGTCCTTGCATATGAAATTTATTAAATATAAATTAATTAATAAAATAGACATATAAGAATTAAGATATTAAAAATACAAACTTATTATTAATATAAAATAGACAAAATAATTTCAATAAATCAGGCGATTCGCGATGGGAACTGCTCTATCATACGACAATCCATGCTATTATATTCCCGATTGTGAATTATCGTAAATTAAACTAATCTTAAGGTTTGTATAGTTTGCTTAGTTCGATATGACAATAAAATAACATAAATACTTATGTTTTAAGCTTATAATGATTTGGTTCATGAGATTATCTACTCTATCATAGATTGCATCTTAGTACTATTTTATATAGAAAATCGAATATCACTATAATTAACTTTTAGCTGGAATATAATATAAAAATTCTTATTCTCTTCTTCCGCACAAATTCCACATGCTGAACTATGAGTTTTAATAAATGAAGGAGAACAATGATTTTATTCGGAAAAAATGTGCTCTAACATTGTTGAATTAAAAAATTTACACTATAAACGACATGTGTTTCAATAAAATGATTAATAATGTGTCACTTAAACCTACAGCAGGAGAAATAAGTCGGACCGCGACAATTTTTCATGAACGAAGAGAGTAAATTACGGTAAATTTTCAGTGAACAATGAGATCTTTCAAATTGTGAATAATGAATCAAATCACTAAACTAAAAATATCCGTTCACATTACATCCACCACGATCCAACACATTCAACAACGCCAAAGCAAACTTCTTCTCAATCCAATCCTTCTCCTCCTTCTCCAACTCGGCCTCCTCCACCTCCGCCTCGGGAAACACCGCGGCCCGGCACAGCGGGCACGTGGGGATGGACCCCCTCAGCCACGTTTCCACGCAGCGGCGGTGGAACGAGTGGCCGCACGCGTCCAGCTCGCAGCACTCGCCCCCCTCGGCGAAGCCCACCAGGCAGATGCTGCACTCGCCGCAGTCCGGCAGCTTCCTCCGGGTGCTCTTCACCGCAGCGGCGTAGCTGCGCCGCCTCGTGAAGATTTGGTAGTGTTTGAGGAAGACGCATAGGGCTAATAGAGATAGGTAGATAAGTTTGGGGAGAGTTTGGAAGAGGAAAGTGGAGAGAATTTTGTTGGGATAAGAGAGCAGTTTTGATATGGATCCCATGCTTCTATCAAAAACAACTCATGAGGTTTAACACGGTATATTTATAGGGACGAAGCTACACTGCGGCCTGGGGTGGGCCATCGGTCTCTTATAATTTTGAAATTTTCCTTGGCTGTTTTCGTAAAATATGTATTCCACTAATCTTTTTCGCACTCATATTTCTTAAAATAATACAAACATTGCTCACCGTAATTATCGATAAGTACTCTCTCTATACCATAATACATATTTATACTTTCTTTTTTAATTTGTCTCTATATTTTATTTTTTTAGAAAAAATTTTCTCTCAAATTAATATAAACATATTATTTTGTCTCTTCTCTAAACATGGAGTACTAATTAAGTATATTTTAAAGATAAACTGTAGAAGAAAATTAATGAATGGTCTAAGAAACTAATGTAGATTAATTACCATAATTTCTGGACAAATGATTTTCGTTTGGTTGACCCAGTTATATAGGAGTATGTTACATAATTTATTATAAGTGAAAAACGCCTAAAATTTGAAGGTCGCTGACTTAAAAAAAACTTTTTGCAGCCTAGTAAGAAATAAAAATGGGGCAACTAAAGAAAAAAGGCCTAATTTGTATGCATGTATGGTAAAAATTGGGTGATGTGTCCTGAAATAGTAGGATGTGGTTTGTGTTGTCCAACTAATATTAATAATAGTTGGAGAAAGAGACATTAATTGTAGCATGTGGTTGTATTTGATTAGAATATACGGAATGCTTTCCTAGTTAGTGCTGTGTGGGGCCCCGGCGGAGGAACAACTGAAAAGCCTTTTCCGAGTCCCGCCTGATTTCCCTCAATCAATCTAGCTTCTCTGTTGTTCACTTTTCTGGGATGGGATCCCCTGCTGTGGTGGGAGCACAGCAGGGGCTGCTGTGCCTCTCCCATACAAATATTTTAATATTAAATTCAAATTATTAAAAAAAAAAAAAAAAAAAATTAAAATATTTTTGTGAGGAGCAGCAGCCCCTGCTGTGCTCCCACCACAGCAGGGGATCCCATCCCCACTTTTCTTCCGTATTTCTTCTTTCTTTTTGTGTTTGTTCACATATCCTAATTATGATATAATATAATAATATATCAATCATGTACTCCCTCCGTCCCGTGCTACTCGCACGTTTGCTTTTCGGTACGGAGATTAAGGAATGAGTGTATAGCAAAGTCAACAATTGCGGCTGTAGGTGATAATTTTTACTAAAAATGGAAATAGTGCAAATAACTTGGGACGCCCAGAAAGGAAATAAGTGCAAGTAACACGGGACGGAGGGAGTATCATACTCCTACTTTCTTTCCAACAAATGTTAATTGGGTCAGGCTGTCGGCCTATATAGGTGTAGGATTAGTGATTCCCACGGTTCCAAAACCGGCGGTTCCAGTTCGGAACTGCATGTTCCGATTTATAGGAATTCGGAACCGGACCGTGAGGCTATTTCACTGTTCCGGTTCGGGTTTGGAACCGCCGGTTTTCGGACGGTTTACACGGTTCCGGTTCGAAAACCGGCGGTTTCACGGTTCGATTTTTTTTCTATGTAATTTAAAATTTGGACTTATACAATAAATTGGAACAAGACAACGGATAATTTAAATTGAAATAAGACGAATAAGGTGAAAATAATATCAATTTTATTGAATTTGAGTTGTAACGGACAACGATACATTACAATTTACAATACATATACAAATATACAACATACAACAATGTAATATAATTTACAAGTGTCGTCGGAACGTAAATAAAAAAAAACATGAAATGGGGGGATAATGGATGAATTTGAATTCAAAATCAAAATTAAAAAAAAAATCGGAAAACCGTCGGAACCGCCGGTTCGTCGTGTTCCGCACCGGAACCCCGCTGGTTTTCGCGGTTAACCGCCGGTTTCCGGTCCAAAAACCGCCGGTTTTGGCCTACAAAACCGGCTGAAAAAGCTGCCCCCGCTGCCGCCTCGGTTTTCTTGCCGGAACCGTGAAACCGCCGGTTAACCGGAGGTTCGGTGACGGTTCCGGTTCAAAAAATCTTGAACCGGAACCGGACCGCAGTTCCAAATGCGACGGTTCCGGTTCGAAAAAATTGACACGGTTCCGGTTCGGAACCGGAACCGGAACCGGTGGGCATCTCTATGTAGGATATTTGGATTCTGGATTTTCAACTTTAACCCATAAGAATATTCGGACCAAAATGCTTTCAAAAAAATTCTATCTATTAGCGATTTTTCCTTTCATACCTATAAACCAAAGGCTATCATATATATAGAGATGAAAATATTTTTCATCATTTTCATGGGACTTGTTTGGTGACTTTTATGCTCCTACTTTGGATGCATAAGTAGTTAGGAATAATTTGAGTCTTTATAACATTACTAGTAAAAAAGGAACTCAAGTCCAGAGCAAATTATATATAGTATTTCTATAACAGAATGTTCAAAAGGTCAACATATATGATCAAATCTCTTCTTATTCTTAATTATAAAATTACCTAACATTTTCAAATCTTCAATAACATTTGGAGATAGTCTTCCATCTTGTTCAGCTGTGGAATCACATCAAAATTCAAGAATCAGAGGAACCTATTGAATATTGAAAGTCGACATAGGGCTCAATGTTTGTTTCGGCACAAAATTTTATGTAGTGTTGTTTTGTGAGTTAATAAGGAAAGAATAAAGTAAAAGAAAAAAATTAAAAAGTAATGTTATTTCCATTTTAGAAAACGCTTCATTTATAATGGGACAATCTAAAAAGAAAAACGTATATTTAATGGAATAGAAGTAGTAATATTTATGGTAGTAGATCATTCTATTTCTAGACATGTATTCTCCTATCAATAAAACATATATTAATCACCAATATTTTCCTTAACTATCTCTTCTTCTTTTGGTAGGTTCTCGCGTTGGTAAATTTGACAGAACCTTCCATTCGTTTAAGCAAATGCAAGATTAAAGTGTGCAATTCAGTAAAATGGCAAATAGCAACTCCAAATATGTGAAGTCATTTGAGATGGAGGATAAGATCATGCTGCCCAACACCATCATCATCCATGTTCGTGTCCGTGATTTCTGCAGGTATGTTGTGAAACCTAGTTTGTAGACAAGTTGTTTGACATAATAGTAAGTCCTTTCATTCATGTAGGTTTTCTCAAGTGCATAAGTTTGACAAACCAAATGATGAGAAAGCATTAGAGTTGATGAATGAGTGTGCCAATGCTGCTTTGGTGCAGTTTCCAGAAGTTATATTCTCGTATGGTTACGGTGATGAGTACAGGTGATTAATCAGCAACATATCTTACATACAAATCCCTTTCCATTGTTTGGTCTATCATACTTTTATTTTGTTGTTTGTAGTTTCATATTCAAAAAGGAAACCGAGTTCTACAATCGGCGTGGCAGGTGAATTTAAAACAATTTTTACTATCTCTAAATAAAGATGTGTCATTATTCCATGTTTGTTGCGTTATTACAAAAAAGTCTGTATAAATTCGTGGCTTTGATTGCCAAGTGCACTTTGATTTATTGCATTGTGCAAATGAGTTTTGAAGTATGATACAAGATCATCAGGATCATGATTGCTGACTGTAAGTATACTTTGCAGCAAGACACTCTCTGTTATTGTGTCTCTCTTTACATCCACTTATATTATCAAGTGGAGGGCTCTTTTTCCTCAGAAAGAGTTGAAATATGCCCCTTCATTTCGGGCATCTGTGGAGGTTCTTCAAGCATATCTTTCATGGCGGCAATATGAATGTAAGTTAATTTTTCGTGTACATCGGTGCAAATCTACGTGATAAATTTCTACATCTTGTCAGGAAAATGGTGCTGTCATTGAACTATATACAATGCTCGGGTCTTGCTACGTAGAAAATTGAAATTTGTTATCCTTTTGGCAGGTCACACAAATAACCTGTATGATTAAAAGTGGAAAGAGTAAAGAGAAAGCACAAGACACACTGAGGGTAAACTTGAGATTGTTTGAATTTGCTATTTTCAATTTGTTTGTATTGTGTATTTATCTGTTGAAAATGGTACATTGAAGTGGAAATGTGGTTTCAGGGGTCTCTTAAACAAGACAAAAATGAATTGCTTTACCAGTGTTTTAACATCAACTACAAGAAAGATATTCCGGAGATGTTTCGCCAAGGTACATGCATTCTCAAGACAGAGGTAGTTGCTAATCCGATTTCTTCTTTCCCCCTTCTTCGTTTCAGTAGATCTATGCTGAACTGGAGCTGCTCTGTTATATATTACGGCTTTGTGCTTGTTGATTTTCAAATGAGCAGAATGGCTCGAATTTTGTGTTTAACTAGAAGATGCGAGATGAATGAGACTTGCACTAGTTAAACTATCTCTTATTGTGACTAGGTTGAAGATATTGCGTAGGACGAAGATTATGGCTCCCCTGTCACAACTTGTTGCACCAAGGTTTTAACAGTTCACTTAAAAAATATTGCATCAAAAAGATTTTGGAATGACAAAAAGTGGTTATCGAATGAAGAGGTAGGACAATTTTGTGAAAAATTGAACAGAACTAGACCTGAGTACATCGAACCTTTCCAATACGAGAGCAGATTGATGTTGTCCACCTGGATCGTTGTTCGCATTGATGGCTGTCATTTCTACAGGTAACTTCTTACTTCAAGTGGAGCTCAAACAATAGCACACAGTGGCTCTACTTTGTTTGAGATTATGGTAGGTTTTCTGATGTTCATGAATTTGAGAAGCCAAATGATATGCACAAGCTCTCAATCTGATGAATGCATGCGCTGTTGCTGTTGTGGAAGCATTTAGGGATGTCGTTTTTGCTTACGGTGTTAGTGATGAGTACAGATCATTAATCAGTTTCCACATCATCTCTTTTTAACTATGTGTGTGTGTGTCTTTGACAAGTTAATTTGGTAGTTTCTCAGCTTTGTGTTGAATAAGGACTCCGAGCTGTATCAAAGATGTGGCAGGTATCTCTTCTGTTACGATCTTGTTGCCTCGGTTCGTATTATCCTCTTTTGTAGTTTAAAACACCTTCACTTCTGGTGCAGTGAGATAGTTTCTTCTATAGTATCTATCTTCTCTTCAACGTACACGATGAGATGGAACGAGTCTTTCCTGCAAAAAGAGATGAAACTCCTACCATATTTTTACGCCCGTGCTGTTTGCTACCCATCCAGTGAGATCGTCAAAGGTTATCTGGCATGGAGACAAGTTGATTGTAAGCTTAGTTTGGCATGTCGAAGTTTGTCAAATTTTAACAAATTGTATATCCCACATCGGTGGGTATTGAAACATTGGGGGGGAGTGGCTGCCTATAAAAGGAGCACTCCTCCCTCATTTGTAAACATCCCAAATTATACTCTTCTCCATTTAAATATATAAGTGGGCTCTGCAGAGGGTGCTCGGAGACGTAGGCAATTTGGCCGAACTCCGTTATCAAAGTTCCGGGTGTGTTCTTTCTTTATTATCTATTTTGTTCCGCATTTATTTCTGGGTTTATTTTCTGTAGTAGTATTGTATTCAATATTATTTGCGGGTTTGGTAGTAGTGTTTTGTACGGTTCTGTTGGGTGTTTTTATATTGTGATAAATACACCGACTGATAAATTATGTTAGGAATCTGGTATTTAAGAGGGACAGTGTCCCCGCCAGTCTTTCCAAAGAATTTATTTGGAGAAGTAATTTTATCGAGTAGACCCTGTTGGGTTAACTCTAAAATTACTGAATCGGTTCATTTCACTATTTGAGAGAAAATTACCCGGTTTTCTCAACAAGTGGTATCAGAGCCAAGGTTCGTCCTTGGTTCTATTTGTTTGTAATATTGAATACTTTATTTTGAGTCTGTAATGGCGGGTAATGATCAAGAAAACAAGGCTAGTTCTTCGTCATCGTGGTCGAGGTTTCCACTGTCAAATATGAAATTGACGGTGGAGATATTTGACGGTACTGGCCATTTTGGTATGTGGCAGGGGGAGGTTCTAGACTCTCTTTTCCAGCAAGGTCTTGACATTGCCATTGAAGAAAAGAAACCAGAAGATATAGATGATAAAGATTGGAGTACCATAAATCGGTTAGCTTGTGGAACAATTCGGTCGTGTCTGTCCAGGGAGCAGAAGTATGCTGTCAAAAATGAGACTTCTGCACATAGATTGTGGAAGACACTGGAGGACAAATTTCTGAAGAAGAGTGGTCAGAATAAGCTCCTTATGAAGAAAAGGTTGTTCCGATTTGAATACCGATCAGGTACCACTATGAATGAACACATTACTTTGTTTAACCAATTAGTAGCAGACCTGCTAAATTTAGATGTGAAATTTGAGGATGAGGATCTGGCATTGATGTTGTTGTCGTCTCTACCTGATGAATTTGAACATCTGGAGACCACATTACTCCACGGTAAAGAGAATGTGTCTTTAGATACTGTATGTTCTGCTTTGTATAGTCATGAATTGCGAAAGGCAGATAAAATGAAAGGCAAAGCAGTTACAGATGAAGCATTAGTGGCAAGAGGTCGTCAACAAGGCCGATCAAAGGAGAGAAGAGGAAGGTCCAAATCGAAAAGGCGAGTTGCCAAAGATGAGTGTGCTTTCTGTTATGAGAAAGGACATTGGAAGAAAGACTGCCCAAAGTTGAAGAAGAAAGAAAAGGCTTCGCAAGATGCAAATGTTGCTGAATGTAAAAATGATGCGGAGTCAGATTGTTCTTTGACGGTTTCACCTTCAACATCGCATCCAGACGAGTGGATATTGGATTCAGGTTGCACCTATCATATGTGTCCCATCAGGGAGTGGTTCTTTGATTTCGAAGAACTCAATGGCGGACTTGTTTACATGGGGAATGACAGTCCATGTAAGACAGCCGGGATAGGCTCAATCAAGCTACGGAATCAGGATGGATCCACCAGAATTTTGAAGGATGTGCGGTACGTGCCCCAGTTGAAGAAGAATCTCATCTCATTGGGGGCCTTAGAATCTAAAGGCCTAGTTGTGATGATGCGAGATGGAATTCTTAAAGCAACTTCAGGAGCATTGGTGATGCTGAAAGGTGTGAGGAAGAACAATTTGTATTACTACCAAGGTAGTACAGTTGTTGGGACAGTAGCAACTGCAACTTCGAGTAATAAGAAGGATGCAGAGGCGACGAAGCTTTGGCATTTGCGATTGGGACATGGTGGTGAGAGATCATTGCAAATTCTCGCCAAGCAAGGATTATTGAAAGGTACGAAGTCTTGCAAATTAGAGTTTTGCGAGCATTGTGTTCTGGGAAAACATCGAAGAGTGAAATTTGGTACTGCAATCCATAATACGAAGGGAATTCTGGATTACGTGCACTCAGATGTGTGGGGACCTGCCAAGACTCCGTCACTTGGAGGTAGACACTATTTTGTCACTTTTGTTGATGATTTTTCCAGGAGAGTTTGGGTGTACACTATGAAGAGCAAAAATGAAGTCCTTGGGATTTTTCTGAAATGAAAAGCTCAAGTTGAAAATCAGATGGGGAGGAAGATCAAGGTTCTCCGATCTGACAACGGTGGAGAATACAAGAGTGATCCTTTCCAAGATATATGCCAGGAGTGTGGCATAGTTCGGCACTTCACAGTGAGAAATACACCACAACAGAATGGAGTGTCAGAGCGTATGAATCGAACACTAGTGGAGAAAGTTCGTTGTATGTTGTCTAATGCTGGGCTAGACAGGACATTTTGGGCTGAGGCCATCTCATACGCTCAACACATTGTCAATCGTTTGCCATGTTCTGCCATTGATGGCAAGACTCCTTTAGAGGTATGGTCCGGTAAACCTGCAACTGATTATGATTCTTTGCATATTTTTGGTTCTATTGCATATTATCATGTGACTGAATCAAAGTTGGATCCACGTGCGAAGAAGGCTTTGTTTATGGGTTTCAGTGCTGGTGTTAAAGGATATCGGTTATGGTGTTTGGAGTCTAAGAAGACGATTGTAAGTAGGGATGTTACCTTTGATGAATCTTCCATGTTGAATAAGGTAAATCCAAATAGTAGTGATACTTCGCAGCAGGTGGAGTATACACCGAAGCAGGTGGAGTTCGAAGAAGCAGTTGTGATCCCAACTACGAACACCACAAATGACTCTCCTATGGAAGAAGAAGAGTCAGATGATGAAGAGGTTCCACCCCAAGAACCTTCGCAGCAATCAGAGCCAATTGCAGTCAGGCGAACGAGGCGGGAAAATAAGAAACCTGCTCGATTTGCGGATATGGTAGCATATGCGCTTCCAGTTGTTGATGATGTTCCATATATCTTTTCGAAAGCTATTGAAAGTTCAGAAAGCGACGGTTGGAAAGGTGCTTTGGAAGAAGAGATGCAATCTCTTCATAAGAACAAGACGTGGAAGCTGATGCCATTGCTGAAAGGCAGGAAGACAATTGGATGTAAATGGGTTTTTGCAAAAAAGGAGGGATTTCCTGACAGAAATGATGTTCGCTACAAAGCAAGATTGGTAGCTAAAGGCTACGCCCAGAAGGAGGGAATTGATTACAATGAGGTATTTTCTCCTGTTGTTAAACATTCCTCCATTAGAATTTTGTTGGCTTTGGTAGCGCAGTTGAATTTGGAGCTAGCTCAACTTGATGCGAAGACCGCGTTTTTACACGGTGATCTGAAGGAGGAAATCTATATGACTCAACCGGAGGGATTCAAGGTTGCTGGTAAAGAAAATTGGGTTTGCAAATTGTTCAAATCGTTGTATGGATTGAAGCAGTCTTCAAGACAGTGGTACAAACGGTTTGACAAGTTTATGAAGGATCAGATGTACACAAGAAGCAAATACGACCACTGTGTGTATTTGCGCAGACTTCAAGATGGTTCCTACATCTACTTACTTTTATACGTTGATGATATGCTGATAGCATCAAAGAGCCAAGTTGAAATTGACAGATTGAAGGCTCAATTGAGTAAAGAGTTCGAGATGAAGGATTTGGGGGAAGCCAAGAAGATTCTCGGCATGGAGATTACAAGGGATAGAGAGGGAGGCAAGCTTTGGCTGACACAGAAGCAGTATTTGACCAAAGTACTACAGCGTTTTGGTATAAATGATGATTCCAAACCTGTAAGTACCCCACTTGCTCCTCATTTGAAACTTAGTTCTCAGTTATCTCCAAATACGGAAGATGAGCGAGAATATATGGCGAAGGTTCCCTATGCTAACGCAGTTGGAAGCTTGATGTATGCAATGGTGTGTACAAGACCAGACATTTCACAGGCCGTTGGTACTGTGAGCAGATACATGCATGATCCAGGAAAGGGTCATTGGCAAGCTGTGAAATGGATTCTGCGGTATATCAAAGGTACTGTAGATATTGGTTTGTTGTTTGAGCAGGATAAATCACTTGGTCATTTTGCAGTTGGATATTGTGATTCCGACTATGCTGGTGATTTGGATAAGCGAAGATCTACTACGGGCTATTTGTTCACTTTAGCGAGTGCGACAGTTAGTTGGAAGTCTACCTTGCAGTCAACGGTAGCTTTGTCTACGACAGAGGCAGAGTACATGGCCATTACTGAAGCTGTGAAGGAGGCGATTTGGCTTCATGGGTTGCTGAAAGAATTGGGTGTTGGTCAGAAACAACTTGAAGTATATTCTGACAGCCAGAGTGCTATTCATTTAGCAAAGAATCAGGTCTTTCATGCAAGGACGAAGCACATTAATGTTCGCTATCATTTTGTGCGGGAAATTCTCGAAGAAGAGGAAATTGTCATCCGAAAGGTTCCGACTTTGGAGAATCCTGCAGATATGTTGACCAAGGTGGTGACGAGAGCCAAGTTTGAACATTGTTTGGACTTGGTTAATATTCTGCGATTTGGAGCTGGCGCTTGACTGCGCCAATATGAAAGCACCGCGAGTCGTCTGTTTGGGTGGAGAAGATTTGTGTTCGGTGGAATTTGAAATTTTGCCAAGGTGGAGATTTGTTGAAGTTTGTCAAATTTTAACAAATTGTATATCCCACATCGGTGGGTATTGAAACATTGGGGGGGAGTGGCTGCCTATAAAAGGAGCACTCCTCCCTCATTTGTAAACATCCCAAATTATACTCTTCTCCATTTAAATATATAAGTGGGCTCTGCAGAGGGTGCTCAGAGACGTAGGCAATTTGGCCGAACTCCGTTATCAAAGTTCCGGGTGTGTTCTTTCTTTATTATCTATTTTGTTCCGCATTTATTTCTGGGTTATTTTCTGTAGTAGTATTGTATTCAATATTATTTGCGGGTTTGGTAGTAGTGTTTTGTACGGTTCTGTTGGGTGTTTTTATATTGTGATAAATACACCGACTGATAAATTCTGTTAGGAATCTGGTATTTAAGAGGGACAGTGTCCCGCCAGTCTTTCCAAAGAATTTATTTGGAGAAGTAATTTTATCGAGTAGACCCTGTTGGGTTAACTCTAAAATTACTGAATCGGTTCATTTCACTATTTGAGAGAAAATTACCCGGTTTTCTGAACATGGCAATCCCTCAATCCTATTTCTGCTATGACTTGTGTAATTAAATGGAAGCTCCATCACTAATGTATGACTTGTGTCAATCCCTCAATCCTATTATCTGTGGCATCAAGGCTAACTTGTAGCCGGTGTTTATGTAGGACAACAAAGAAGGTGCTACTGGCGAGTCGCGCGGGACAGTTGTTGTAGGAGCATAATCGAGACCGGCTTCTGGGAAGTGCACCCTGAGATACTAGACGAGAAGGTGGATCGTCTTAGAGCCGTTCAAACGACCACCGGTAAGGATGGTTCGAATGGGGAGAGGATCCCCTGCTGTGCACAAATCACAGCAGTGCCCTGCTGCCCCTCACAAACATTTTTTAATATTTAAATTTTATTGTTTAATTTTCTAGTTAATATATTTCATTAAATTTTATGAATTGTTATCAAGTTTCATTTATTGACATACCCATAACATAATACACTATTATTTCATGAGAATTAATCGGTGATATACTCATTTCTTTCAATTTATTAGAGTATTATTTCCGCAGCTGGCTTAAATTTATTTCCTATTGCCAACTTGTTGATGGCTTTGTAGACCAATGAAAGTTGTCGAGAATCTATCTATATACTCCATTATCCTTCATATAACAAATTGCAACTTGTATCTTGTAAGGTTTTGGGTAAGGATCACCTACTACTTTCATATTTGTTCTTATTTGAAATAAATATTTTTTGAAATATCCAATTGATGACCAATAATTCGACTCAGCTCAGCCCACAATTTCAAAATTCTCAACACCCACAGTTTCCAATATCCCGCCACCACCTACCAGGCAACTCCTCCCTCTTCACCTCCATCAACAATTTCCATTCTCAATTTCTCCTCCCTCTTCAGTCTCCACCACCATCCTAAATCTCCACTACTCTGCTTTGTTCATATTACAGTTGGGTGATGGCGGCTTATGGCGCAGCCATTTCTCTCAAGAATACCATCCACCGTATTCTACAATCGTCTCGCATTTCGCTGGTTTCTCCCTCTCCTCAAATCTCATACTCTTCCTATTCCCACGTGTTTGACAATTCATATTTCAAAGGAATGATGTCCGCTTATGGTAAAGCCATTTCTCTCAAGAACAAGATCCGCCACCGCCGACCTTCTCCACACCTCCTACAGCAAGCCTACGATGCCATGTGTCGTTTACAAAAAGCCCTGCTAAAATTGGAGGAGACCAGCTGCAGCAAGATCAGGACGAAGGTGAATGCTTTGGATGACCGAATCAAAGAGGTCATATGGGAATTCGAAGATTTGCTCGAATCCCTTCTCGCAGATCAGATTCTTGCACAACTTGAAAGCTCGCAGCGAGGCGAGGGAGATCAATTGTCTTTCTCCGTAGATCTGCTGAATCTGCAACGCTGCGTTGATTACTTACTCGAGAGGGTGAGGGCGATGGAGGCGGAGTACGATATTGAACTGGCGAATATGCCTGAAGAAGAAGGCGAACCGATTCCCTCAAGGATTGATTTTGGTGGAATTGATTCAAACATGGTTGGATTATCTGATGAATTTGAACGAGTCCGGGATTATCTACTTGCAGAAGAAGATGAATGGCGATGGGTAGCGGTTATTAATTGGATGTTTGTTATTGGCATGGCGGGGGTTGGGAAGACAACTCTGGCGAAGAAAGTATTCGACGATCCAATGATTCAGAGACATTTCGAGCTTCGAGCATGGGTCAAAGTGGGCAGAAAATGTGAATCCAATGAAACATTACGATGCATTCTGGCTCAACTGGATCCCAGCACTCGCGACCAAATGCTTACCCAAGGAGAGGATGGCGACGACGACTTTGAGAAATTAGTTGGAGTCTTGGAAGAGAGGTTGGAGAATAAGAAGTGTCTTATTGTGATGGATGATGTATGGGAATGGGACAGACGGCTAATGGATAGATTTCCAAAAGAGAATGTCCGAATCTTGCTTACAAGTAGGCTAAGATTTAATGAAGAACCCCCATCGTTTATCCGAGAGAATAATTCAATCTTACTTCGAAGCTTGCTAGGGGATAAAGGATCGCCATTTCAAGTAGTACGCTTGCTGAATGATGAAGAAAGTAAGAAACTACTCGGTGGGAAGGTGTTTGGTGAAGAGGGGTTCCCTCCTCACCTCGAGAAATTGGGGGAGAAGATTGCCAAAAAATGTGAAGGTCTTCCACTTATGATAGTCAAAGTTTCAGAGGTTCTATCCGAAGAAGACAAGACCCCGGAATTCTGGACCGAGGTAGCTGAAAAACAACATAATTTCGTCTTCGAGGATGCATATGATCAGATATCTGAGGTACTTTTCCCAAGCTACGATTACTTGCCACAATATTTAAAAATGCTTTTCCTCTACCTGGGAGGTTTCCCTCCATATAGTGATATTGAAATACAAAAGATCTTCAATCTTATGAGTGCTGAGGGATTTTTTGAAGTGATTGGAGAAAAAAACTTGGAAGATTTTACGAAAGAAAGTCTTGAAAAGCTTGCTATACGATATCATATGATTCTGTTCGAAGCAAATCTAGGATCTTTGTTATCAAAGAGCGCGTTCCGCGCACATTCTTGCTGGCAACATTTGTGTAGAAAAGAAGCTAGTAAAATCAAGTTTTTGCATGTTTTACAAAGTTGCGATGATGTTATGAAAGACCAGCGTCGTTTGGGTGCCCATTGCAACACTTTATTTTCCTTCGAACAAGTGTGTGATTCTATAAAAAGTGATTGTGCATCCACCATCCGTTCTCTCCTTTGTCTTGGTCCTTATCACCAATATCCAGTGTCAATACATGCCATGGATTACAAGTTGCTATGGGTACTAGATGCTCTTAGGGTCAGATTTTACCATGTTCCACTTGAAATTCTGAAACTTGTGTGTTTAAAGTACCTTTCCCTGACTTGCAACAACGAGCTCCCTACATCTATATCCAACCTTTTTCAACTTGAAACCTTGAATGTCGGACAACATATGAACATTAAAAAGCGTGGAGGTCATTCATTTGTTCCGGTGGAAATATGGAATATGCAAGAACTACGACATATTGAAATCTTGGGAAGAGACCTACCAACCCCTAATTCTGATGCTACTTTGGAGAAACTCACCGGCCTTCGCGGTGTGAGTGCAAAGAGTTGCACTAGAGAAGTTCTCCGAAGAATTCCTAACTTAAAGGAAATGATAATCTGCGTGGAGTTGAAGCCTTATGATGATGATGATTGGTTCAACGCACTAAGTGGCTTGGGTTATATATCAGAAGAACTCAAGAATTTGGAGCGACTTTCATATATTGTAAGGAACCCTGAGATGAAATATGTGTTTATGGTTCCTCTTCGAATGTTCCCATCAAGTTTGACATATCTGCAACTGAGTGGGATAGGGTGCCCATGGGAGTACATGAATGACATTGGTTCGCTGCTACCAAATCTTACCGATCTCATGATAGAAGAGTACGCCTTTCGAGGTCCAGAGTGGGATATAAAATCCGAGAGTTTTTTGAAACTCGAGGTACTTGTAATTGAAGACACTGATTTGGAGCGATGGAGAGCTCAACATGGAAGCCTCCCAAAGCTTGAGATGCTAAGCATTCGGCATTGCTACAAATTCAAACAACTCGATTGGACGCGTGATCCCTCAACGGATACAACGCCTACAATTGAGTTGCTTAACTGCAGCCTCGGTGTTATCCCTTCCGCCATGCTATTACATCACGATGGCTTTAAAGTTGATTTGGGCACTTCTTACCTTTAGAAGAGAAGTCGTAGCAAGAGTCTCAGCTAGATCGAGAGGTTCACCTTCCTATTTCATTTAATCAATTCATTTCTTTCTTAACTAAGGTGTTTGTGCTTATGATTTATTGTTGCAAGTGTGCTTTAGGCAAATGAGACATCAGAAGGGGTGAGACGCCGCGCTATCCCATCATTTCAATTGTATTGCCATGTATTTTCCTGAATCTAAGGATAGTGATTTGTTGGATTTTGTTGAGGATTATGAAACATGAATGTTAAATTATGTTTGATTTGTGTGAAAACGTTGCATGTAATTCAAGGATTATATATTGCCATGTAATTTCCTGACTCTAAGGATTTTTCAAAACTGAATGTTAAATTATGTTTGATTTGTGTGAAAATATTACATGAGCAATTTATGGACGTAGATAAAATTCTTGTAGTATCTGTTCGACTAAAGTCTCAAAATGGTCTTTAATATATTGCATTTTTTTTATTTGGTCCAAAACATTATCTTTTGAATTATTCGGTCCCTCACATTTGAAATCGGATCACATTTGGTCCATTTTGGACGGTTCCGTCATATTACCGGGTCACAAATCTGTCACTAATCTGTCACTAATTGGGAGAAACTGATCCGTCACTAATACGCGCGAGAACACGATGCGGCCTTTGTGGTTGAGGGAATTTAGTCATAAAATAAAATCAACATTAAAATAATTCAATTTAGTATGTTGCTCATTTTGTTTCATACTAGCAAACAAGAATAATTATTCAACAAGGAGCACATAAACTAAATAGCACATTTCAATTTGTTTATCAATCTGCACTAATAGTGACGGATTTTGTGACAGATTTGTGCCGAATTAGTGACTGATCAGTTTCTCCCAATTGGTGACGGATTAGTGACGGATTTATGACCCGGTAATTAAAACCGTCCAAAATTTGACGGAACCGTCCAAAATGGACCAAATGTGATCCGATTTCAAATGTGAGGATCCGAATAATTCAAAAGATAATGTTTTTGACCAAAATTAAAAAACGCAATATGTTAAGGACCATGTTGGGACTTTAGACTATTTATTTTAACTTGTGCTTCATGTAAAAACATTGTAGTCACTATTTGGGCCTATAAATGGTCACATACACAAGTTTTTTAGGCCTATTATGTATTGGGCCTTTCAGATGAAGAAACAGTTTGCCTCGGTAAAATAGAGAACTACTATGATATCCCTACACCTCTATAATTACAATAAAATTTTGAATCTTCAAAATGCATCTTGTTGCCATTTTCAAGAAGGAAACTTAAATACTATAGGAAATTAGAAAGTGGTGTAGATATATTGATGATTTGAATTTAGTTTAGAATGGGAAAAAACCTATCAACGTCTATTTCAACCTATATACTATTTTTCACATCTAGGTGTCATTTATGTTACAACTATGCTCGTATATCATGCTATTACGATTTGTAAGTTCAGTCTGTCCCATAATAAGAGTTTTATTTTGTCATTTCAGTCCGTCCTATAATAAGAATACCATTTGAATTTTATCATAAAAAAGTAAGTAGGGCCCTATTCCAATAACTTATTCACTCACATTTTTATTATAAAATGTCAGTGAATATAAGTATGACCATATTCCATTAACTTAATCAATTCACTTTTATTTACATTTCATAAAATCCGTGTTGGATAAAATGTGGACACTTGATAAAGGACGAAGAGAGTAATATAATCCTTGAAATACTCGTCTCCTTAAATTGAAAAATATTATTTCCGCATCTTGCTTTAAATTAGTATTTTCCATTGCTAACTAATTGAGTAGGTATGGTTCTATTCAAATCAATACATGTGCAGCGCTGACTTTGTCGAGAGAATCCACACTTAACCGCCGTTGCACCACCACCACCACCACCACCACCACCTACCGCCGTTGCCTCAGCTGTGTTTGATCATTCATATTTTCAATCGGGTGATGGCGGCTTACGGTGCAGCCACTTCTCTCAAGAACACGATTCTAAGTATTCCACTGTCGTCTCGCGTTTCGCTGGCTCCTCCCCCTCCAATAATCTCGCGGTTCGCCTCTTCCTGTTTTGCCGTGTTTGATAGTCCATTTCTCAAAGGGTCGATGGCGGCCTTTCTTCTCAAGATTACTATTCAACGCTCGTCTCAAACTTCGTTGCTTCCACAAATCTCTCGTGTGATGGCGGCTTACGTTGGGGCGAGTTTCCTCAAGCATAAGATTCAGGGTATTCTAACGCCCTCTCCCTCTGCAAATATCTTACTCCCAGCCTACCTCGCCATGTGTCGCTTGCAGACAGTCCTGCTAAAGTTGGACGACACCAGTTGCAGCAAGATCAGGACGAAGGTGAATGCTTTGGATGACCGGATCAAGGAGGTCATATGGGAATTCGAAGATTTACTCGAATCCCATTTCAATAATCAGATTCTTCCACAGCTCGAAAGCCACAGAGGTCACTTGTCTTACTCTATAGATCTGCAGACTCTGCGGCAGAGTGTTGACTGCTTCGTCGAGAGGGTGACAGAGATGGCGGCAGAATACGTTATTGAACTGGCGAGTATGCCTGAAGAAGATAGTGAACCTACTTATTCAAGAATTGATTTTAGTGGAATCGATTCAAAGATGGTTGGATTGTCTACTCAGTTTGAAGAAGCCAAGAATGGTCTTTGATGAATCGGCGAAAATTTGATGTTAGTGAATGCAGGAAAAACGCAGATCACGACACAGAGAATTACGTGGTTCGATTTACTGAGGTAAATCTACGTCCACGGGAAGAAAAGAGGGCAGAGTTGTATTGCTTGATCTGTTTTCTACAGCTTATAATACAGACTTGCTATTTTGTATTCTATCTCTAGAGATCGAGAGAATGTAACCCTATCTATCTGATCTAGGTTCTATTTATACAAAGGACCTAGATCGTGGCATGCAGCTATTTACTAGGTAGTGGATGTCGTGGAGATCGTGGCGATCTTGCATGGGTCCACTATCCTGCATGAGTTAATGACTGCTTGACACCACTAAATAGATCGTGGGTGTAGTGGAGGTGGAAATCCTGCATGAGTCCACTATCTCCTAGTTCGGTCGAATACTGAGACCGAACTGCTGAGTTATTGCCGAGCAGCTTTTGCCGATCTGAGAGTAGAGCTTGATGCCGACCTGAGAGCAGAGTTTGATTGGTTGGCTTTTACCGAGCTGTAGGCTGGGGCCGAACTGAACTCCTTAGTCATGCCGGACTAATATTCTTTGGTTGTGCCGAACTGAACTCTTTCTTGGGCCTTAGGCTGTTGGGCTTGTTTAGTACGTACTCCATCACTACCCCCCCCGGAAAGCGAAGTGAATCACTTCGGCATTCTGGATAAAGGTACGGGGTAAGTTGATGTTTGTCCTCGGTCTTATGAAGTGAACTCTTCTTTGACCGGACTTGTCTTTGGTCTGATGAAATAAACATCTTTGACCGGACTCGTCTTTGGGCTGATGAAATAAACATCTTTGACCTGACTCGTCTTTGGTCTGATGAAATAAACATCTTTGACCGGACTCGTCTTGTGTCCTAATTTGGCGAGTTTTATCGCTCGGATCGAACTTTCCGTTGTCCTAATTTGGGGATCGGACTTTCCCTTGTCCTAATTCGGCGAGTTTTATCGCGTGGATCGGACTTTCCCTTGTCCTAATTCAGGCAAGTTTTATCGCGAGAATCGGACTTTCGTTGCAGTTCGTTTCAGACGAAGTGCTTGATTTTTAAGCTGAATTGTGGTCTTGTATCTTCTGTAGAAGCTTTGACTTCACAATCGTTGGCTTTATTGCAGCTCGTTTCAGACGAAGTGCTTGTTTAAGCTGAATTGTGGTCTTGTATCTTCTGTAGAAGCTTTGACTCACAATCGTTGGCTTATATATGTTCTAAGAAGGGGATCAGCCTTCGAAGAACAAGATACCTCAGTAACATTTGTAAGAGACGACACGCACAGAGACAGACAAAACACAGACAAAAACGCATAGAGGCAAATAAAAAGCACATAGAGAAACAAAGATCAAGCAAACCAAATAAAGCACATTGACCGGACAGGACTCAAGACTGACTGACCGGACTGTCTCTTACAAATGAAACTTCTTGAGGTTGGAAATGTGCCATGTTCGGGGTACCTGTTCTCCTGACATGTGAGCCAATTTGTAAGACCCTTTGCCGAGGACTTCTGACACCCGATACGGACCTTCCCATGTGGGTTCGAGCTTGCCCAGCTTTTCTGCTCGGCTTACTTCGTTGTTTCTCAAGACGAGATCTCCCACTTGAAATTGCAGCTTCTTCACCCTTTGGTTGTAATATCGGGCTACTTGCTCTTTGTACTTGGCTGCTTTTATGCATGCCAATTCTCTTCTTTCTTCGGCAAGATCTAGCTCGGCTCTCAGTCCGTCGTCATTCATTTCTGAGGAGAAATTTAGAGTTCGGGGACTGGGTACGCCGATCTCCACCGGAATTACGGCTTCAGTGCCGTACACAAGGCTGTACGGAGTTTCACCGTTGGAGGTTGTGGGTGTAGTTCGGTAGGACCATAGGACTTGAGGGAGATTTTCTACCCATTGTCCTTTGGCTTGTTCTAACCGAGCTTTTAACCCTTTCACCAGGATACGATTTGTTACCTCCGTTTGTCCGTTTGCTTGTGGATGAGAGACTGAAGTGAACCGCTGTTGAATATTCAGCTCTTGGCACCAATTCTTGAACGTCTTGTCGGTGAACTGAGTCCCGTTATCCGAGATGAGGATGTGGGGTATGCCAAATCGGCACACTATGTTCTTCCAGACGAAGTCCAATGCCTTTGAGCTCGTTATCGCAGCTAATGGTTCAGCTTCCACCCACTTCGTGAAGTAGTCCACGGCAACGATTAGGAATTTCATTTGCCGAGGAGCTTGAGGAAGTGGTCCCACTATGTCTATGCCCCATTGCATGAAAGGCCAAGGGCTTTGCATAGTGGATAGATCGGTCTGCGGCATCCTTGGGATATTTGCATGGATTTGGCACTTCGGGCATGTCTTGACGAGCTGCACTGCTTCTTGTACCAAGGTTGGCCAATAATATCCCCATCTTAGAACTTTTTTAGCTAAAGCTCTAGCTCCGATGTGGCTGCCGCACGACCCTTCATGAATTTCTCTGAGGATGTAGTCCGTCTCTTCTGGTCCTACGCACCGCAATAACGGCTGGAGGTAAGACTTTCTAAAGAGGACTCCTTCATGAAGTTCGTACCGAAGTGCTCGGCATGTGATCTTCCGAGCTTCTCTCTTATCCTCGGGCAATTGTCCTTGATCCAGATACTGCAAGATTGGCGTCATCCAGTTCGGCGAGCTGGATACTGAATGTACCTCGGCTTCATCAATGCTTCGATGCATTAATTCTTCCGCCTTTGAGCTCGGATCTGAGGCCAACTTACTTAAGGTATCTGCTCGGCTATTTTCCGCTCTGGGAACACGGATTATCCGAAAATAGGAGAAACTTCGGCTGAGGTTTTGCGCTTTGTCCAAATACTTCTTCATTCTCTCGTCACGGGCTTCACTTGTACCCAACATGTGATTTACTATGACTTGTGAATCACAATGGACTTTGAGAGATTTGACGAGCAGACTTTGCGCTAACTGGAGTCCGGCCAGGAGGGCTTCGTACTCGGCTTCATTATTAGTAGTGGGGAATAGGAACCGAAGTGAGTAGGTTACCTCGTGTCCGTCGGGAGCGACGAGTAAAATACCAGCTCCACTTCCCATCTTGTTTGAAGCTCCATCTACGAATCCGCTCCAGCAGTCTGGCGGCTCTACTTCGGATTCCAAGGGCTGTGCTAGTTCGGCATTGGCAGACTTTTTCTGTTCGGCAATGACAGGGATTGCTTGATCGAACTTGGCTTCTGTAAGAAAATCTGCCAAGGCTTGTCCCTTGATGGCTTTCCGAGGTAGGTACTCGATTGAGTGTTCTCCCAGCTCTATGGCCCATTTGGCGATTCTGCCTGATGCTTCTGGCTTGGTCAAAACTTGCCGAAGAGGCAGATCGGTTAAGACGCATACCTTGTGAGCATAGAAGTATGGCCGCAGTCTCCTTGCTGCATTTACTAACGCCAGAGCAATTTTTTCCAGAGGTTGATACCTTGTTTCTGGACCTCTTAATGCTCGGCTTGTAAAGTAGATGGGAAACTGCTTTAGGCCTTCTTCTCGTACAAGCACCGCGCTGATGGTTTGATCTGATGCCGCTAAGTATAAGAATATTACTTCGGCTTCGGTTGGAGCAGAGAGAATAGGAAGCTCGGCTAGATAACTTTTGAGCTCGTCAAAGGCCTTTTTCTGCTCGGCTTCCCACTCGAACTTTGGTGCCTTTTTCAACACCTTGAAGAACGGCAGTTGCTTTTCGGCTGCTTGAGAAAGGAATCGATTCAGTGCGGCTAGACATCCGGTTAGCCTTTGCACGTCATGTATGGACTTCGGCATTGCCATGTGCTGAACGACTTGAACTTTTGAGGGATTTGCCTTGAGTCCGTCCTTTGAAACCCAACAACCCAGAAATTTTCCTGAATCTACCAAAAAGGTACATTTTTGGGGGTTGAGTTTGAGGTTGGCTTTTCGGAGCACGTCGAGAGTGGATTTGAGGTTGCCTTCGTACTGCGAAGTGCTTTTGCTTTTGACAACTATGTCGTCGACATACACTTCAACCTGTTTCCCGATTAGGTGCCGAAAAAGCTTGTCTACCATCCTTTGATAAGTGGCTCCGGCATTCTTTAAACCGAATGGCATCTTTTTATAAGCGAAAATGCCGAAATCGGTAATGAAAGCTGTTTTCGGAGCGTCACTCTCATCCATCAACACTTGGTGATATCCTTTGTATAAATCAAGAAAACAGAAAATTTCGAAGCCGATCAAAGCTTCTACTTTTTTATCTATATTCGGAAGGGGATAGCAATCTTTTGGACAGTGCTTGTTTAGATCGGTAAAATCTATGCACATCCGCCATCCTCCTCCTTTTTTCTTGATCATCACAGGATTGGCCACCCAAGAAGGATATTTCACCTCGAATAGTACATCCGCTTTTAGTAATTGGCGGACTTCGTCATGGATGACTTGGCTTCTTTCTGCCGCAAAGAGTCTTTGCTTCTGTTTTACTGGCCGGATTGAAGGATCAATATTTAACCGATGAGTGATTACCTCGGGGGGCACTCCGGTCATGTCCAACGGAGACCATGCAAAGACATCTTTGTACTCCTTGAGGAGCTGAATGGTCTTTTCCCGGAGTAGAGGCGTTCCTGCGAAGCCGACCTTGACCGTTCTGGATGGATCATCTTCGTATAACTGAACGGTCATTGAGTTCGGCTCTGAAGTGACTTCGGTCATCTCGCTTGCCTTTGACTCCGGTTGCTGTGATTGCTATGCTTGATGGTGCCGAACTGATTGCTCGGCACTTTTAAGCGCAATCTGCAGACATTCTTTTGCTCTCTTTTGATCACCTCGGATGACCGCTATCCCACCTTTAGTGGGGATCTTGATGGTGAGGTGATAAGTAGAGCAAACGGCCCGAACTGTGTTGAGCCAGTCTCTCCCCAGGATGATGTTGTACGGGGACCGAGCTTTCACCACAAAGAACTCGATCATCGTATTGGAGCTTGTAGGCGCTTTTCCCACCGTGATCGGAAGGCTGATAATACCTTCAGGGCGGGTGTCCTCCTGGGCGAAACTTTTCAGAGGAAGTGGAGCCGGACTGAGCCGAGCTGGATCCACTTCTATTTTATCGAAACATTCTTTAAAAAGAATGCTGACTGACGCTCCTGTATCCACAAATACTCTGTGGATCAGTTTGTTTGCCACTCCGGCGTGAATGACAATAGCGTCTTGGTGAGGAGAGATGGCTGGGACGGGATCGGCATCTGAAAATGTAATCACTTCGTCTTTCTTCAGCCTTTTATGTGTTGGCTCCTCTTGATTGGAACCTCTGCGTTCTGCTTTTAGGGACGACTTAGTCTTCCCGGCAGGGAGAGCATCAATAGTCTGGATTACTCCATCATATTGCGGCTCGTCGTCGTCTTCGGAATCCTCATGCTTTTTCGGATCCTGAGGATTGCAGTTCGCACCTCTCTGCCTTTTGTTCTTTTTCGGCTGCTTGCTTTGGTATTTTTTTAACGTTCCTGTTTTCACAAGAACATCAATACCTGCAGCCAAATCTCGGCATTCCTCGGTATCGTGACCGTGGGTTTGATGGAAGGAGCAATATTGATCCTGAGGTCGCCGTGCGGCTGATTTCGTCATCCGCTTTGGTCTTTCGAACATATCGGAATGTAGTTCGAAAATTTCCGCTCTTGACTTGTTCAGCGGTACGAACTGAGCGGGCGGCTTCTCGGGATTGAGACGGGGTCCCAATCTGTCTTGCACCGGAGCCTTTTGAATTCTTTCAAATGGAGTCCGGCGAGGATGCCCCCGATCGCTATGATCGGGCTTCCTTCTGTCTTCTCGGGACGATGAGCTGTCTAACGACCGTTTGCGACGGTCTGCCTCATCGGCCCGGGAGTACTGGTCCGCAATGTCCCACATTTCCTGAGCTGTCTGCGGACCGCACTCAACGAGCTTCCTGTAGAGAGCTCCGGGCAGGATTCCATTTTGGAATGCCGAGATGATAAGCAGATCGTTGAGATCGTCTACTTGCAGGCATTCCTTGTGGAATCTTGTCATAAAGTCGCTGATTTTTTCGTCGCGACCTTGACGAATGGAAAGCAGCTGAGCCGAAGTGATCCGGGCTTCCGCTTTCTGAAAGAACCTCCGGTGGAAAGCATCCATTAGATCTCGGTAGGATCTAATGCTGCCTTGAGGAAGGCTGTCGAACCACCTTCTGGCGTTCCCAATGAGCAGCTCGGGGAACAGCTTGCACATATGGACCTCATTGAGACCCTGGTTCGCCATATTATATTGATAGCGTCCCAAGAAGTCATGAGGATCCTCTAGCCCGTCATAAGTCATTGACGGTGTCCGGTAGTTCCGCGGCAAAGGAGTTCGGGTGATGTCGTCTGAGAACGGAGTCTTTAATGCTCCGTACATGGCGAACCCGACATCTCTTCGGTACGGAGGAGATGAAGTTCTCCTGTGGTTCCGGTACCGAGGAGGAACTGGAACATGTCGGGGTTGAGGATTCTTTCTCCTGGAAGACACGTCACTACTGCGGTAGTGACTTTCATGTCTGGATGAGGAGGGAGAATCCGCCGTTGTCTTCTCCGGCTGTTGGCTCTTCTGCAGGAAGGTTAAGAACTCCTCCTGCTTCTCGGCCAAGAACAGCTTGACAGCTTCATTTAAATCGGGCTGCTGGGAAGACTCGGTGCGATGACTCCTGGAGTGGCTTGTTCCTCCTTCGTGAGAACCAGAGGTAGATGTCTCCCGAGGCCGCTTTTCAGACCTGCGAGCTGGACTAGCTTCCTCACGGTGATCACGAACGGTATTACGGGTGGTATGTGATCTGGCATGCATTTTTTTTTTGGGGTGGAAAAAGGGTCAAAAATTCGCTTTATCACAAATTTGGTTCTCTGTTTCCCACAGACGGCGCCAGTGATGAATCGGCGAAAATTTGATGTTAGTGAATGCAGGAAAAACGCAGATCACGACACAGAGAATTACGTGGTTCGATTTACTGAGGTAAATCTACGTCCACGGGAAGAAAAGAGGGCAGAGTTGTATTGCTTGATCTGTTTTCTACAGCTTATAATACAGACTTGCTATTTTGTATTCTATCTCTAGAGATCGAGAGAATGTAACCCTATCTATCTGATCTAGGTTCTATTTATACAAAGGACCTAGATCGTGGCATGCAGCTATTTACTAGGTAGTGGATGTCGTGGAGATCGTGGCGATCTTGCATGGGTCCACTATCCTGCATGAGTTAATGACTGCTTGACACCACTAAATAGATCGTGGGTGTAGTGGAGGTGGAAATCCTGCATGAGTCCACTATCTCCTAGTTCGGTCGAATACTGAGACCGAACTGCTGAGTTATTGCCGAGCAGCTTTTGCCGATCTGAGAGTAGAGCTTGATGCCGACCTGAGAGCAGAGTTTGATTGGTTGGCTTTTACCGAGCTGTAGGCTGGGGCCGAACTGAACTCCTTAGTCATGCCGGACTAATATTCTTTGGTTGTGCCGAACTGAACTCTTTCTTGGGCCTTAGGCTGTTGGGCTTGTTTAGTACGTACTCCATCAGTCTTCTTCTTCCACAAGCTGGAAGGAATTGGCTATTAGTAACTGGGATGGTGGGGATTGGAAAGACAACTCTGGCGAAGAAAGTATTTGATGATCCAACGATTCAGACACATTTCGTGCTTCGAGCATGGGTCAGAGTGGGGAGAAAATGCGAATCCAGTGAAACATTACGATGCATTCTAGCTCAACTGGATCCCAACAACCACTACCAAATGCTTAGTGATCACGGAGAAGATGATGATGACTACCACCAATTAGTTGGAGTCCTGGAAGACATATTGAAGGATAAGAAATGTCTCATTGTGTTGGATGATGTATGGGAATGGGACGCACGACTAATGGGTGACTTGCCACGGGAGAATGTTCAAGTCCTCATGACAAGCAGGATAAAGATTAAAGAGTCTCCACTTCTAACACTAGACTTGTTAAATAAAGAACAAAGTAAGAAATTACTTGGTCAGCAGGTGTTCGGTGAAGACGGTTTTCCTCCTCACCTTGAGGAATTGGGAGAGGAGATTGCCAAAAAATGTGAAGGTCTCCCGCTTATGATAGTCACAGTAGCTGACTTCTTATCCAAAGAAGACAAGACCACTGAAAACTGGACTGAGATTGTTAGAAAACAACATAATTCCGTCTTCGTGGATGCATATGATCAAATCTCGGAGGTATTTTTCCCAAGCTATGATTACTTACCTCAATATTTTAAAATGTTCTTTTTGTATTTGGGAGCTAGCCCTCCATATAGTGCTGTTGATATAGGCAACATTAGCCATCAATTACATGCCGAGGGGTTTCTTGAACCGAATTTGGGAGAAAACAGTGTGGAAGAGTTTATTTTCCGATGCTATGGTGAGTTTCTTCATAGGTATCATCTAGTTCTACGAAAGGAGTTTCCGTGGAAAGAGATTCGTGTTCATTCTTGTTGGAAGCACATGTGTAGGCAAGAAGCTAGTAAGATCAAGTTTTTACATGTTTTACAAAGTTGTGATGATGATATGAAAGACCAACGTCGATTGTGTGTTCATTGCAATACTTTATTTGCCTTCAGACAAGTGTGTGATTCAATAAAAAGTGATTGCTCATCCACTTCCCGTTCTCTCCTCTGTTATGGTCCCTACCACCAATATCCTGTGCCTATTCATACCATGGATTTCAAGTTGCTAAGGTTACTAGATGCTGTTACAGTCCGATTTTATCATATCCCACTTGAAATTATGAAGATAATTAGTCTTAAGTACCTTGCTTTAACTTGCAATGGGGAGCTCCCTACTTCCATAGCCAACCTTTTTCAGCTTCAATCATTGACTATCGGACAGCATATGAACATTAAAAAGCGTGGGGTTCACTCATATTTGCCATTGGAAATATGGGATTTGCAGGAACTGCACCGTATTGAAATCTCGGGGAGAGACCTACCAACCCCTAATTCGGATGCTACTTTGGACACACTCATCTTTCTTGGTGGTGTGAGTGCAAAGAGTTGCACTAGGGAAATTCTCAAAAAATTTCCAATTTTAAGAGTTTTAGCTATTCAAGTGGAGTTGAAGCCTTATGAAGATGACGACGATGACAGAAACCCATTGAGTGGATTGGATTATTTCGCAGAAGAACTTCAGAATTTAGAGCTTCTTAAATGTATAGTACATAATCCTGATCTGAAGTACGAGTTTATGGTACCTTTGTCAATGTTTCCATCATGCCTGCTATCATTGGAGTTAAGTGGCATAGGGTGTCCATGGAATCACCTTAGTGACATTGGTTTGCTTCTACCAAATCTTGTGTTTCTCCATATACATGACTATGCCTTTCGCGGTCCAGAGTGGTATATAAACTCACAATGTTTTCCCAATCTTGAGACACTTATGATTGAAGATACTGATTTGGTGCGATGGAGAGCTCAACCTGGAAGCCTCCCAAGTCTTGAGAGCCTAAGCTTTTCCGATTGCTACAGGCTACAACAACTCGATTGGACGCGTGATCCATCAATGGACACAACTTCAATTATTTTAATTGACTGCAATCCCTTAGCTATCTCTTCTGCCGTGCAATTACCGAGATGTCGAGTTTTTACACACTCTACGATTTGAGATAGGAATTTGTATCCGAAATCTCAACTTGGATAACAGGTTAGCCTTCCCATTTATTTAATTTTATTTAATTTGCACAGACCATATAAATTAATTTAAACTGAAATGTTTGTGCTTGTGATTTAAACTTACTATTGTATGTGTGTTTAGGTTGTTGGCTGCTCTGTTTTTTACTACTTTGTGTATGAATGTGCATTTGAAATCTAAAATAAGGGAGGTTTTTCTGTGGGTTGCTAGTACATAGTTGTTAATTTAAAGCACTTAACTTTTTTGAATGTTTATGTATGACCATATAAATATTCTATATTCATTTATCGTTTGTTTTTGTTTTTCAGGTTAATGAGAAAGCGAAAAAGGCCGTCATTTCAATTGTATTACCAGACGTTTCTTGAATTCCAGGATATTGATTTGCTAGATTTGGTTAAGGATTATGAATTAAGCATGATACTGAATTATGTTTGTAACCGAAACTATTGTCAGTTTGATTCCTGTGTGAAAACATTACATGCATCTTTCTCTATTTCAAGGATTATATATACGGCGTTAATGCAACTATATATGCATGATTTTCACCTTGTTTTTATATTATGGTGAATTAGTTCATTAATATGGGGCTTGTTGAATTTTTGGCTTAACAAGATTGCTAGGATGATCATTATGTTATCTTGTGCTAAATAGTTGTTTGATACAAATATCTTTTCCCACTTCATCTAATTTTATCTATGATAGTTTGTTTTTATTATCATAATAATAGAGTGCACATGCTTTAATACAAAATTAATTACATAATTAATATAAAATGAAAACTGATCAAAATATTTTGAAAATTGACCTAAAATAGAAACTAATTTTGGTGGCAACTAATACTACAAAACATGACATTCGTAAATGAACTTAGCATAACGGGGCTTGCTTATAATTTTTTGTCAATATAGGCCTCAAAATGGAGTTGGGCCGATAACTGGTGACATAAAAGTATTTTTGGGCCGTTACTAATGCGCTTTTCAAATGAACCCAATTTTATTCCGAAAAGGAGAAGAGTAAAATTTGTTCCCTCAACATGCCTACTTATAAATAAAATTTTTAATCTACAATATAGAGTTGCCAATTTTAATCGTTGCAAAATAAAATAAATAAATTAAAAAATTTAGAAAACTAGCTTTCCCTTTTACCAAAATCGCGAGAAAAAAAATGGGAGGGCTGAAAAGTCCTAAATTGAAGAAGAGAAGAGAAGAGAAGAGAAGAGAAGAGAACGATTAACCGTACACGACATGTTAGTGGGGTCCACATTTAATTAATGTATAAATAAGTATTAGTTTCAAACAAATATAGTTGACTATTCTATCGTCAAATGTTATCAATCAAGCCAAAACATAAATCATACTTTACCATTTTCATCTTGGCAATTGCACCCTATTTTTTCAGGCCTTGCTAATTTGTATGATGGCGGCTTATGGTGCAGCCACTTCTCTCAAGAATACGATCCAGCATATTCTACAATCGTCTCGCATTTCGCTGGTTCCTCCCTCTCCACAAATCTTACGACCCGCCTATCTTGCAATGCGTCGCGTGCAGAAAGTTTTACTAAAATTGGACGAGACCGGCTATAGCAAGATGAGGACGAAGGTGAACGCTTTAGATGAACGAATCAAAGAGGCCATATGGGAATTCGAAGATTTACTCGAATCCCATTTCACCCATCAGATTCTTCCACTACTCGAAAGTGAGAAAGACTTCTCTGTAGATCTGCAGAGTCTGCGACAGAGTGTTGATTGCTTCGTCGAGAGGGTGACAATGATGGAGGCGGAGTACGATGCCGAACTGCTGAATATGGCTGAAGAAGAAGGCGAACCTATTTCCTCAAGAATTGATTTTGGTGGAATCAACTCAGAGATGGTTGGATTATCTGATGAGTTTGAACAAGTCAAGGATTACCTTCTTGTACAAGATCGCAGGGGCAGGGGTTCTAATTGGTTGTCAGTGATTGGGATGGCAGGGGTTGGAAAGACAGCGTTTGCTAAGAGAGTATTTGACGATCCATCCATTCAAACACATTTTGAGCAACGGGCATGGGTCAAAGTGGGCAGAAAATGTGAATTCGGTGAAACGTTACGATGCATTCTAGCTCAAGTGGTTCCCAACACTCGCGACCAACTGCTTACCCAAGGAGACAACGGCGACGATGACTGTGAGAAATTAGTTGGGCTCTTGGAAGAGAGATTGAGGGATAAGAAATGTCTTATTGTGTTGGATGATGTATGGGAATCGGACACACGAGTTATGGATACCTTGCCACAAGATAATGTCCGAATCTTGCTTACAAGCAGGCTAGGATTTAGAAAATCTTCATTTCTAAAACTACGCTTGTTGAATGAAGAAGAAAGTAAGAAATTACTTTGCCAGAAGGTGTTTGGTGAAGAGGTTTTCCCTCCCCACCTTGACCTTGAGGAATTAGGAAAAAAGATTGTAAAAAAATGTGAAGGTCTTCCACTTATGATAGTCACAGTGGCAGGGCTCCTTTCCAAAGAAGAGAAGACTCCACAATTCTGGACTGAGGTAGCCGACAAACAACATAATTCAGTCTTTGAAGATGCATATAATCAAATATCAGAGGTACTTTCCCCAAGCTATGAGTATTTACCTCAGTATTTGAAAATGTCTTTTCTCTATATGGGCGCTTTCCCTCCATATAGTGATATCGAAATACACAACCTATATCGTCAGTTAAGTGCTGAGGGATTTGTTGAACCGATTGGAAAACTAACTATGGAACATTTTATGATTAACTGCTTGATAAAGCTTGCTCGATGGTATCATCTTGTTCTATTCGATCCAAATCGAAAATCTTGGTTTTCAAAGAAAGAGTTTCGCGTGCATTCTTGTTGGCAGTACTTGTGTAAGAAAGAAGCTAGTAAGATCAAGTTTTTACATGTTTTAAAAAGTTGCGAAGATGTTATGAATGACCAACGTCGGTTGTGTGCCCATTGCAATACTTTATTTGCATTCAAGCAAGTATATGATTTGATTAAAAGTGATTGCGCATCCACTGCTCGCTCCCTCCTTTGTTATGGTCCTTACCACCAATATCCGGTGTCAATACATGCCATGGATTTCAAGTTGCTCAGAGTACTTGTTGCTGCTAAGGTTCGATTTTACAATATCCCACATGAAATTCTGAAACTAGTTTGTCTAAAGTATCTTGCCCTCACTTGCAACAAAGAGCTCCCTGCTTCCATATCCAACCTTTTCAACCTTCAATTCCTGATTATCCATCCACATATGCACATTAGAAAGCGTGGAGCTGTGTCATACATGCCAGTAGAAATATGGGACATGCAAGAACTGCAACATATTCAGGTATTTGGAAGAGACCTACCTTGCCCTAATTCTGATGCCATATTGGACAAACTCTACAGTCTTTGTGGCGTTGGTGCAAGGAGTTGCAGTAGAGAAATTCTCAAAAGAATCCATAATTTAAAGATCTTGGAAATTGATGTGGAGTTGAAGCCTTATGACGACAACAATGATAATAACTCTCTGGTTGGCTTGGGTTTTATTTCAGAGGAACTTCAGAATTTGAACGAACTTTCATATTCTATAACAAACCCTGAGATGAAGTATGAGCCTACAATTCCTCTGTCAATGTTTCCATCAAGTCTGATGAAGTTAGTTCTGAGTGGGTTAGGGTCTCCTTGGAAGCACTTAAATGACATTGGTTCATTTCTACCAAATCTTATGATTCTCAAATTACACCATTATGCCTTTCGAGGCCCAGAGTGGAATATAGATTCCAAGTGTTTTTTGAAACTTGAAACACTTGTAATTGAAGACACTGATTTGGTGCAATGGAGATCCCAACATGAAAGTTTGCCAAGGCTCGACTTCGTAAGCCTACAACATTGCTACAAATTACAACAACTCAATTGGACACGTGATCCGTCAATGGTCTCAACTACAATTGAGCTAGTTGAGTGCAATCCATTAGTTGTTGCTTCTGCCATGCAATTAAGACCGAAGTCTCACTTTAAAGTTCGCTGCTACTCGTCTTTTTGAGATGACAAGTCTCAACTCAGTTAACAGGTTAGCCTTCCTACTTCATTCAATTTGCACAAACCACATCAATTCATTTCTTTTTTAATTAAAATGTTGTGCTTATGTTTGAAACTTTGTTTTTGTTATATTTTATTTATTGTAGTAAGTGTGTGTGCTCTTTCTCTTACTAGTTGGTATATGAATGAGAATTTAGCATGTCATGTTTTGAATATTTGTGCATGCTCACATCCTATATTTATGTATTTATTTATAGTTTTCGCGGGCAAATGGGAGAGCAGAAGGGGTCGAACGCGCGCATTGTCCCATTTCAGTTGTATTACCACGTTGTTTCCTAGTGTTTGATTATGTTGAATTATGTTTGTAGGAGAATTTGTTGTCAGTTAGATATTTGTGTGAACTCATTATATGTGATTTAAGGATTATATATAACCACTCCGCGTTATGCATGATTTTCACTTTGTTTTGAAATTTCATTTTTCTGTGTCAGTATTCAAAATATACTCCAATTCAACAGATGACCATGAAACAAACATTTCATCCGTGACATATTCGGTTCTTTCAATTGAAAAATATTATTCTCACAGCCGGCTTAAATTAATTTTCTGTTACCTATGTTGACTTCAATAATTGAGCAGGTATGGTTATAATTAAATTATAAAATTAGACAAATGAAATTTGTTGGGAAGCAAAATATATACTAATAAAGTTCAATGAATTAGCTTAAGCAGCCAATGGTAGTTTATTGGTCATTGATCACAATTATTGGTGCTTTTCTGCTAATACTTTGTTAGTAAGAACATTACCAAAATTTGTTACAAAAATTGAAAAACAGTTGAGCATATTTCAATTAAAGTGATGGCAGCTTATGGTGCAGCGATTTCTCTGAAGAATACGATTCAGCATATCCTACAATCATCTCGCATTTCGTTGGTTCCTCCATCTCCACAAATCTTACAACCGGCCTACGATGCCATGGCTCGGTTGCAGGAAGTTCTGCTAAAATTGGATGAGACGAGCTACTGCAAGGTCAGGACGAAGGTGAATACTTTGGATGACCGAATCAAAGAGGTCATATGGGAATTCGAAGATTTACTCGAATTCTGTTTCACCGATCCGATTCTTCCACAGGTCGAAAGCGAGAGATATCACTTGTCTTTCTCTCTAGATTTGCAGAGTTTGCGTCAAAGTGTTGATTGTTTCGTCGAGAGGGTGGCAGTGATGGAGGTGGAGTACGATGTTGAGCTGCTGAATATGGATGAAGAAGAAGGCCAGCCTATTTCCTCAACTCAGAGATGGTTGGATTATATGATGAATTTGAGCAAGCCAGAGATCATATTCTTGCAGAAGATAAAAGAAATGGTTGTCAGTTCTTGGGATGGCAGGGGTTGGAAAGACAACTCTCGCTAAGAAAGTATTTGAAGATCCATCGGTTCAAAGACATTTTGAGCGTCGAGCATTACGCTGCATTCTAGCTCAAGTGGATCCCAGCACTCGCCACCAAATGGTTACCCAAGGAGACGATGACGACGACGAGAAATTAGTTCGACTCTTGAAAAAGAGATTGAAGGATAAGAAATGTTTCGTTGTGTTAGATGATGTATGGAAATGGGACATACGGGTGATGAACATCTTGCGAAAAAGGGATGTTCGAATCTTGCTAACAAGCAGGCAAGTGATTGAAAATTCTTCTATTTTACGAGTACCCTTATTGGATGATGAAGAAAGTACGAAATTATTTGGTGAGAAGGTATTCGGTGAAAATGGCTTCCCTTCTCACCTTGAAAAATTGGGAGAAAGGATTGCCAAAAAATGTGAAGGTCTTCCGCTTATGATAGTCATAGTTGCAGAGCTCCTATCCAAAGAAGACAAGAACCCTGGAATTCTGGACTGAGGTAGCCGAAAAACAACATAGCGAAGTATTCGAGGATGCATATAGTCAGACATCAGAGGTATTTTTCCCAAGTTATGACTACTTACCTCAATACTTAAAATTTTCTCTCTTTATTTGGGAGCTTACCCTCCATATAAAGATATCAGATTACCCAATCTCTTCAATATGTTGAATGCTGAGGGATTTCTTGAAACGAATGGAACACGAACTTTGAATGATTTTTTGTACTACTGCTCTGAAAATCAATGTTATCAAATAGTGGATATGGCGGCGCCATGGCGCTATGGCATGGCGTTCGGTGGTGGAAACGCCAAAGCACCATGTCGCTGCCATAGCACCGCCATATTCGACATTTGACAACATTGCGTGTGTACTGCATTTAGGAATAGGGCATTATGCAAGAAACATGGTGGTTAGAGTGGTATATTATGCTTTATTAATTGTTTAAAGTGTTTTAGATGTTATATTTTTAATATTTTTAATTTTTGAATTATATATAGATATAAAAGTATTATTTTATTTATTTAATTTTTGACCGTCATATCCGCCATACTTATACGCCATAATACGCCATATCCCTGTGGCGGTTTTTAGGCAAACCGCCATAAGCCACCATACGAGATTGATAACATTGCTGAAAATCTTGCACGCCGGTATCATCTAGTGCTCTTCGAATCAAATCCAAGATTTAATCAAGGATCTTGGTTTTCAACAAAAGAGTTTCGCGTGCATTCTTGTTTTGCATGTTTTACGGAGTTGTGGTGATGTTATGAAAGACCAATGTCGGTTGTGTGCTCATTGCAACCATGTATTTGCCTTCGAACAAGTTTGTGATTCAATCAAAGATGATTGTGCATCCACTGCCCGTTCTCTCGTATGTTTGGGCCCTCACCACCAATACTCGGTGCTAATACATGCCATGTATTTTAAGTTACTCAGGGTACTAGAAGTGAGCCAGGTTCGATTTTACCATATCCCACTTGAAATTTTGAAACTAGTTTGTCTAAAGTTCCTTGCCCTAACTTGCAATGAAGAGCTCCCTACTTCCATATCCAACCTTTTTCATCTTCAATTCTTGATTATCTTTCCACATATAAACATTAAAAGGCGTGGAGCTCTGTCATATATGCCATTAGAAATATGGAATATGCAAGAATTGAAACATATTGAGGTCAATGGAAGAGACCTACCATCCCCTAACTATGATGCTACTTTATGCAATCTCTTGAATCTTTTCAGTGTGAGTGCAAAGAGTTGCACTAGAGAAATTCTCCACAAAATCCCTAAGAGTAAAGGCCAAAATTGGTCCTGAACATATAGCCATTTTACGATTTTTGTCCTAAACATTATCTTTTGGATTTTTTGGTCCTGCACATATGGACATTTGATCATTTTGGTCCTCCGTCAATATTTCCGTTAAAAACTAACGGTCAACATTATCTTTTGGATTTTTTGGTCCTGCACATATGGACATTTGATCATTTTGGTCCTGCACATATGGAATTTTGATCATTTTGGTCCTCCGTCAACATTTTCGTTAAAAACTAACGGTCAACGGCCAATTTTTGACTAAAACAATGGGTTGAGTCGGGTCGTGTTTGGGTCGGATTTGGGTTACACGTTAAGAAAAAAATAATATTTTCTTAAAATCTAAGCATAATATTTTCGTTAAAATCTAAGCATAATATTCTTAAAAAATTAATTAATATTTTTTAATTAATAAAATTAAAGTATAGATTTTATTAAAAATAATTTTTAATTATTTAATTTTATTATATAGATTTAATATTAGTATACTTTAATTTTATTATTTTGATTAAAAAATGATTATTTTAATTTGGTAATTTTTTATTTTATCGTGTAATATCATGTTTAAATCGTATAATAACATCATGTTTTAGTCGTTATAATATTTTTAATCAACAAAAATAACTAAAAATTAAAGTTTTATAATTTTTTAATTAATAAAAAATAATTATTTTTTTTCTTAACGTGTAACCCAAACACGACCCGACCCAACCCATTGTTTTAGTCAAAAATCGGCCGTTGACCGTTAGTTTTTAACGAAAATATTGACGGAGGACCAAAATGATCAAAATTCCATATGTGCAGGACCAAAATGATCAAATATCCATATGTGCAGGACCAAAAAATCCAAAAGATAATGTTGACCGTTAGTTTTTAACGAAAATATTGACGGAGGACCAAAATGATCAAATTTCCATATGTGCAGGACCAAAATGATCAAATGTCCATATGTGCAGGACCAAAAAATCCAAAAGATAATGTTTAGGACCAAAATCGTAAAATGGCTATATGTTCAGGACCAATTTTGGCCTTTACTCAATCCCTAATTTAGAGGGATTAGAAATTCAGATAGAGTTAATGCCTTATGATGATGATGGTGGTGGTGGTCCATTGAGTGGCTTGGGTTATATCTCAGAGGAACTCAAGAATTTGAACCTACTTACATGTCATATAATAAACCCTGATATGAAGTATGATTATTTGGTTCCACTTTCGATGTTCTCATCTAGTATGACAATATTGCGGTTGAGTGGCTTAGGGTGTCCATGGAAGCACATTAATGACATTGGTTCACTGCTACCGAGTCTTACAAACCTTGTGTTAAAACACTATGCCTTTCGAGGCGCAGAGTGGGATATAGAATTGGGGCATTTTTTGAAACTTGAAACACTTGTAATTGAAGACGCTGATTTGGTGCAATGGGGAGGTCAACATGGAAGTTTGCCAGTGCTTAAGCTCCTAAGCATGCGACATTGCTACAAATTAAGACAGCTCAAATGGAGGCGTGATTCTTTAATAGTCACAACATGTGCAATTGAGTTAGTTGAGTGCAATCCCTTAGTTGTCTCTTCTGCCAGGCAATTAAGACCGAAGTCTCACTTCAAAGTTTGCCGCTTCTCTTCTTTTTAAGATGAGAATTTCATAGCTGGACTCTCAATTTGGTTAACAGGTAATCATTCCTAGCTACTTCAGTTATTTTGCACAAACCGCATAAATTTGTTTGATTCTTATATTCATAACTTGCTTTGAATACTTATGTACGCTCACATCTTATATTCATTTACTGTTTTGCAGGCCTACAATTGAATTGTTTGAGTGCAATCCCTTAGTTGTCGCTTCTGCTCTGCAGTTACCGGACTCCATGTTTCCAGTTCTTTGCGAATCTTCTTTTTGAGATGAGAAGTCGTATCTAGACTAACTTGGTAAACAGGTTAGCTGATACGAGCATATCTTCGATAATATCCTCATATCTTTATTAATTAGTTATTTATTGATTTATCATATCTTTTCATATTTATTAGGATTATTTTCTTGTTCAAGTTAGGGTATCCACTATTATAAATAATGGACATTGTTATTCATTTCGATCAATCAAGAAATATCAATTATCTTTATGCCGGAATCTTGTTAAGGGAACTTAACAATTGGTGCTTTCATTGAGAGAGATAAAGAAAGTCACAGAGAAACCGTGCTCTTCCGACAATCGGAAATTCTAAACGGAAAAACTAAATAAACATAAATGACAATAATTATGATTTCATTGATTGAATAATGAGAATAACAATAGGTCCTATTTATAATATTCCTACGAATAACCTACCTTGGTGAACAAGATAATAAAGATATGGAAAAGATATGATAATATAATACTAGAGATATGAGAGATATTTCCGAAAATATAATCGTATCATTAGCCTTCCTACTTTCAATTTGATAGTTATGAGTACGCTCACATCCTATATTCATTTATCATTTTCAGGCGAATGGAAGAGCTGATGTCGCGTTGGCCCATCATTTCAATTGTATTATCATGTTGTTTTCAGAATCTAAGTATAGTGATTTGTTGGATTTGGTTGAAGGTTATGAAACCTTAATGCTGAATTATGTTTGCCATAACTGTTGTCACTTAGATTTTTGTGGGAAAATTTTACATGCATTGTAGATTGTACCACAATAATGTTCCAAGCAATAACACCCCATTCAGGCATTTCACCGAACAGTTTCAATGCAGAACTTGTAAGACCTGAATTTCATAAAGCTTTGTAATTAAACTACATGTTTCCTTATTTCGAAGCTTTTTTCAGTTTCTTCAATTATTCAGAATATTTCAACAGAACAAAACTGAGTTGAATAAACACTCCGGCGCCACATATATGGACGTAGTAGTACAAGGTAACATACGCACGTATAAATTGCAGGGAGAGAAGAGAAACCTGGTGCAGCTGGATGGAGGGATTGGAGGAGAGATGAAGCAGTGGAATTGGAGTAGAGTATGATCATTTCATTTCTGAGTTTGTGTGAAAAATATTTAAATCTTTGTCACAATTTGGGCCTATGATAGGCCATATATACAAGTCTATTGGGCCCAATATCAAAAATTTCATAATACTAGTAAATATCATAAAATTTTGCAATCCCGTCCCACCGAAATATGTCGTTTAGTAAAAGAAAAAATAGTTGAAATTGTGTAGTGGATAGTATGGTCTATAAATATAAAGTAAAAGAGAAAGAAAAAAAATGTTATCATAAATGGACATAGACTATTTCTATGGAACTGACGAAAAAAAGGAAATACTATAGCCTATTTCTATTGAACGGATGAGTAAAATTGTATAAATATGTTGATGGATATGAATTAATTTTAGGTTGCGAAATAAATTTTTGCATATATTTCAACCTATAATAATAACAATAATAGTTCTTCACTTTCAAGTGAGATATTACGTTTCACGTTGTGAACAATTCACGTTGATGAAATCCAAAGAAAATGAATGGTCAAATAACTAAAAGATAGCGTCACAACCTAGAGAATAGTTATAAATCTTACACAGCCTCTATTAATTTAGTCAATTACGCTAGAACTGATAATTTTGAAAATAAAAAAAAATAGATTTCTTTTATCTGATCAATACAATTTTATTCAATTTAATTTATGTGATCGATGATCGATACATGTGCAGCGCTGACTTTGTAGGGAGAAGCACGCTTCACCATATTCATTTCAAACACTTCTTGATTTGATCATTCATGGCGGCTTACGGTGCTGCGATTTCTCTCAAGAATACCATTCAGTGTATTATACAATCGTCTCGCGTTTTGCTGGTTCCTCCCTCTCCACAAGTCTTACAACCCGCCTTCGACGCGATGGCCAGCTTGCAGAAAGCTCTGCTAAAGCTGGACGAGACGGGCTACAGCAAGATCAGGACGAAGGTGAATGCTTTGGATGAACGAATCAAAGAGGTCGTTTGGGAGTTCGAAGATTTACTCGAATCCCATTGCACCCATCAGATTCTTCCACAGCTCGACCACTTGTCTTTCTCTGTAGATCTGCAGAGTCTGCGGCAGAGTGTTGATTGCTTCGTCGAGAGGGTGACAGCGATGGAGGCGGAGTATGGTATTGAACTGCTGAATATGGCTGAAGAAGAAGGCGAACCTATTTCCTCAAGAATCGATTTTGGTGGAATCAACTCAGAGATGGTTGGATTGAATGCTGAATTTGAACAAGTTAGAGATTATTTTCTTATAGAAGATGATGAGAGCAGTGGCTGCTATGCACTCACTGGGATGGCGGGTGTTGGAAAGACGGCTCTTGCTAAGAAAGTATTTGAAGATCCATTGATTCAGAGACATTTCGAGCATCGAGCATGGGTCAAAGTGGGCAGAAAGTGTGAATATGGTGAAACATTACGATGTGTTCTAGCTCAAGTGGGTCCCAACACTCGCGACCAAATGCTTACTCAAGATGATGACGACGAGGAGGAGGAGAAACTAGTTGAGCGTTTGGAACATAGATTAAGAGGTAAGAAATGTCTGGTTGTGTTGGATGATGTATGGGAATGGGACACACCACTACTGGAGTATGTGCTGGAATTTGGAGAAATGGTTGACTTCCTGAAACGGAAGATCCGAATCCTGTTTACAAGCAGGTTAGGAACTGATGAATTTCCATTTCAGGAAGTACGGTTGTTGAATGAGGAAGAAAGTAGGAAACTACTTAGCGAAAGTGTATTCGGTGAAAATGGCTTCCCTACTCACCTTGAGAAATTGGGAGAGAAGATTGCTAAAAAATGTGAAGGTCTTCCACTTATGATAGTCATAGTCGCAGAGCTCCTAGCCAAAGAAGACAAGACCCCACAATACTGGACTCACGTAGCTCAAAAACAACACAATTCAGTCTTCGTAAATGCATATAATCAAATATCAGAGGTACTTTTCCCAAGCTATGACTACTTACGTCAGTATTTAAAAATGCTTTTCCTCTACTTGGGAGCTTTCCCTTCATATAGTGATATTGAAACACATAGCTTGAGTCATCGCTTGAGTGCTGAGGGGTTTCTTGAACCGATTGGAAAACAAACTTTGAAAGATTTTGTGGCCGAATTCACTAGAAAGCTTGCTCGCATGTATCATCTTGTGCTACTCGAATCAAATCGAAAATCTTGGTTTTCGACAAACGTGTTTCGCGTACATTCTTGCTGGCAACACTTGTGTAAGAAACAAGCTAGTAAGATCAAGTTTTTACATGTTTTACAAAGTTGCGAAGATGTACTGAAAGACCACCGTCGGTTGTGTGCCCATTACAATACTTTATTTGCCTTCAAGCAAGTACATGATTCAATAAAAAGTGATTGTGCACCCACTGTCCGTTCTCTACTTTGTTTTGGTCCTTACCACCAATATCCGTTGTCCATAGATGCTATGGATTTCAAGTTGTTGAGGGTGCTAGATGCTCATAAGGTCCGATTTTACAATATCCCACTTGAAATTCTAAAACTAATTTGTCTAAAATACCTTGCCTTAACTTGCAACAAAGATCTCCCTCTTTCCATATCCAACCTTTTTCACCTTCAATCATTGATTATCTTGCCACATATGAACATTAAGAAGCGTGGTGCTTCGTCACTTATGCCAGTGGAAATATGGGACATGCAAGAACTACAACGTATTGAAGTCATGGGAAGAGACCTACCAACCCCTAGTTTTGATGCTACTTTGGACAAACTCTTCTGTCTTTTTGGTGTTAGTGCAATGAGTTGCACAAGACAAATTCTTAAAAGAATACCTAACTTAAGGAGATTAGAAATTCGGATGGAGTTGAAGCCTTATGATGATGACGACGATGGCAAACAATTGAGTGGCTTGGAACATATTTCAGAAGAACTCCAAAATTTGGAACATATGTATTATCGTCTTAACTATTATGTGGTGAACTCTAAGATGAAGTACGAGTCTATGGTTCCTCTTTCAATGTTCCCACCAAGTCTAACAATGTTGTATCTGAGTGGCTTGGGGTGTCCATGGAAGCACATGAATGATATTGGTTCGCTGCTACCAAATCTTAAGGGCCTCGAATTAGAACACTATGCCTTTCGAGGTCCAGAGTGGGATATAGAATCAGAGAGTTTTCTAAAACTTGAGAGACTTGTAATTGAAGACACTGATTTGGTGCTATGGAGAGCTCAACATGGAAGCCTTCCAAGGCTTCACCTCCTGAGCATACGTCATTGCTACAAATTACAACAACTCGATTGGATGCGTGGTCCTTCCATGAGCAGAACTGCAATTGAATTGGTTGAGTGCAATCCTTCAGTTATCGATTTCGCCAAGCAGTTAAGACCAGAATCTCTCTTTACAGTTCGTTGTCACTCTTCTTTTTGAGATGAAAAGTCATAGCTAGACTCCCAACTTGGTTAGCAGGTTAGCCTTATGCATCATTTAATTTGCACAAACCACAATACTTCATTTCTTTTTGAATATTATGCACGCTCACATACTAAATTCTGACATCCTTTTTTCAGGGCAAATGAGAGACCATAAAGGTGTAGGTGTTTAAAGGCAAATGAGACATCATAGGAGGTTATGAATACTAAATTATGTTTGTGGGAGAAACTTGTGAGAAAACACTACATACATTTTCCATAAGTCAGGATTGTATTTATATAACCTCTCCATGTTATAAATGGTTTTCACTTTGTTTTGATAGGATGAAATTTCCACTACACTCCAAACATTCATATCTTGGAGCTTCATCCCAAGATTTTAACATAAGGAGGAAAAGATAATTATATGATTTCAGTTTGACATTATAAGCTGCTCTTGTTGCATCCCATATCAAAAATATGGATTATAAAATAAATAAAAGATTACTCAAAGCAAAGTCATTAAATGCAATAATATGATCAATTATACCAATAGTAACGTAACCAAATCCCTATTTGGCTATTTAATAAACATATAATGCTGTTATATTCACCTTGTCAAGAGATTTGGTTATCTACCAAACAAATAAAATATTTTCAACCTTCACATACCTTTTCCATGTATGGGATGGAGCACTACTACTACTATAACAATAAAAAATTACAACTTAAGAAAAGTGGGCAAATAGTTGGAAAAGGAAAAACCATTCAGTCTACTCAAATTTATATATTTGTCTTGTGTCTTTAAAATCAGTGAAAAGAATAATGATTAGAATTTTTGTTTGAAATAATATCACATTGAAAATATTCTACTGCCTACTAAATGTTATATATTAGTACAATTATTTATGCTTTTCAATTAAACAACATTATATCATTACAATTTTACCAAAATGTTTTGCCATAGATAATTGTGAAGAAATCCAATATTCGTAGAATTTTTTATTGAAGTATAAAGTTGCGAGAGACACTAAAATTTTGACGTTTTCATGGTTGCCGAAGAAATTAAATTTTCGAGTTAGAGCACAATATTGTGGTTGAAATTGACATTATCGGTAGTTTAAAGGACTGATGTGCAAAAGCATAAACCTTGTACAAGATGAGCTTCCCGCTTCCCCCGTGAATGGTCTGATTCGTCAAAACAGGTCGGTTTCAACTTCAGTCTTCATCTTTTCTTCTTCAAAATCACACAAATATCTTCATTGAATCGCATCATTTTTTCACCAGTCAAGAATTCATCTTTTTGGCTACATAGCTTCAGAGATTGGTGATTGAATCTTTCACCTCAGAGATCTGTAAGCAATTCATTTCTCTCCCTTTTCCAAGAGTTGATTAATTTCCCATGATATATTGTTTCTAATCACTTATTTGATTGTGGGATTTGGTGGGTTTGCAACTGCTTTTGATGTTATGGAAGATTCTAATGCGTTGTGTTATGCTATAAGTGGCGTTTTAGGCTTATTGATTGATTGATTGATTTGTGAGTGATTATGCCTTTTTTTTGTTTTCATTGTGTGAATTTTTGTGGTGATTTCGATTGAATTAGAATGATTTGCAACAGTTTATTAAGCTCATGCTGGTTAATACATGTTTCTGATGTTGATTTGATATAGATGGTTATACTTCATCTCATGTTGATGATTTGTTTCATTTGATTGGAATTGGAGCAAATTGTTTGTGTTAAAATTAGGGCAAAATTAGGAATAAATTATTACTACAGTTGACTCAGTTGAACCATATCAAACTATCAATGTGTTAAGTTGCCTAAATGGACTGTTTCACATCATGATGACGAATCCGGGGTTCAGGGTTGATTCTTGGTTGATGTGTCGATGGTGTCGATTATAGATTCATGTATAGTTTCATCTAGAGGAGTGGTTGCTTTCGAATTAATAAGTATTAAACCAGATTTGAATATGTGCATTAGCTGTTTCACATCATAATGACGAATTCGAGGCTCAAGTGTTGATGCTTATCTCGATGGAGGAGTGATTCTTTTTTTTAATGAATCGAGTAACGAATAAGATACAGCTACTTTTATCCATTCTGTTTGGGAACTTGTTGTTACAGCTCGTGATACTGAAATCTGCTCGAAAATGTTGTTCCAGCAGTTTTTCTTGCATGATGGAGAAGGAAAGCTTTGATGAGAAGAAAAGCACCGCCCATCCAGTTTCTCACGAGGACACATCGGTGAGTGTGGATAGCCCTGTCGCCTCAGTGAAGGAAGACACGCCTGACATTCAAGCGCTCAACTTGGGTAAAGTAAGTATTAGTAAGAAAGGATTTTAATAGGCTCATTGTGGTATGGTCGAGGTCGATAATCGCGAGACTTGGATTGTGCACAGGAAAAGGAGCTGGATGATATAAAAGAACAAAGTGGTGAAATAGCGGGGCAGAAAATATCAGGAAACTTGGAAGAAGGAGGCATTGCTGATCATTCAGAGGTGGCTAAGAAGAACCCGGAGGATGTTCTATACGAGGAGGAAGAGGAGCCCGTGTTTGATGGGACTGAGGTTCCGGGTATGGAAGGTAAAAGGAGCTTATCTTCAAGGTCCTCGGATAATAACTCTGAAACACATGGGCCTGCTTGGCCCGACAAAGCTGTTGCTCTCTCGCAATTTGTGAAGCAGAAGAGCATAGGCGCAATGTCTACTGTTTTCCGTCGTCTCTCTGGTAAAAGCAATGATGGGTTGGATGTTGCTGATGACGATCTAAGTAAGGAGGGTAAAGATTCATTGCCAGAGAGTGTAGGGCAAAAGGTCCCCCTAAAATCACCCGAGGGATCCGGATGGAACCCTCTTAGCCTTATTGGCAGAGAAAACAAGTCCGGAAAAGAGGATTCTGTTGAAGAGTTAACGAAGCCGGTTTCCATGAAAGGTAGAATTATCTTTTACACGAGGTTAGGATGCCAGGATTGCACAGAAGCAAGGAGGTATCTGCGGACGAAAGGGCTCAAGTACGTTGAGATCAATATTGACGTTTACCCGTCAAGAAAGCTAGAGCTAGAAAAGATTGTTGGATCTTCAGCTGTTCCTAAAGTTTTTTTTAACGACATCTTGATTGGTGGGCCGAGTGAGCTGAAGAAGTTAGAGGATTCCGGTAAACTTGAAGAGAAGATGGAGTATGTTTTCAGTGAAGAACCCTCGTGTGAAGCCCCATTGCCACCTCTATCCGGTGAAGATGACCAATCGAGTGGTGGAGCTATTGACGAGCTTGCTCTTATTGCTCGGAAAATGAAAGGTTTGATATCCATAAAGGATCGGTTCCATAAAATGCGCAGGTACACGGACTGTTTCCAAGGCAAGGATGTGGTAGATTTCTTGTCGGAAGATCAGTATTTGGAAAGGGCAGAAGTAAGAAGCAATATTGTTCTCACTTTCAAAGTTATAAATACTCTCTTTTGTCTGTTCTGATTGTTTTAACTGTTTCTAATAGGCTGTTGAGTTCGGCCGTAAGCTTGCAGACAAACTCTTCTTCCAGCACGTTGCTCAGTGAGTCTCAACAATCCTTCGTTTATTTGTTGTATACAATCGGCTTTCTTACTTTGCTAGTATCTTTTTCTTACTATAACGTAGTGAAAACATATTTGAAGACGGAAACCACTTGTACCGTTTCTTGGATGACGATCCTGTCATCTCCCGGTGCCAAAATATCCCACGAGGCATCACTGAAGTGAAACCAAAACCCATCACAGATATCTCCTCGAGGCTTAGGCTTTTGCTATCTGCCATATTAGAAGCTTATACTTCCGAAGATGGAAAGAGTGTTGATTACACGAGCATCCATGGGAGTGAAGAGTTCGCGAGGTCTGTTTAAAATGCTAACTATCTATTATGAAAACAGAGAGTTTGCATTAGGCTAAGTTTTAGTGCTGCTCTGTTGTAGGTACTTGAGGATAGTTGAAGAGCTTCAGCGCGTGGAGTTGCACGAGGTTCCTCGAGAGGAGAAGCTATCCTTCTTCATCAATCTTTACAACACGATGGCCATTCACGCCATACTGGTGCTCGGCCCTCCCACCGGAGCACTTGACAGAAGAAAGTTCCTCGGAGACTTCAAATACGTTATTGGTGGATCAGCATACTCTCTCTCAGCTATCTACAACGGCATTTTGAGGGGTAACCAAAGACCACCGTACAATCTCACCAAGCCATTCGGAGTGAAAGATAAGCGATTAAAGGTCCTATTACTTCATGAATGACAATGAATTGATGTTTTCTTTTATTTACTTGTTTCCTCTCTTTCTCAGGTAGCTCTTCTGTATGTAGAGCCTCTCGTTCATTTTGCACTGGTTTCTGGCACCCGATCAGGGCCACCCCTCCGATGCTACTCCCCAGGAAACATCGACAAAGAGCTGGTCGAAGCTGCTTGTAGTTTCCTCAGAAACGGAGGACTATACGTTGATTTGGTCACCAATGTTGCATATCCTAGCAAGATACTGAAGTGGTATGCCCCCTCTTAATCTCTGTCTTGTGTGAGATCGTCTGACGGGTCAAGAAAAGTCTGACCGATCCAATACCCTTATTCATGAGGTTCGACTTTGTCATCTTTTTAGGTATAGCGTAGATTTTGGGAAGAACGAGGTGGAGGTACTCAAGCATGCCGTAAACTACATGGAGCCAGGCGACTCTCAAGCGTTGCTTGACGTGCTTTCGAACACTCAACTCAAAGTGATCTACCAACCTTATGATTGGGGACTCAACAACTAGCATCTCCATTCTTGTCTTTCCTTCTTTCGCTCGCCTGGAGTCGAGCACGAACGTGTAAATGGCGTCCCTCTCGAGGCGATGGGCGCATACGTGGTCGGCAAACTCGAGAGTTTTTGATCATCTAAACATGGAAAGGGTTACTTGTGAGAAATAATCAATAATGTAAGAAGATACAGTTCCACTGGTGGATTGGTACTTATATTTTGCCTTTTCAAATCATGATTTATTTGTTTTGATATAAGTATTTGGCATAATTTTATTCATGGACACGTCGTTTATCTTAATCGCTGCTGCAAATCACCAAAATGAGAGTATTAATTACGATTTTAAAGCATGACATTTCATCGAAAACGGTTACTATCATATAGCGTCTTATAAAAATTGTAAGGATGATATTCAATATAAAATTAAATATTTTAATATTACTATTGAGTATTTAAATTTCTGTATCGACTTATAAAAATTTATGATTTCAGCATTGCTCATCACGCTGGATTTTCACCCCATTCGTATTCATTAAGAGTCTATTTGTGTAATTTTCATCGGTCCTTCATTAATACTCCATCCGTCCCACAAGAATATGTACTATTTCTTTTTTTACCCGTCCCACAAGAATATGCACTTTCTAATTTTGGAAAAAAATTTCACTCCAATAAGGTGAGACTCATTCTCTACTAACAATACTTTAATTATTTTTTCTCTTTACATCTATTTTATTTTACCAATTTTACATTAAAACTCATGTCGAACTCAAAGTGCATATTCTTTGGAGAATGAGGGGTAGTAGTTAATAATATTCATTTTTATTATAAATAATAGTAAAGGCTTCACGTTCAATTATTTTTACTACTCACATTTTGTTATAAAACAAATTTATAAAAATAGTTTTCATAGTCTATTAATTTTTATAATTCAATTTCAAATGAAACAAATTTATAAAAATAGATTGCATAGTCTATTAATTTTTATAATTCACTTTCTTTCATATTTTTAAAATATTTATCAAACTAAAAGTAGAATTTTAATAAGTGACAGAAGGAATCCGTAATTAATCTCAAGATTCAAGAAAATTCAAGAACGGCCACAAGACGTCAGTGTTGACCTCATACTCCTTCTCCAAGACGTCAGTGTTGACCTTAATCTTATTAAAAAGAATCCAATTCAAAAAAGAAAAAAAAAAACAAATCAAACCTAATTTAGCTTGCTCCCCACGCCCTCAAAAATCTATAAATACTTCAACTTTCTTCCAATAAAAAGAACTACACAAACACACTTCTTCTTAATCAACAAATATGTCGACAGCCAATTCTGGGCTAGTGGAAGCCTACATGATGAGGAAGCTTCACAAGGAGAAGATGAAGAAAATGGAAGCTTCAAAGCTCAAATCAAATGAAGAAAATCAAAGGGGGAGTGGCTGCTTTTCCTTGTTCAGTTTCAAGAAAGTTCACCCCAACACAGCTTCTGCAGATTCTTCTAAATTAATTAAGACCTGATTTTGAAGTTAGTACTACAAGTTTTTTTATTTTTTGGATTTGTTATAAGTACTCTTTGTGGTTTTATTTTTCTATAGATTGGGGATATTTATGAGCTCCATGTAATGTAACAGTTTTTTATATATATATACTGTATTTAATTAATACATTCTTATATAATGTTGTGACTTCACCTATAATTAATATTAAACGATTGATTCGCTTTTGATTTATCCTAATTTCACATTGAGACAAAACTAAAAAATGTAAATAATTTCAAAAAGTAGTGAAATCTAGGGGTGTCGAAACGGGTAGCGGGTATTGGGTACCCTCACACCCGACCCGTTACCCGTCGGGTTTCGGGTACCCGCTACCCGACATAAGCGGGAACGGGTTCGGGTACGGGTATTGAGTTTCAGGTACCCGCTTATATACTCGTTTAAATATAAATATTGTATTAAATTTTTTAATTAATATCCATTTAAGTCTTTTGTCTATTACCGTAATTTTAATTAATACACATTTTAAGATTAACTCTGAAGTCTTTTGTCCATTACCCTAAATTGTCTGTTCTTCACACCCGCACCCGCCGCCACCCGCCACCACCCGCATCAGCCGCCGACCCCTGCCGCGAAGAAGGTAAGGGCTCAAGTCAATAACTTCCAGATTGCTTCCCCAATTCCTAAGAAACTGCGTTGGAAATTATTAAAACTAAAACAATATTTTGTTCTGTGTTTACAAAATATTGCATACTCTTTCATGCAACCTCTTTATGCATTAAAATATAGATTTAGGTGGCAAGTATTTGGGGATGAGTTTTAGAATTATAACACGTAACCTATGTGCCAACGTGATGAATATATTTTAAACGGGTCGGGTACGGGTACCCCCCTGTCGGGTACGGGATACTCATACCCGACAAGGCGGGTACCCGTCATTGTGCGGGTCGGGTAACGGGATAAAGATTTTGGCTACAAACGGGTACGGGTACCCGGTTCTCCGGGTACAGGTACCCGCGGGTACCCGTTTCGACACCCCTAGACTGAAATCAAAACTACAAAGCAACAATTCAACAAAACAAAAGCAGAGCAACATAGCATAATTCAAATGATGTCCAAGATATGGTTGGTTGTCTAGAGTGGCAAAATCTTTAAATTTAATGCTACAATTAATTAAAACGGGATTGAATTAATGGCAATTCTCTCTCTTTTATCTAGAGTAAAAGTCAAATAAGGGAACCTGAATTAGAATGATACTCCCTCCGTCCGCGAATAAGAGTCCCGTTTTTCCATTTTAGTCCGTCCACGAATAGGAGTCCCGGTTCACTTTTACCATAAATGGTAATAGGGTCCCACCTTCCACTAACTCATTCCACTCACATTTCATTTAAAACTAATATATACAAGCGGGACCCCTATTCCACTAACTTTTTCCACCCACTTTTCTTAACATTTCTTAAAACCCGTGTCGCCCATAAATGGGACTCCCTATGGCGGACGGAGGGAGTATTTCATAAGTTAGTAAGAGGGGTAAATAAGATTTGTATTGAGTTCCCACTAAACAAATTGTTTTGGTTTTTTTTTTGCAACTATTTTCAGTTGTATTTGTCATTTTCACACCTACATTATTGGTGTATTGAAAGGGGAAACGGCTAAGAAATTGATTTATTGTTGTTTGGTTTAGATTCGTTAAAATTATAAAACTATATTTCAAATATTTTTTTATATATAAAACAATATTTTAATATGATCGGACATAGTAGTAAGTTTTATATGGGGTTATTTTCGATAAATAAATTCTGACAAAAAATCCGGAAACTATTTACTCCTTCGAATAAATTTCCCTCCTTTTCACAGTAATTCCATCCTTTTCATCTTCATCAACCAGAGATATGGATAAGGCAAAAAAAAAATTTAATAAAAAGAGTAAAATTTATACACTTGTAAAATTTCCAGCATTCCGAATTCAAAACCTTTTCAAGATTCAATTTTTAGCCCTCCGCCACAATCTGCTTGATGCTGTTCGGAAACATCACTTCTCCACAAAGATATCATTTCTTCTTTTTTCAAAATTTTACCAAGTTTTTAAGATTCCCTCTTTTAATTTTTCACATACATTTGAAGCTGGTACGGAATCGGGTCGCCGATGATCGGAACGGCGACCGGAATTGCACCAACACGTATAGAACTATGAGATGGAGATAAAAGTGAGAAAGAAGAAGCAGCTTGCATTAATTCCCAAACATGAGCATTACAACTGAAAGGAAATCAGCTTATATAGCTGTGAATTTGCATAACAAACTATTCTTCACGCCACGTGCTGATATTCTTCACGCTCCCCTCGTGTGCATGCATCCATGCCCAAGTGTTATTTAATTCACCTCGTGCGTTTATTCTTCCATTATACTTCTACCTTTTCATGCACCAGAAGCTGCCCTGCCGACCTCAGATCCATGATCAGGTAGATAAACCCACATCACATCATAGGGTGTTGAGTTTTTATCATTTCCATGATTATAAATGGTAGAGAAATTTGATTTTCTAGCTCTTTTAAGTGTACAATGTTACTGTCCATTTTCGTTTTGTAAGAGAAGTGGGTGATTTTTTGTGATTATAATCCGTACACATAGAAAAAAAAAATTATGTGAAGAGAGTAAATGGGGAAATGGCATTATTGCTTCTGTTTTTCTCTTGTTGTTCGACTTTTTGGGAGCAATTAAAGTTTCTTATTCTGAATTTATTATGCAATTTCCAAGATTCTGCCTTTATGTTTGAAGTGAGTTTCTTGATGGATTTTTTCTTGAGGAGTTGTTGTGGGGTTTCAAGTCATAAATATTAGGGGACTTTGTTTAAAGTTTCATTCTTTTATGTAAATGAATGGACTAAGGTTTAATTAAGAAGATAATTATGTATGTTCCACAAAAGGCGTTTTCCTACTTTTAGCTTAATTTGTGCTTCAAAATTGCTATATTAATATGATTTGGATAAAATTTGTATGATTCTTTCTGAAATGTGCTGCAGCTTGCATTAAATAGTGATGAATAATTGGATATATTGCTTGATTGATGCCAATGTGGTAGATACATACATTCTCAATCCAGAATCCAATTTCTCAAGATTTTGATTGGTTCTTGAGTTAGAAACAATGAAGTTGTTGTTTGTTTTGTTCTTGGCTTTCACATTCGCTTGAGAAGACGAAAGTGAAAGTTGTCTTCCGCCTCCAGTTTCATGACGAGGCTCTTCTGCTCTATTTTCAGTTTTGGTGCCTCTACTCATTCTTCGTATGGATGAACATTAGACGTTTCCAAGATCGATTACTGATTAATACATATATTTGTTTATGCATTGGCTCTACAAAACCAACGCGGAATCTCTTCGTGAAGAGACGAATCAGCAGATGCTTCGATTTCTAGACGAGAGGCGAGGTTTGGAAGCTGTTAACGAGGGGCTCGAGAGAAGGGCGTCAAGTACAGAAGCTGCACCCGTCTTAATTACTCGATCGCAGTGGATAAGCTACAGAAGTACCTCGAGCCCGTCTTGAGTTGGATAAATCGAAACTTTCCCGTAGAGTGGAAGAACTCGAGAAAAACAGCTCGTGTCAAGCTAGTCTCGAACGCCAGTTGTCAGATATGCAGGATTACGCACTTGCTGCAGATGTTCAACTTGTTTATTTTTCAAACTGTTTTGGAGGAATTGCAGAGACTTGCATCCTCGGAGGCGCATCTGAGAGATCTTCAGGAAAGGTTTCACGATATGGAGTCGATGCTGAGTCTTAGTCGTGCAGGTGAAGCTAACTGGAGACGAGAAAGAGATAGCTTGTTGGGGAGTCTCGAAAGCCTAAGATCGAGAACGAAACGAGAAATGAAGAACTGAATCAGCAGCTCTCAATGTCGAAAAAGGATGGGGATGAGATGCTTTTGAGGCTACAAGATGCAATCGATGAGATCGAAGAAATCCGAGGCTGTTAGCTTGAAGAGGAACGAAGAGCTCTCGACTAGACTCTCAGCACTGGAAGCGGAACTGCTCTCGGTGATTATAGAAAAGCGCGAAAAGAGCAACGCTTACGACAGAACAAAGGCCGAAATGGAATGTGTACTACTGAGCCTAGAATGCTGCAAGAAGGAAAACGAAAAGCTCGCTGCTTCATTGCAGGAATTCGAGGCTCAAAAATCTCGTATGGTCGATGAACTCGCCTCGATGAAGGGACAGTTGGAGGATCTGAAATCTTCAACCAGGAATCTACAAACATTTCGGGTATAATTTTGGTGCCGGTTTCAAATTTGTCATAAAATCTGTATTTCGTGTAGTTCATTAGCGATGTTGTGATTTTTCAGGATGCTGCTCCACACGTACAGATCAACGGGGAGACTTCAGATGCTAACGACGAGCATTTGGGAGCGCAAGGATTGAGATCCAGCATTGAGCATTTGCACGAAGAGGTACTCGTTTTCTTGAAAACAAGCTGAGGTTTTATACGTTTAGGTCTATGAGTTTCGTCTCGATATGACATCTTTTGCCTTTTCTCGCTGCAGCTGGAAAAGATGAAAAACGAAAACGCGATCTTCAACACCGGAGACGATCAAGACACGCAAGAGGCTAGTGCTGTTGGACCAGCCATCGTCCGATAGCGCGAGGGACCATCCTTATCCTTTGTAGGCACGATGTCTTGCTTCGATTCTCATGCTGTTTTCTCCTGGGTGCCTGTCGGTGCAAATGAAGCTGAAGAAGTCGATGCCCCGATGCTGTCAGCTGCCGAGAGCGCGGTGTAGATAGGCCATTGCAGTGGCTGCCTATGCATAGATGTTTTGTAGTTGTTATAATTTATGAAATTAGTACCTTTTAAACTTCTTTTGCCCTTTTAAATGTTATAATTAACTATGTATAGAAACGACTAATTCATATTTCTACATTCCAACTCAAACTCAGTAAAAACTACTCCTATAATGTAAAAACAAGATTCAATTTGAACAAATTCAACTTCATTTTCAAGTTGTAACAACATATACAAAACAAATTTCATTATACATACACAATACAATTCACAGTGCAATTTAACCAACCACAAACAAGACTTGCCTTGGAATGTGCTCCTCAGGCAACTTCTCCGAGACTCGAGACTTGGCTATGCTCTCCTGCATCGTCTCTCAACAATCTTTCTTCCATTTATCGAGCACAAGAATAAAACTCTATGATGTCATCACATTTTTTTTACTCTATTAACATGTGTAAAGTTGTAAATGCAATCAAGAACCTGTAGTACAAACATATGAGACGAGGCGCTTGGAGCAGCTCCATCTGTTACAATATGGTACAAAGACACCCACCTTTCTTCTGAGAATTTTCCTGCAATTTACCTGTTGTAATAGCATGTTTAGAATAGGCAACGAGCTTGTGTTGAATGCTCGTGACAGTGAAAAAGAAGCATCAACAGTGAAAACAGCACATGGTAATTCAAACAGTTTTAAGTCCAGAGAGAGAGAATTATGTGTGATTCCATAGTTTCTTGCAATTATGAAAACATTATCAACCTTCAAGGAATCAAGGCTATGTTGACATTGATAATTTAACTCACTGAAAATATCAGCCTGGATAAGAAATCATGACTGTATAGAGGTAGTCTAGATATTTACCACTATTTTTGTCGGGAAGGGGGGGCCGCACGACAACGAGCATTGTGATGACACCTCCGGGGACTTCACTGAGTGGAAGTCGCGATTCAGCAAGTGTTCTGTTGTTTTCAAGAATCCTTCCCGCGTTAATGAGCTTTATATCATTGATGGATTTGGGTCCGTTTTCTTTGTCTGCGGAGTAGAGGTCTTTATGAGAATACAAGGTCATCATCAAGCGATAAAAACACATGACAACATCACAAAATAGAAAATTCAAGCAACCGATGGAATATGGAACTGATATCAAACTCAAACACAAGTACACAATCAAGAAATTATAATGAAGAGCAATTCCTTTTTGATGATCATTATAATCCAATAAATTTTTTTTTTGCATCTGAAGAGCAAGCCAGGAAGCTCGCCATTGGAAAATTAAGATAACTTCTGACGATCGATATGCTTCTCTTTTAGGCAAAGGAACGGAAATAAGGGAAGAAAATGAGAACCGTTAGAACCATATGTATCAGTTTAAGATTTATTTGAACTCGAAGTTAAGTAGAGGTGCGAGCACCTATAGGATAATCGTGGGGTTGTAAGATGAGTCGTAAACCTGTCAAATTCACCTCAAGCAGATTGGCAAAGGCAACTCACAATGAAACATGCAAACTAAGATTAATCCACAAATATTTAAAATGTGGTGTCGAACGTTTTATTTCTGTATAGATAATAAATCTCGAGCAGTCTACCTAAAAGTTATCTACTTATTCTTCATTCTATAAAGGCTGAGAAACAAGTCATATTACAACGACATGATGTTGTTTCAGATGCCAAATTTATGAAGCAAAAAACTTCAATCTTTGGGCAATGGTATAACTCTATTCATCATACTAGACTAAATGTATGATCAGCTAATCATATACTCAGATTACTAAATGACACACTTTTTCAACTACTTAAATTTCACAAAAGAACTCAAATGATCCCTTTTGATATGTTAGCACACGCCCGCAACTAAGAAGCATTTACTCATAAGCCTCATAAAAAATTCACTTCCAACATCATAGGAAATCAGAAGAGTTTTTACAACACTAACTCTCTGCCCATAATGTTGTCTAAGTTACCAATTTTATGCAGCAAACAATCCTCAACGTTACGACATAACACTATCCATCATACTAGAGCTAATATATGATCAGCTAATCATATACTCAGATTGCTAAATGACACTACTTTTGAAATATTTAAATTTCAAGAAAGAACTCAAATGGTCCCTTTTGAGATGTTCGCAGCTAAGAAACATCAACTCGTAAACCTCATAGAAATACTTCGCTTCCAACATCAAATAAAACAAGAAGAGTTGTTTCCACACAAATTCTCTGCCCATATTTCTTCATTATAAATGCCAAAAGCAGAATCAAGAAACCCTAGAAATGAACAACAGAAACTAGAATTCAAGCAAAGGCACACCATAAGGAAATCAAATCACACGAAATCAACACCAAAGTGAACATATGATTCAAAACCTTTAGGCCATTGAGCAATAATCTTTTCCTTGAGAGAAGTCACAGTTACACTAGAATTGTACTTGCTTGGCCCAATGTCACTACCATCAGCAAGCCTAAACTTGAGCTCCACCAATTCATGCACAGCCATTAAAAACAAATCACTGCCTCAAATTCTCACAACCGACAATTCAAATCGAAGTCAAACCCCAAAATTACAAGAAACCTCCAAAGACTCCACCTTTATTGCATCCCAACAACAACAAATACCTCAAATTCAAGAAAACAAGACAATAGCAGAGATCCCAGATCAGAAATTTAAAAAATCCAGCCTTTTAAATCAAGAAACACAAACACCCAATAATTTTATCCAAAGAAAAAACAGATCGAAATTTGCAAGATTTCTGTGGAAGAATATTGTACAGCTAAAAAGTGTGGTTTTGAGTTGGAAATTTGGTTGAAAAGATTGGGGATTTTATGGATATGAACAGTTGATTAGATGAAAGGAGTAGAAACTTGTTTTGTTTAATAATGGAAATGAATCAGTAATTGACTTAGTAATTTACAAGAAGAAGATGCAGATATTGAAGAGGTGACAGAGATAGGTTTAACTGTGGTAGGCTAAATGGAGGTGGACTGCCTGCCGGCGATATTTGACTTGGGGAAATTGCAAAGGGCCCCTTGATTTTAAAGGTAATTTTCTTGGGCCCCATCATTTTGGACAATTTCTAATTTGGAAAGGTTCAATCTCTCTTGGAATATTTAATGTAATATGGTTAAATATACATATTTTATTATTATTCGTTTGCAAAAATGAAAGTTTGATCTTAATGTTTAATTTCTATGCTCTTATTTATCTTAATTTTTTAATAAGTGTTTCTTTATATTTAATTATAATATTTTGAGTTTCATATATTTTTGAAAAGTTTGATCTTAATGTTTTATATATCTAGACTCTTATTTAGCTTATTTTTTAAATATTAAAAGTGGTTCCTATATTTAATTATATTATTTTAATGAGCTTCATATATTTTTTTTTAAATTGGTGAATGCCAAGTTATGCTTTTTAATTATCTTTAATTATGTGTTTAACTTTGAAATTACTAGCAGGGTTCAAATGAGAACACGTATTTCAATAAGAATAAAAGATGATTTTAGTTTGAAGATACGGCAGTATTGAATGACTATAACATAAGAATTTGAAAAGTTTATAATGCCAAAATTTTCAGACCTTAATCCTCTAAATTTAACAAGCTATTCATACCTTATATTTGCACTCTTTTCATTTTTAGTAAAAATTATCACCTACAGCTATAATTGTTGACTTTGCTATACACTCATTCCTTAATCTCCGTGCCGAAAAGCAAACGTGCGAGTAGCACGGGACGGAGGGAGTACTATGGAGTTCAAACGACACTGACATCCCAACATAGGCGATTTGACATTTCGATGCCATGTTAGATCTTAATCAATGTAGCATAATAATATATCTCTTTTTAAAGTTGTAATTCAAAACAATATTGTCAACAAGTGAATATCATAGTATTAACGTGTACGGGTCGAATGAGTTCGAATAGAGTGTATCTTTTGCCGACCATGTTTGGATTCCTACAAGACATATCGGGAGGTGACGACCAAATCCAGCCCCGCCGTCACTACCCTAAAATCGGATACAAAACCAAAATCATCCCCAATTTCCACCTTCTTTACCTCATAACCAATCCCCATAAATAAGGGTTCACAAAATCTCTACAAAAAAAATCCCCAAATCAGGGAGGGCTCTCAAATCTCTGCGAAAAAGCCCCCAACAAGATCGAAATTAGGGCTCACGAATTTCTGCGAAAACTTGGCATCCTTCATGACCACTATGGTTGCAAGACTCGGCCAATTCTCTCTCCTCATCTTCTTCTCCTCTTCCAGCACTCTCAAAACCTTCAGCCGCGGCCAAATCCGTTTCTCCAAGCTGTACAGGAACACACTCGGCGTCTCCACAATGCTCCTCCGATCATACCCCCCACTCCCCTCCACCGCCGCCGCCACTCTCCTCATCTTCTCCGCCGACGTCGAAAACACCTTCGGCGAGTTCCTGAACGCCCTCGCGATGTCCTCGTCGGAGAATCCGAGCTCGCGGAACGCCTCCAGCTTCAATCGCCACGTCTCGCTCGCCATCGAGCTGATGATCCTCACCGCGTGGATGAATCTCCCCGATTTCCGATCCGATCCTAATTGATCCGCTTTCTCGATGAATCTCCTCATGTTCTCCGGTTTGTGGAGGAAGAATCTCGGATTCTGGCACATCAGCGTCGTGATCTGATCCGTCGACACGCCGCAGCTCTTCAGCGATTCGACGTTTGGGAGCAGAGTGCTCTCCATGTCCCTCAGGAACAGCCCCGTGGTTTTGAGGAATCTCGCGGCGGATGCGGCGGATCCGAGCACGGACTTGAGCGTCACGATCGAGGACGAGATCCGCGGCGCGCTGTAGTTGAGGAGGCGCGATTGGGTCGCGACGATGTCGAGGATATCGGCGGGGGCGAAGCCAAGGCCGTGGAGGATCTCGAATTTCGGCTTGATTGTGGCGTCGAGGTGCGAGGAGAGGAGCTGCGGCGATGATTTTAGGACTTTTTCTAACTGAGCGTCGGAGAAGCCGGTGTTTTTGAGGAATTGGATGATTGAATCGGCGGATTGTTGGTTCCTGATGCGGCTGCGGGAAGCGATCTGCGCCGCCGCCTCCGGGGAGAGGCGGTGGTCGTCGATTAGGAACTTGGTGACGGTATGGTGGTCTAGCGGAGGATTTGTGGCGGTGGTTGAGAAATAGGGGGAGGCGGAAAAATGAGATTTCAGCAGGAGTGAGGAATTGTTGCCGGAGTAGAAGGAGATTAGAGTGCGGCGAAGAATTGCTGCCGCCATTGGAGGAACGATTGAAGCTTGAGCTAAGAATCTGTTTCCAAAATCGCCATTACCGGAGGAATTAGGGTTTATGAGGAGCTCCGCAGCTCTTCTCACTATGAAGTGTGTGTAATTGTATTTATAATATGGATTATTTTGTGCCATTTTTATTTATAAGTATTTTACTACAGTAGGATAAAATTTTATTTATGCATATTCGACATTTAGAATATTATCGATTCTCTATTTCTTTTCGCCATTGCATAATCTTGTTTTTCACTCTAGTTTGTTTACAAAATTGTGACAGATTGTATGATTTATTGAAAACCATTTCCCAAATTTTCTTATACTAGATGTCGTGATTTTTTTATGGGCCTTGATTTGTTAATAAAATAAAATGACATTAAAACTCTCTTATTTTATTTCATTTTGTTAGTTTAACGGAGCATGAAATGCGTAATCAACATAAGCGAATAATCTCTGCAGTACATCAACTAAAAACGCTACAACCTATAGTTTGATTTAACAAAATTTCTTCATAAATCATTTTTCAATATGTTTCATATATTTCTCAAAGAGAAAAATTCAAGAACCACGAAACTCAGGTTGTTACACAAGAGCGAGGATTCAACAAATCGAAAAACTTAAAGAATCACATTCAGCAATCAAGTTGAGAAACAGTCATTTCTTATATAGGTCATCCAGGATTACCAAACATGTAAAAACTCAACAAAACTAGGTACGAGTACCACGATTTTCTAATCAGTGCAAAATTTCAAAAATCGAAGGATCCCAAGCAAACAAGAGAAAAGACTGTGGTTCCAATGACTCAATGATCTCCGGGCAAATTTTTTATGATGTCCGAGTCACCTGAAAACAAAAAATCCAGAGAGGTCATTACTTGCATCATTCAACACAAAGCTCAATTAGTGCTAGGGAGTTGATCAATGAGCAGTGGTGTGAGATGATCAGAATTTTACCTGGGTCAACTATGCTGAGGCATGAGACACGGAAGTACTTTCCACATGCCGTCCCAAGATCAACATTGTCTGTGCAGAAAAGGCCATAGGTAAGTAGTAAGCAAAGAATGAACAATACATATGACTCAAAAATCAATACAAGATGGATGATGCTCAACAATGGTGAAAAAGCAAAACGAAAAAACTTGAGGCAGGCAAGAACTCAGCAGCCATTCAACATCTTATCATTCAATCGAAATCAGATATAAAGAACATGTAATCAGTTTCTAGCATTTGGGAAAAGATAATGTCTTAAATGATCACACACTTGTATGTGAATACCGTGTATCTCTTTCAGATGCAAATGCAAAAATTATCACACAATTAAAGGTATTGAGGAAGAAACTTATGGAACCGAGTTCAATAGCATGTAGCACTTCTATGTGAACCGTTTGCGTCTCTTGTAGATGCTATTGCAAATGATCAAACAATCAAATGTACTGTAAGGAAAGAAACTAATGGAACCAAAATCAATTGCACATAGCACTTCAAGCATTACAGCCATGCCGTAACTACAATATACACATATAACCTCTAGCAAAGTGGTATAATTCAGATATAATCACTTTACTAACTAGTACTACATTGTTAGTTATGAATCAATTAAATAAATGGGTTCAACCAATAGAAAATAAAGTAATATTCAACACAAATATCTTGAAAACCTATATGTTTAGCTAGCAATGGACAAGAACATTTCAGCCAATTCATAAAACAAAAGCTATAATCAAGAAAATCTCCAAATGCAGCTACAAAAAACTTGAAAACCACTCACATACATTTGAATCCAACAGATCACACTTCCTGAAATATATAAATAAAACCAACTAAAATAAACTAAAAATGGGAAAGAAACTCACTCCCACTGTAATGATGAACACCAATTTTAGCAAGCATTGCATAGTACTCAATCTCAGACTTCCTCAATGGTGGACAGTTGTTGGATATCAATATCAATTTTCCTGTCATAAATTCAGCCCCAATTCATAAAAAAATAGCTTCTTCAAACATCAAAAAATTTGACAAAAAATGAAAACAATTAAGCCCTAAAGCAAACACAAATTAAAACCTTTGGAGCTCCTGAGAGTCTTGAGCACAGTCTTGTAGCCAAGAGTGTACTTCCCACTCTTCATCACAAGAGCGAGCCTGTTGTTAATGCTCTCATGAGTCTTCTTCTGCAATTTTTCCATTGGTAGATCGAATCAAAATCCATCGCCACAAATTAATTCGAATAATTACATTTATAAATATTATCAGATGCGTATATGATGCGTGAAGATAGAAAGAAAAAGATCTACCGTCTTCTTTCCGGGGGCCACCATGGTGGAGTCTGGGAAGAGCTGCGGCGGCGATGGGAGGAGAGGGGAATAATTGGGTGGAAATTGGTTTTTATGGTTAGGGTTTATGAAGTGGATGTTTGGATTTTAAATTTAATTCTTGATGGGCCCTTTTGGGTTTATTTGGCCCAAATTAGGATTCATGGGCGTGTATCGGTTTGGAATAAATACTATTCCCTCAGTCCCACAAATTTTATCATAATTTGATCGGACAAGGGTTTTAAGAAATGTGATAGAAAGTGAGTTGAAAATTTGGTAGGATGTGAGTCCTACTTATAAAGTATTAGTTTTATAATAAAATGTGAGTGAGAATAAGTTAGTGGAATGTGAGCTCCATTACCAAAATGGTAAAAAGTGAAATATGATAAATTTTGTGGGACGGGCGAAAATGGAAAAATGTGAAAATATTTCAGGGACGGGAGGAGTACTATTAATTATGGCTAAATAAAACAATTAAGGTAACTTTGTGTCTAGAGGTGCACTTGGTACGTGCACCCTCACTAGGCGGTCAAACCCGAGCAACTTGGCGTTTTTGGTGTTGGTTACGGGATTGACCAGCGCATAGAAGACACATATCAAATTTGACCCGAATATGGGTTTGACCCTGCAAGGTGAAGATGTGGGAGAGTGGAGGCATGGATTACATATGATCGAGATGGAGAAAGGAGAACAAATAGCATCTTTGAATTGTGCAATGATGTGATGTACGAGCTACTTGGCAGTTTTGGGTGGACGCCGTCGTTTGAAATTTCGTCATAATTCCCTTCTCTCACTGCCTTCTCGATCGAACGTGGGTTGAAAAGATGCACGTACATGGTACATGAGCGCACTCATAGAAGTTATTGTCTTGTTCTTGAATTCATTGTTACTAAGCTTAAAACACAATGTTGTTGCTATGTCTGGTGTTTTTGTGTAATAATCGTGTGTATTAGAGTATGTGAAGATTGAGCATTGTTGTTCTCATTGTGAATATTTAATTCTTCTTCAGTTGTATCATGAATCATATCCAATTTATTTGACAATAAACGACAAAAAACATCACATCGAGTGATTATATGTCAATCAATATAGAGTTTTTAATTCTTAAAGCATCCAAAGAATCGTACCACGTAAAGATTCATACAAGTCATAAAGTGAATGCTTCAAAACTAAAAAAAATTAAAAAGTAATCACAAAGTGAAGGGAAGAAAAAACGATAGATCGTAAGAAAAATGATTAAGGTGGCATTAGTGGTATCAAAAAAGCACCAAAATTATTGGAGTAACATGCAACCTATTCCTGAAAATGACAATCATTCCCACCGAATTATATTAACATTCAAATAAGTTGGCAAACTGTTTCTAGTCTAATTATTAGATCAAAGATTTAAATGATCTAATGTACAGAATAATGACAGATTTAGGAAATGAAACTCGGATGATTGTACACAATGAAAAAGGTTGTCGTTAGCATCGAAAAGCAGAAGCAATGCGGGTAGTTATCGCTAGCAATGAATGACGAATCTAAAAACAAAAATGGACTTTAGTCATTCAAGGTTGTATTAAAACTACAACACTGATGGGCCGATATAGGCTCTAAATGGCGTACTTAATGAAGTTCTCTGATCCTTACAAATCGACGAATCAGTGATAGGATTAAACTTATTTGAGTGTAAATTATAACTAAAAACAGTGCATTTAGATTTGTCAGCATCTTAACTATGTCAACATATAATTCATTATTTGTACTCTCTCTATTCTCTATTCTACTGAAGATGACTCACTTTTCTTTTTAGTTTATCCCAATTAAGATGACCCGTTACTAAAAATAGAAACACCTTTTATCTCTAATTTATTCTCTCTCTCTCTTACTTTACTTAATTCACTTAACACACAAAATAAAGCTGCATAAAATCTTGTATAGCCTAAAGAAGGGTCATCTCACTTGGGACAGATGGAGTATATAAGTAACATAGTACATTTACAGCTTTCACATATGACATCAACAAGCATAGTTATCTTCCAATAACTATGCCAAATTTTCAATTTAAAGTTAGAAGGTTGAAAAGAAACCTTGCCAAATTATTCATAGAATGAACAATTAATTGACAAAAGGTTGAAAAGAAAAACCTAGCCAAATTATGCATAGAATGAACATTTAATTGACAATACGAAGCTTCAAATATTGTTCCACTTTCAGTAACTTGATTTTTTAATTAAATGTAGAGTAAATGCCAAAATTAGTCATGAACATATGCTCATTTTATCATTTTGATCATAAACTTTATCTTTTGAATTTTTTGGTCCTGTACATTTCAAATTGGATCACAATTGGTCCTCCGTTAACAATTCCGTTAATATTTAACGGTCAACGATTTTAATCACAATTTTGACCGACTTAAACAATTTTTAATTATTTTATAATCAAAATTATTGTTTAAAATAAAATCATAAATTATTTATTTCAATTGCCAGTTTGCCACTTTCATCTTCTTCCTCCACTTTCATCAATGGCGCACGTGGAATCGATCTTGCAGAAATGCATCTGCTTCCCTCAAATCCGGCAATTCCACGCCCACCTCCTCGTCACCAGCCTCTTCCACCTCTCTTACTCCCGCTCCAAGTTCACGGTAACATTCTGACGGAAAATCGATGTTGATCTGTGTAACATATTCCGAATTTGGAGGTGTGATCTTGGGTGTCTTTGAATGTGATGGAGTCGATGATTAAACTGCATTTTACAATGATTTGGTTGATGTCATTCCCTTGATTGGTTTTGAATGACCATTTCTCACCGGTTTGGTATCCCCACGGCCCCAAGCTGATGTCTGCTGCGCAACTGTTCTCGGCGCAGAAGTCGATGAACTTGGAGCGGGAGTAGGGGAGGTGGAAGAGGCCGGTGACGAGGAGGTGGGCGTGGAGTTGCCGGATTTGAGGGAAGCAGATGCATTTCTGCAAGATCGATTCCATGTACACCATTGATGAAAGTGGAGGAAGGAGATGAAAGTGTCAATTGGAATAAATAATTTATGATTTTATTTAAAAAATAATTTTGATGATTAAATAATTAAAAATTGTTTAAGTTGGTCAAAATTGTAATTAAAATCGCTGACCGTTAAATATTAACGGAATTGTTAACGGAGGACCAATTGTGATCCGATTTGAAATGTACAGGACCAAAAAATTCAAAAGATAAAGTTTAGGACCAAAATGATAAAATGAACATATTTTCAGGACCGATTTTGGCCTTTACTCTTAAATGTATCTAGTTTGCGACACGTAACCGTGACAGTGTATCTATTACTTTACAATTTTTTAGAATCTATAGTAAAAGATTGGTGTAAATAAGTCCACGCTGCACATTTAAATGTAAAAATAATAAGGCATCAATTATAATACTCATTTAGTCCCATAATAGATGACACACTTGGAAAATAACACGTGATTTTGGGAGATATTGCTGTGTGTATTAAATGGAGAGAGAAAATAGTATATTTATATTAATGTGAGAGAGAACTTTTTCTAAAAAAGGAAATGTGACATCTTTCGTAAGGCAAACTAAAAAGGAAAGTGTGACATCTATTATGGGACAGATGGAGTAATATCTTTAATTTTAATCAAAAGTATATTTATTTTAGGAAAAGCACAAAACGCTCCGCGTGACACGCTACCTCGAAGTTCACACCCTTAATTTGAATTTGATAATCCTAAAATATAGAAATAGAATATGATAAGATTCTTTTGTTCATAATAGATCATCACACTTCTTTTATGCACTCATTTTAACAAGTGACTAATGATTCGGTGACAAAAGTGAAGGGATAATAAGGGTAGCTGATGAGTCCGCGAATTATTGATGTTAATAAATGCTGGTAGAGAATGAAGATTATGACACAGAGAATTTACGTGGTTCGATTTACTGAAGTAAATCTACGTCCACGGGAAGAAGGGAGGGCAAGATTGTATTGCTTGATCTGGGATTACAGCTTACAACACAGACTTGCTATATGCTATTTTATCTCTAGAGAGCTTAACCCTTTTCTATCTGATCTAAGTTCTATTTATACATTGAACTAAGGTCGTGGTTTGCAGCCCCACTAACAAGATCGTGGGTGAGCAATAACTGCTCAATAACTGCTTCGTACCACTAAATAGATCGTGGGTATAGCGGAGGTCGTGGAGGCCTTTCATGAGTCCACTAACTCCTAGTTCGGTCGAATGCTGAGACCGAACTGCTGGACTTTACCGATCAGCTCTTGCCGATCTGAGAGGAGAGCTTGACTGGTCGGCTTTTACCGAGCTGTAGGCTGAGTCCGAACTCTTTGGTCGTGCCGAACTCTATGGTGCCGAACAGATACTCTTTCTTGGGCTCTGGGCTGATGGGCCGTCACTGTTATTGGGCTTGCCATTAGGGTTTAGTTCGTACCCCATCACTACCCCCCCCCCCGAAAAGCGAAGTGAATCACTTCGGCGAGGTGAGTCACTTCGGCATTCTGGATAATGGTAAGGGGGAGGCTGACGTCAGGGGACGTGCCTTGCGCGTGCCTGCATTAAATGCGACAGTAAAATCCGGCCGTTGAATCCTGAAAAGGTGGGATTCGAAACGGCGCAACGATCTCGAAATCTTTCCCGAATCTGATAAGTATGCTCCTTTTTCCTCATTTGAACACTTTTGCTGTTGCGTCTTCTATACTCTCTCTTTTTCGAGAAATTTTCTTCCGCTTTCAAGAGCTTCTTCAGACTTTCTTCATCTTCAAAAAGTAAGAAAAATGTCTTCTTCTTCTTCGGAGTCGGGTAGCGGTAGGAAAGGGGATAAGGGGTCTTCTGGCCGGAAAGAGTCCGGGGAGAAGACCGTAGAGTATTTCCCTAGTATTTTGAGTAAGGATACTGTGATATCCCTACCCGAAAAATACTTTTTTCCTGGGGGGAAGACGGTGGTACCTGACGGTGATCATAGGGCTGACTCCCCGCCGAAGGGGTACGCCACCGTGTACGAGGCCTGCTTAGAATGCGGGCTTCGTTTCCCCCTCCCTTCTGCCTTTATAGATTTACTAGATTTTTTTCAGCTTCCTTTAGGCCAAGTGACTCCGAACTCTTGGAGGCACTTGTCGGCCTTCGCTGCCGAACTCCGTAGGTTAGGAAGGGATTTGTCTTTGAAGGCGATCCTTAAATTCTTTCAATTTAAGAGGAAGGGGTCTTGGTTTTACTTGATCCCTTTACAGCCCTTTAGAGCCTTTTGTAAAACGAAGTGGCCGAAGTGGCAAAATCGCTTCTTCTACTATGATAGGACCGCGGCTCCTAGTTTTCCCTGGAGAGGGCCGGAGTCCGTTATCCGTCACCCTCGGCCTGAACCGTTGGACGAGCTCGATGGCGAGCTCAACAAGATTCCCATAGTTAGGAAACAATACCCGGAGTCTGAGCTCGTCAAGGGCGACGTCGTGTTCGACATCTCGTCTTCGGACGAAGAGGCCGAGGGTGAGGATTTCTCTTTATCTTTATGCTCTACTGCTTTAACGAAGAAAACCTGACTTTGCTTTCTTGCTTTTTGGCAGTGTACATGCTGAGTAAGGCTACCCGAAAATCTTCGGAGTCCAAGGAGCCGGAGAGGCCGAAAACGACCAGCTCGGCGTCTGATGCCGAGAGGACTCCGAAAAGGCAAAAAACCTCTTCGGATCCGAAGAAGCCGGAGTCGACTTCGGCAAAGGGGAAGGGGAGGGCCCAGAAGCCCCCGAGAGTGCCAGAGAAAGATGTGGTCTTGGCGCCTCCTTCGGAACATATCTGTGAGCCGTTTTTATGGCCCACGGACTTCGCCGAGGTGAACTCTCTTCTTGATTTTCTGGCCTTGCTTTTTTTTCTGTATTTTTTGTGGCCCCTTTGTTGACTTTTTTCTTTATCCATTTTCAGAGGAACGATATGCTCTCCAAGCTCGTCGCCGTCGAACTCTCCAAAGCGTCCAATGACTATGCCGAGATGCAGAGGAAGTTGGCGGCTGCTTGTCATCGGGCCGAACAGGCTGAGGCTAACTTTGAGAAGGCCAGAGCTGCTAGGATTTCGGCCCAGGATGAAGCTCAGTTTGCCAAAAACCAGCTCGTCATCCAGCGAGAGCAGACGAAGCGGAGCGATGCTGCTGCCGTGGTTGCCCAAGGGGAGGCTCTCCGTGTTTACACGGAGAAACTCTTTTTGAGCAGCCAGTTCTCGGCCTTTGTCGGTAGCCTGGTAAGGCTAATTGCCGATAAGGGCGAGCAGGGGGCCGACGTCGTGCTGCCTCTGTACAGCCGAGAGATAGCAGCTCGGCTTCAGAATCTGCCGCTCCTTGAGGAGCTCGCTTCATCCTCGGTCCTGCTTTCTGCAGACCGAGTCCGGAGTTGTCGAGCTGATCGGGACGAGAACCTGGAGGCTATCTTTGCCTCCGTGGGACCCGTTTCACCCGCTTCGACTTACAACGGAGAGGGTGAGGCCGAGCCGCTGGAGCTGGAGGCCGAAGTCGAGCGGGCCGGGCATCCGGAGAAGGAGGCCGATCAGGAGGCGGAGGCGAGGCCGGACTAATATAGCTGCTTTGTACTCAAGGAGATGGAGATATTTTATTCCTGTAGTATTTTACTATCTGCTCGGTACATCTGCCGAACTAATATAGCTGCTTTGTACTCAAGGAGATGGAGATACTTCACTGGAAACGGCTGTACTCTTCGGCTTTAGACGAAGCTGAGAAAAGAGCTATAGCCGATCAGACGAAGAATGACGAGCTTCTGGCTCGTTTAGTGAAGCTGGAGGCCGATAATAAGGACTTAGAGTCCGATAAGAAGGATCTGGAGGCCGAGCTGAATACGACCGTTGCTGAGAGGACTGCGTACGAGGATTACATCCGTGTGCGCGGGGGATTGACCATATCAGATGTTCAGAGTCGAGTTGACGAACTGTGGGAGGAATATCATGTACTCCGGAGGAACAATGCGCTGGAGAGCTCGGCTTGCCAACAAGTTGTGAAATCATTACGGCGCTGGGCTTCCCGGTACGACATTGTTCTTTCTCGGCGCCCCCCCATAGAAAGATTCCTTCGGCATGTCGTGCCAACAGATGCTCGCACTCCAGATCAAGCCTCTGGTTCCCTTGTTCAAAATCCTACTTCCAGTCAACAACGAACTCCGGAACAGCCGGAAACGTCAAGACGAGAACGGGCTCAGGAGCAACCGGAATCGTCAAGACAGGGACGGACTGAAATTCGCCGAGGAGTTGTGACTATGAGCGAGCAAGATCAGCAGATGATTATTGCAGAGACTCTTCATCGCCGAGGTGTTAGGACTTCTCGGGCTCGGGGAAGAGGCGTTGGGTCGAGGATAGCATCTCGTCGACCTGCTTATTCTTCATCTGCTCGGAACAACCGAACTCGGCTTCCAGAGGATTTTGCAGATAGGTGGCTTAACTTCAGCAACCCTGGACAGTAGAATAGTCCTTTGTAATAGCGTAACGCCATTTTGTAGGGTAGCTGAGTTGTATGCCGAACAAGATTTGAAAAATGAAATTTTGTTTTCGCTTCTAACACTGTATTTACAGCTTAGCGAAAAAATTTCATCGTACTTGTCCTCGGTCTTATGAAGTAAACTTCTTTGACCGAACTTGGTCCTTGGTCTGATGAAATAAACATCTTTGACCGGACTCGTCTTTGGTCTGATGAAATAAACATCTTTGACCGGACTCGTCTTTGGTCTGATGAAATAAACATCTTTGACCGGATTCGTCTTTGGTCTGATGAAATAAACATCTTTGACCGGACTCGTCTTTGGTCTGATGAAATAAACATCTTTGACCGGACTCGTCTTTGGTCTGATGAAATAAACATCTTTGACCAGACTTGGTTTGTGTTCTAATTTGGCGATTTCTGTCGCCGGGATCGAACTTTCCCTTGTCCTAATTCGGCGAGTTTTATCGCGTGGATCGGACTTTCCCAGTTAACCGAAGTGGTCTTATGCAGTAAACCTCTTTGACCAGACATGGTCGTCCCCGGTCTTATGAGGTAAACTTCTTTGACCGAACTTGGTCGTCCTAATTCGGCGAGGTTTATCGCGTGGATCGGACTTTCCCTTATTGCAGTTCGTTTCAGACGAAGTGCTTGTTAAGCTGAATTGCGGTCTTGTATCCTCCTTGGAAGCTTGGACTCACAATCGTTGGCTTATTGCAGTTCGTTTCAGACGGACTGCTTGTTAAGCTGAATTGTGGTCTTATATCCTCCTTAGAAGCTTGGACTCACAATAGTCCTTAATAATCGATCTAAAAAGGGGATCAGTCTTTAAAGAACGATATACCTTGGTACCATTTGTAAGAGACGACTAGCACATAGAGACAAAACACATAGAGAAAAAATGAAAAAGACGAAAGAAAAAAACTTTAAACTTTTTATAAAACGACAAGTAAAAAGTACAAGTAAAAACAAACAAATAAAAACATGTACCCCTATGACCGAACTAGACACAAGACAGACTGACCGGACTTTGTCTCTTACAAGTGGAACTTCTTGAGGTTGGAGACGTGCCATGTTCGGGGTACTTGTTCTCCTGACATGTGAGTCAATTTATAAGACCCTTTGCCGAGGACTTCTGACACCCGATATGGACCCTCCCATGTGGGTTCGAGTTTGCCCAGCTTTTCTGCTCGGCTTACTTCGTTGTTTCTCAAGACGAGATCTCCCACTTGAAATTGAAGCTTTTTCACCCTTTGGTTATAATACCGGGCTACTTGCTCCTTATACTTGGCTGCTTTTATGCACGCCAATTCTCTTCTTTCTTCGGCGAGATCTAGTTCGGCTCTCAGTCCGTCGTCATTCATTTCTGAGGAGAAATTTAGAGTTCGGGGACTGGGTACGCCGATCTCCACCGGAATTACGGCTTCAGTGCCGTACACCAGACTATACGGGGTTTCACCGTTGGAGGTTTTGGGTGTAGTTCGGTAGGACCACAGGACTTGAGGGAGATTTTCTACCCATTGTCCTTTGGCTTGTTCTAACCGGGCTTTTAACCCTTTCACCAGAATCCGGTTCGTTACTTCCGTTTGTCCGTTTGCTTGGGGATGGGAGACCGAAGTGAACCGCTGTTGAATGTTCAGCTCTTGGCACCAATTCTTGAACGTCTTGTCGGTGAACTGAGTCCCATTATCCGAGATGAGGATGTGGGGTATGCCAAATCGGCACACTATGTTCTTCCAGACGAAGTCCAATGCCTTTGAGCTCGTTATCGTAGCTAATGGTTCAGCCTCCACCCACTTCGTGAAGTAGTCCACGGCAACGATAAGGAATTTCATTTGCCGAGGAGCTTGAGGAAGTGGTCCCACTATGTCTATGCCCCATTGCATGAAAGGCCAAGGGCTTTGCATAGTGTATAGATCGGTCTGCGGCATCCTTGGGACATTTGCATGAATTTGGCACTTCGTACACTTCTTGACGAGCTGCACTGCCTCTTGTACCATGGTTGGCCAATAATATCCCCATCTCAGAACTTTTTTAGCTAAAGCTCTGGCTCCGATGTGGCTACCGCACGATCCTTCATGAACTTCTCTGAGGATGTAGTCCGTCTCTTCTGGTCCTACGCACCGCAATAACGGCTGGAGGTAAGACTTTCTAAAGAGGACTCCTTCATGAAGTTCGTACCGAAGTGCTCGGCACGTGATCTTCCGAGCTTCTCTCTTATCCTCGGGCAATTGTCCTTGATCCAGATACTGCAAGATCGGCGTCATCCAGTTCGGCGAGCTAGATACTGAATGTACCTCGGCTTCATCAATGCTTCGATGCATTAATTCTTCCGCCTTTGAGTTCGGATCTGAGGCCAACTTACTTAAGGTATCTGCTCGGCTATTTTCCGCTCTGGGAATGCGGATTATCCGAAAATAGGAGAAACTTCGGCTGATGCTTTGCGCTTTGTCCAAATACTTCTTCATTCTCTCGTCATGGGCTTCACTTGTACCCAACATGTGATTTACTATGACTTGTGAATCACAATGGACTTTGAGAGATTTGACGAGCAGACTTTGCGCTAACTGGAGTCCGGCCAGGAGGGCTTCGTACTCGGCTTCATTATTAGTAGTGGGGAATAGGAACCGAAGTGAGTAGGTTACCTCGTGTCCGTCGGGAGCGACAAGTAAAATACCAGCTCCACTTCCCATCTTGTTTGAAGCTCCATCTACGAATCCGCTCCAGCAGTCCGGCGGCTCTACTTCGGATTCCAAGGGCTGTGCTAGTTCGGCATTGGCAGAATTCTTCTGTTCGGCAATAACAGGAATTGCTTGATCGAACTTTGCTTCTGCAAGAAAATCTGCCAAGGCTTGTCCCTTGATGGCTTTCCGAGGTAGATATTCAATTGTGTGCTCTCCCAACTCTATAGCCCACTTGGCGATTCTGCCTGATGCTTCTGGTTTGGTCAACACTTGCCGAAGTGGCAGATCAGTTAGGACGCATACCTTGTGAGCATAGAAGTAAGGCCGCAGTCTCCTTGCTGCATTTACTAATGCCAGAGCAATCTTTTCCAGTGGTTGATACCTGGTTTCTGGACCTCTTAATGCTCGGCTTGTAAAGTAGATGGGAAGCTGCTTTAGGCCTTCTTCTCGTACAAGCACCGCGCTGATGGTTTGATCCGATGCCGCTAAGTATAAGAATATTACTTCGGCTTCGGTTGGAGCAGAGAGAATAGGAAGCTCGGCTAGATAACTTTTGAGCTCGTCAAAGGCTTTTTTCTGCTCGGCTCCCCACTCGAACTTTGGTGCCTTTTTCAACACCTTGAAGAACGGCAGTTGCTTTTCGGCTGCTTGGGAAAGGAATCGATTCAGTGCGGCTAGACATCCGGTTAGCCTTTGCACGTCATGTATGGACTTCGGCATTGCCATGTTCTGAACGACTTGAACTTTTGAGGGGTTTGCCTTGAGTCCGTCCTTTGAAACCCAACAACCCAGAAACTTTCCCGAATCTACCAAAAAGGTACACTTTTGGGGATTAAGTTTGAGGTTGGCTTTCTTGAGCACGTTGAGAGTGGACTTGAGGTTGTGCTCGTACTCCGAAGTGCTTTTGCTTTTGACGACTATATCGTCAACATACACTTCGACCTCCTTTCCAATCAGGTGCCGAAAAAGCTTGTCTACCATCCTTTGATAAGTGGCTCCGGCATTCTTTAAACCGAATGGCATCTTTTTATAAGCGAAAATGCCGAAATCAGTAATGAAGGCCGTTTTTGAAGCGTCAATCTCATCCATTAAAACTTGATGGTATCCTTTGTACAGATCAAGAAAACAAAAAATTTCAAAGCCTATCAAAGCTTCTACTTTTTTATCTATGTTCGGAAGGGGATAGCAATCTTTGGGACAGTGCTTATTTAGATCGGTGAAATCTATGCACATCCGCCATCCTCCTTCCTTTTTCTTGATCATGACAGGATTGGCCACCCACGAAGGATACTTCACTTCGAATAACACATCCGCCTTCAATAATTGACGGACTTCGTCATGGATGACTTGACTTCGTTCTGCCGCAAAGAGTCTTTGCTTCTGTTTTATCGGCCGGACTGAAGGATCAATATTTAACCGATGAGTGATTACCTCGGGGGGCACTCCGGTCATGTCCAACGGAGACCATGCAAAGACGTCTTTATACTCCTTGAGGAGCTGGATGGTTTTTTCCCGAAGTAGGGGCGTTCCCGCGAAGCCGATCTTAACCGTTCTGGATGGATCGTCTTCGTACAGCTGAACTGTCATCGAGTTCGGCTCCGGCATGACTTCGGTCATCGCCTCTGACTCCGGCTGCTGTGATTGCTATGCTTGGTGGTGCCGATCTGACTGCTCGGCACTTCTAAGCGCTATTTGCAGACATTCCTTTGCTCTCTTTTGGTCACCTCGGATGACCGCTATCCCTCCTTTAGTAGGGATCTTGATGGTGAGGTGATAGGTGGAGCAAACGGCCCGAACTGTGTTGAGCCAGTCTCTTCCCAGGATGACGTTGTACGGGGACCGAGCTTTCACCACGAAAAACTCAATCATCGTACTGGAGCTAGTAGGCGCTTTCCCCACCGTGATCGGAAGGCTGATAATACCTTCAGGGCGGGTGTCCTCCTGAGTGAAGCTCTTCAGGGGAAGCGGAGCCGGACTGAGCCGAGCTGGGTCCATTTCTAGTTTGTCGAAGCACTCTTTAAAAAGAATGCTAACCGACGCTCCTGTATCCACAAACACCCTGTGGATCAGTTTGTTTGCCACTCCGGCTTGGATGACAATGGCGTCTTGGTGAGGAGAGATGGCCGGGACGGGATCAGCAGCCGAGAACGTAATCACTTCGTCCTGCTTCAGCCTTTTATGCGTTGGCTCCTCTCGATTGGAGCCTCTGCGTTCTGACTTTAGGGACGACTTGGTCTTCCCGGCAGGGAGCGCGTCAATAGTCTGGATTACTCCATCATATTGCGGCTCGTCATCGTCTTCGGGATCCGGCTGCCTTTTCGGATCCTGAGGGGCGCAGTTCGCGCCACTCTGCTTTTTATTCTTCTTTGGCTGCTTACTTCGGTATTTTTTCAATGTCCCTGCCTTCACAAGAACATCGATACCTGCAGCCAAGTTTCTGCACTCCTCAGTATCGTGACCGTGGTCTTGATGGTAGGAGCAGTAGTTATCCTGTGGTCGGCGCGCGGCTGATTTCGTCATCCGCTTTGGCTTTTCGAACAGGTCAGAGTGCAATTCGAAAATTTCCGCTCTCGGCTTGTTCAGCGGTACGAACTGAGCGGGCGGCTTCTCGGGATTGAGACGAGGTCCCAATCTGTCTTGCACCGGAGCCCTTTGAATTCTTTCAAATGGAGTCCGGCGAGGATGCCCCTGATCGCTATGATCGGGCTTCCTTCTGTCTCCTCGGGACGATGAGCTGTCTAACGACCGTTTGCGACGGTCTGCCTCATCGGCCCGGGAGTACTGGTCCGCAATGTCCCACATTTCCTGAGCTGTCTGCGGACCGCACTCAACGAGCTTCCTGTAGAGAGCTCCGGGCAAGATTCCATTTTGGAATGCCGAGATGACAAGCAGATCGTTGAGATCGTCTACTTGCAGGCATTCCTTGTGGAATCTTGTCATAAAGTCGCTAATTTTTTCGTCGCGACCTTGACGAATGGAAAGCAGCTGAGCCGAAGTGATTCGGGCTTCCGCTTTCTGAAAGAACCTCCTGTGGAAGGCATCCATTAGATCTCGGTAAGATCTGATGCTGCCCTGGGGGAGGCTATCGAACCACCTTCTCGCGTTCCCGATGAGCAGCTCGGGAAACAGCTTGCACATGTGGACCTCGTTGAGACCCTGGTTCGCCATGTTATATTGATAGCGCCCCAAGAAATCGTGAGGGTCCACGAGCCCGTCGTAAGTCATCGACGGAGTTCGGTAGTTCTGTGGTAGGGGAGTTCGGGTGATGTCGTCCGAGAACGGAGTCTTCAGTGCTCCGTACACGGCGAATCCGATATCTCGTCGGTATGGAGGAGATTGAGTTCTCCTGTGATTCCGGTACCGAGGAGGAGCTGGAATATGTCGGGGTTGAGGATTCTTTCTCCTGGGAGATGCGACACTACTGCGGTAGTGACTTTCTTGTGCGGAGGGAGAAGGAGAATCCGTCGTTTTCGTCTCCGGCTGCTTTTGGCTTTTTCGCAGGAAGGTTAAGAATTCCTCCTGCTTTTCAGCCAAAAACTGCTTGACAGCCTCATTCAAATCGGGCTGCTGGGAAGACTCAGTGGGACGGTTTTTGGAGCGGCTTGTTCCTTCGCCATGAGAACTGGTGGTGGATTTATCCCTAGGCTGTTTTCCCGACCTATGGGATGGATTGGCTTCCTCCTGGTTCTCACGGGCTGGAATACGGGTATTCTGCGATCTGGTATGCATTTTTTGGGTGGAAAAAATGGATCAAAAATTCGCTTTATCACAAATTTTGTTCTCTGTTTCCCACAGACGGCGCCAGTGATGAGTCCGCGAATTATTGATGTTAATAAATGCTGGTAGAGAATGAAGATTATGACACAGAGAATTTACGTGGTTCGATTTACTGAAGTAAATCTACGTCCACGGGAAGAAGGGAGGGCAAGATTGTATTGCTTGATCTGGGATTACAGCTTACAACACAGACTTGCTATATGCTATTTTATCTCTAGAGAGCTTAACCCTTTTCTATCTGATCTAAGTTCTATTTATACATTGAACTAAGGTCGTGGTTTGCAGCCCCACTAACAAGATCGTGGGTGAGCAATAACTGCTCAATAACTGCTTCGTACCACTAAATAGATCGTGGGTATAGCGGAGGTCGTGGAGGCCTTTCATGAGTCCACTAACTCCTAGTTCGGTCGAATGCTGAGACCGAACTGCTGGACTTTACCGATCAGCTCTTGCCGATCTGAGAGGAGAGCTTGACTGGTCGGCTTTTACCGAGCTGTAGGCTGAGTCCGAACTCTTTGGTCGTGCCGAACTCTATGGTGCCGAACAGATACTCTTTCTTGGGCTCTGGGCTGATGGGCCGTCACTGTTATTGGGCTTGCCATTAGGGTTTAGTTCGTACCCCATCAGTAGCATGCACGAGAATGAGGTTCCGATTATGTTTCTATCTCTTATTGGATTCTCCATCTCTCTTTCTCGTCTTTCTCATTGTTGATGAACTCTGATTCTTTATCGGCAATGGGGCACTTTATAGCATATCATTAAAGATGCAAATTTGAGTTTGAGGGTTTTGCTAATTGGATAGAATTGATGTGCAATACAATACTATTGGATGCTTTGTCAATATAAAAATGATAAAATCATAATTTTGTTTGAAAGTTTCGATTGAAAAATCAGAACTACTACTTACTACTCTTCTTCATACTTCAGTTATGATTATATAAATCGAAAATGTGAATTTCAAAATCGATACATTCCCTATTTTCGAGATTAGAATAAGCTTACTAGTGTAGTAATGGATGTGAATTTGTTCGTGAGGGTCGGGCATACACCAACACCTAAAAACAAAACACTCAAACTAATTCAATGAGTATACGTTAGAGTTGATCCCACAATGGTTATGATGAGGATGGTGAGAATGTAGCGGAGGGAGGACGTTCAATTTAACGAGTCAAGATGGAGAAGGGAACCAGGATGATGGTTCTGAATCGTTAGCTTCTGACAATTACAGCGATGATGACTGAACTGACGTAGTGGTAGAAATTCTTTTTGGTTTTTTTGGTAATTCTTTAGAGATGCAGCAATCCAATTAGATTGTCTGGTGTAAAATTATAGAGGAACACGGTATTGTTTTCTCCTGCATAGGGCGTGGCGTTGAGTCCCCTTTGGTAATGATATAAATTAGGAATACAAAAAAAATCAAATTTTGTTAGACATGTCAAATGACATACTACTATTTATTGAGCTATCAACCTGCACTATTGTATCTTCTTCAAAGGCCTAATGATGACTGTATCACAAGTTCATAAGGATAGAATACAATACAATGCAAATGTAGTAATGAATGCATAGCAAAAAACACGGTTTATTCACTACCAGCTAAAATGTACATATATTCTTAAAAACTCCAGCAGTCAAGAAACACACAGTGAAAAAGAGGGTAATCAAGCAGAAAGAAGATTCTTGATTCAAGATTTTTGCGCAGGCGTCAGCCTAGTTGGGAACTTAATGTTGAATTTGATCCTCAGATTGCCCCTTTTGGTGGGATCTTTAGGCAAAGGCATCCCTTCTCTTGGAATCACCTCTTCATAGGTGGGATGGATGACTGTGTTTATAGGATGAGTCAAGTTTCTTCCATCCAATGTGGTGAGGTGAAGTGTATATCCCGTCAATGCTTCTGCCAGAGGTATCTTCTGCGTTACAATTAGATCGTTACCATCTCGCGTGAACACACGGTGGGGCTTCTCGTCGATTATGAACACTAAATCCGAAGGAATCACATGCGGTTGCTCATTCCCTTTCTCCGGGAATGTGATCTTTGTTCCCTTCTTCCACCCAGGCTTTATGTCAATGGTCAGAATCTCCTCCACTGGCAATGTCTTCCTGCAGCCATTCAAGCAATTGGAATTCGATTTAGGATTAGAAAATGAACAAATTATTCAACAGCAATAATTCCACACCCAGTGGCGTTGGATATCTCTCTGGAGATTTTCACCCTCTTTGTAGCTCCTTTGTAGAGGTCTTCCAAGCTGCAAGGCAGCTTCGTCTCGATCGGTGGCGCCTTTATGGGAGCGGAGCTCATTGGGCGGCCGTCTCCACCACCGAATGGGCTGAACATGTCCTCACCGAAAATGGACCCACCGAACCCTCTAGGCCCGCCCCTCATTCCACTGCCGCCGAAGAACTCCGCTAATATGTCGTCGGCATTTCTTGAACTGCGGAAGCAATCACAGCAACATCAATAGCTGGATCCAATTACGAAACCTAATTTCCTAACATCAATACCAATTTCAGATCTACCCGAATCCAAGGTCGACCAATAACTCAAAATCCTAATTGAATAATTATTTAAAGCGATGAATGAATGAACCCTAATTCCAAAATCAAAAAGAGGAGAGGAAAGGAGAGGATTGGCATACGTCATAGGCTTCGGAAATCTGCTTGAATTTGGCCTCAGCACCCTTCTTGTTGTTGGGAAGTATTTGCTAGTGAGTGGTTTTCTCAGCGCATGATATCGTGTGTGGAAGTGTGAGTGGGTATTAGAAGCGTGAGATCTTCACTGAGATGTCGCCTATAAATAAGGCCTTCATCTGGACCTCAAGCAATGTATTCGACACAATTAATTGGGAAGTCGTCATTGCCTGTGTCACACGAAGGTGAGTCGTCCATTTCTTTTCCTGAAAGTCAAAAGATTCTTTTGCAATTTCAAAATGTGAACAACAAATTGTCGGCAATAATTTTATGCCTTTAAGAAAAGTTGAAAATGATTTGTCGGCAAAAATTTTATGCCGCTGCAATAATTTTAAGGATTTTATTTTTTGTTTTGCAATTTGAATAATCCTCTTATAATGTTGTAAAACAGATGAGATTTCAATTTTATCTCTCAAAGATGTCCCTCGTTTAAGGTCTTCATAGAGAATTCTAACATGCTCTTCCCATCTTGAAATGTCTAATTTAAGAGTTCTCATTTCAAGACTAAATTATTTCTTTTATCAAGAAAATTGTCTTTAAAATTCATAAGACATTTTAGCATGCACTAATAAGTGTGATAATTTGAATTTTTCTTTTGCATTCGCATATAATGTCATGAAAATTATGAATCTCCCAATAAATTGGCACAAGAGATAATTGTCTCCTTCTATAGATATATCTTTCTTCATCAAACTCAATAAACCTTTCTTTGCTTCTTTTAATAGTGTTTTGGAGATGACGAATTTCTCTCCCAAAGTTATTTTTTGAAAAAGGCAATTCCATTTAAAACACAAATTTTACAATCATGATTATTATCATGGAAGTTGAGAGTCAAACATAATATCATCATCATCTTGATGACTTGTAGAGGCTGACTCATTTTCAGAAAATTTTTATGTTTCTTCTTTGTCGCTTCCTTCCTCAGAAAGCTTTTACTGGAGAAGTTTTTTGAGATCTTTTAGATCCTTCTTAGGGGAACTCTTGATTAGTTCTCCCAGAATTTCTGCCAAATCCCTTTTAGGGGCAACTGGAGAAGGAGGAGCCTTAGCAGGCTCGAGATCAATAATTCCTCTTTTAAAGAAAATTGATTCTTCGAAGAATTCGAATTTTTCTCACCATTTGATGAGAATTCTCCTTCCCAAATATGGGATGTGTCCTTGTAAGACTTCAATTTTTTTTATTGGAACGTTTCGAACAACAACGTCTCATTTAAGGATCCATGGCACTTGATAAAGTGTGGCGAACATAAGTTCTTTATGATTCATAGACTGATTAGTCTCACAGAAATTTTTGAAAATACTTCTGACTTTATCAGGAAGAATGATAGGATTTATCTTTTAGATAAAGTTAGGAGTATTTTCGAAAATTTCTGTGAGACTAATCAGTCTATGAAGCATAAAGAACTTATGTTTGTCACACTTTATCAAGTGTCATGGATCCTTAAATGGGACGTTGTTGTTCGAAACGTTCCAATCAAAAAATTTGAAGTCTTACAAGGACACATCCCATATTTGGGAAGGAGAATTCTCATCAAATGGTGGGAAAAATTCGAACTCTTCGAAGAATCAATTTTCTCTAAAAGAGGAATTATTGATCTCGAGCCTGCTAAGGCTCCTCCTTCTCCAGTTGCCCCTAAAAGGGATTTGGCGGAAATTCTGGGAGAACTAATCAAGAGTTCCCCTAAGAAGGATCTAAAAGATCTCAAAAAACTTCTCCAGCAAAAGCTTTATGAGGAAGGAAGCGACAAAGAAGAAATAGAAAAATTTTCTGAAAATGAGTCAGCCTCTACAAGTCATCAAGATGATGATGATATTATGCTTGACTCTCAACTTCCATGATAATAATCTTGATTGTAAAATTTTTGTTTTAAATGGAATTGCCTTTTTCAAAAAATAACTTTAGGAGAGAAATTCGTCTTCTCCAAAACACTATTAAAAGAAGCAAAGAAATGCTTATTGAGCTTGATGAAGAAAGATATATCCATAGAAGGAGACAATTATCTCTTGCGCCAATTTATTGGGAGATTCATAATCTTCATGACATTATATGCGAATGCAAAAGAAAAATTCAAATTATCACACTTACTAGTGCATGCTAAAATGTATTATGAATTTTAAAGACAGTTTTCTTGATAAAAGAAATAATTTTAGTCTTGAAATGAGAACTCTTAAATTAGACATTTCAAGATGGGAAGAGCATGTTAGAATTCTCTCTGAAGACCTTAAACGAGGGATATCTTTCAGAGATAAAATTGAAATCTCATCTGTTTTACAACATTATAAGAGGATTATTCAAATTGCAAAACAAAAAATAAAATCCTTAAAATTATTGCAGCGGCATAAAATTTTTGCCGACAAATCATTTTCAACTTTTCTTAAAGGCATAAAATTATTGCCGACAATTTGCTGTTCACATTTTGAAATTGCAAAAGAATCTTTTGACTTTCAGGAAAAGAAATGGACGACTCAACTTCGTGTGACGCAGGCAATGATGACTTCCCAATTAATTGTGTCGAAGATATTGCTTGAAGTCCAGATCAAGGCCTTATTTATAGGCGACCTCTCAGTGGAGATCTCACGCTTCTAATACCCACTCACACTTCCACACACGATATCATGCGCTGAGAAAACCACTCACTAGCAAATACTTCCATGCAAAATAAATTTGTAATAGTTTATAGTAGTTTCCTTTGTACATTTCCAGTTGTATATCCATCCCTCTCTACCTTGCTGGGTCCACTCATCAAAGTGGTATCAGAGCCATTGCTTTGGCAGTTACCAGATATTCTTTTTTAACAATGATGGTAATTCGAATGTACCATTTGTGAGTAATTACTCTATTAACAACATTAACAAAGACTAAGGATCCAAGAAGATTATCCTTATTGTTTTCTGAAGTTTCAGCTTCTTCTTCTTCTCCTGAATCAGAGTCAGGTTTATTCTGCTGACCGAGTTATAAAAGTGAGACTCTATTTTTTAGACTTATAAGTTCTCGTTTAAGAATTTTAACTTCTTGAGCCAGATCATTTTGGCTTAATTCTTTTTCTTTACTAGAGTTTTTAACTCTTCCAAGTATTTCTTTTAAGCTATAAGCTTCTGGTTTGGGTTCCTCAATTTTTATCTTTTCAAAATTAGGATTATAATGCTTCATATAATTTTGAAGCGCTTGTCTTCTTTTATCTTGATCACTAATTTGATCAATGATGTCAAGAATAAAATTCTCATCTCTGGTTAGAACACATAAACCATTGGCTTTACAGAGAGTTTTGTAACAGTCACAATGACCATCACAATCTGTATCGCTTGAGATAGAATTTTCAGATGAGGATTCTTCCTCGTCTATTACCATTATAAATCTTTTCCTATCTTCTGCCTCGAGAATTTATTCCTTGAGAAAACGGCTTGGGCCATTCGTCGCGTAGCCTGAATAGCATCCTTCAGAGCCGTGAGGGCATTTCTGAATGTTGGCATAAATCGTTGACTGTTTATCAAGCCATGAATTCTTTAAGCAGAATATTGTCGAAAAATAATGATAATTTAGGAAGCAGTGCTTCTAGTTCTAGTAGTAATAAAGAAATAATAATTCAAAAAAATTTGAAAAATCAATTCAAAACTGGAAAATGCCAAATGAACCTTCCGTTTATAAACGAAAAGGAATTTTTGATACAACTCCTTGCGATTATATCATAAAAACTGTTGAAGAATCCCTTACTTTAGGAACGGGATTTAGCTCTTTCAAACTCCTTTCTAAGTCACTAATTGAAGAACATAGAAAGAATTATAGATTCCTCCATTTAGGACTAGTTCAAATTGGACTAAAACCTGCAACTAGAATTGGTTTAAACACATCTGCTTTAATTGCAGTTCGTGACAAAAGACATCTTAAGTTTCATGATTCCTTATTAGGAATTGTAGAAACTAGTCATTGTGATGGACCAATCTATTTTAGTTGCGTCCCTAATTTTGTGTTGTCAATAACAGACAAGACCTTGATGCATGCTTTATGCTTAGATATTAAAACTGAAGGTTTTAATATGGCTAAGGAAGCAGAAAATGTTATTCTTACATATAGAATACAATATAAAGTTATGAATACTGCTTTCCCAAGATGTAGAGAAATGTCTCGTGGGACTGAAAAACAGACTACTCTTTTTTATCACTAATATTTAGAAAAGAGTAATGTTAAGATTCCCCAGACTATTACCTGGGATCAGGTTAAGTTACCTGAAAATGGCTCCTTGAAGAAGCCATTGAACCTGAAAAACCAGAACCAAGAAAACTTGAAAACATTATTGAATACCCAAACGGTGATGTCGAAATCAAGTTCTCTGATAAAAGAATCGCTCGTCTAAATTTAAGACAGCCTGATAGAATGTCTACCTCTTCTGTTCCTTTGACCAGCTTTGAAAAGGAAAATATAAAAGGAACAACTTTTTCTCCTTCAGGTATAAATCATCCTGAATATAAAGTTGAAATTCCTTCTTCTAGTGCCTCCAAGAGAAATTCTCCTACTCCTTCTGATATGGGTTGGAGTGATTACTCCATTAATACCTTTACAAAAGATGAAAATCCTTTTGAAGGAGAAGCCTTAAAATCGTTTCGGAAACCAATTCCGTTAAACGAAAATGGTTTTATTTAAAAAATAATAAAAAAGCCAAGAAAAATGGACCAGTCTTTATAAAAAATTCCTAAAAAAGGATTATGGTTGCTTTCTTGACTTCTTTGAGTTCATTAAAAATTTTATGATCTTCAGAAAAGGAAATTTCCCGATTTTGAAGATAAAAATTTTGTTTCAAACATTAATTCTTCCTACAAGCAATTTGTGACCATTTCAGGAAAAATTGTTAAAAGCGTTCATCCTCCTGAAATAAATCTTTCTTTTAAACATAATGAAGAGGATATAATTGCTGCTCCTTATAGAAAAGGACTAGGGGGAAAATTTGAGGATGTAATTTCACAAAATAACTATACTAATCTATATCTTAAAACTGTAGGAGAACAGTTGAGTAGAATTGAGAAAATCCCTGAAACTCCTTTAGATAAAACCTCTGTTTCAGGAGTAAAAAGAGACGATATGGTTTTATTTAAACCTATGTCTTCTGAAAAATTAAAATTAAAGGTTATCCCAAATTCTTCTTCAGAAATGATAGAAGAATTGGCAAAAAGACTTAAAAGTCTAAACATTGAAGATAATATTGTGCTCCTCTAAATCAAGAGGAAGGATTGGCGTCTGAATCAGAACAAGAAGATCATAGTAATGATACTTCAAGTGAATCTGATAAACAGACGAACTTTATTGATAATCAAATTGATCAATTTAAAAATCTAAGTATAGAAGGGAAAAATAACCCTTTTGAAGTCAATAAATATCATCTTCTTATAAGAAGAGAATGGTCTACAATATTCCGGCAAAGCCTTATTATCACAGACCAACACCAGTTGATATGCAACTAGAACAGTTTGCATAATATAATGCATGTTCTTATGATGGAAAATCCATTAATGAATGGAATATTGATGGCTTATCTGAATATCAGATTCAAGCAGTCATTAATTACATGACTATGCATGATTCGACATGTAGAGTTAACGGTACAGATGATAGGACAATTGCTCAAGCAATTGTTCAAGGATTCACTGACCAACTAAAAGGTTGGTGGGATTTTTGTTTTAATGAAACAACTAAACAACAGATTTTATCTGATGTTAAGGTTGAAAATAGGAATGACACTCTTGTCAATATTCCTGATAGTGTTAATACACTACTATACACTATAGCAAAACATTTTATAGGAGAAGCCTCCTTACAGCTTGATAAAACTCAAGAGCAATTGATGAATCTTAGATGTCATAATCTCTCTCAGTACAAGTGGTATAAAGATGTTTTCTTTTCCAAAGTTTTTACGAGAGAAGATTGTCATCGGGACCTCTGGAAAGAAAAATTCTTATCAGGATTACCACACTTCTTTGCTGAAAGGGTCCGAAATAGGATTAAGCAAAAGAATAATGGGAAAATTCCCTACCATATTTATACATATAGAGATTTATCCTCGGAAATAATTTCTGAAGGTATTAACATATGTAGTGAAATAAAATTACATAAGCAAGTACAAACAGAAAAAGTACTTGGAAAAAAGATTATCGGTGACTTCTGTGAACTAAATAATTGTAATTATAAGGTAGAGAGGGATGGAGATAAAACAAGAAATGTACAAGGGAAACTACTATAAACTATTACAAATTTATTTTGCATGGAAGTATTTGCTAATGCGTGGTTTTCTCACCGCATGAGATCGTGTGTGGAAGTGTGAGTGGGTAATGGAAGCGTGAGATCTCCACTGAGAGGTCGCCTATAAATAAGGCCTTGATCCGGACTTCAAGCAATGTCTTCAAAACAATTAATTGGGAAGCCTTCATTGCCTGCGTCACATGAAGGTGAGTCGTCCATTTCTTTTCCTGAAAGTCAAGATTCTTTTGCAATTTCAAAATGTGAACAACAAATTGTCGGCAATAATTTTATGCCTTTAAGAAAAGTTAAAAATGATTTGTCGGCAAAAATTTTATGCCGCTGCAATAATTTTAAGGATTTTTATTTTTTGTTTTGCAATTTGAATAATCCTCTTATAATGTTGTAAAACAGATGAGATTTCAATTTTAACTCTAAAAGATGTCCCTCGTTTAAGGTCTTCAGAGAGAATTCTAACATGCTCTTCCCATCTTGAAATGTCTAATTTAAGAGTTCTCATTTCAAGACTAAAATTATTTTTTTTATCAAGAAAACTGTCTTTAAAATTCATAAGACATTTTAGCATGCACTAGTAAGTGTGATAATTTGAATTTTTCTTTTGCATTCGCATATAATGCCATGAAGATTATGAATCTCCCAATAAATTGGCGCAAGAGATAATTGTCTCCTTCTATGGATATATCTTTCTTCATCAAGCTCAATAAGCCTTTCTTTGCTTCTTTTAATAGTGTCTTGGAGATGACGAATTTCTCTCCCAAAGTTATTTTTTGAAAAAGACAATTCAATTTAAAACACAAATTTTACAATCATGATTATTATCATGGAAGTTGAGAGTCAAGCATAATATCATCATCATCTTGATGACTTGCAGAGGCTGACTCATTTACAGAAAATTTTTCTGTTTCTTCTTCGTCGCTTCCTTCCTCAGAAAGCTTTTGCTGGAGAAGTTTTTTGAGATCTTTTAGATCCTTCTTAAGGGAACTCTTGATTAGTTCTCCCAGAATTTCTGCCAAATCCCTTTTAGGGGCACCTGGAGAAGGAGGAGCCTTAGCAGACTCGAGATCAATAATTCCTCTTTTAGAGAAAATTGATTCTTCGAAGAGTTCGAATTTTTCCCACCATTTGATGAGAACTCTCATTCCCAAATATGGGATGTGTCCTTGTATGACTTCAAAATTTTTTATTGGAACATTTCGAACAACAACGTCTCATTTAAGGATCCATTGCACTTGATAAAGTGTGACGAACATAAGTTCTTTATGCTTCATAGACTGATTAGTCTCACATAAATTTTCGAAAATACTCCTGACTTTATCAGGAAGAATGATAGGATTTAATCCCATTCTGAGAACCAAAAGATAAACCACTGAGGAAATTTAGTGGTTTCACAGTCCCTGAATTGAAGGAACCAACTGTGTTTGGATTTTTTTTTTCATAGCAGAAAGCTCCCGTCTACGCCTTGATATAATCAAAGTAGTTGAACCATGGCTTATCGCAGGTTCTTTTTTCTTTTGAAGTTTCTCGGAAACTGTATAAGTCTCCTTGCCATTCTTCAAGAGTGATAACTCTCTTGATAAAGACTTTAGAGTAAGCCCGATCTGTTCCTGATCTGGTAACAGAGTCAAAATCCACAGATTTTGTTGTGCTCAGTATAGCAAAATAATACTGAAATGTTTTGGGATAAAGAAAGGGGTTAGCATACTCTCTTAAGTAAAATGTAGAAATCTCTCCTGGGGAGAGGTGAGCATATTTCTCTTCAACTGGGCAAATCCATTTAGTTGAGAGAGAAATATATGGATAAATGTACTCGTTAGTCTGATTAGACTTGATTGCCAATGCATAGGCATCATCACTAAGTCTCATTTCTTTAGGAGTCTTCTCAAAAGTTTCAGCTTTAAGCTGTTCTTGGGTTTTGGCAAATGCGGCCTTATAAGACTGCATTGGAAGGTCTTCCTTTGAAGGTTTATTAACCTTCTTCTTGCCCTTGTCGATCTGTCGATGCATGATATCCCTGTAAGAATTCACGAGTTAGGAAGTCAGGCAAAGAATTATTACTTCTTTTAATGAACTCTATATCAAAGTCAAAAACAGAGAGGATTCCCTGCCATCTGGCAAAAATTTGTTTAGATGCTAGGGTTTTAACATCTTTTTCAAGAATGTCTTTAGCAGATTTACAATCGATCCTAACAAGAAATTTTTGATTTATAAGATCGCTTTCAAATTTTTGGATACAAAGGACTAAAGAAAGAATTTCTTTTTTAACCGTTGAGTAATTTTTTCTAGCTCCTTGCCATATACCAGAAGCAAACCTAACTAGGACTTCCTTATTATCTATCATTTGCTTGAGGATTCCTCCAAATCCTAGTTCTGAGGCATCAGTTTCTACAATTTTATAGGCATCTGGGTTAGCAATAGCAAGATAAGGAATTTCTTTTATCTTTGCCTTAATTTTAACAACTGCTTCTGTGTGGAATTTTGTCCATTTAGGATGGTTTTTTCTTAACCTTTCAAATAAAGGTTTAGCATCAAAGGCCAATTTTTTTATAAAAATCAACAACATAATTGAGGCTTTGATAGGATAAACCTCCTATCGGGTTGATCGGCGTCCGTAGATCAGCGATCGATAAATGTTTGTCGCGGGCGAGTGCCTGTCGAGCACGACGGTTTCTCACTTGGAGAAGAGAATGAACGATAATATTGATATTCTTGATTGATTTCTCAAATGATTACAATAACTCTTATTTATAATGCTAATAACTAACTTACTTAACAAGAAAACAAAGATATGGAAAAAATACGCAAATAAACAAAGATGTGGAAAAGATACGCAAATCTCTAATTTAACTAACTAAATAATGCTCTTATCAACTCCCACACGGTTGAAATCCACCTTGTCCTCAAGGTGTGAACTACGACACAATGAAGAGAGTCGAAAACATCAGAAACCAAATCTGGTGCTGTGCGCGGAACGTCTTCCGTCGGGCAGCGGAGCAACTTTGGTTCGAGATGGTGGGAAGGCATAACTAGTTGCTGTGCGCGGGTGGATTCCCGTCGGGCAGCGACGTAGCTATGATTCGATCGGTGTGGCTAGTTGCTGTGCGCGGTGGATTCCCGTCGGGCAGCGACATAGCTGTGATTCGATCGGGGTGTTGGAGGGTGAGATCGCGATGAAAGCACCAATTTGATAGGATAAACCTCCTATCGGGTTGATCGGCGTCCGTAGATCGGCAATCGATAAATGTTTGTCGCGGGTGAGTGCCCGTCGAGCACGACAGTTTCTCACTTGGAGAAAAGAATGAACGATAATATTGATATTCTTGATTGATTTCTCAAATGATTACAATAACTCATATTTATAATGCTAATAACTAACTTACTTAACAAGAAAACAAAGATATGAAAAAGATACGCAAATAAACAAAGATGTGGAAAATATACGCAAATCTCTAATTTAACTAACTAAATAATGCTCTTATCAACTCTTAACAAGAAAACAAAGATATGAAAAAGATACGCAAATCTCTAATTTAACTAACTAAATAATGCTCTTATCAGGCTTCCTAAAAACCTCTGAAGTTGATTTTTGTCCCTTATTTCATTGGGAAATTTTTTCGCAAAACAAATGGACCTATCAATAGGAAAGATAGTCCCTTAAGTAATAGTGTGACCAAGAAATTTTATTTCTGTTTGAAAGAGTTTTAATTTCTTGGCAGAGACAACAAGACCATTATGAATAACATCATTAATAAATGCTTTGAGATGTTTGACGTGTTGATCAATTGATTCAGATAAAATTAGCACATCATCAATATAGCAGATACAAAATTGCGTGAATGGTTTTAGAATATCATTCATAATATGTTGGAATTTCGATGGAACATTCTTTAGCCCAAAAGGCATCACATTCCATTCGTAATGTCCAAATGGAACAGTGAAAGCCATCATTGTTTTATACCTGTTAAGTAAGTCCCTTTATTTGGAATAGGATACCTAATCCATCTAAGAGCCTTATTTAGTGGATTATAGTTAATAACAAGCCTAGGAACTCCTCTTTCCAGTTCTGCAGCATTTTCAACGTAAAATGCCGGGCAACTCCAAGGACTATAAGAAGGTCTAATTAGTTTTTTGAGTGATAACTCTTCTATTTCTTTTTTGCAAATTTCCATATGCCTTGGCCCCATAGCAATAGGCCTAGCTTTGGTGGGAATTGAACTTTCTTTAAAATCTGGTTCATAAGGAAGATGAACAATATGTTTCTTCCTTTCCCAAAATGCATTTGGAATATTTGAACAAACAGTTTTTTCAATAAATTTTGTAACTGTGTTATTCTATTTAGAATAGCAGGTTGTTTTAAACTTTCGTTTAATTTTTTATAGTGTAATTGCAATGTGAATGAAACATACCTGACAATGATCACAGACTAATACAAGCATTCTACAGTGAGTACACCGACAACGTGAAGTGTAGTCATCAAATGGCATGTCACAGAAAAGGCAAGTTCCCAACTTATCAGGATCTAAGCTCCCAACAGAAACCCTGAAAGCAGAAATCCATAAGATTACAAAACTACCGAAATTGATGTCTTAACAGACAGACATGCTTTACCTAAATCATACAAAATATGTAAATCCTGCAAAAGGGCAGTATTTTGCATACAAATATAATTTCTTTTAAACAAATAAACATGATTGACGAACTGGTCGTAATGATAACCACATATTTTTATAGTTCTTGAAGCTCCATCACTGAAGAGACTGTTTTCCGAGTCTCCATCCTTTTTAAAATGGGGATCCCCTCACTGCAACAATCGTTTTTTTATTGAGAGGTGAAATTCGAGTACCTTCTGTTGAGTTGTTTCTTTTTGTTCATCTATAAGAATGGTCGTAGACATAAACCACAAAAAATATTCATAGTAGGTATTTGTAAATGACGTTCAAATCTTCGATTATGTATATATCTCACTCAATCACATTAACTAAACCAAATAGAGTCATAAAATACAAATGGGTTCAATACTTTTTTCTATGCGAATCGACCATGCTATAGGTTTTCAAATTAAGTCCAATTTGAACTAGTTCTAAATGGAGGAATCTATAATTCTTTCTATGCTCTTCAATTAGTGACTTAGAAAGGAGTTTGAAAGAGCTAAATCATCAGCATCCTTGATCTCAACATAGTTTCATCGCTCAGGGAAAATTTGATTTAGCAATTTCAATATGCCTAACACAGGAGCTATATAAGCACTAGAAGTTCATAGTACCAAGGAAAATTAACCAAAAATTTAAGGCAATATATACTAAAATGTCTTGAAATGAGCCAATATTGAAATTTTATCAAACAAAATTACCTTGAACCAAATCAACTCAATAGCTCAAATTACAAAAAAGTATAACATCTCATTATATGCGTTTAAAGAAAAATTTTGTCTGTGGAATTGATCTTTTACATGAAAATGCTTGGAGGAGCTCACCTGAAAAACATTTTCAAAACCAGCACCTTTAGATCTGATGTAGGCTGATGCCATCTCGCATCTAATTCCTCCAGTACAGTACCTTTGAATGCCAACAAACAAACAACTGAGATCCTTGAAATAAGTTTACCCCATGCATATGGAGGATCATGCAGTATCAAAAATAGAAATAGACCATAATCACAGTGATTCAGTGCAATTACAGCAAGAAGAATATGCACACGGGAAGGCTTATAGAAAAGGCCAATAAGAAGCCAATAATAAATCATACTCCACACATTCCATAGGCTATTGAAGTTAGCTTTCTAACAGGTACAATGAGAAGTTAAGCATGCACTGACAGCTGCGAAACATTAATCTAACAACTCACTGCATTATAACATTGCGATGGTCATCTAAATGCAACTTAAGAAAACAAGGATACAGTGTCTGTAGAATATATACTGGAAAGTAAAGCAGACAACAAATGTGAAAGAAGCTTTACAATTGACTTTTGCTCTTAGCATCTAGTAAATTACTGCTACAGCACACATACTCACATAAGGATATTATTCCCCCTTAATTGCTCCGAATTGTCATCAATCCATGAGGGCAGGTCACTATACTGCCTGATAGCTGGATCTAATGTTTTGACATCTGGAGCATGAAACTTGCCTATTCTTGTCTCGTACAAATTTCTTGCATCTAACAGTATCAATTCCTTGTCAGAACCACTACTTAACTCTTGACAATTACCTGGGAAAATAACCAGAAAATTCAGTAGTAGAAGACTTGGCAACTAGAGCAGTTTAGTGTCAGCACTAAATAAAAGATTATTCAAAGTACACAAACCAATGACCATGGTGCACAACTCAAAAGAAAAAAAAAACTTGCAGAAATACACAGAGAAAATACCAGCATTCTGAAGAACAGAGTGAAATTCAGCTGCCGAGAGATGTCTCCCAGCATTTGAAATGTCCGGAGACTTCAACAATGGGTGAGAGCTTAAGGTAACCAGTTCCTATTGACAGTACGATAGCCTGTTTCAGTTTGAATGTGAGGAAACCAAAGCAGATGACTTCTGCAATCCCCATAGATTTATATAAAGTGAAAGTGTGACTATGAAGTTTTCTACTGTCCAGAAACAGAAACACACAAGCCTCAATCCGGATCCACTGCAACAAGCATTACACATGCTCATGTCGTCCTCTCATTCAAATAAATTAAACAGACAAATTAAGTCGAGCACAACCTTAACAATCCTGATCGACAAAGAAGTAAATCCACATTCCTTGGCCACTTGATCACTCAACGGCTCGGAACAAGAGGCCAGCTTGAAGTCGGTTCCTTCAAAGAGAGGGTTAGATTTCAGTGCCTCAATGTGTTCCCCCAATGCCGTCAATCTCCCCCCAACCTGCGCACCAGAGCAGAGCATGGTGAGTTACTTGGATTAAAAAGTAATGAGGAAAAAACACAAAAAAATGGCATAAACTGAATTCTGGGACAGATGAAGTGGAAGAGAGAAATTACAGTGACGTTGACGCCCTGAGAAGAGAGGCGGACGCGGCAGAGGAGGGAGAGAGAGAGGTGCAATTGGAATGGTAGAAATCGAAGAGGTCTTGAAGGTTGGGGATTTCTGCGTACTTATAGTACAGTAACACGCCGTGATCCTTCCCATTTCCATGGTTTGTTTGCTGATTAGTGTGGTGGTCTGCCATTGACGATAGGGAGAGTTTGGGAAGTAAAAATCTTAGGTTTTGATCGAGCGTGCAAAACAGTGAATTTATCTTTACATTTGTTTCAGAAGCATATGCCCATTTTAACGTTAAAATTTTACATTAGTGCAAGTTGATCCCTATTCATTTTTGCCTTTAATTTATAATTAGGGCAATTTTAATTTATGACCAAAATTCTGAAGCATTTGCATTATTAAATTATTTTAATTTCACAAATAATGTAAAATACTCATAAAAATTGCGATGAATTCATCAGTTTGTTGTCCTAAATCGCTAAATACGGATTTCATGGGAGCGAATAATAAATTACAGTACATCCTTTTTAATTCATAAGAATTCATCATGTCTCGGATTTGTATTTAAAATGAGTTTTTAGCCCTAGCCCCTCCATGTCCACACATATTTGAGATCTGCCTACTGGGAAAATATGTGACAAGCAATGGATGCAAATCTGGTAGAGATAGATGCTTTCCTTGATTAGAAGATGTTGGAACGAATCGCCACAGATCCACTGCCACGTCGACCTCCTTTTTCTTGTGAAATTTGTAGACATCGAAGCGAAGCTGCACAAAAGTATAAGCCATAGTTACTACCTAATGGAAAATAACTCAGCCGACAAAGAATGCATGCAGTGTGCATAAGTACCTCTAACCTACCTCACACAAATACACATTTAGTAGCACATGGGAAAGTTTGGTTCTTTCGTGTTTGGGAGTTTGGACAAAGACAGAACATCCAAAGATGCGAGGTTCGAGGGTTAATGGTGGGGGAATTTTTGTAAGAGTGGATAGGACTTGAAGTGGGGTTTTTTGGGGTTTTTGAATCTATTAGCATTGAGCGGGTCATTTCTAGAAGAGATCGATTTTTTCTTTCGGCTACACCGTTTTGTTCTGGAGTATAGGCACAAGTGGTTTGGTGTATCAGGCCGTTTTCTTGAAAAAATTGCTTCATGCTAGAATTAACAAATTCTCCCCCATTATCTGACCTTAGGATTTTAATGGTTTTCTGAAACTGGGTTTTTATAAGGCTGTAAAAATGAGAAAAATGTGTAAACACTTCGGATTTATGTTTCATGAAATATACCCAAGTCATACGGGTACAATCATCCACAAATACTAAGTAATATCTAAGTCCATGTCCCCCTGTAACTGGTGCGGGCCCCCAAACATCAGAGTGTACTAAGGAAAATAGAGAATCAACGCTAGTATTATTCAAAGGATAATAAACTCGATGGCTTTTGGCTAAAAAACAGGTCTCGCAATACATATCATGTTTAGGAGTAAAATTAGGAAATAACAATTTTAAGTAACCGATAGACGGATGTCCCAAGCGCCGATGCCAAAGCCAAGCTTTCCGATCTGCAGACCCGTGAGTAAGCATGGCAGTCCCTTTTTGAGCTATCTCATCTACGTAGTATAGTCCATCACTTTCAGTGCCACGTCCAATTATCTCCCCGGTTCGGATATCCGGCAACAGACAAAATTGTGGTTGCATTAGTAAAGTACAATTTAGTTCCTTGGTGACGTGGCTAATAGATAACAGCTTATGAGACATTGACGGAATATAGAGACAGTTTGATAATTGCAGGGTAGGTGAAATTTTCACTGTCCCTGCTCCTTCAACTACTGTAAATTCTCCATTAGCAGTCTGAATATGGGATTTTGGAGGTTTATGAATTTCCGTCAGGTCCGAAGCATCAAAAGTTATTGTATCAGTGGCCCCACAATCAAATATCCACTTATCATTTTTTTCTTGATCCCTAGATACTGTACATGCAATTCCAACATTCTCAAGGGGCTGAAATCGGTTTTTGCATAAAGTTTGGGGGTTTTCGGAATTTTCAGCAAGTGTGGGGTTATTTCTGGACCTAACAGGAGTAAAAGGAGTAGCATGAAAATTCACTTGGTCAAGGGGTAAAAGTTGCGAATTATTGAAATTTTGGGGTAAAATATGTGAATTATGAAGAGTTTGGGGATGGTGGGTAAAGAATCCCACAAACCCCAATTTACCTCCCATTCTATCCGCCGCTGTTTCTCCCTCTAACATTTGTTCATCAGCCCAATTCCTTATCACTGTTCCTCCGGCGAAGTTGGCCGTCCCCGTCCTGACCGTCGCCGTCGGAGCAGCTTGCCTTGCTTCCCTGTCGCCGCCCCGAGCTTGGTTGCCCTCGGTGGTGGCGACTGGGCGTCCTCCGTCCCTGTTCATCGCGGCATCCGCTGCCTCTCCGACAGCCGCTGCGGCGTGTCCGGCCCGGTTCCAAGGCGTGCGTGGCGGCGGTGGAGGCCGACCATGTTTCTCCTCCCACCAATCGGGAAAACCAATTATTTCGAAACAGAAATCCTTGGTATGTTTCTTTCGTTTGCAGTGAGAACACACCAGCTTTAGTTTGTCCTCTTCCTCCATTCGTCGATTCCAAGCTCCATCGCTCCGATTGTAGCCTCGCGAGCCTCCGGACTGCCCGCCGGTGGTGTTCTGCCGTCCTCGCGCGACAAGCCCTGCTTCGATGCCGTCGTTGGGTGGGGCTGTGCCGCCGCTGTTTCCGGTTTGCAACACCATGAGCCGTGATTCCTCACCACAGATCAGGCCATAGGCATGTTCAACCGAGGGAAGTGGATTCATTTTAACTATCTCCCGCTTGATTGTTTCGTATTTGTTGTCAATTGCTATCAAGAGTTGATAGAGCCTTTGTTCTTGAATGAATCTGTCGTGAATCTCGACATCTTCTGCACACTTCATTGGGTTGACTTGTTTCTGATCAATTGCAGACCATAGTTCCTGTAATAGACCCCATGTCTCCTCCAGGGAGTTGTTTCCTTGTCTCACTATGCTTGCCTTCACTTGCAGGTCATAGATCTGGATCTTGTCACCTCCACTTGCGTATGTGAAGGCCAACACGTCCCATACGTGCTTGGCCGTCGGCTGTTGGGATACTCGGCTAACCAGTCGTGCTTCAAGGCTTTGAATCAACCATGTGAACACGCAATGGTCAGCCTGTTGCCATTGCTTGTAGGACGGATCTGTTCGTGGAGGGGGAGAGGGAACTCTGGTGACGTGAGACTCCATCCCCTGACCACAAATTGCCCTTTTCATCAGAACTGCCCACAACGGGTAGTTTCCTCCTCCATTTAGTTTGATTTCAATATTGAGAGGTTAGGTATCGATTCGGTAAGGAACATAGTGATTTCCTGGTGAGTTATTCATCGCAAAACTATTGCGCATGAAATTGGCAAACTGCCGGGCAAATTTGTCGGACATATTCTGGTTTTGGGTTTCGGTCAGTTGGTGTTCTTCTGACATTTTGGGCTACTTGCGCAGGTACAAAAAATAAGGACATAATAAGTGCGGAAAGGTAAAAAAAACACGGGAAGGGCCGAGAAAGGTATCACGGACATTGATGATACCTTATCTGAGTCCTAACCCGCTCTGATACCATGTTAAATGGTTCAGGCGACATACTTTAGAATAAAGAAGGCACAACGTTTAGGTTTGTTAGAATGAGATGATTATTTCATTATGTAGAGATCCCTTTAAATAGGGAGTAGAAACATGTACATGGTAAGTTCTATACTAGTTAAACAAATCATTCTATTTTCTGAAATATATTATGTTCATCCTGTAGTAATTGATTCTCCATAATTAATGCAGAATCAATTCCTTTTCTAACACATATATGTTTTATTTTAGAATATATCATGAACTCCTCGCATATGAATGAATATATATTCCCTTCATTTAAGAAGCAAATGTTTTTAAAAAACAAAAACAATAATTTAAAAAAAAAACAAATAAGATTATTGTTTGAAATAGCAATCCAGCCACCAAAACAGTAATCATTAACCGGTCAAACCAATCACCGGTCGCTCAATTCAGCAACATTTCACCTTACAAGTTACGACTAAAATAGTAAGTAAATTTCGTTTACCTCAAAATATTGATTCCAAAAGAAGCCATCATTGTTTACTTCTAAAATAACTCATAAAAGAAATGAGCATGCAAAATTCCTCGAGCTTTGTTTGGTTAAAAGTTCAAAACGAAAAGTTCAATTTTGGAAAAAAGAGAAGAGTAAAGGCCAAAATTGGTCCTGAACATATGCCAATTTTATCATTTTGGTACTAAACATTATCTTTTGAATTTTTTTGGTCCTGGACATTTCAAATCTAATCACAATTGGTCCTCCGTTAACAATTCTGTTAATATTTAACGGTCAACGATTTTAATTACAATTTTTACCAACTTAAACAATTTTTAATTATTTAATCATCAAAAATATTTTTAAAATAAAATCATAAATAATTTGATTATTTAAAAATTGTTTAAGTTGTAATAAATAATTTATGATTTTTTGATGATAAACACAATTTTGACCAACTTAAACAATTTTTAATTATTTAATCATCAAAATTATTATTTTTAAATAAAATCATAAATAATTTAATCATTTAAAAATTGTTTAAGTTGTAATAAATAATTTATGATTTTTTTATGATAAACACAATTTTGACCAACTTAAACAATTTTTAATTATTTAATCATCAAAATTATTATTTTTAAATAAAATCATAAATAATTTTGTTATTTAAAAATTGTTTAAGTTGGAATAAATAATTTAATTATTTAAAAATTATTTAATTATTTCTAATAAATAATTTATGATTTTATTTTAAAAAATAATTTTGAAGATTAAATAATTAAAAATTATTTAAGTTTGTCAAAATTGTGATTAAAATCGTTGACCGTTAAATATTAACGGAATTGTTGACGGAGGACCAATTGTGATCCGATTTGAAATGTTCAGGACCTAAAAATTCAAAAGATAATGTTTAGGACCAAAATGATAAAATGGGCATATGTTCAGGACCAATTTTGACATTTACTCAAAAGATAATAGTGTGTAAATTTTCAATCTTAATTTGGTAATTTTAATTATTGAGAATGCATGCCAAAATAATTAGTCTTCACTTCAAATAGTATTTAACTAAAATAGGGTCTAGGAATATGCATAAATAATTGTAATTATAAGGACATTTATTCCATGTTAATTGAGTTATTTCTATTTAGTTCAGACTTTTCTTTATATTATTCTTTCTCTTACTTTACGCTCTTTTCACTCTAACTATTTATTAAATATTATTTTTATAAAATAAATATAGAAAAGAAATGCCGAATAAATACTATATATAAATGCGGCTACCAAATCTAGTCATCTAAAATTACCCCACATGGCACATATTAATCCTTTTCTAGTAGGTACGCCGACCTATATTACTTATATAGTTCTCATCTTTGAATAATTATAAAGATTATCAGGATTACTATAATTGATTATCTTTGAAAAATCTCTCAATAAATATATTGCGCACTTGTTTACAAGTTTAATAGTCTCTTCATTCATAACTAATACTTCCACCTTTCCATTTTAGAGTCCCACTATATCATTTTTGAATGTCCTACTTTAGAAATATCGGTTGAAATATTTCATAAATGTAGTAGCCTCTACATTCCACTAATATTTTTTTCATTCATATTTTATTATAAAATTATTAAGTAGTATATACAAATAGGACTTACATTCCATTATTTTTTTCACCAACTTTACTTTGTATATCTAAAAACACATGCCGATCTTAAATGAGACTCCTAAAGTGGGACAGATGGAGTATATTTCGACACAAAATTTTAAAAATATGAATGAATATATATGGAAATATAGTGAAATGAGTCTTGTTTTGTATATGACTATTATATAATAAAATGTAAGCAGAAATGTGAGATATGCATACTAAATATAGTAATTGAAATGAGATATTTGATATTGGACATTCGTAATGACAAAATGAGATATTCAATGTCGAACGAAATATACTCTTATCTAATAGGCTCCATTGTCCATCAATTTAATGGGAGTGTTGTTCGATTGCTATAACTTATTGTCACATGATTATTCATCTATAATTAAATTGTAAAGTTTAATCTCAATAATCAAACATAATGCATGTTCAATCATGAGATAAAATCTTTTAAATAGAATTGGCAAGAACATACTAGACATATGCAATCCCTTATTGACTGTATTAATCTTTTCAAAGCTAGCTCTATGATCCAACAACTATTCGTATGCATTGGCGGACACACATGTCATTAACATGTCATTAAGGAGGGGCTTAAGCCCTTCCCTAATTAAATTTTTTTACTATTTTAGTTGTATTATATTATAATTTTGTTAGTATTTTGTGTATAATGATGTGCAAAAGCCCCAACAAACTACAAGAAACTATCATCTCCATCAAAATTTTAGAATATATAGCCCCTACTGTAACAATTTTCTGCGTCCACCTCCGTTCGTATGTACGTCTATGTATGTGTGAAAATCGATGCCAACCTATTATGCATGATAAATTTTGTGTACTTAGCTATAAATACAAATTACATGTATGATGCGATGCCCAATTACAAGATGTTTGAATCATAACACGGTTTTTTAGTTCGTCATGTCAGGTAATTTACAGGTTGATTACGGATATAAATTTAATTATTATCATTTGTACATGGTGTTAGGTACAGTACAAAGTTAGGTGAATAATTAATCCAACAAATTAAGTTTGAACATCGTACATATATATAATCTTAAATGTTAAGATATGAATTTATAATTGACGTTTATGTAGCTTTTAGAGCATCCGCAGTAGCGGACGTCCGCTATTGCGTCAAAAACGGCGGACGCGGACGTTGGCGACGGACAAGAGGTCGTCCGTCGGTTTCAGCGGACGTCCGTCGTGACGTCTGCTATTGCGGTGTCACGACGGACGTCCTAATTTTTTATTTTTTTAAACAAAAAAAACTCTATATATACTGCTCGTTGCAAACTCCCATTCGGCTAGTGGCAAACTATACAGATTCAAGGCATAACATGTACTTTGTTTGAATCGTTTTTTGTTTGGGATGATTTTTTTGGTGAACTATGTATTTTTTTAATTTAAATATGTATGCTTTTTTAAAAAAATAAAATGGTTGCATTTTTCCCATATTCGTGTCAAAATTTTAATTCCGTAAAATTGCATATTTGTAAATTTGCGAATTTTAATTATTGAGATGTCCACCGAGATGTCCGCTATTGTGGAGTGAGATGTCCTTATGACGTAGCAGTGTTGTGGGATGTCCTTATGACGTGACATGAGGTGTTATAGGATGTCTGCAGGGACATCCGTCCCTATTGCGGATGCTCTTAGACAGTTCATAGCTTCATCTCGCAACAATAATCCAATCGCAATTCATTTTTAGCTGTCATATCAATATTTACCTTGAGTTTAATCTTAACTCAATATTTTAACTTTAATGTTTATAATTGTTCTCCAATTCTACATTTTATTTGATTATATTTTCTTTATTTTTAAAGTGAAAATAAATAATTAAAATTTCCAATTATTTAAAATGAATTTGTTGACTATATGTGGAGAATTTTTTAAATGAAGACGATGTCATGTATTGGAGGTGCAGATCCATGATTTGGAAACAGAGAGGATGAAATATATATTAGCTTGGTTTAAGACATATATTTATTTTTTCAATCTATTAGAGCGGATATAAATAAATAAATATAAAAAGTAAAATAAATTTGTTGTGCAGATCACATCCAACTTTCCAACTGTGACGATCATCCCATCACACCGCGTTGCAAACTTGTTCTTGCATCCCAACTGATATCCCAACCGTGAGCAACACATTCCCCGTCGTCCTCCAATGTGTCCACACCACGACCCCATGTTGTCCGACCTCACTTGCGGCCGTATTGTGATTGGACTTATTGTTTCAATACTTTTTATTTGCTTATGTTGAGTAATATGCAATTGGCATAACAAAGTATGTCATACTACATAGCAACATTAATTCCGAATGCTTTTGAGTTTTTTTTTTTATATTTTTTTTTACTGAGAGGGGGTTGGATTCACTTTTCGAACATAGTATAAACGGAGTACTCCGCTCTAAAATAGTTGACACATTTTTTTAGACATGACATTTAAAAAATTGGCGTTAAAGATTAAATTGAGAGAATAAAAAAAATACAATTTTTATTAAAAAAATAATTTTACTATTAAGAGTGCTGCAAACTTTGCACTACATGAAAAACACTAAGAAAAAATTAGGGGCTCAAGAGAAAAAAGAAAAATAAAGATTGACACTTGGCACACTATGCAGAATCATTGTAAGAAAAAACATTAAAAAAAAGTCCGTAATTCTTTAATCCAAGAAAAGAAAGAACTCTCCACACTACTGAGAAAACTCCCGTGTAATCACATTTACTCACATCAATCCAAACTCCCTCTGCTCATCCCAACCCAACCACTTTACCTTTATACCATTTCCCCCAAAATAAATTTCGCTAGAGAGAAAGACGAATTCCTACCTGCATTTCTTCTCCATGGAAAAAACCAGCTTTTTCGGTGCAATTTTGGTGATGCTTTTCGCCGTCGACGCCTATGCTGCTGCGGCGGCGCACGTCTACTCCTCGCGGCTGATTCACCGATTCTCCGACGAGGTGCGGAGGGGCCGCGGCGGAGAGGGGGAGGAGGCGTCGTGGCCGGAGAGGAAGAGGGTGGAGCACATGAGGGTGCTGCTGGAGAGTGATTTGAAGCGCCAAAGATTGAAACTTGGGACTCAAAATCAGGTCTTTGTTGGCTCACAAGGCGGAGAGACCTTTAATTATGGCAATGACATGGGTTGGTATGTGTTTTTTTTTTTCTTTCTTTCACTTTTTGATTTTGTGTGTGTGTTTTCTGAATGTTTTGTTTTGGAAAATGTGGGGTTTGGTTGTTGTTTCTCTTGTTGTGTTTAGAGGGATTTAGTGTTTTTTGTTTGATTTTTGGAGCTTGTTTGCTGAGGTAGTGATGCTGCATTGTGACTGTGTGTTTGTGTGTGTTCTTGTTTGGTTGAAATGGGGATTTTATATCAGAATTTTTTTCATGATTGTGGTTTGTTGTAGTATTTCTGTTCTGTCCTTTTTTTGGATTAGATGTTCAAATGTAAAATTAAAGATTTTTTATTTGATTTTTGGGAAGTAGAAGAATGTGTTAATAACTGAAACTGTATGTGTTTTTGTTTGGTGGAAATGGGGATTTCATTTTTCTTTGTTTTAATATTTTTTTGTGATTGTGGTGTGTAATATTTCTGTTCTGTGTTTTTTTGAGATTATATGTGAAAGTGTAAAATGAAAGAATTTTTTTGTTTAATTTTTGGAAAGTAGAAGAATGTGTGTTCATAAATCTTTTGTAGAGTGAGATTTACAAGATTCATAGAAATGATTTTGTTAGGTTAAATATTTAAGTGAAAGAGAAGAAAATAAAAAGAAAAAGTGAGAAATGATGGCACTTTTTAAAAAATATTTGAGATATAGTACTGTTATACCCTACACAATTCAAAGGTATTTGTGCCCTTTTATTCTTCTTTGAATCCCTTTGGTAGAAATGCTGAAAACTAATGGAGATGATGCAATCACGTAACCTTCGGACACGAGAAAGATCATAGGTGTACGACTGCTATATGGCCATGTGTATCATACCCGCGAATTCTGCCAGATCTTCCATTTGTGTAAAGCAAAAAGTGAATCTTTGTTGTTTATCAGATATGTCGTTGTCTGTATGTATAGAATCGGAAAGTAAAAGATTACGTCTGCCTTTGTCCTCTCATTTCATCATGTGGTAATGAATTAGGGAAACGTTGTGAAGCCACTGCTTTCTACAGCGCGCTACAATAGAAACTAGAAGTTGTTACATGCGTGTTCATGACGTAGTACTCTTTGTTTGCTAATGTTTTATACGATTGTTTTCCAAAATCTGGAACTATCACCACGTGCATTACCTTAATGAGCTTTTGCTTATACCGTAAATTGACATATGATGGCGTAATTGCTATATATTTTTCCAGCTCCTGCATTTCCACTGGTCGTATCCATCTCTAACTTTCGTAAAATTTGATATTTTGGATCCAGGCTGCACTACACGTGGATTGATATCGGGACGCCAAAGAATTCTTTCCTCATTGCTTTGGACACCGGAAGTGATATGCTTTGGGTTCCTTGCGATTGTGTCGAGTGTGCTCCGCTCGCATTAAGTTACTACAACATGCTGGTATGGTATCCGTTATCCACATAATTTATTGAAAGAAACCTGAACTGATTTTCTTAAAGATTATATCTTTAGTTCTTGATTCATCCAAATGTTGCTAATGTGCGAGAGCTAGGTCCAAGTTTTAGATTTCTGGCTATAAACTACGACTGGTAACAGATAGCAGGTTTAGCAGTTAATGCTTGAATAATTGATTCGCAGGTGCTCCCTTGTGTTTTGGGGCATCTATTATGCAGGATAAGGAGCTAGGCGAGTACAGCCCATCGCATTCGAACACCAGCAAGCACGTACCTTGCAGCCATGCACTCTGTGAAATGGGGCCTAACTGCGATTCCCCAAACGGCCGTTGCCCATATACAGTCCGGTACTTGTCCGACGACACGTCAAGCTCTGGATACCTTTTCGAGGATCAGTTGCATCTTGCCTCGGTTGGAGGGAGTAAACAGCAAAGCTCTGTCCATGCTCCTGTAGTTGTAGGGTACTCATCGAATCCTAATTGACACTGTTGTTGATAAAGATTCGATTTTTAATGATCTTTTCTTGGTTGCAGATGTGGCAGCAAACAAACTGGTGCGTATTTGAATGGAATTGCTCCCGATGGTCTCATGGGGTTAGGGCCAGGAGATCTTTCAGTTCCAAGTTTGCTTGCAAAGTCGGGCCTCATTCCTCATTCGTTCTCGTTTTGCTACGATAAGAGCTACTCTGGTAGACTCTACCTAGGTGACCAAGGGCCTGCATCTCATAGATCGACTTCTTTTGTTCATCTAAAAGGATATAGGTATGTTATTGATTTTGGAATGAAAAAAATCGTGCGCTGCCTTCTCTAATGACTTTGGATGTATCTTGTAGCTCGGCTTACCTTGTTGACGTTGAAAATTATTGTATCGGAAGTTCCTGTCTGATGCAAACGGGCTACCAAGCGCAAGTTGATACGGGCTCATCATTCACATATCTTCCCAGCAAAATCTATGAACAAATCGTTTCTGAGGTTCTCACCCCCTCAACTATTTATGTATTTTGTTCAACTTCTTGGTTTTGATTCTCTTGGATTTCTAAAGAGTTTCTTAATGCTCAGTTTCACCACCAAGTTAATGCAACGAGGATCACCATACAAATTTTCGATAGCTGTTATAAGGCTAGGTAAAGCTACTTCATTCGACATCTTTCCTAATTTTTGCAACTATGGCTTCATTAACTTGCTCTTTCTTTAGTTCGCTCGACATGTCAAATATTCCCCGCACGAAACTTGTTTTCGCCACGAACCAGAGCTTTGAAGTCGACAATCCCCTGTTCCACATTGTGGATGATCAGGTGCATCTTCATATCTCCTATCACATTCATGTTAAACAACGAAATGTAAACTTCTCGGATTCTTCCATCAACTAATCAAATCATTTGAAGAGTTTGTTATGATTTCGATTTTTTTACCATGTTTCATTACTATTTGATTGCATTAAGTTATCTCGCCATTACTCCGACATTTCTTCACCAAGCTTTCTCTTTTAGGAGTATTTATTTACTATAAGTTCAAATCATGCCATATAAGTGCAATCATATGATAATCGGTTATTGATTACATCTAATTTTGTGGTCGAGTAACAACGGGATTTCCCCTTATGGTTTGGTGATTTATTTTTATAAATATACAAACTCAACGTGCCAATTTATATATTCGAATCTCCAATATGTCTTTTCAATATCGGAATCGATCCTAGATAATACTATGTGCTACTTCTCAAGTGATGAATTCATATTTTTTTCTTTTCTTTTTATGGCTAATGATAATTGTATCAATCTGTTTTTTCAATGGGAAATGTTTATGCAGGGAGAATTCTATTGTTTAGGTATACAACGGATTGATGAAGATATTGGTATCATTGGACGTGAGTACTCTACTTCTTTCTTGCCCTACTCATTCTAATTGCTCGACTATATAACAACCTACACAGTCCCGATGGTATAATAAATGAAACTCCGTTCACTGCAGAAATTTGACCAAACTTCGTGATTTAATTTTCCTTTCAAACCTTATGGGGCTGATCAGAATTTGACTAAACTTTTGTTCATTTTGTGCTTTATTTTTCCTGCAGAAAATTTTCTGATGGGCTACCGCCTCGTTTTTGATTGGGAGAAGACGAAGTTGGGCTGGTCCGTCTCCGATTGTAAGTAATCTTGTTTTTGACTTATTTCTCTAAGATTCTATGCTAATGAAAAAGATTAGCTCATAGATTTGTAGTTGTATTTGTTACATTATTCTGAGGTGTTTATGCGGTGTTCTTGTGAACCTCTGGGGTTTTAATAGGTCGAGATGTCGGAGAAAATGGTGACGGACTTCATCTACCACCTTCTTCAAGCGACGTGTCGCCAAATCCCCTACCAACGAACGAGCAGCAGCAGAGCCCGCGTGGACGTGCTGTCCCACCTGCTCTTGCCGGCAGGGCTCCTGCGAAACCCTCCTCGGCTTCTCCCCTGCCTGCTGCCTACCGGTACGAGTTCTGTTCGAAGACGAGTTTGTTGCTGTTTCTGTGGATTGCATATGCGACTTGTATAATTTAAAATATCTGCAGCTGGTTTATCTATATGTATATCTGGCCTTTTATCTATGCAATCTTAGTCACAAATTTTGAAAAAAGGTTATTCCATTCCATTTTCACCATTACTTGCCTTCTCAACTTGCTTTGCATGAGCATCGAGATCGACCTCTTCGGTCGGTGGACGCGGCTGAGGCTTGTCCTTTTGTCAAACATCAATGTGTGCCACTAGGAGGGCCTAATTTTCCATTAGAGTCGGTCGGAAATGCCATGCCCTCGATTTACATTATTTTTTATATTTTTTTAAGGAGACGTCAAAACTAGGTCGATTTGGGATTTTCCTTAAACTTACATTGTGAAATTATGTTCCCCTTGTCTTTGTTCCCTTCATACTGCAAATCATTTCACCTAATCAATCGGCTTTTTAAAAAAATTATGTTATGGTGGGTCATTGATAAGATGCAATCTTGGAAGTTTTTCATATTTGTGGCTAGGAATGTTTCTTTTTTTAGTACAAGGAGTGTGGAATTTGATTCCTATACCCTAATGTTCTAAAGTGGGGTAGTTTTAACGCATGAATATTTTGACCCATAATTGTGTATCATTTCCTCAAAAAATGGAAACTAAGGGCTCGTTTATTGCCACGTTAGAAAATAGCAAGATAGATAGTTATCTTAAGATAGTATTTTCGGGCCGAAAGTAAGATAGTGTCTGATAGTATTTTTATGATGTTGTTTGATTAACAAGATAGTGTTTTATAGATAAGATGTAAAATGGTAAAAATGTCCTTGTTACCAAAGCTCTTCATTGTAAAATTTCCTTGCTTATTATCAACATCTTCACAGCCATGTTCTAGATTTCAATTCTCATGCCTCACCTTCGTCCAATCCCCACGCAGCAATTGCTTTTCCATGAATCAAAATCCTAATGACTAAATAAAAGATTCAGCATATGAACCCTTAAAAAGAGAACATTTCAGTTTGAATTTTGACAAATAGAAATTTCACATCTTTGTCAAACTTATCATTGCCTCCAAAATCAAGCAAATAACGACGAAGTAGAAACCACCAAGTAAGTTCCAAACAAATTGAAATCTGACCAAGTTACCAGAGCAAGTTCCAAATCACTAACTCAAAACCTACCAAATAAATTGAACAAGTTCTAGGAGCAAGAAGAGGCCAAAACACAAAGATCATCACTGCCTCAAAGAAGAAGGTTTGACGACAGAGATGGTGCAACGAAGGCCGTGGGGAGGGTCCCTCACTACCGTCGGACGCACTAAACTATAGACGAAGAAATGATCGGCACCTAGGGCGGTTCTAGTACGGAGAGTCCATGCGGAGCTCTCTGACAACACGAGCCACAGAGCGCGAGAGATGCCAGTGCAGAAGGGGAAGAAGAAGAGGTGTGCCTCGTCCGGATTGTGAGTGAGGAATGGACTATGGAGGAGGGAATTGTAGAAGAGAGAGACGAGTTGTAGAAGAGAGATATGAAACTCCAGAAGAGAGAGAAAGTGGGTGAGAGAAAGAGGAGTTGGAGAGAGAGTGAAAGGGGCAATAATGACTATCTTGGATAAGCAATACTCTATTACAGCATTTTGGTGGTATAGTGTAATCTCTAATTTATGGTTAGTCAACCGGGCCTTAGTGGGCTTTAACCATTTTTTCGGGCTTAGAGATAGTAATAACAAGGCAATCAAACAACATAAAAACATAGATAAAATGGACTATCAAGACCTGACATGTCGATCAAATAAGGCCTGAGTGAATGTTTGTTTCCAATTCAAACTTAAATTTTTACTATCATCACTTTATTAATCACACATCATATCTATCTTTCTAATCACATGTAGCATCATTATATCTTATCAACCCCTTGAATATTCATCTTTTCAACATCATAACATTCATCTCTCATATCAATCCCCAAAATACATTCATCATTTCAAAAATATAAATTGATGTGAATTATTTAAACGTGACATTTTTTTCTAGAAAGCAAAATACAACACAAATTGATACTAGAATAGCATTTTACTTTAGGGGCATATTGCCTTTTATCCTTTTATATAAATCCTCACCGCCCTAAACAAAGGTGGTCCTCATCTAATAACCGTTCGATCATCACGGGTCGCCACATGGCGTGGCGATCCAACACCCACGTGGCAGAGAAAAAGTGTTACTCGAATCTACGATCAAGAACCTTCTATTTCTTTTTATGATGGTGAAATAAAACTATCTAATATTCCTTCGTGGCTAAGGAAGTCAAGCAAGCCCCATTAGATTCTTACCATTTTATTTTTGAACTTTTTGTCGAATTTGTAATATTTTATATTATATAGGGTTCTAACTGTCGAGATTTTTTAGCTTAATTGAGAATTGAGATGCATTTTCAGCCATTTATCCATAACATTTTCGAAATGTCAACTGCAAGTAGATTATGTCAACTTAGGGTATTATCGTCAATATCTTGCACATCAAATATCAATAGCATGTACATCAAATGTCAACAACTTATAGTTAACAGTATATATGTACAGTTGACATGAATTGTATATGTAGTTGACATTATAGTTGACATGAATTGTATATGTACTTGATATGAATTGTACACATAGTTGACATTATATGTGTGTAGTTGACATGAATTGTATATGTAGTTGCCATTAATTGTAAATGTAGATGACAAAAATATAAAAAAATATAAAAAAAATAAAAATAAAAAAGTATTTATTGAATAAAATGTACCATGAAATTACCATTCCGGTACATTTATTGAATAAAAGTATTTATTTTCGTAATTAATTAATCTAAAAATATTTTTCATGTGACAAATTCTGGATCACTTATTTTTAAATGAGTGGCTGATAATACATCTCAATTCTCAATTAGGCTAAAAATTTTCAATTGATCACAACCCATATTATATATATATATATATATATATATATATATATATATATATGTATATATATGTATATATATGTATGAGATGAAAACATTTTTTATTTATATTTTTTTTGTTTTTGTTTTTTGGTATCTTATAAATTTATGTTCTACTAAATCTACAAATACTACCAAAATTATGCAAGTCTTACGTGCAAGTTGCAACCTGACTACGATTCAAAAGGTGATTCTGGAGTATTGAAATAGATTAACGGTTGATCACAACCTCTGAAACACAAACTTATGGTCCTAAGGGATAATATAAACCTAAATCACTTTTTTTTTCAAAATATCCAAAATGTTATAGTCTATGTTATTATATTCGGCATTTAATATGTGTTGTCCGCATTTTATATGTGGGTAAATGATGCTACACAGTAATTGTTTTTAGTTAATTTTGGAACTTCTCGTTCTGATTAAAGTTCTAGTGAGATCACTATTCTTGGATACAGATTAACATATAATGACCCAATATATGCTCTTCGAAGGATAAGAATTGATGAATAATGATCTGATATATATGTGCTACTCAATCGTTTGTTTCGGCATTTGTTATAGATAGAATTTTTATTTTGTTAATTCTGTTGTTGTTTATATTCTGAATTGCTTCTGTACTTCCAACTCACCATCTTTTTGGCTTGAGTTCTTTGTACCACGTCATTGCAAAATACTTAACCTTATGAAAATCTATATGCAACATGAAAATCTTCATGGCCACATGATTCATAATGAAGGAAAATTAACATGGTTAGCAAAATACTTGCAAGTTGCAATGCATAATACCCATCCCATGCAAAACTATATTACTATAATAAATATCAAACCATAAACATTCACAATAAAAAAAAATAAGACAAAAACACAATAATAAATGGAAGAATCTGGTGACTTAGAACGTAGGCCAAATCTCCAACTTTATACTATACATTTTTTAATAAAAAAAAGGCACATTTACATGGCTCCTCAAATCCTATATAAAGGCATGCGAGATAACTCCACTTTCATCAACAGAAAAATCTGCAATATTTTCATCCAAAACAATTTTGACACCCAATCTCGAAAATCCGTCTAAATTTCTTTTCTCGACATATCAAAAACTAGGTTAAAGATTTGAGGTTGTAAGAGACAAAGAAGAAAAATGGGAGTTGAAGGAACATTTGATTACATAGCTGATTTGATAAGCAGCACAAAGAGGAAGAAGAGAAAGCAGCTCAACACCGTTGATCTCAAAGTCCGAATGGATTGCGAAGGCTGTGGAGAGAGAGTCAAGAATGTCCTCTCCGGCATGAAAGGTAGTATATATATCTATTTATTTATCAGTTTTAGAAACAAATTGCAGTTTATTTCAAGATTTTTTTGTCATGTTTTCGACTTTATACGATGTTACTATCATTCGCGACATGTGAGTTCTAGAAATTGTTTTATTTATTTTAAGGCTCCTTTTTTTCTGATCGTTGTGGATGCTCTTACTCGATATTAGATATCACATAATAAATAAAAAATGAAAAATTGTCGCAGGAGCAAAATCAGTGACGGTGGACTGGAAACAACAAAAGGCGACAGTGTACGGATTTGTGGATGCGAAAAAGGTGTTGAAGAAGGCGAAGTCGACAGGGAAGAAGTGTGAGCCGTGGCCATATGTTCCGTACGGACTCATTGCTCATCCTTACGCTAGTGGCGTCTACGATAAGAAGGCCCCGGCCAATCACGTGCGTGGAACCGATGAGCCTGGCGTCGGCACCCTCAACCCGGTCGAGGAGAAGTATGCTCTCATGTTTAGTGATGATAACCCCAACGCTTGCACAATCATGTAGATTTTTTTACCTAATATGGAAATGTTTGTGTTGGAAATTTGAATATTGATATATATGAATATATGTGGGGTCGGTCCTAAAATTTTAGGACCGGTTGGATTATAATATTATGTTAATAAATACAGTTGGATATTGACATATTTGTACTTCAAATTCGTTTTAAAATAACTTTTAGAATCATGTTGATAATTAAGGTCTTAAGAAGGAAAAGAAATCATGATATGAGCAAATCAAATAACCAAACACAAAAATAAAATCGAAATATTAAATTCTGCTTAATTATTTGAAAATTTCAAATATACGGATTAGTTCAAATTACTTTTTCTTCAAAATTCATATTTTCGGTTCAATTCAAATTACTATTTTTTAAATTAAAAAATTCCAAACCATTTTTAGTATATAAAAAGTACTCCATTTAATTAATTTTCTAACCTAAAATTTATTGTAATTAAAAAAATGGAATTTTGGATTTTCTTTTGGTACGGTTCAGCTATAGATATAATTTTTTTGGATATACGAATATGTTGAATTTATATTCTCTTAAATTAGGATTTCGGGATCAGTTCGGATTATCCAAAAATCCAATCCAAAATCCGAATGCTCACCCCTAATTATGATACCTTATGTAAATATCAAAGAAAGAGGCTATTAATCTTTAACTTTTGTTCATTAACATGTCACAATAAGCCATAAAATAACAAAGAGTAACGGACTTCACAGATACTACAAACTCAAATTTGAAGCATACAATATAATCTGAGATACAACTTTGTTTCAGTATGATATATAGATTTTTCTCCAACACCATACACCATCTCACAAGATCAATGATCTTCCTACAAAAAATGGAAAAAAAAGAGTAAAAAATTAGCAAAATTGACTGTCTCCAAAGTTGAGTAAGAGATGTGTAAACCAATAAAACCAACCTTAGTAATTTGTGTCATCGAAAACCCATGGTTCCCGCTCAAAGAGTTCACGGCCGTTCATCTGAACCACCCCTGCTGCTATATCCTCCTCACGCTTCCTCGCAGCTGCCACTTTTATGGCATCAGCATCGGCATCCTGTACAAGAAGATATCAAGCCACTTCAAGATCTCTAAATCAAAAATAAAATTTACACATTGCTTTTGGTATGTTTATCCAATCACAATTGCATAACTCTTCAGATAGAGATTTCTACAAATGAGATTTCTGCAATTATGCCTGACTAGACATACCACGTGACATATGTATGGAGTCTCAACCATCAAAGTTTTACTCCTAGATCAAATGAGAAGAAAGATCCACGTCTCCCATAGCCCCCTCGTTAGCATACTTGTCGATCATGCAAGGCTTGATAAAATAGCACTCTACGCGGGAGAGACGCTTTACCATAAATAAACTACATATACTTCCATTATACTAAAACCAGAAGTTCGAATCTAAACTAAACAACAGCTGATACAACCCAATAGTTTTTATAATTCGTTCTTCAAGATCACAGAGAGGAAGTGAAAATAAGCAATAGTTCCATTCATGTTTGGGGGAAATTCAGACAACATGAACAATTATGATGACCGGAAACACATTGCACTACATTTTGTCAGAGAATAAGTTTTTTTTGCACCATCCGAAACCTATATATTAGTTAGCAGAATGGATAAATTGAAGCAGATGGCTATTGAAACAGACAACAAAAGTTTATCATAATATGAATGCAGGCTTGAAGATAGGTGTTCGAAATTCAGGAACAAACATTTCATACATTTCATTCATATACTTAACCCATTCCTATTCAAGTAATTCTAAGTTATCAACCAAATCCTACAAGTTCAATTTGCTTCCTGTCTCCTCCTGCCGACAGCAAACCATACCAAGCAGCTGCATGAGAAATTCAGGCCGGAGTTTCCAGTCCTACCTATTAGGCTATTACCGAGTGCGTAAGTGAATTGCTCGATAAAAATTCTTACCAGGTGCTCTGTCCTTGCTTGTGTGCGGCAAAAGACACCACATGCAGAAATACCAGCGTGCTGAATTGTTTCTGTCCACGACGAACACTAGCTGTTCGCCGTTCTGAACCCAGCATCCAAAACCCTTTTTGGTTTCCGAACACTGAATGACCTCCATATGTTCGATCAAATGCCGAACTCTCTAGGTGTTCAATGTATTGCTACGAGGATTATTTCAATCTTTTTACTAAGCTATTCTCGAGAATTCCATGGTGTTCGCCGTTCCGAATCCAGCACCCGAAATCCATTCCAGTTGCCGAATGCTGAACGACCCCCATATGTTCGATCAAATGCCGAACTCTCAAGTTGTTCTATGTGTTGCTACGAGGATTATTCTATCCTTTTACTAAGCCATTCTCGAGAATTCCATGGTTTCTGAGCTTCGAACAAACTATGATTCTATGACCAACACCTCATCTCAAGCAAGCAACATGGAAATTTGCTCAACCAACAGAATGAATTCAATAAAAGGTAATACTTCCCAAGCCTATGAGATCAAATCCCAATTCAAAACAGAAACTGTAATATACAATCAAAAACAAATTCTCGCAAATTAAAATTAAGAAAAGCTACAGTATACCAAAAGGATCCTTCAATCACAAAATCCGCAGCAGTAAATCTAGAATTACCTAGTTTTTTTTTTCAAATTTCACCAATTGACATATACACATACGAAACAGCTGAGATATAACGAAATTCTACCAAAAAACGATGAAAGTGAAAGGGAAACCATAAACAGAAGAAATTTAGGGATCGGACCTTTCTGCGTTTCCAGGCGGCGAATTGAGCTTCTGTGATGGGATTAGGGTTTGGATTCGTCGTAGGTGTTGGTGCTTGCTGATTATTCTCGGCCTCCGCCCCCATTTTTTCTCCGATGGTGTTTCCGATTGAAAGAGGCGGCGGTTCAATTAAGAGAAACAATTTCCAACATTCAACTGACTTACTAATAATTGTGAATATTTTTATTAGTGTATATTTTTTTAAATCATTATATAAATGAATTTGTAAACTTTTAAGTAATGACATCATTATACATTAATCCGAAAATCATAATTCATACATATAAATTATTTTATGCAATTATAAAAAATTATATAACAACAGTAAATACATAGAATCAAAATATTGATGTCAACATTGTCACAAGTTCATCTTATTGCAATAGTTCACACTATATTCATAAATTTAACAAGCGTACAAGCCATTGACATTCATTTTGCGACGAAGAGATGCCTCCACTGCATCACCTATGCTTACGAAAATCCAATCCGATCCCATTTTTTCGACTAATTTTGCAGCTTTCATTTTGGTAATCATTTCCCATCTTGGATTCGCCACCGCTAACTATATTATGCAATATAAGAAGAATAAATAAATAAATTATTATAACATTAAAACCTCATTAACATAGAAATTATTTTTGGTAGAGATTATAAAATATAAATTGACTTTTGAACTTGAAGACAATAATTTTCTAGTAATTCGTTATGTTAAATACTCCATCCGTCCCTGAAATTTTGTATCATTTTTTTTTATTTCGGTCCGTCCTATAAAGTTTGTCCCATTTCAATTTTTACTATTTTTGGTATTGAATTTCATACTCCACTAACACATTCATACTCACATTTTATTATAAAACTAATATGTAAAAGTAGACTCACATTCTATTTATTTTTCAACTCACTTTTCATTACATTTCTTAAAATCCGTGCCGGGTCAAAGTGAGACCATATTTGAGGGACGGAGGGAGTAATTTATACTCTCTTTGTCCCATTAAAAATGAAATGCTTCCCTTTTTGGATTGTCCCATTAAAAATGAAACGTTTCCTAAAATAGAAATAACTTCATCTCTACTTTTTTATCTTTCTTATTTTACCCTCTCTTCATTAACTTAGAAAACAAACTACATAAAATCTCATGGCGATTCCTAAATGTTGCATATTTAATATGACGGAGGGAGTATAAAATACCGAAAATTCAACTATGTTATAACAAGAAAAAAGAAACTTCATTGATTTGTATAGGCTTAACTTTTCAAGCCCCTACTTAGCTATTTATTTGAATACGGAGTACTTTGTATATAACACATATCCACTCGGTTTTAATTAGTCCGGTCAAACCCGATTTTGGGTTGGGTTGGGCCAAGACTCAGAAGAATTTTGGCTTGACCCAACCCAAAATAATCCGAAGCATAATGGCCTCGGCTCGCTTTGAGAAAAAAACTCGGCCAGATTGGGTTGGACCGGCTATTTGGCACCTCTAAACTAGTTTTGGCTCGGCCCAATAAAACTTATTTTTTAGATTTGTTTGGCTTGGTTAGATAGACATTTGTTAAAACAAATACCCATATGTATATTTGAGAGAAAAAAGGGGCATTATTTATTTTTTATTTGTCTTACCTCTATCCCTCGAGAAATCAGTTTCTTGTGCAGTTCCTCCATAGCATGGATTCCGGTGGTATCGATGCTCATCACATCTATCATAAACAATACAAAAATGTTAGCACTTCACATTGATCTCAAATAAAAAATCGTACCAACATAGTGTTGTAAAATAATATAGAATCCAAAATAATTAGGGCTTTTAATCACTAATATTATGAATTTCAATTTTTTTCCACGAATTTAAAACTTAGGTCGTAAAATTCTGAATTTTATAGACTTAAAACTTTGTCGTAGAATTCATGAACTTTGATCCTGTTTTGAATTTTCCATAATTGACAATTCTAACAATATCGAATATAATCTAAATCAAGAAGAAGATATCGGAGAACATAATTAACGAACTTGATCTTCGAACAATCAATCTGAAATTTCATCTAAAAATAAGAAGAAATTTTGTCTAAGAACAAAAAAAGTGTAGATGTGAAATCATTTTATTTTGGCCGAGGTTTAATCGTAATATTTGCATGAACCAACTTGTTTCCGGCTATGCTATTCGAAACATCATCTTTGTCTTTTCCCTATTAGTCCACCTAGATTATCCGATGAGGCACGTTTGATTCAACTTCACTGAAATTGTCAATTATAGGTTGTGCAAAATCCCAAACATAATCAAATTTTATAATTTTTACAATCAAGTTGGAAATTTATGGAAAAAATCGATATATTAACAACACATAGCCTAATAAATTAGTGAAATGATATACTCCATAAAACACAACTTACTAGTCATGTCGAGGATCATGACACGAACTCCTGTTTTGTTACTTTCTTTCATCTCGTTTTCATCAGACAACCACTTCAAAATCCTGAAATAAGACTAAATTAATATAAATATTGTGACAATAGGAACTTTAATTTGAAACCAAAATACAGTATAAATTAAAATAATTGACCTTTCTCGAATGAAATTAGCATTTGCAAAGCACAATGTCCCAGAATTAATTTGAATAATGATGATGCCTGGGATTTTGGTGGCGACAGGAAATTGGTTAATGCTGCAGAAAATATCTGTTCCTGGCAATCTACCTAGTACTTCTGTACTAGGTTTAATCGACAACAAAATTATCTTTCCAAATGAAATTCCCACCTGCATCCAGTTAAATTAATGAAATAAACAATCACATAAAATGAATTAATTTATTAATTATATGCAAAAGGGTGGTCGTTTCTTTGATTTTATAAAATTAAATATAATATTGAAATAAAAAAAAAACGAAATGAAGGATGACAAAAGGAAGAAGAAGATAACTTTGAAATAATATCAGATTTAGTACATCATTGAAATAATATCATATTGAAACAGTTAAAATATGAAAAGACGAAATTGCCCAGGAGTCCAAAAGGGCATTTTCAGAAGAAAACAGTGCAAAATGATCAATTCTGAAATAAACACTTAGTCCAGTGACTAGTGGAGATATTTTTAAAGTCCAAAGACGATTAGCAAGATAAACCCATAATCCAGGGACTATTTTTATAGTTCACTCTAAGTTAAAATAGTCTGGAGCAATTTTGACAAATCTAATTCGAACAAATTTTATGTTTTACGTATAAATTTATTGGACCTACCATTAATTTTCACTTTATAATTATCTTAGAAAATGCTAAAAAAATCTTCTTTATACATGATATTTTATGCTCTCTTAGTAATACAAACTAATAAAGCAACTTTCACCATTAAAAAAAGCAAAAGAAGAAAATGAAGTTTCATTGGGCAGAAAATGATGTTTCTTGGTAAAAAAATCACTCGACACAACAGTATTATTTCCCACTAAATGAAATGTCATTTTGCAATTCCAAGAAAAAAGGGAATGGCAATACAAGAATGAGGTTAAGAAAATATCGATATAATTAGATATATATTTTACAATAACCAAATGTTAATAATGATTTACTAAAATACATATCATAGGCGTTTCACCCGTTTGATGAAAGTCCTCACTCTCACTTGGCACAAAATAAGCTAAAAGAAATACAAAAACAAACTTGTGTCATTGTGAATTTTAAATTCATTGAACCTGGACATTTTAATAAGATTAAAAATACTGTATACCACGAAATGATTTGATGGACATATATGTATTTATTTAGTTGTTGATAGATTTTATTTAGTGGGTGTATATTCGTTTATAATGGTGTCACTATTCAAGAATCGGATTTCACTAGTTAACAGTTTGGTCTCACACAACACGACATTGACATGAGTCAACTATTGTGGAATTTAGTTACTATGCACATTTAATTATTTAGCACAAAATCATAGTAGAATAAATGATGGGTCCTACCAATAATTTTGGGTGTCTCTTGTATAAGACATCAATATTTTGTATGGTGTCGTTTCTCACTTCTGGATTGTGATCATTTTCAAGGTCAATGAGATCACAAGGCACACAGTAACTGCCACTTAATAAAACTATGTAATCCTAATAATTTTCTACTAGTATTTTATATATGACACACAAAATGTTACTAATTTATAGAGGTCATACCTAGTGATTTGAATTTTGAAGCACATCAAATTCAGGATGTAATCTTCTGTCTCACATTATTTTATTATTTATGACTTCGTACCATTAATTTGATGATAATTTATAACAAAAAAAACTCACTCCAAATAACCAATTATCAGCTCAAAAATTTGGAAACATCCAAAATTGTTTTAATAAAGATTAGTTAATCATCTTAAAATAGAATATAATAAACCTAGAATTGAAGAAAACAATATTAAAAATTATATTAAAAATAGTGACACAAAAAATTCGGTTCTAGAAACAAAATCACCAAATTCCAGGTGGATTATCCGGTTCAATCCAGGTTCGATTTTTTGGAATCATGAACGGTGAACACCTCAACTCATAAATGCTTATCTACTTACCTAGCTACCTACTAACATTATTCGCGAAATCGTACACTTTAATCACGACATAACATGCACAAAGAAACAAATCAACAAGAAAAAGAGAAGAATTACCGCGATGAGGAGGCCGATCTCGATAGAACCGAACAAGACGCCAAAGAAGGCGCCGAGAGAAACTAGGAAATCCAACTTGTCCACTTTCCATATGTTGTAAGCTCCATTGATGTCTATAAGTCCAGGCAATGCAGACAAGATTATGGAGGCCAAAATAGCAAGTGGAGTGTAGTATAATAGTTTCGTGAACAACAACAAAGATATCAACACTGTGACTGACATCACAATGTTCGATACCACTGTCTCACACCCTGCACTGAAGTTCACCGCAGTTCGAGAAAATGAACCTGCATGACAAAGTCGGAATTTTGAGTTAATAGTTCAAAAAAGTATTAAGCATTATATAAATATAATAGGTCAAATTCCTGCAATTTGCCCTATTCATAGTAAACCACAGAGGCTTAAAACTGGAGCCACGAAAAATTTCATTTAACAATTAGGGAGCCGGGAATTTAAGTATAGATGAGTGGACATCTTGAATACGACGTCATGATCATCTAATTCCCATATTTTATTTATGGATATGGATAGAATTAATAGAATTGCCCATGATCTACAAATCATAACTAATAGAAATGAAAATTTATAAAGTATATACCTGCCCTGTGAACGTATAAAAAATTATATTATAACCTAATTAGGTGGAGTATTAATTAATTATAAAAATTACTCCATAAAGCCAAAATTAAAGTTTGCAAAATAAATACTACTCAATAAAGCCAAAATTTAATTAGTGAAATTAAATTAATAATTTTAAAAGTCTCACCAGTTGCAGTGTAACAAGAAGTGAGAGATCCAACAATGTTCATGCATCCCATAGCCACCATCTCTTTGTTCCCATCCAAATGATACCCTTTAATCGAAGCAAAAGATCTACCAACTGCAATAGCTTCCTGACCACATATACACACATAAATGAGACTTAGTAAAAAATAAATCGAACTATTTTTAAAAATATAACTACAAAAATGGTAAAATCAAAACTTTTTGAAGAATTTTTGAAAACTGTATATGTCATTCAGATTTTGAAAGGTGTGGGATAAACCAGAATTTAATCAAACTTTGTGATTTTATACAATTAACCCTTCAAAAATGTATATATATAGCACCAATATGTCTATTTTTATGGGACGAAGGATTATAAATTTGTAATTCAGTTTTCCAAAAGATAATTTCCCTAGTATTTTATTTTATTTAATGACTATGCATGAGAGAAGAGGGACTCACAGTGAGAGCTATAAGTGCACAAATCAACCCAATTTTAGCTGCTTCTCCAACATGTTGAGCTCCGAAATCGAGCTGATGAACCGATATGGGATTGAGGCCGCCTTTCAGATGTTTGACGATCTTGACGCCGTGTTTTTCGGCCTTCGTTAAGTAGACGATGAAGGTGGAGAGCACGACGGAGAAGAGCGGCGCCACCGCCGGTAACCAGAAAACCTTCTTGTATCTTCTTCCCTGCACTTTCAACACCTTACCATTATTAATTAATTAATTCCCACTTAATTAATTAACACCTTTAAATTAGGTCAAGAAATGGAATTTTTTTCAGACTAATTGTGATTAACTTACGATGAAACGGGTGGCTAGGATGAAGATCAGAAACGAGCAGCCGAGGACGAAGTTCAGTGGATACCACTGTTGCATAAAATATTTTAACAAATTTGTCAATACATATGAAGTTATTGAGAAATAGTATAAAAGTAATTATAGAAGTTGTTTATATATAAGTACCCTTTTTAACTTTATGAGATTATTGCAATTTAAAGTACAAATTTTCATCAAATCATAATCAGTCTTGTAACTACTGAAAATATTAAATCATGAAATTTCAATTTTTCTCAGTTGTCCAACCAGTATATATTCTAGTGAAATCAATTTATTTTCAAATATTCAAACTGTGCAAATTTATTAATGATCGAGCTAGGATGTCGGTATAATGAAGTGATTACAACGCGAAGAACATGTTTTAAGCATAAGTCAAATCGGGGTGAATGCAAAAAAATAAAAAAAAATCCAACAAAAGCTAGAATTTCTAAATTTTGAGTTTTAACTATAAAAAATCAACAGATTTAAAAGAAATTCTGCAAAAAAAATTGTAATCTGTTACCAAAAAATATGGATCAAGAAAAAAACATTAAATAATCGCCATAAATTGAGGTTGAGATCATAAAAAAATGGCAAAGTTAAGAATATAAACTAGTAAATCAAGATTACTTGGTGATGAAGTGCTTCGACCACAGCCCCCAAAACGGATATAACATCCGTTTTAGAGGTGAAATGGCTGATTCCCAGCAATCCCTTGAGCTGCTGCAGTCCAATAACTATGGCGGCGCCGCCCATGAATCCGACGACCGCAGCATGCGAGAGAAAATCTATCAGAAACCCGAGCCTGAAGACGCCAAACATGGCCTGAAATGCGCCGGTGAAAAAGGTGACGGTGAAGATTATCCGCCGGTACAATGCCGGGTCGGCCGCGGGGTCCACCACCTTCGATACCATGGCGGAGAGGAGCAGCGAGACGACAGCCACGGGGCCAATGGCCAGCTCTCTCGAACTCCCCATCATGGCGTAGATCAACGGCGGCACCACACTCGCGTCTGAGCTCATTTTTCGTTAGTCTAGTTCGAGTAAAAACGATGATTTTTTTTGGGATGATAGTCATTTAAATAAAAAAGTTTCACTAGGTAAGATTTTGAAGTTAGAATATGTTGGAAGATACCGAAGATTGGGCTGAAGATTAATTAGTAGGATGATTTGCTATGATTTGAAATTAATTTGTTATCTAAGATAGATGGGATCCCTATAATCTAGGTTTACCATATAGGAACTTACTCTATGCCTACAAATATTGTATCATACACTGTAATTGTAATCAAGTAAATAAACCAAAATCTTCTTCCTATTGTTTCTTCATGGTATCAGAGCGAGTCGCCGACTGTGGGTCATATTTAACTGACCCAGCAGTATATCTGGGCTGAAACCGAAAAAAATGACTGACCCAGCAGTATAACTGTGCTTAAAGTTTGGGCCAGTGGTCCAACCGATCTGAAAAAAAATTGGGCCAGTTGTCCAATCGATCAGAAAAAAAGTCCAAACCCTCCAAGATTCACCTTGAAGGGTTTGAGGGAGGGTGTTGGCAATTGAAACTAAAAATATAACATATAACTGTTCCACATTGGTGTCAAGAGAAAACTAAAACTAGTATATAAGTCTCATGGGTCCCACCTCCTTTCACCAATTGGTTTTAGGATGGAACCCATAAATTTCTTTCAGAATATACAATATAAATTTTAATTTTATTTTTCCAATTGTTTCATCCGTGTACAAAACAATTCTTCCAGTAATATGCAAGACACCGTTTCATTAAAATAAAAATAAGGAAAATAAAAGCAATTAATATAAAACTATATTGTTTTGAGCATCAAACGAACCAACTAAGACAAATTCAAATTATTTTGTTTTCAAACATAATGAGACCAAAAAAATTTGATCATATAACTCCATCCGTCCCCATGACAACGATTAACTTGGCATGTGTTTCAAAAAATGTAGTGGAAAGTAAGTGAAATATAGGTCCTACTTGAATATATTAATTTTATTGTAAAATATGAGTAAAATGAGGTAGTGAAATGTGGAATCCATTACTAAAAGTAGTAAAAATAAGTGTGTCAATTAATTGAGTACGGATGAAAAAAGAAATTGATGCCAATTAATAGGGACAGAGGGAATATAATTTAAGTAATTAATATATTATTTTTACTTACATAGTCCATATTGTGGGTCAAGCTTGGCTAGATTAGCATATCCAATACTCTAAAAAAACAAACAAACACATATTAATATATAATTGAAAAAAATGTAACATGCACAAAGCTGTAAATGTGTATAAAATGACATCATCGGTATAAACCTGTGGGATGCAGAGGCTGGCGAGAGTCAATCCAGAAAGGAGATCATTCTTGAACTTTGTAGCCTTATAGTTTCTACCCCATTTAAGAATCGGAAACAAGCCTTCTAGAAAAACTAGAAGCTTGCTCCGACGAGGCTGCTGCCCGGATTTTGATCCGGGCAGCACAGACTCCCTCACAGAGGTGTAGACCTGCCTCCACGGGGAGGGCGGGGAGGGAGAGCTAAGCAGCCATTTGGCCCTCTCGGACGCGGCCGTGGCGGCGTCGAACGGTTGCAGCTCCATTGTGAAGGCCTCGGCTGGCTTGGTGGCCATGTATAGTGGCAATTTGAAGTGTTTGGGTGAACCCAATTGAGAGAGAGCTAAGAAGAAAGAGAGAGTGATAGGAAGAGTACTTTAAATACAAACCCTCCATGGGGTGAGGGGCTTTGAAATCGCCACGATATTTAATTTTTTTAGTCATATTAATGTGGGCATAAAGGAATTTTGGTACTATTAATTTTGGTGATATAAATGTGCATCATGTTTAGATGTTACATCTAGGTAGGATATGGTCAGTCTGATTTTCTTTTTACTTTTTGCATTTGGCAACATGGCCAACATGCTGATAAAATAAGAAAGAATCATCCTCGTGTTCATGTATATCTAGAATTAGCCTATAATGTCACATGATTTAAGTTTATAGTAATTTCTTAGGAACCATTGTATGGTTGGCAGGATTTATTTAATAAATCAAGCTATGCAACATGCCAACATAGCATGGAAGACCATATAAAAAATAGTTTTACAAATATAATATTTCATCTTTCCATCATTTAAACAATTATTTTTTCATTTTGGGTTGTCCACAATTTAAAAAAACTATTTACTTTTTCACTTTTGATATACGTACGAACTCACATTTCACGAACGTAGTTTTTTATGCTCACAATCCATTACTCCGTAGTAAAAAAAATGAGTCTCACATTCCACTTACTTTCTCCTTTTATTTTTTCTTCACAAAGTCAAACAATTTTTTAAAATTCGTGCCGAATCAAATGACTGTTTAAATGGTGGACGGAGAGAGTAATAAAAAACTTATAGATTTTATTTAATGTTTAAGTTTCTTTGCATTACCTCTTAATGTTTAATCTAGATGTATGATAATTTGACTTCAATAAAAAACAGACAAGCCAAAAACTGGTCTTGTATATTTGCTCAAATTTTTTTGGAACCAGATATAGTAAGTGTTTGTGCAAATGTATGAGTCCAATTTTGGACTTTAACATGATTGTCCATTAATTATAAATGAAATTGTTAAATATGAACCAAAACATATCGTTTAATTAGGACAAGAAGCTAACATACTCAACGTTTAGAATCAATTGTACAGTATCAAACTATCAGTTTTAAACTTTAATTTAGTCCTAATAATATAATAATCATAAGAGAAAGTTATGTTTTTAGATGAATTAAATGCTCTCACTAATACATGACCTAATTTTTGGATTCGAAATTAAGGCAAGTCACGAGTTATGACCGGATAGCATCAATTTTTCAAGCCTTATGTTAGAGGAAATACAATTTTGAAAAATTCGAAAAACTATATTATGAAAAGTGTTGCCCAGTTAGACCCACAAATAGTTAAACCTAACCAACATATAATATATTCTATGGTGGGTTTTGTTTTTCACCAACTCTCCACTACGGTCTTCTACCACAAATTAATTGCAATTTATTATTCATTTTTATATTTCCTCTAGTTTATTCTCTTAGACAACAATGTATATCTATATATAGTTACAAACAATGTTTAAAAAATTAGATCAATAACACACCTTCAAAATTATTGGTTCATGATTTAATTGACCAGACATAGTAGATGTATATACCAAACTATGGAATCTATTTATAGTTACCAACAATGTTTAAAAATTAGATCAATAAGCCATCAAAATTATCGGTTCATGATTTAATCGACCGGACCCGTAAAATTAACCCTATATACAAATCAACACGTCTAGAAGGAACCACCTTGTGATACACCAAATGTTGACCTACATAAGCAAAGGGCAGCCTTTCACAAGGTATGTAATAGTGATGGAATTTGGAGAGAACCATCCATTTTGAACGAATAATTTGGTCCAATTCCAAACCCATGGTCATGTGGTTAAAAACCCTACACTTGTCAACAACACTAGATAATTAGCTAATTGATAATTTGAAAAAGAAGATAAAATCAAAAAAACATATCTTATACGAATTGGGTTCTACCAAAAATCAAAATAAACATATCTTGAATATAGTGCGAGTGTTCTCATGTTCTCATAAATAAGAGGGTTTTACTTCATCTAACCTTTACAAATACAAACTAAAATTTTTTGTGGGACATATTTTTAATTTTTGGGGACCAAAACCTCCCTTGTAATTAAATACTTTTAAAACTATTAAATTTAAAACACAAAATAAAGGTTTGCATAGTGTGTGGACTGTGTGTTTTCAGACAACATGAAGATGGGCTCATTTAATTTGATGGTCCAGTATTTTGTGGAAGGAAATATTTTTTTGGGGCAATTCTTGATTACTACAAATTTATGTGTGTGGCTTTTGCTTCTTGCTTTAATTAGTGCTCTTCTCTTTTTCTGAATGGTCAACTCTCCTTGGAAGTGTAAATGTTACATCTATTCTTATTGTTGTGATAGGGAGATCCACAATTTTTCATTATAACTGAAATGTATATAGAATCTTTTTCATTCATTCAATCGTGAAGATTACAACGAATGCATCACATCGCTGTATTAATGAAGTATTCGAGTTTGAATCGATCCTATTTGATGTGGAAATGAAATTTCCTAAGTGAAGTTAATTTCTTCGTGGGTTAATTTTTTTTGATATTATTTTGTCATCCATTGACATTTTCTAACGGTACAAATTATCTTAACAGCACAGTGTCAACGGTTGAAGCTCACGGCACGCGGCACTCGGCGGGGCGCGTATATACCACGGTCATCTACTCCGAACGTAGATCGACAATATATTATTTAATTTCATAAAATTAAATGTCTCGTTGGAAATATTATTGGTCAAAATCCCTTGACCGGGCATATGATTCCAACATGTTCATTTAGAGTATATCTAAACTTGCCGACCAAATCTTATCTTAACTTCAGCTCTATCCATAGAGTATATCTAACTAGAGTCAACTTATGCCATTAACATGTGCTCTAAAATTTTGAAATTAAGCCTAACCAAAAATGAGACATTTATTCTCCATCAGTTTGATTTGTCGAAGAAAATGGAAGGCCATCTTGATGGGGTGATTGTTTAGTTTTTATCGGGCTGAGGCCCGAAATATGGCTTCATGAGAGTTTGGGCCTATGACATGACTCTACATGGAACCCTATCATCTAAACGTCATATACTTATTTTTTGATAAAATACCAACATAAATCACAATAACTGATATTTGGTTTGCTGCTACCAAATCTTGAGGAACTCTGTTTAAAACACAATGCCTTTGGAGGCGAAGAGTGGGATATAATATCAGGTTGTTTTCCAAAACTTATAAAACTTGTAATTGAAGATACCGATCTGGTGCAATGGAGAGCTCAACTTGCAAGCCTCCTAAGGCTTGAGCTCCTAAGCATGCGGCATCGTTACTACTCTTCTTTTTGAGATGAGAAGTTGTTGCTAGACTCTCAACTTGGCTAACAGGTTTGACCCCCTAATACTTCTGTACTTACAATTGACCGAATACAGAATTTGAAGTGTTTTGTTATACTATTATGTTAGTTGATGTTTAATTTTCTAGTTAGTTTATGAATGAGAATTTGACATGCATGCGATTGTTGTTTAATTTAAGTAACATGTTTAAAATATTTATATTCATGTATCGATTATTTAGGCAAAATACGGGGGCAGCTTTAATAAAGAGCTAGTGACATTTGCAGCATCAATTATTTTGTTACATGTATCCAGCTTCATACTTATTCTCTCCAAATTTTACACCTTAATCAATATACAAAATCCCACCACCACCAAACGCCGTTGCCAGCTCCTCTTCTCCGGCTTCGCCACAGCAACTCTAGCCAGTGATGGCGGCTTATGGTGCAGCGACTTCTCTTAAGAACATTATTCTGCGTATTCTACAATCGTCTCGGATTTCGCTGGTTCCTCCCTCTCCACAAGTCTTACAACCGGCGTATGAGGCCATGGTTCGCTTGCAGAAAGATCTACTAAAATTGGATGAGACGAGCCGCAACAAGATCAGGACGAAGGTGAATGCTTCGGATGATCGAATCAAAGAGGTCGTATGGGAATTCGAAGATGTACTAGAATCCCTTTACACCGATCAGATTCTTCCACAACTCGAGAGCTCAGGATCAGATCTCCTGCCTTTCTCTGTAGATCTGCAGAGTCTGCGGCAGAGTGTTGATTGCTTGGTCGAGAGGTTGGCGGAGTACGATGATGAACTGCTGAACATGCCTGAAGAAGAAGGCCAACCTGTTTCCTCTAGAATTGATTTTTCTGGAATCAACTCTACGATGGTTGGATTATCTGAAGAATTTGAATGAGTGAGGGATCATCTTCTTGCAAAAGGTGAAGATGAAGGTAAAGGAGAAAGTGAAAGTCAAAATGGAAATGGAAATAGAGTGAATTGGCTACTAGTTACTGGGACGGCAGGGGTTGGTAAGACAACCCTGGCAAAGAAAGTATTTGATGATCCAATGATTCAGAGACATTTCGAGTTTCGAGCATGGGTCAAGGTGGGCAGAAAATGTGAATCCAATGAAACATTACGATGCATTCTGGCTCAACTGGATCCCAACACTCGCGACCAAATGCTTACCAAAAGAGA